>NW_027556098.1:387584123-388186623 GCF_003287225.1 Phascolarctos cinereus
CTGAGTTCTAAGGGCCCTCCCAGCTCTGACATTCTAGGTTCTAAGGGCCCTCCCAGCTCTGACATTCTGGATTCTAAGGCCTCTCCCAGCTCTGACATTCTCTTCTCTGGGCCTTTCCATTCCATGGCATTTCATGACGTTATGATGATTCTGCAAGGAAGAAAGATCATGCTGCTGGATGCCAAGTGTCACTTAGAGGGATTTATTTGTCACTAGGCTTTAAAACACAGCACTGGGCTAAGCAATTCCTCACTGAGGTCGTGTTTTCCCCCTATTGCTATTAATAATCACCAGTTACAGAGCAGCAACATTACAGCAACATCCCCGGGCAATGGAGGGGCTGGTGTGAGCAGATGTGAAAAGGCTGCACCACATGAATAAAGAGCTACAGAGAAAAAATCGAGTAAAGAAAGTCATCAGAGAAGTGTACAATTAAAAGGGAAGCTGGACCGGTCACATGGAGGGAGGAATAATGGGTGGACAGCCTTTTACGAGGCACCGAGGTGCTACAGTAAATAGGGCACTGGGCTTGGGATCAGGAAGACCTGAGCTCAAATCTAACCTCAGGCACTTCCTAGCTGTGTGACCCTGGGCAAGTCACTTAAACCTCTGTTTGCCTCAGTTTCCTTATCTGTAAAATGAGCTGGAGAGGGAAATGGCAAACCACTCCAGTATCTTTGCCAAGAAAACCCCAAGTGGGGTCACGAAGAGTCGGACATGACTGAAACAATTGAACAGCACCAACAGAAAACAAGCTGCCTTTACTGGACCAGGGTCATTCAAGTTACTGGACATCCTCTTGCATGGATCCTTGCCTTACCTGCCCTATGGATGGGTTGTGACTGGCCATATTTGTAAGGCCATCTAGATCACTGAGGTCAGATACATCGGTTGAAACATCCTCATCACCTGGTGCCCAACACAGAATGAGACCTATTCCCTGTCATAGGACTGGAATCTACATGGCCCACTTGTGGTTATCCCAGGCATGGATGTGGCTAAAACAAACTACTATATACAATATTCATTCCCCAGGCTACCTGGGGCTAAAATCCACAGAGGCTACTCAAGATAGGAATTCCAGAAAGTGAACATGAGAATTATAGAATAGAACGTGAGAGCTGGGAACACCCTTAGAACAGAGAATGACAGCATGAGCAGGAATCTTGGAACAGAGAACGGCAGAGCTAGGAGGGATCTTAAAACAGAGAATATAGAATGTCAGAGCTGGAAGAAAATTTAGAATACAGAATATTAGAGCTGGTAGGGTCCTTAGAATAAATAAATATAAGAGAGGTGTTCCAGCCCCCATCATAGAAATTACAGATTGTGGACTTCTGTATTGAATTCATCAATCAGAGGAATGAACTAGGTGTGAATAGGAGACATCTCTATTGAATTAATAAATCAAGGGCATTAGACTAGGGGCCAGAAGTCCTTGGTGAATTTGGAAGGAGTGAAAGCCATTGGGTTAAATGGAGTGAGTCTGCATAAAAGGTGGACTGGAATTAGCTGAAGATATTCAGTCACACCCTATAGGATTTGAAAAAAATAGAAAGGTTGTTGGGAACCCAAGCATTCTAGTGTCCACACAGCCTGTAAAAGTAATCACCTGATGAAGCACGCTATCTGTCACCAAAGAAAGAACTGATACTATTTGAATACAGATTGAAGCATGCTATTTTTCACTTTCCTTCTTTCATTTTTTTCCTTTTATTCATGTCTTCTTGTACAAAATGCCTAATATGGAAGTATTTTACATAATTGCACATGTATAACCTATATCTGATTGCTTACTCTCTCTCAGGAATGAGGGAGGGGAGAAAGGAAGGGAAGGATAGAATTTGGAACTCGAACTTTAAATTAAAATGTTTCAAAATTTGAAAAAGGAGGAATCACGTAGGGGAGGGAGGGAAAAGAGAAGAGTTTCTGTCTTCTCTCCCCAGCCCCACCCTTGACCAGAGGAAGTCTCTGTGAACTCCAAAAGGTCAAAAAGATTTGGATTTCTCATCAGAGTCCTGGAAGTGACCTTGGTATAGTAATGATAGGAAGCAGTGTCAGCACTGGAAGCCAAGGACAAACAAGATGCACTGAGAAAAGGAAGCTTCACAATTCTGCAGGAAATCCAGAAGAAATCTGTACCTATACCCATGGGGAGCTTATACCCAAGGAGGACTTACAGCAAAAGCACTTCTGAAAGCTATGACTTACTCCTTTTGCTTCACGTAGTTTCTAAGCTTGAGCCCACTTTCCCCTGGACTTTCTGCCGACTTCCGGGAGAGTGTGTTTCAGACCTGGAGGGAGGGGATGTTTTGTGCCAACTATTTTTATTATACCAGTACATACCTCCAGTATTAGTAATGTTCAGTTGTATCCAATTCTTTGTGACCCCATTTGGGGTTTTCTTGGCAAAGATACTGGAGTGGTGTGCCATTTCCTTCTCCAGCTCACTTTATAAATGAGGAAACTGAGGCAAATAGGGTTAAGCGACTTGCCCACAGTCACACAGCTAGTGTCTGAGGCCAGATTTGAATTCAGGTCCTCCTGATCCCAGGCCTGGCACTCCATCCACTGCATACCTAGCTGCCCATTAAATTAGAAAATATCCCCATCTGAAATGTAATTGTCTGGCTAGCTAATTTATATCAACTGCTAATCATTGACAGAAGGGCACTAGTGGAGGAAGATGAGAATTAGTGGTAGAAATCCCCTATCCTGCTTCCCTCCTCTACCCCAAGGTCCTCTAAAACCTTAAGGGGAGAAAAATAGCAGTGGCTCTCTGGGGTCCCAACCTACCAATGCTAATGGAAGTTTGGGCTGGTAGCCCCAAAGAATGTGTTCTAGAAGGCTGTTGTGCAATGAACATTGACTTTTGAAAACCTGCTTCTTGGTTCTAATCATTTAATCTCTTCTGATCTCAGCTCCCTGGTCCATAATAGGCACTTAATAGATAACAAACACTTGATAAATTCTTCTTGAATGAATGAACTAAAGAGCAAGAAAGGTGAACTCAAGATGCTAACGCAGGGTGGCAACTTTGACCTCGTGCTTATCACTCAAATTTGATGGGATGAGGCTCATGCCTAAAATATAGCTCTGGAAGGGTATACCTTATTTATATGGAACAGGACAGAAAATGGTAGACAATGCAGGTGAGGATGGGGAACAGAGCAGTATTGCATACACATATTTTACAATCCAGAAACCAGACTGAGGCACATTTAATAGAGCACTAAGACTAGAATCAGGAAGACCTGAGTTCAAATCCAGCCTTAGATATTTCCTAGCTGTGTGACCCCTGGGCAAGTGATTTAGCCTCTGTCTGGCTCAATTTCCCCTGCTATAAAACAGTCACCATAATACTACATATCTGCCAGGGTTACTGTGAGGATAAAATGAGATAATATTAGCAAAGTGCTTGGCACAATCCTTGGCACATAGTAGGTATTTCATGAATATGTGTTTCCTTCTCCCTTCTTTTAGTGGAGAGTAATAAGTGAAGATCATGGAGACTGGAATGGAAGCAATATTGTCATCTGGGTATGCTACAGACCACCTGGACAGAAAGAGGAAATAGATAAGGTGTCTACAGGGGAAATTCTAAGACTAGAGAGAGAGAGAGAGAGAGAGAGAGAGATGAAATTATAAGAGGCATGATATAGTAGTGATGAGAAATTTAATTAGCTAGTCACTCTCTCTTTCTCTACCAGAATCAATTTCTTCTCACTTACCTCTCATATCACATGTTTTGTCACTCAGTCAACTAGCATTTCTTAAGCACTCCCTCTTTGGGATGAGCACCCTCAATCCTTCCTGTTTCTCTTCTCCAGTTTTCTGGAGCTCATTTATTTAATGAGTCTTAGACTAACTGGGATGGTCACCTCCCCTGAGGCTGAATCTTCATGAGCTCACCTGTGCTAACCTTTCTCCTCCTTTGTCCTTCCACCACTGTCAAAAAAGCAAGCAGATGCCCCAGCACCATTACATTGGAGACAGAAAGTGCTTTTAAGACAGATGTGCCAATTAATCCCTGGTTCCCATACGAAAATAGTGCACTGGTGAGGTGTTGCATCCTGAACCTGATATAGGTCTCCAGGTGGCCTAAATAAAGAACTGAAAACAGGGGCCGGGTTGAGAGATGCTGAATTCTACAGCCTATCCTCGCCTGAGCTCAGCTCAGCTCTCCCCCAACCTTCCCAGAATACAGCTGGCTCATTTCCCAAATATGTTTCTCACCATTGTCTGAAAGTAGAAGTTGTTCATTAATACCTTACATTTCCACAACACTTTATATTTTTCAAAGTAGTTCCTCATGCATGATTCTTATACTCCTTTCCAAATGACTGAATTCTGATAATAGTCGGGTCTTGCTCTTCATCTCTTTGAAAGTTGGTGGAAGCTTATGCCAAAGGGGAGAGAAATGTAATAACGTTTTGAATTTCTGTAGGAGAAAAGGGCCCTGGAAGTTCACATTCCCTGTACCTCTGATCTCTAGCACTTAGCACCTGTACTTGGTACATAGCAAGCATTTCATTTTTTAAGAATTCATTCATTTATCTCAACTCACAATTTCCCAGTGGGGCATATAGGACATATGCTACTGTCCCCTCCATGGTGTGGACACCAAAAGAAGGGCCAGCCTTCTGTCCACTGCACCACCTAGCTGCAACCAGCAGAAAAACAAGTGAATTTAGCACCTACTTGGCAAGAATAATTAGTTAAAACTCCAGATATTCTACTTGTCCCTAAATCCCAATGATTTTCCTCCAACCGGATCTGGGCCCACTCTCCTATAGATTCTTCTAATCCTGAATCCTCAAGGTGACCCAGAAACTCTGTCTCCTATGCACAATGTAGTGCCTCAAGGTTTCCCCTACTCCCAGCCTCCTCAATCCAGTGAGTTTGTGTTAGCAAGTTGATTTGAGGTCACATTTCATTCTGCTCAAAACTTGCTAGCTATATAGCTCTGAGACCTGAGTTAGAAGAAGACCTGTATTCAGAGAACACACGTTGTAGAAGGGATTCTTTTCTGGAGTATGGGTTGGACTAGATGATAAATGGGGGTCTAATGGGTGGCAGTGTTGCACAGTTGCACAGAGCATAGGATGTGGAGTTATGAAAACCTGGATTCAAACCCTGCCTCACATGAGTACTAGCTATATGAAACTGGGAAGGTCATCTACTCTGTTTTAGCCTCAGTTTTCTCATCTGAAAAAGGATAATAGTACAACAACTCAGGGTTGTTGTGAAGATCAAAGTGCTTAGCAAAGTATAAAATGTTATCCAAATATCAACTACACTAAAATCTGAGATTCTAGGATTCCTTGACTGAGTGACCATGGGAAAGCTCTTCCTTCTCTGAGTTTCAACAGAAAATAGCTTTAATACTTGCATATCTTCTGCCTCATGGGGTCATTGGGAGAAAAGTGACCTGTAAGGTTTAAATCATTATCAGTCATAAGATTATGGCATTAGAACTGAAAGGGGCCTTCCAGGTCAACCAATCCATTTCCTTCCTTTCAGAAAAGAAAACAAGCGGGAGCTCAGAGAAGTGAAATACGTTGCCCAAGGTAACACCAGAAATATATCGGAGGCAGAATTTGATTTTTTTTTTGAGGCAATGGGGTTAAGTGACTTGCCCAGAGTCACACAGCTAGTGAGTGTTATGTGTCTGAGGTCAGATTTGTTGAACTCAGGACCTCCTAACTCCAGGGCTGGTGCTCTAACCACTGCGCCACCTGGCTGCCCCAGAGGCAGAATTTGAATCCAGGTTTTCTGAGTCCCAACCGAAGCAACATGAATCATTCTGATTTTCCTTCCTTACTTCCCAAGAGGCATCAGACTCTTGACGGACCACATCAGAACAGTCTTTTCACTTGACTAATGAAGGAAGAAAGGCAGCCATGGTTCAGTGGATAGACAGCAGTCCTCAGAGCCCAGGGAGAACCAGGCTCCAGTACTACGCAAACTGCCTGAGTGACCCAGGACAAGTCACTTAACCTTTCAATGCTCTATACACCTCTCCAAGACTCAAGTTACAGGGACAGGACTGATGTGCGGAGGAAGTGTCTTCCTTGGGAGTTCTCAATACCAGCAAATTTACCCATCTAGTCAAAATAAGGAAAAGAAAAAGAGTAAGACACAGATAGGTTAATTTTCATTAAACTCTTCTGTTCAACTCTAGTCCTTACCTGAGATGAAGAAATTTTATTTAGAGCCAAGTGCTACTGACACACAGAAACCGGTCACAAGCCCCATACAAATAATCAATCAAGGAGCATCCACTGCGCGCCTACTATATACCCAGCACTGCACCAGATGCTGATAATATAAATACAAAATCAAAATAGTCCCTACCTTCAAGGAGTTTACATTCTATTGAGTGAGACTGTATGCACACTTATCAGTATATACAAAAGAAAATGGGAACTGGAGGGTTGAGGGGAAAGCACTAGTAGCTGGGAAGGGGTATTACTGGTTCCTCTTGCTCTCATGCCTCTTGGCACTGACAGTTGGGAGCCCTACTTTCCCGGCCAATATTGAGGAACTCTCAAAGCAATCCCCCTCCCCCACTGTGGTGGCACAGAACAGAGATTTCCATGAGAAGTAGAGCAAGAGCTTCCATTTGGGGCCCAGCAACCAGACAAAGGATTCAGCTGCCATCTGCTGGGAACCCAGGAGAACCACAGGCGAAGGTGTGGAGACTGGCACAGAACTGGGACACGAAGAGAGCCTTAATAGGACACATGTGTGGGGCAGCCATATGAGGGAATCCCAGGGAATCTAGCGCATGCTGTAAATAGCTAAGGAGGCAGTCTCTGTTCACTGACAGGCCTTCAAACAGCTCTGGATTTATCAGATTGGCTCTGTTTGCTTTGGCTGACCCATAAATGGCTTTATGATGGGGGAACTGTGAGAAGAATTAGAGACATTATGTGAGGTGGTGCTGCACGGGAAGTTTCCAGATTGGGTATGGGCAATGAGTTGGGGAAGTGAGATGTCCCCTAAAGTGTCTCCAGACACTTTGTAAGAGTGAAACTGCTGACAGTTTCATTCAAAAAGTAATCATTTGGAGACTATTTTCTTCAAGGACCAGTGACTTGTATTATATCGCCATGGCTATTTCTTTCACCAGGGGCCATCTCCAGTTGTACTGGTCTATGTCTGGCCACTGGACCCAGATGGCTCCAGAGGAGACAGTGAGGCTGGTGACTTTGCACAGCCCTGCCTCACTTCAATACAATTCACTTGCAAGTCATGACATCACCTTCTTCAAGAAAGAAGGACAAACAACAAACAATAAAATCTAATACAATATAAGCTCTTTGAGGGAAGGGACTGTTGAATTTTTTGTCTCTGTATCCCAGCACCTAGCCCAGAGCTTGGTTCATGGATACTAAAGGAAAAGTTCCTTTAATTGAATTTTAATATTCCTCCCTCAACCCACCCCTTATTCTTAAGCTCCCTCTGCTTTGAGGCTTTCAAGAAAAGGGAGGACCAGGGGCAGCTAGGTGGCACAGTGGATAGAGCTCCAGCCTTGGAGTCAGAAGGACCTGAGTTCAAATCCGGCCTCAGATAGTTGACACTGTGTGACCCTGGCAAGTCACTTGACCCCAATTGCCTCACCAAAGGAAAAAAAAAAGGAAAGAAAGGATGGAAGTGACCAAATGCAGCAGGAGCAGAGAATAATGATCAAATCAGAAAGAAAGAGATGCAGGACACGCAGGGGTGCTACAGCTCCCTGCTGGGTCTGCATGCCATGCTGCTCCACGTGACCTGACCTCCAAGATGGGGAAGCACCAGCCCTCCTGAGTTCTGAACATGCATCTTTACACACCCCCTCCCCTTCACACATTCTAGACTCAAACTTAGCGGCCTGCTAGCTCTTCCCTGAATGCAACATCCATTTCCCATTCCTGCAGCTTTGTACACTCTGTCCTCACCTCCACCTTTTAGCATCCCTTGCTTCCTTCAAGGCTGGTCTCATAGGCTACTTGTTCTATACAGTGTTTCCAGATCTCCCTAACTGTTAGTTCTCCCTGCCTTCTGAAGTTACTTTGTATTTGTTTATCTGCATGTAGGTTGTATCCCTGCAATAGATTGTAAACTCCTAGAGGGCAGAAACTGTTTCACTTCTGCTTCAGTATCCCTAGTATCTCCCATAGAGCCTGTGCATGTACAAATAGGTAAAAGATCAGTTATTTCACAAGCATGGAGGATTCCTGATGAGGAAACTCCCTCCACCAGATCACCATTCATCTGTGACTTTGGTCAGTAAGTCTTGTTTGAAATACAAAGTGGCTTGCCCCAACAGTCTCACAATTAGTAATTCTCAGAGTCAGGACTTGAACCCAGCTTTCTTTTTTACTCCAAGGTCAGCCCCCCTACTCATTATGAAATGCTACAGCTATGACACTCCAGTTCCCACCTCCGTGCCTTTGCACGGACTGGGCCCCCACCCACCCTGCTGGAACGCTCTGCCCCCTTACCATCACATCTCAGCTTCCTTGGTTTCCATCAAGGCTCAGCTAAAGTTCTACCTTCTGTAGTCCTTCTCTTACACCCCCGCTCCCAGATATTTTATATTATTTATCTGTTGCCCCCCCCTTTAGAATGTGAGCTCCTTGAGGGCAGGAACCTTGCTTTTACCCTCATTTGTGTCACCAGTGCATGGCACAGTGCCTGGTACACAATAAGCACTTAATAAATGCCTGTCATTGTTTTTGCCTTGTACTACATAAATAAATAGGCACTTAACAGGTATTCCTGCGACTGAATTGAAATGAAATGAATTAATAATGTCTGCTCTTACTTGAGTATTCTGGAAAGACTAAGTAGGCTATAGAAAAGTTATAGTTAAATTAAGTAGATTTAATGACACATGCATAAGACCAAAATAGAAAAAAAAATCTGTTCTTCCAGCTGATTAAAAAGTCAAATAATATGGGTCACCAACTGCAGAGAGGAGAGAATGAGAAAGTCTGCTCAGCTTATTGTCCCCTTGTTTGCTGAGCCTTCCCAGGCCACCTCCAAGAGCATCTGTTCTGGGCTGGGGGCAGGAGTCAATGGACTTACATATGGTGAGCACAAATGCCACTGGACAGCTGATTTTCATCTGGCTCTTTTTGCTTTCTGGTCCTGTGCTTCCTCACAACCCCAAGGTCAAGGTCACTGTTTGTTCACTGTATGCAACTTTGCTGACCTGGGGTCTCTTCTTGTCAGCAGGCAGGGTAGCCTACAAGGAAGATTTGATTTTAACCAGAAGAAGGGGCCATCACTTTGGGCATCAATGGCAGGGCTAGAGAGAGCCAGCTAGCTTGGAAGGGATTTGCCCCAAGGAGCATGGTCTATTTTAATATTTTGCTACCTTGTGCATCTGTGATTTTGTCAGCATAGGCACTCCCTCCATCAAGGCAAAGAGCAGCCACTCTGAGACTTTAGAGATGGTCTTCAAGAGTTACTGGGGTGGAAGAAATCCATCACCCTGTTGCCAACTAGGAAATAAAGCTCTCTCTACTCAACAAGGCTGATCCATGGAGTACAGATCCACGGTCTATCAGGAAGCCTTGCACCTCCATATGACCTCCTAGGATATGCATTATGTTGGCAGAGCCTTCAAGAATTCATGGTCACCTCCATGTTTCAGTAAGGCAATGAAGGAGGACTTGAGTGGAATTAACAGAAAAGAACAATCGTCTTAAGTGGGCATATTTACATGCCTATAAAGAAATTTTGCAGCTGTTGAATGCCACTTTTAGAAGCATTTCAATTCAATTACTGGACATCCATTATGTCATCACCATCCAGAACAAATATTTAGCACAGGCCTACTACGTGCCAGGCACTGTTCTAAGCACTGGGAACAAAAGAAAGGCAAAAACATGGTTGCTGCCCTCAAGAAGCTCACAGTCTAACATAGGCAACAACAGAGAAAACTGCAGGTAATCTTGAAGGAAAAGAACCAATACCAGGGGGGAGGGGCAGGGAGGTTGGAAGACAAGAGGTTTGTGACCAGCCTCCCAGGAAGGTGAGGGTTGAGCTGAAACGTGAAAGAGGTCAGGGAAGCCAGGAGGCAGAAGTGAAGAGAGAGAACATTCCAGGCAATGAAAAGACCCTAAGTTGGGAGGTGGAAAAGCAAGCAAGTCAGTATCATGGGATCTCAGAGCACACAAAATGGAAAGAAAGTGTAATAAGACTGAATCAGAGCTAGAGGGACCTTAGGGGTCATGGATTCCAATTCCCTCATTTTATTGATAGGGAAAATGAGGCCAACACGGAAATTAAGCGACCTACTCAAGCTCATACAAATATTAAACATTACACTCAGGTCCTCTCACTCCAGAACCAATAGTCTTTCCACTATACCACACTGCTACAAGTCATGGTGAAGACAAATGATAGGTTTAGGAATGAAGGGGGAAGAAAGGGAATTAGAAGGTTAACAACAATGACAACTAGCATTTACAGAGCTCTTTAAGGTTTACAAAATGCTCTACATTTGTGACCTCCTTTGATCCTCACAACAGTCCTAAGAGGTAGGTGTTCTTATTACCCCCATTTTACAGATGAGGAAGCTGAGGCTAAGAGAAGTAAAGTGACTTCCCCGGGGTTACATAGCTAGCAAATGCCTGAGATGAATTTGCACTCAGGTCTCCCCAACTCTTAGGTCACTGCTCACAAAAGATTATGATCAGAAAGAGGAATTTCAGAGTCCAGTATTATGAAGGATAAAACAGTTATGGCCAATGTGGGGTCATGGATTTAGAGCTAATGGGCATCTCAAAGGTCACCTGGTCCCACTCCTCATTTTACAGATGAGGAAACTGAGGCCCAGAGAGAGGACACGGCTTTCCAGAAGTCATGCCAGTAATAAGTGGCAGAGCCAAAAACTGAGGCCTGGATGGATGGCTAACTGGATGGGTGGATGGGTGGATGGATGGAAAGCATTTAATAAGCACTTATGATACACCAAGCCCTGTGCTAGCCCTGGAGATACAAATACAAAAGTGGAGCCGTCTTTACTCTTTGACAGCATGCATTATAACAGGACCAGAACACATATAGAGGAATAGTGACCAGGGAGGTGCATGTTGGTTTGGAAAGTTGCATGGATGGTGAGTGAAGCCATAGGAGAGTATGTTGTAGCCACATTAGGATGAATGTGGCTACAGTTCCAGAACTGGGCGGTTGCCTCCATGTCCTTCATGCTGGCTGGCCAAGATGGGTCCCAAATCTGAACACGGTGTTCCCGATCTGCTAAATTATCATCAGCCGTGCTCAGGACAGCCCAAGGCCAGAACAGGATCTTCTCCTGCCATATACTGATTCATATCAAGCTTAAAGTTCACCAGACTTTCCAGCTTCTCTGTACAGTGTTTCATGGTGACTCATCATGCTGGTCCTGCTGGATCTGCTTGATGTTGTCCTTGTGTGGTGTTTAGTCTGTCTTGGGCACGTAGTCTTTTCTAGATGTTACTGGCCTCATTGTCGGAGAGCTTCTGGCTTTAGCTGAAGTTCTCCCATGAGATGCTATCTCATAAGATAAAAATAGGAGAAAGAATGCTCTCTTCTAGTTCTCTGTTGGTTTACATCTCAGAGGCTTACATTTCAGCTTTTATGGTAAGGGAAGTAGATCCTTCACATATTCAGCATCATATTACAGGAAAAAAACTCATAATTGCTTTTTCCCCACCACAAGAGAGAGAAGTGGAATTTTTTAAAGTCTTAGTTACAAGAAGCTTTTTTTTTTCTCCACGGGAAAAGTTCCAAAGTCTTTATTAACCCAGAACAGCTAGACCTATAAATATAGCCCACAGATATTTAATCTGTCTTTGAACCTTGCTCTCCTGCTTATCAGGGTCTATGTTTCCATCCCAAATCCATATCTAACTTAAGGTCAGAAATTCCTTATGATTCTCATTTAACACATTTAACATCCTTTGTCTTCAGGTCTGTTTCATGGTATGGAAGGTCAAATACCTCTACCAAAAAAAAAAAAAAAGAAAAACACTACAGTAACCGTATGGGTCTGAGGTACTTTGGTTTTACTTCAACATTCTCTCACTCAAATTAATTAGAAGGGGAAAGGCAAGAATAATGACCCCAAAAAAGTGAGATGAAGCCAGACATTGCCCTTCACCTCAGTCATTTATCTCAAATTCCTGCATTTATTGTATGTTGGAGGTCAGCAACAAATATCCCAGGCTTTCAGCTTCCATAGATGGGCAGACGCAGGAGGTGATAGGATAGTGAACCAAATGGTGACCACATGAATTGAGATTCTAATACCACTCTCTGCCTTTTCTTCCTACTCTTCTACTCCCACTCCCATCTTTCTTGAATTTCTCCCTTCTCCAGTCCTGCATGCTCTTGTGTCTAGCCCTGACAAGAGTACCCACAGGCATAGTTTAGCTTTCCTGGAAGGCACGGAGCATGCCTTGCCCTGACTTGGATAAACCTGAAGCACTCTCTGCATAGTAAACTTCAGGGCTTGGATTTAAAATAAGCCTCCATAGGGCAGCTAAGTGGCACACTGGATAGAGCACCAGCCCTGGTGTCAGGAAGACCTGAGTTCAAATCCGGCCTCAGAGCAGACACTGGACACTTACTAGCTGTGTGACTCTGGGAAAGTCACTTAACCCCAATTGCCTTTAAAAAAAAACTAAACTAAACTAAACAGAAAATGAGCCCACATGGTATATATCCTGTGATGACAAACAAGTTCACATCACATCTCAAGTGAGTGCTCATATGTCAACGGCTCTGCTCCGTCAAGTAAAGATCAAAACCAAAAGCTGAAACAAACATCTGGCAAGATTTTTTTCTGGGCTTCACTTGCCCTTTATCTGATCCCAGGATCTGAGTCATGACCTGGAATGGAGAACAGCAGCTGCTGGGCTGTCTAAAGTGAGAAGGGGTAAAAATGATGGCAGCTATAATCGGTCAAGGTGATCCCTGAGGTAGAAAAGGGAAGAGTTAAAAGTCCTTCCAGCACAGCCAATCTAGCAATGCTTGGAAATAAAAGCCTTCCTATTTTCAGCTCAAAAGAGGGAAGCCCCCATGACTGGAACGTTCACTCTCCTCGACTTTACCTTGTAGACTCCCTGACTTCCTGCAAAGCATAGCTCCGATGCCACCTCCTACACAAGGAATGTCCTGATCTCAGGTGTTCATACTCTTGTTTCTCTTGATATTACTGTATTAAGTATCAACATTGTACTGTGGTATATCAATATTACTGTATCAATATAACAAATTCAATATAATGTAACTAACATATATGTATGTGTATAGTGTTTGCTTATAAAATCACTGTGGATCCAAGATAATTCCAAAGGACTTATAATGAAAATGCTATCCCTTTCCAGAGAAAGAATTGATGAAGTCTGAATGCAGATCCAAGCACACTATTTTCACCTTATTTTTCTTTTGTTTTCTTTTTTTGTGTGTGTGTTTTTCATTTACAATATGACTAATATGAAAATATGTTTTGCAAATTGCTTGCCTTCTCAAGGATAGAGGGAGGGAGGAAGGAAGGAAGAGAGAGAATTTGGAATTCAAAATTTTTAAAAATGAACATTAAAAATTGTTGTTACATGTAATTGGGGGAAAACAAAATATCAAATACACTAAAAAATATATGTCATTGGGAACATAGATTTAGAGTTGAAAGGGACTATAAAAGGTGATCTAATCTTATTTTACAGATGATAAAACTGAGACCTAAACAGGTTAAGTGATTTGCCCAAGGTCACACAAGTAACAGGTAGCAGAAATGGAATTTGTACTCAGGCTGATTCTAAATCCAGCACCTTTGCCCTATACTACATGGCCTCTTGGACATGTTATCTGTGTACACATTGCTTTTTGGTGAGGCAATCAGGGTTAAGTGACTTGCCCAGGGTCACACAGCTAGTAAGGGTCAAGTGTCTGAGACTGGATTTGAACTCAGGTCCTCCTGACCCCAAGGCCAAAGCTCTATCCACTGTGCCACATAGCTGCCCCTGTCTTGTATATTTTTCCATGTACATGTTGCATCCGACGGTATCATCTTAGTTCCTTGGGGGCAGAGATTGCTTTTATTTGTCTTTGTATTCCCCAGGGGCTAACAGAGCGTTTTGCATGGAGAAGTCCTTAATAAATGCTTGTTCAATTGATGGTCTCTAGGGCCTCTTCCAGATTAATATCCTATGAATACATGATTTCTTTTCCTGCCTGTTGTTATTGTTTGCCCTTCATTCTCAAAGAGGACCCATGACATCATGAGGGTGATGTCTTGACTTGTGAATGAATTGAGTTTCAATGAGGCAGAGCTGGGCAAAGTCATCAGCTTCACTGGAGGGAGCCTAGGAGGGAGTGGACAGAGGGCTGGATGAGGAGGCTGACTTTGGCCTCGACTCCCTTACTAACTCACTGTGTGACTTTAGGTAGGTTGCTTTACCTTTCTCAGTTCCAGTTTTGTCCTCTATAAAGTAGAGGATTAGACTATGATAGTGGTTCCCAACCTTTCTGATTACGAAGACGCCTTTTTATTAGAAAACTTCATAGACCTCTATACAGCAGCAACTGTAGTCATGCAACTGTGTATTTTGTTGGCATAAATACCAATGGATATATCAATGATTGGTACCTAGGTGGATTCATGGATTCTTTGCAATAACTCATAGAATTATAGATTTAGAGCTGGAAGGAACCTTAAAGGCCACAGAATCCAACTCTCCCATTTAAAAGATAAGGAAACTAAGGCACAGAGAAGTTGAGTGATTGCCAGCATTCATACAACTATTAAATGTCTGTCAAAATTTGAATCCAGGTCTTCCTGACTGCAAGCCCAACGTTCTATGTATTTCACCATCCAGAGCCCTACAAAGGTCATACAAACTTATAGTAGGAAGGGACTTTAGAGGCCATCTTCTCGTACAAGATCCCCCTCAACAACCTACAAGTGGTCATCTAGACTTCACCCAAAGATCCCTAATGAGAGGAAACTCACTACTTCTCAAAGAAGCTCATTCAACTTTTGGATAGCATGAATTGATAAGTCCTGTTGACTATGAAAAAGCATGTGACTTGATAAAACAAAATGTCATCTTATAAGCTTTCTTTCAACAAGGTTCTTTTTCACATCTATACATCAAAATCATTAAAGATTCTGTAAAAGATATAACAGAAATAATCCTATTCAATGACCATGAACATCAGGCAAGGCACAACAGTGTACCGGGAGGTGTGTGCCTTCAGAAGGGGTGATCACCACTGTGATAGAGGAAATCCTTAAAAGAGTCCAATCTGAAGATAGATTTCCCATGCATGATGAGGTCTTCCAGATTCCTGTTTCTAGACGACATTGTGCTGGTTGCATCGAGCCCTGAATCATTGCAGAAACTCTTGGAAGAGAACTGTAGGTGCTCAAACGAAGGTGGCCTAACCATTCACAGCAAAGACCAAGTGGATGAAGACTGTCTGCCCAGAATATGATGTGCATTTGCATGAAGAGTCAGGACAGCTTGTCCCACAGTACGTATATCTAGGACAGATATAAAAATGGACTAGTTGAGTCCAGAATTGAAAAGGAGAATGAGAGGTTTGTTCAGGAAACTGCAAAACTCCTTTAATGACAAGCAATGCTTCTCCTGAAAGCAGTGGCCCATCTTTTTAATACCGACATTCCACCAGTGTTGCTGTATGCACCCTTCAAAGAATTAAAAATGAATATCACCACACAGAGGACAATGGAGAAGGACGTGATCAATATGAGAAAGCTACAGCGTATAACCAACAGAAAATGTGGAGAACAAGCATTTATTAAGCACCTACTGTATGACAGGCACTGTGATAATCACTGAAGATACAAATAAAGGCAAAAACAGCCCCCCGTTCTCAAGGAGCACATTAGTAAAAGATGTCATTCAGGAAATGTATGATAGGAAAAGAAGACAGAATGGACATGTAGTGGAGGCAAAATTGCCAGGTAGATAGCCCATATACTCCACTGATTCCTCATAATGTCAGATGAAATCAAAGCAGCTCCAAGCAAATTGGATGGATCTTCTGTGGCAAACTGATGAGGTGACACACAGCTAAGAGTTGCACCGGATAAGTAGGAATGGATGGATGGAGCTCTGTGCCATTGAAAGAAACTATCCAAATTAGTGAAATCATAGCTCCATTTGTATATTTGAAAGTAATAAGCCTAAATTTCCCTGTTTGCAATTTCCACTGGATGCTCCTAGCTCTTCGTTCTGAGGTCAAGCAGAAAAAATTCAACCCCTCTTCCATATGATAGCCCTTCCAATTCTTGCAAATATTTCTTTCCCCATCCAAGTCTTCTCTTCCATAAGCAAAACCTCCTCAGTTCCTTCCAATAATCTTAATAAGTCCTTGAATTTTTTTTTATAATTAACATCATTCCTAAGATGTGGTACCCACTACTGGACATGGTGCCCCAGACGTGATCCAACCAGGGCAGAGGATATCACAACAACAGTTGCATCCCATATACTGGTTGTCATGCCTCTCAATTTAGTATTAAAAAAATAGCTATTATACTCTGATGACTCCCTCTGGAAGGTCCAAGGCTAACAGGTTGAGAACCATTGGGCCAAACGGTTTCTCAAATCCATTTCATCCCTATCATTCTCTGATTTTTATGGCACTTTTGACTTTAGCCAGTGAGATAATAGATAAAGTACACTGCACTAGCTTCATAGCATTATGTGAATGCATGTGATAATTAGTATTATCAATAATAATAATACCTCGTTGTTCCCCTTTTCCCTGTTTGCACTTTCATTATTATTCTCACCACATAGTTCCAGGACAAGTCATTATCTTGATATAATTCATTCATATTTAATGTTCTGTAGAGCATTTTGCCCAAACGAATAAAATAACTGCTTTTTGTAACTGAATTCTATCTAGCATTGCTAGAGTGCTCTATGGTTTGCCAAGCACTTTACATGTGTTTTCGTTTAATCCTCACAACAACCCTGGGATGTAGATGCTATTATTATCCCCAATTTACAGATGAAGCACCAAGAGGTCAAGTGAGTTGCCTTGGGTCATACAACTAGTAAATGTCGGTGGCTAGATTTGAATTCAGGTCTCCCTGTCACCAAATTTAACACTCTATCCATCGTGCCACCCAGCTGCCCGTTGGGATATGTTTCCTTATGT
Organism: Phascolarctos cinereus; assembly: GCF_003287225.1. Taxonomy (NCBI): domain Eukaryota; kingdom Metazoa; phylum Chordata; class Mammalia; order Diprotodontia; family Phascolarctidae; genus Phascolarctos; species Phascolarctos cinereus. Next base: position 387,601,299 of record NW_027556098.1, read on the forward strand.
AGGCTCACTGAAGGCATCTTTGGGACAATTCCAATAGCAGACGGGGATAAAAGGATGAAACATACTTTATTTTTTTCCAAAATGATTTTAATTTCTTCTTCTAGGACTCTATATTTTGAAAATTCAGAGATAATGAATATTTGCTATGATGATATCCTAGGGGCAGTTAAGTGGCACAGTGGATAGAGCACTGTCCCTGGAGTCAGGAAGACCCAACTTCTAATCCAGCCTCAAATACTTACTGGCTGTGTGGCCCCGGGCAAGTCACTTAACTTCAACTGCCTCAAAAAAAAAAGCAACCATTCTGAAGCTTTTGCAAATCACTGCTATGTCTGGGTGATTGTGGGCACTAGCTTTGTCTTTCAAAATTCTCTGATTCTAATTCTCTGATAATTTAAGATTCCAACATATAATTCTAGCCACCAGGTCATGTCTTCCTAGGTACTTAGTAGATGCTAAACTTTTGGACTCTTCAGCTATACAGTATATAGTTTCTAGTGTTTCTGTGCATAACATTTTGTACTGTTGTTCTGGGGGCAATTCATTTGCTGAAAGGTGCAGGAAAAAAGTTCATTTGTATGTTGGACACAGATAAAATCAACGTGAGAAGCAACATGACCCAGGAGATAAAAGTGCTTGAGAAGAGACTTGGACCGTTCTTAGAGGACTGGAGACAGAACGGTCTCTCTCAGAGGCAACAGCCTTGACTGAAGGTTGGAATGACTGCAGGGATCGCTGTCCTTCCATTCTTTTACTTATGGCTCTTTTCAGGGCTTTAAAGTTGTAGCTGAGAAACTACAAATCAAATAACTACTTGGTGACTATGAGGCAATAATAGAAGCACTACTGGGGGTCATAGCTAAAGGAAAGTAGATTCTTTTAAGTTTTCCCATCATAAAGCAGAATGAGTCACTAAACGAAAAGAGTCCCTGATTTCAGGCATGAGTAGCTATAAGAGAAGATTAAAGAGAGGCAATGTTATAGTAGATAGACGTTGAAAAGAAGCCAAGTACAGGAGTCAGAAAAAACTGGAGACAATAGATACAGAGAGATAATAGGAGCTTAAAGAAGACAGGATACAGAAATGATAGGTGCTGAGCACAGCTGACAGGCAGGTTTTGCATCTGATGTGGAGAACTGTGGTGTAGAGAGCGCTGTTGCTGCTGGAAACTGATTGGATAAAAGCAGAATCCTCCTCCTACTGAACAGCTCTAGGTCTACTGCCCTTTAGTACTGCTCATCGTCTGAGAGAGAGGACATTTCTCAGGGCCTCATTTATTTATCTAGTTGTCTATCTATCTATTTATTTCTTTAGGGCTTAAGAGAGAAAATAGAGGGGGGAAAGATAGGCTTTTACATGTTTTGTTTTAAGCCATACCTGTGAGAAGAGGTGTTTTGCTGAGAGCTACTGGGGCGGAGTAGGGGAGGAAATAGAATCCTCTGCTACTTGAAGAGCTGGTTAGGGAAAGGCTGCATTGCCTTCCTGTTAACTACAGCACGAGTGGGCAGAGTCTCCATGTGCTTGACTGTCTCTACAACTCTCTCTGGCTTGAGAAAAAGAAGTTCCTCAGAACCTCCAGAGCAGACCTGAAGATCTTCACAGTTTTCTGGCTTAAGACAGCTGCTCATCACAGTAATAGCTTAATATCTTCTCAGTGCCCTGCCAAAGGTGAGTGTGCACTAAAAAGGCTCGACAATGCTGCAGCTTTGCCAGGGTAGCAGATAAGTCTTTTGTTCAGCAGAAGAGCTGCGAGAACAAGAAAAGAAACAGGTACCGACTGACACAAAAATGTGTTTGGTCCTGTAAGGTATTCTTAAAATCTGGTCCTTCACATTTTAAATGGCCTCCCTAACAGGTGCCACATTTTATATCAAATGTTCCTGACATTGTGACATTGGTCACAACATAGAGACCAATTTTCTGTGTGGACACTGGACATTCTAACATTCTATTGTTACATGTATTTCTTATATTTATAATCTTTGAAGAAGTTTTAACAGAAGAACTGAGTCAGAGGCTGCACTAAGCTGTAAAGGTGTAACATAAACGTTACAGAGCCTTGGGACAGCTTGTTATGTAATTAATGATTAGTTGCTCTTTATATCTTTGGAATTTTTTGGCAAACCCTTTTTTGTTCCTTGGCCAATAGGATTTTTTCTCATCAGTATATAAGTACACACACACACACACACACACACACACACACATGTTCATATGTAGACACACACACTTAACTCTAACTCTACATGCACCAAATCTCCTCCTCATACATATGAATATATATTTACATATTTGTGCACATATGTCATATATGTACATTATTTATGTAAGTTGTGAATGCTTTGAATAAAACATAAACACATAATTGGCCTATATTTGGAAGAGTCACTGTGTTTGGCAATAAATACAAGATGTCTTCTGTTAAGAAAGGTGCATCTGTGGCTCAGGCTTGTATCTGAGAGGGAGCTGGTAAAGTGTTTTGCTACTAATTATGTACTGTGAAGTAATCGAGTCAATAATTATGGGTTTTATCCATCCTCCATTCTTTCTCGGTTTGTAGAGAATTTAGAGTTTGAGGAACTTCCCCTCAATAACATAACTTCTGTTGCTCATTATGTTAACAATCTGCAAACTCTGTTTCACATTTGTGTTTTCATTGCATTGGACTTCTTGCAACCATATAGATGACCAGAATTTTCCACATCTTCCTTCATCAGAGGTTCTCTCTTTCCTCTGATTCTTTGTTTTCACGCCTCTGTAAAAAGATTTTGGATAATGTTGAATTGTCTATTTTGGTTTTTTAAGTAGCATGTACCAGCTAGACATTGATGCAATCTTCCATCTGTTATTATCAATGTATGGCGATTCACTGAAATTCATATACAGAGGAAGCTTTTTCTATCACGAGCCATAAGTTTGTGGTAGAAAACCCTACTCATTTGGAGGCACCAAAGCCAGCTATTTTTACAATGCAGCATTACCACCTAGGGCCATAGAAGTGGAAGGACCTTTGAAGAAATATGTCACCCTGAGGGATCATCTTCTCAGAAGATGTGCACATAGCACAGAAGGTTGTATGGGAAGTGCGGTAAAGTCATTAGAAGCTAAAGGATAGAACAAGGCAAAAATAACCAGGTCTCCATTATGAGATATTATTATCCCAGCTCCCAAGAGACTGTCTACTGGACTGTGAGACCCCTAATGATCTGGAGGTTGTCTAATTTAAACTTTTACCTTCCGCAATGAGAGGCAGCATGGTGTAATGGATGGAACATCAGCCTCAGAGTCAAGAAGATCTGAGTTCAAGCTCTGCCTCTTCTGATACCAGTTGTGTGACCTTGGACAAGTCACTGAATCGCTCATTTCTCCTAGCAACTCTCTGAGAGCAAAAGTTCATTCAGTCAATTCAACAAACATTTATTAAGTATTCACTATATGCCAGGCACAAGGGATACAAAGATAAAAAACAAATAGTTCCTGACCTCAAAGAGTTTACATTCTATGGGGGAGAAGGACATAAAAGCATGTACATAAAAGAGTAAATAAAAAGGGTAGAGTGGTATGGGGACATGGAAAGGATGGGGTTGACATGGAAGTACAACTGAGCTGAAATGGGGAAAGCCATTTCCACACCAGGATTCCTCTACACAAATGAAATCACAAATTTGGACCTCTCAGAAAATTTTCCCCCATACTGAGAAAGTTTTCTATACACAGTAAGTACATTTTAAAAATGCAGTTGGGTACATTCAATTTATTCAGTTGTTACAGATGCTTTTTATGACCTTCCCCCTTAGAGCTAAGGTCATATTAATCAAACCAAACAGCCCAGGCTATAGTATCTTCTCTCCAACAGCAAAAATTCATTGGCTAAGCTCCTTAAAATTATTTGCTCCTCTCCCCTTTCCAATCCATCCTGTATATAGCTACCAGATTAATCATTCTAAAATGTCACATTTATCATCTCACTTCCTTGTTGGCTCTTGATATCAGCAACAAATTTCTTAGTCAGGCATTTATGGCATAATGCATATCCATAATGCAGTCCTCATCCTGACTATCCAAAGCCAACTACTTCCTTGGATATTAGACCTTCAGCTCTATCCAGACCATTCTACTCACGTGTCCTCAAAGTGAAGGTGCATGGAAAGAGCATAAGACCTAGAGTCAGAAGACCCAAGTATTATGACTGGGCACTGCCATCTAGGATTGGAGAGCTAGAGCCAGAAGGGACCTCAGAGGCTAACTTGTTCAGCTCCAGCATTTTACAGATGAGGAAACTGAGGCATGGAGAGGTTGTGACTTATCCAAAGTCATGTATGTAGGAGTATCAGAGATGGGGCACATACTACCCATGTGACCTTGAGCAACTCACTTAGTGATTCTAGACCTCGGCTGCAAGATGAAGGTATTGAAAAGGATGGCCTCTAAGGTCCCTTCCAGCTCTCAATCCCAAAATCCAAATGAGTGATGCTCATTGAGAAATAGAAGCTTTCTTCATCACTTCAAATTCAACTCACAGGCGACGGTTCTGCTGTCTTCTGCTATAGTCAGATAACATCTGGTGTACTATGGTTACTTCTGGACCCTATCATTTAGGAAGGTCACCTAATAAGTTGGAGGGTTATCAGGATGGTGATGGGACTTAAAATTATCCTATCCAAGAACCAGCTAAAGGAAACAGGAGTGAGTAGCCTGAAGAAGAGAACACTTAGTGGGGAGTGAGATGGGGGAGGGGGTCATGAAAGCGGTCTTCAAATATTTGCACGGTTACTGTATGGAAGAGAGATAAAATCTATCATGTGGTACATGGTACAAGATGTGACGAGGGTAGAAGCCCAAAATGGGGAAATTAAGACTTGAAGTAAGAAAAAGCACTTCCTACAAGAAGATTTATCCAGAAATGAAATGGACCATCTCTAAAAGCAGTGTTTGTCCTCTTGGAAAGTCTTCAAGTGAAAGCTGGATGGCCACTTGTTGGGTATACCAAAAAGGGGGTCCTTTTATGGATATTAATTGGATTAGACTCTGAGGTTTCAACTAGGAGGCTCTGATTCTGCAATCCTCCAGAGTCTTCCCTGCCTGAAGACAGCACTGGCTCACATACAGCCTTCTATTATGCTTTTTTGTTTTTCAGATGGTCAGTTGTGTCCAACTCTTCATGACCCCATGGACTCGGCATGCCCAGCCCTTCTATCCTGCACTATCTCCCAAAGTCAGTCCAAGCTCATGTTCATTGTCTCCTATTTGCATATCTTCTCCTCTACAAAACTATAAATTCCTGAAGAGTACAAAATGTTTGCTAGTTCTCTATCTCCCACAGCACCTAGCACAGTGCTAAGCACATAAGAGGTGATTCATAAATACTTGTTCATTGATTGAGTGAATCAGTTCCGAGAGTTTGGCAAATCAGGTAGTAAAAAGGGCTTGAAGTGCAAACAGTATAAACCATCATGGGGGGTGGGAGTGGGGAGCCTGGTAGGTATAGACGATTAGAGCAAGAATGAGATAACAGAAACGCAACAGCTAAGAAGAGGGGTAGGGTCTGAGTCTGGCTCTAAGTGGGCCAAAAGGGCTGGCTAAACTGATGTTCGTTGTTTGTTCTTCGTTCACAAAGAGGACCATGACATCAGGAAGATGATGCCATGACTTGCAAGTGAATTGAATTTAAGTGAGAGAGAGCAATACCAAGTCTCCAGGCCTGTCATCTGGGTCCAGGGGCAAGATATAGATCAGGACGACTAGAGTTGGCCCCTTTGGCCAAGCTGAGGCCTTCTTCAAAGGTCCAAAATCCAAGATGCTGTTGAGATGGAGCTGGGAAATGGTTGTAGGAGTTCGTGATACAGTGGGGTCAGAGGATCTGCATTCAAATCCTACCTGTGACACTTCATTAACCCCTGGGACCTTGGGCAATTCATGTAACTTTTTTGAGCTTCAGTTTCCTTTTCTATAAAATGAGTCGGTCTAGATAGCCTCTGAGGTCTCTTTCAGCTCTAAATCCATGACTCAGGCCAGCACCAGAAAATGAGTCAGGGTATCAATACGGTGACTGTTAGTTCTGACACAACCTGTTTTCTCACAATTTCAAATTTTCACCACAGTTTTGCGTATTCCCTATCCCTGACCTCACCTGTTGACTTGGTCACATTATGCCTGTTCCTACACGAGTCCTCCCTGGAAGTAAGTAGAGCAGTCAGCCAACTTGGACCCAAACCATATCACAAGATAAAGAGCTAGTAGTTCAGGAACTGAAAAAATAATTATTTTTTTTTTGTGGTACATACACTTCCTTTTGAAGCCAAAGAGAAAGTCTATCCTCATTCAGAGGATGACAGATTTAAAGCTTGAAGAAACCTTGGGGATCATCTATTCTAACCTCATTTTATGGAGAAGGAAATTGAGAACCAGAGAGGAAAAGTGACTCTCCAAGGTCACTCAGGTCGTAAGTGATAATTATCTAGTTTGAACTTTCTTAAATATGTATTTTTTCTTCTGACAGCCTTCTCTCTGGCTGTTTCCTACAGGCTCCACTTACTGATCTCCCTGCCTTCCTTTAAATCCCAACTAAAATCCCTTCTTTTTCTGGAAGCCATCCCCAACCCTTCTGATATCCAATGCCTTTCCTCTGTTAATTATTTCCTATTTATACTATATCTAGCTTGCTCTATATATATTTGTTTGCTTCTCGTCTCCCCCGTTAGACTGTAAGCTCTCTGAGGTCAGGGAGTGCCTTCTGCCTTTTTCCTCAGCAATTAGCACAGGACCTGGCACACAGTAGGCACTAAACAATAAATGTATGTTGAATGGTTGCTTGATTATAGGAAGCTCCCAGATTAAGACATTCCTCCAGGAAGGCAGAATCAGCTTAAAGCTGTAGGGTGTTGCTTGGGGAACCTGAGAGATGAAAAGAGACACACACAGTCAGGATGTGTTGGAGGCAGGTTTCTGCCTTCAAATTCAATTCTCTAGTTGTGAGCACATGCTGTCTCTCTGGGTGAAAAACATTTAACAGTAACACTGGGATATTATATACTTGCTTCCTGGGGAAAGGGACTTTGTCTTCTAATTCTTTTGTATCCTCTATACTGACCTGAACACAGTAGGAACTCTGTGAAAATGGGCAGAGGACTCCCATGGAAACATCCTTAGAGATCACCTAATTCAGCTCCCTAATTTTAAAGAGGAGGAGACTGAGGTTCAGAGAAGGGTAGAGACTAGCCCAAAGTCATTTAGCTAATGATTGGCAGAGCTGAGACTCAAATTAGTCTCCATACCTCCTGTCTTCCATCTCCAATCTATATACTACTACTACTGCTACTACTAATATTACTACTACTACTGATGATGATAGTGATGATAACAACAACGACGACTAGCATTTATATAATACCTGCTATGTACCAGGCACACATTTACACATAAGCTCTCCTTTGATCCTCACAAAAACCCTATTTTTCGGGTTTTTACTGTTGGGAAAACAGAGGCAGACAGAGGATGAGTGATTTGCCCAAGGGCACCCAGCTGGTCTCGGGTCTTTCTGACTCCAGATCCAGCACTCTATCCACTTCACCACCTAGCTGTTATCTTGTCTGTTTGCTTCAGTTTCCCCATCTATGATATGGGAATAATAATACCTACCTCTCAGCGTAGTTGTGGAGATCAAATGACTTAATATCTGTAAAGTGCTCCACAAACCTTAAACATAAATGCTCGCTATTATTACTACAACAGATCTGACCATGTTACACCCTTGCTTTAAAAAGTTTTCAATGGTTCCATATTGCCTGCAGAATAAAATACAAATCTCTTTAGCATTTAAAACTCTTGAATATCTGGCTATAGACTTTCCCAGTATTACTGCACGCCACCATCTTCATGCATTCTATAGTTCAGTCCAAACGACTTGTTCTTGGCTGCCCGTGTGACAGTCCATCTCCTAACTCCAGGACTTTGCATAGGCTGTATCTCCTTTTCTGGACTGCTCTCCCTCTGGTACCTTTACTTCTTGGAACCCCCAGCTCCCTTCAAGGCTCAGTAACAGCACATCCCCTATAAGAACCCTTACCTGATGGTCTCTACCATCACCACCACCACACCCCTTCACAGGTTATGCATGCATGCATGCATGTATAAGCACACATATATTTACACATATGTGTATTGTGTACATATATGTATGTGTGTGAAAAACATGTCTCGTATATTTATATAACTGTACGTGTGTATATGCACAAGTATATACATAAAGACACTCATCTCTGATTATTAGACAGTCCCTGCCCTCAAGAAGCTTACATTACATTGAGGTAGACCACTCACAAAGGGGAGGAGTGGTGAGGGAGGGAAAGGGAACAAGCATTTATTAAGTGCCTACTGTGCGCCAGGCACTGTGCTGAGTGCTTCACAAATATTAGCTCATTTAAGGGCATAAGGACATCTCATATGGGAACAATGGCAGAGTCGCTATGATCATGGTTGATGACCCCAGAACAAGGAAAGAGGATAGAGAAGAAAAGAATGTCCATGAAGTCAAGCATGGCTGGGGCTTTCGGGCAGGAAGGTGCCCAGCTAGGAGACAGAGATTCCCTCTCCCAAGCAGCATACAATAAGTTCCAGAAGCTGTTTCCTTTTTGCCTTTTTTTTATCCCCAGCACCTGCCACAGTGCCCAACACATAGTAAATATTTAATAAATGCATATTGACTGGTTAATTGAAATCCAGGATTTCTGTCCTATATATTTCCCCCTACAACACACTGTCTTCAACTCTCATGATGACCTCAGAAAAGGATACTCCCAGGACTCATTGGCTACAATGGACCAGTAGGTGAACTTCAAGTTTGGCCAAATCAGGAAGATACAGAACACGACAGAGGTATAACTAGAGTAGGGAAACTGAGATTTGTGTCCCAGGGCACCTCAGTCCTCAGCAGCATAAACAACTAAGCTTAGCAACTAATTAGCAAGAAAATAGGAAGCTAGCAGATGACACCATTTCTTCCCACCATGGCTGTATTTCTCCGGTCTGGCCCTGCCCTCATCCCAACCATCCCCAGATGAATTTGTCTTAAAAAGTTAATTTGGGGACATGTTTGTACCACTTGGCCAGGGCACAAAAGTTACTATTTTCAGCTCTGGAATAGTGTTCAGTGTTTAGCCCATGTGTCAACCCCACGCACATCTAGGGCCAGGCTCATGTGTATACCTGGTTAAAAGGGGACAGACCTCCTGAATTAGCAGCAGATCATTTCTGATCAAAAGATGACCAGATTTAGATTTTACTCCATAAGGAAATAGCCCCTCCCCTGGTGAGCACTAGGACCTTTTTCTCCAATAAATGGATGGATTATCTACCCAGCATGGACATGGCTTCGTTTGGGAAAGTCAAAGCCCAGGGGAATCTTGTTACAAAAATGTAAGTTTTTCTAAAAAATAAACAGTCACTACTCAACTAGTCTACAAATTTCAAGTTAGGGCTACCCCAAGAAGAATGCTTCTTTTTCTGCTACTCCAAAAGTATGGCAAAGACCATGAGTTTATGACATAGGATTTTACAGACAGAGCTGAAATGGACCTCAGAGGCCCCAAACCCTTCACTTTTCAAATAAGGACACTGAGACAGACAGAGGTTAATTTGCCCAAGATCTCACAAGTTGTAAGCATCAGAGACAGAATTTGAACCCGGGTCCCCAGTGCTCTTTCTACTGTAACACAACTTATGAAGACCTGCTTTTGAAAAAGCAACTGGGGTGATTAGCTTAGAGAAGCCTGGGGAAAGGTGGAGGGGAGGGATGAAATCTAGGCTTGCTGTCAGGAAACACTTCCTACTAATTTGAGAAACTGAAATAAAAGACTGCAACTGGAGATGGTTAATTGGCACTTACTATGTGCCCAGAACTGTACTAATGCAGTTATTGAAGTGGATAGAGTGCCAGACCTGGAGGCATGATGACCTGAGTTCAAATCTGTCTTCAGGGATTTACTAGCTGTGTGACCCTGGACAAGTCATTTAACCTCTGTCTGCCTCAGTTTCTTCAACCGTAAAACGTAAGTCATAATAGCACTCACTTCCCAGAGTTTTTGTGAGGATCAAATGAGATACTTTTTGTAAAGTGCTTAGCATAGTGCCTGGCACAAAGTAGACACAGGATAAATGCTTGTTTACGTCTTTCTTTCCTTCATACAAAGAGTGGAGGCCCACTCACTGGGTGTTTTTCTGGAGGTTGTTAGGTTTTGGATTTGGAGTCAGTAAGATCTGAGCTTGAATCCCGCCTCAGATACTATAGGTGTGTGACCCTGAACAAGTCACTTAATCTCTCAATCTCAGTTTCTTTATTTGTAAAATCAGGATAATAGCAGCACCTAACTCAGAGGGTCGTTGGACATAGCATAAAGTAAAACACTTGGAAACCTGAGAGTGCTGTGGAAGTATTAGCTATCAAAGATTTGTTTTCAGGTATTGATTGGACTAGATGGCTTCTGAGATTCTGCGAGAATCCTGAACTAGCTCTATTTTGTGGAGACAGCACTAGATCAAGGGTCAGAAGACCTGGGTTCAACCCCAAGCTCTAAGTACTATCTATGCAATTTTGGAGCCTCAGTCCCCTCATCAGTGAAATGGGCACAACAGCACATACACAATCTCCCTCACAACCAACTTCTCTCTCTCTCTCATATAAAATTATAGATATATAATGTATAAACATATAAAAATATATTTCTATACACACATATAGACATATATACACATACATATACAGACTATACAAACATTTATATGTCTGTGTAGAGAGACAAAGTGAGCTAGTGTCATTAATCCTTCATTGTAGCCATTGTCAAAAGGAAATCTGACCAGTTAACTTTAAGTGACAGGAGCCTGTCATGTGATTTGCTGTAATGACTGCATTTCTCACTTGCCAATTCCTCTACATGGGATCCTTTGCCCCCTTCAACTCTCCCTTCCCCTGGGGACAAGGAGTCAGAGCTGGTTTCTGGAGTTCATTAACATGGCATGGACACTGCCTGAAAACAGATGAGTGTCCTTTACTTTTTGGGGATGGAGACAGCGCATCTTTGGAGGACCTCAAGAGGCTGGCAGCCTGGAGAGGGGCACTGTTTGCCAGACCCTCTCAGACAGGCTCTCCAGCTGTCTCCTCACAAGCAGGTTTTCCCTCTCGCTTCTAACTCATGAGGCTTTGGGCTCATGAGCAGAACTGAATGTCAAGGGGAGGGAAAAGCAAAGGAAAAAAACAAACCTCTCTGGCCCAGAGTTTCTGGCTGATCTGAAGCCCTTAGCTCAGCCAGAGGAGGAGCTAAGTGGTCTCAGAATGTCTCTCAAGCCCTTCCCTGTTCTTTCCCTTCCTACCCTCTTCTCTAGTATTTCTCTAGGCAGGGCATGTCTAGAGAAAAGAACTAACCATTCTACTGCTCTGGCCTGTCCCTTTTGCCTCTGTTCCCTCTGTTCTGAAGTAAAATGTGCATATTTCTAATGAATTTTTGGGGGGAGGCAAAGTAGATGGGGATGGAAGATGACATATATTAACCCATTTAAAGTACAGAAGTGGTTAGTGGGGAAACAGAAATTTGGACTTTCATTTGTGCCATTAGCTAGCTCTCAAGGAAGTAGCAAAATCCTTTGTTATCTTCCCCTCTTCTCTTACAACCTACCATTATGCCAATTCTGGACCCCTCCCCAAGACCCACATCAATGTTCCCTTCCTAACTTTCCCCTTTACCTCCTCCATTGATAACTACCCTAACCTGCCTGTTAATGCCCCAACTTCCCACCAGTGACTCAATTTCCTGTCGACGCCCCTTTCTCAATTTCCCAATAATGCCTGCTACTCACCTCCTATCAAAAGCTTTGCCCAACCAACCTGTTAACGCCTCCTTCCTCAGCCAATGTCCTCATTTCCTATTAATGATTCCCTTAAATTTCCCTGGCAATGTCCCCTTTTCAACCTCTCATCAACGTCTACTCACCACCTTCCCCGTCAACGCCTCCATTGACTTCCTCTTCCTTCCCAACCTCCCATCAATGAATGCTTCTCCAATGCCCGTCAACAGATGTCTCTAATGTCACCTACCAATGCTTCTTTCCCAGCCTTCTCTCACAATGTCCCCCCCTTTCCATCAATGTCTCCCTCAATTTCCCATACGAATACCGCACATCCACCACTTCTGTCAGTTTCCCAACCCTACCTTACAGGTGTGGCCTTCTGCCCCAGACAGGCTTGGTGGTTCCCTGGATAGCCCTGGATAGCCCTGTAAGGCTGAGAACGTATAGAAAGATGTGACTTCTGATGGGGAAGGAGAGGAGAAAAGATACAGAGACAGTCAGAGAGGGAGAGAAAGGGGAAGAGAAAGGAAGAGAGAGGAGAAAGAGATGAGGGAAGGGAAGGGGGGGGAGAGAGAGAGAGATACGGACAGAGCACTAGTGAGCAACAGGGGAGAGGGAAATAGAGTAAGAAGAAGCAAGCTTTGGATGTTGAATAGCAAAGGGGAGATCAAGGCAATGGCTCAGCCCCAGACCTTCTCTCTTCCCCTCCTGGAGTCAGAAGCTCTCTTTCAGTGGCCAGCTAGCCCAACCTCCCACCCAAGTCCAGAATTCCTACTGTGAGAAACCAAGGCTAAGAGAAAAGGACTCTTCTTCACAAGTGCTTCCCCCACAGGTGCATTTCATTTTTGTTTGTTTTTATTGTTAATTTTCTTCACATGGCAGACAAACAACAGAGTCTTCGGCAATCTCACTCAACGTTCAGAAGACCAGCACTGACCAGGAAACACCACTTTAAAAAAAATAAATTTTTTTTTTCATTTTTTTCTTTTTCATTATTGGGACACTCAGATCAGGAATCACATGAGGAGAGTGCTCAAAGATGACCAGTAAAATTTCACATGCAAAAAATGATTTCCCCTCAGTAAGCCCTACCCCCAACAATATTCATTATTACAGGGTAGTAGGAGAGACTCATGGGCTTTCAGCCACAGAACTCTTTCCCAGGCATCAGAAATACCTTGGGAATTTGAGGAGGGAAGAGGGAAAATTTTGTGAATTTGAACAATGATTGGGACAAAATTTTACCATTAGGATAAGAAAAACCCACAATTTCCATGCTTAGAGGGTTAATTTGGGGAGGAGAGTGAGGCTTCCATTTTATTAACCACTTAGAAAACTTTTCCATTGGGTGGGAAATGTGCAAATTCTGACATTCAACTGTGATTCCAATTTTTTTTTCCTGCCCATGTGAGGATTTATCTCCATGAGACCGTTCTCATGGACCCATCTCCATCACCTTACCGCAGGTGTTGATTAATTAAATACCACGAGTTATAAAACTTTAAAAATGGAGCATTTACAGTCAGGGACATAAATACATGCTCTTAAAATCATCTTCATACATATTTACACAATTGGGAGATTCAACCGTGGCAGCCCTGAAGGAAAAAGGAAAAACAAAACAAAACAAAACAAAACCCAATGGCCCCCAATCACGTCATGTCAAGATTCTTGTACTTTGATAAATGTCCTTCAACTTTGGGTTTGATATATCAAGCCAAGAATATTTAACGGCACCAAAATGGTCCCAAGAGAGTCTTTCCACATGGCCTGCCTTCAAAGGCACAATGCCTGGGAACTTCATTGGACCGATTCAAAATCCCAGCCTTAGTTCATCTATTTTTCCTAGGTGTGGAGGGATCTCCCACTTCCACCCCTACCCCATCAGGCTGTTCCTGACTTTGAAAGTTCTCCTCTTTTTCTGTACTTCTAAATCTGTTTTTTTTTTCAAGTTAATATGGTACTTGAAACTGAGAGCCTAAGGACTCCAGATGCCCATGACAGCATCAGAGTGGGGACAGCAGCAGAGGTGAAAGCATCCCAGCCCACCTTCTCTGCCTTCCCTGGAGAGGCCAGGCCTGAAGGGAAGGACCAGCTTCCTTCCAAGATTCACCCAGGCCTGGAGGACTCCTCTACCCAGAATCAACAATACAGGCACTAATGGGAGTTTGAAATCTAGAGGGGTCTTATCCACTCAGCCAGGAGGAACTGAATGAAGACCCACCAAATCATTTTTTTTTTTTAGGCAAGAAGGCTTTCTTCCTCCTCTCCCCTCCCAGGGGGTGGGGGGAGCCTCAGGTCACCAGGAGAATTTCGCCAAGACTCCTTAAGCATCTCTGCCCTCTGTGGATTTCTGCAGAACTTGGAGAAAGAGTAGCTGGGACTGGGGAGATGGAGGGTGGGAAGCATCGAATCCAGGAACCTTCTCCTGAAGATCCCCTTGGATGGGATGGAAGTTGGCCACAAGACTGAAGCCCATCCAGGTAATAGCAATGGATGACTTTAGATGCAAAGACAGGGTCAGGGACTCTTGAAAAAAAATTGCATAGAAAGAGAGACCCAAACCTGGCCATGACCTTCTGCCATAGAACATGTCATGGGGTCACGATGTCCTTCCCCTTCAGCCCACCCTGGAAAGGAGACATTCCAACATCACCCTCGAAGGGACCCAGTGGAGTTAGTGACTATCACGTCCCTTTGGGCTCAGGTCTCCTTTCTGAAGACAGAAATTCACACACAGAGACTCGTCTTTTTCTCTCTCTCTCAGGACCAAAGGACAGGAATAGCGCGTCATGCATGGCAGCCTTGGGGCCCCGTGGGCCTTGCTCATGCAGATGTCATCTCAGGAGCTGTGGAGGAGCAAAAAGGCACAACTGGGTTAGGATTCGTTTGCCTAGACCGGGCTCTCACACCAGGGCGATTCTGCCTCTCTTCCAATCACACAAGCCCTTTTTAAGCACTCAACATCTAACACCCTTTGAAGCTTAGCTCAAACTCCACCTCCTAGAGAAGGCCCTTCCTCGTCTTCCCAGGTGTCAGTGCTCTCCACCCCAGTGAAATTACTTTACACATATTTCTTATTTACTTATTGGCTTATACGTTATTTTCCCTTATAGAATGTAAACTCCTCAAGGGCAGGGAAAGGTTTATTTTTGTTTGTGCATTCCTTGGCAGCTAGCTGGTTCAATGGATAGGGTCAAGAAGATGGGAATTCAAATCCGGCCTCAGACACTTAGAAACTGTGTGACCCTGGGCAAGTCATATAGCCTGTCTGCCTCGGTTTCCTCAACTATAAAATGGGGTTCACAACAGCAACTACCTGCCCAGATTGTTATGAGGATCAAATAAGATGATAAAGCACTTTGCAGTTCTTAAAGCACTACATAACTGCTCATCGTTATTGTAACTAGGACCTAGTTGTTGTCTGTCCTTCACTTTCAAAGAGGACCAATGGCCTCATGGGGTGACGTCTTGACTCCGGTGCGAAGTGGATTGAAGTGAGGCAGCGCTGCACAAGTCCTCAGCCTCACCCTCGCTTCCAGAGTCTTCGAGGTCCAGCGGCAGGACAAAAATCAGGACGACCGGCGATGGCCAGGCTGCAGCGGATGACACTGGCGTCTTTGATGTCCAACCAAGCTCTGAGCACTCCACAGTGCCTGCTTCAGCCTTCTTCACAGCCACTGGAACAAAACTGTTCTCATCTGTTCATTCCTTAGGGGTAAGTCTTCACAAACTTGGGGTAGACATCCCCTAACTCACCAAAAGGTTTGTGGACCACTACCCCAAACCTGGTTTGGCCCGTCTGCCATGAAGGTTTACCAGGGTATGGCCGCTGCGTATGCTACTAGGAGACACAGGTGAGAGAGGAATGCTAGGTGGACACCAAAGGTGGGTGAGTAGCCCTGAAAAGAGCTTGGCAGCCCTCACACAAGAGGTGCCAGTTCTCCCTGAGCATCCACACCCCACCAGTACCTGGTAGAGTGCCCACAAACAGTGGGCATTTAATATATGCTTGTTCAATGGATTGAATCCCTATCTCCGGCTGTACTCAAAGGTTTTCTCCGTGTCAGGCTGCTGGGTTTTTTGTTTTGGTTCCCGGGGTATTCCCAATTCTCCCTGCAGAAGTTCCTGCAAGATTCAAGGCTCAATCCCTCCCCTCCCCCTAGCAACCACCCAGAATGGATGAAGTTTAACTACTGTGCCACAGGAAATGGTGAATATGAGGAATTCAGAGACCCACGGGAAGATGTGATGAAATGACAGGGAGCCAAGTCGGCAGACTCTGAAGACCAGTATCGTCACGATGACTCCAACAAAGCTAACAGGACAATGAACTGGGACACACTGCAGGGGACTGCGGGTGAGGGTGAGGAGGCGGTGGATGCAGAACAAGGTTTGTTCTGTCAAATGGAGTCAAGGGGCTGCAAGGAAGGGTTCCACGGCAAAGACTGGGAAACCACTGGGAAAGAGGAGAGGTATAAGGATGGGACCCAGGAATTCACTGGCACAAGGAGCCCCCCAGAAAGGGAGCTGTCCCTACCAGTGCACGCCAGCACACTTTCTCCCACTCTTAGGGAGCTGCTGAGAGCACAGAGCGAGTAAAGGGATTTGCCCAGGATCACAGAGCCAATACGGGTCAGAGGCAGGATTTGAACCCAGGTCTTCCTAGTTTCAAGGTCGGCACTCCATCCATGTGCTGCCTTCTGAACTGGGAAATGACTGGAATGTAAAAACAAATGCATCAATGACACAAAATAAAATGTGATTCTGCCCCCATCGAGCCCTGTACCTGTTTCCCGGCAAAGAGACATTTATTCCTTTAGGAACGCTCCTTGAAGGTGGGCTCCTGGGGCTTGGGCTTGGGCCTGGGCCTGGGCCTTCTTACACTGCCTGGTGAGAGGCGTAGCTGAGAGAGGGCATCGAGAGGTCAAGCGGAGACTGTAACTGTATGGAGAGGGAGGGAGAAACACAACAGCTCACTTGCTTACAGAGGGGGGGTTGTGGGTATCTCACCAGCACTTGGAGTCCCAGGGCCCCACCAGCCTCCAAGAGCAGGCCTCCACCAGCACAGGAGCCAGGAAGCTCAGAACTCGGCACCGCCCTGGCACGAGCTTGTCCTTCTTCAGCCGGGCTCATCTTTGGGGGGCAAGAGACATCACTAGGATCTCGCCCACAGCCCAAAGGGGTCACGAGAGCAACATGGCAGCCCAGGATGAGTTGGACAAAAGATGCCCAGGGCAAATGATAGGAAACATCCCCTCAAAGCCATTCACTTTGTAAGACAAATGCAGTTATGAAGGGAGGGAGAGAGACGTCTGGGCACAGGATATACTAAGGGAGGCAAGAGGGAGAAGATGGACCATCTGGTGGCTTTTTATTTTATCTAACTTGTCCTGAGAAGCAGTGCAGTGGAGTAGAGAGAGCCATCCTTGGAGTCAGGACAACCTGAGTTCAAGCCTTGCCTCTAAAACATGCTGGCTAAGTGACCCTGGACAAGCCTCTTCACTTCTCAGGTGGGACAGGCAACTCTCCAAGTCTATAAATGGCAGAGAAGGTGCCAATGTGAATGGGTAGAAAGAAATAAACATTTATTAAGCACCTACTATATATCACATATGTATATGTGTATACACATACACGTGCACACAATCATATGCACACTTACATATCTACACAAATACAGATATGCATCTATTATCTATAATATATTATGTATGTGTGTGCATACACGTATATGTATATGTGTGCATGTGTACAGATACACATATATCTACATATACACACACACACACACACACACACACACACACACACACACACTGGGCACTGTGCCCTTTAACAAACATTATCTCATTTGATCCTCACAATAACCCTGGGAGGTAGGTGCTATTATCACCCCCATTTTGTAGTTAGAGAACCTGAGGGAAAGAGAAGGTAAGTAGGCCAGATTTGAACTCGGGTCTTCCTGTCTCCAGGTCTGGCACTCTGCACTATGGCGCCACCTAGCTACCTCCAATTGCTGAGCTCTCTAAACCAATGAAATCACAGGCCCCCTTTTTTCATCCCTAGTCTGACTAACCAGGTACTAAGCTCAGCTGTTTCCATGCTGCTAAATGAGTATTAGTGCTAGTGACAACCTGCTGAATTTTAATGCCCTGCAACAAAGTCCTGACAACCCCACCCTAGTTATAGCTCAGCCAGCTTATGTTCCAGTCTGACGATCCAGGATCATATTCACGTATGCCACACACACACCAAATTTGGGGCCAGCCTGGTACTCTGAGCTTCCTGACACTGATAGTTCCTACCAAATCTAAGAAATTTTCTAGACACTCTGGCCCAGATCTCTGGGGGCTTCCTGGAAAATACATTACTCTCTGAAGTAGGACAGTAGTCAGGCTGCCTTGAGTTCAAATCTGGCCTTCCTTAAGTGCTTTGTGTCTCAGTTTCCTCATCTGTAAAATGGGGATAATAACACACCTACCTCCCAGGGCTGTTTTGAGGATCAAGTGAAATAATATTTATAAAGCATTTTGCAAACCTTAAAGTGCTTTTTAAATGCTAGCTATTATTATTAATATTATGATTAACACCCTTTCCTTTGTCTAGCTTCTAGCCTAACACCAAGTGCCATTCTCTCTGTGCTCTGGGAGTTCTACACAAGAAGCTGTGGGTAGTGAAGTGCCCCGCATCAGCAAAAGAAAAAAAAGTAAAAGAATGAGTGGGGACACTGGAGGCCCTTTCAGCTTTGAGATCTGGTAATTTATGAAAGATGTGGAGCATGGGTTCCTGGGAAGGACAAGCTTGGGAGGATAGCATTGATGGGATGGGGCGGTGCCTGGGAGTCAGAAGGGGGAAGGCATCCTTGCTTTGCCATCATGCCAGGGGCAAACCCTGTGGGTGGCAGGAAGCAGAGTTTAAAATTTGCATTCCGTCCCAAATATAGGACATACATCTGTGGGCTGGTAATGGCTCAGTGTGGACCTGCTCTCCAAAGAGAACATCAATCTTAAACAGCATCCAGAACATGGTGTTCCCTGGGCTTTTTGGAACCACCTCTTTATAAGTCCGAGCAACACTCAAGATCTGCTACTAGTTAAAAGTCAAGGTCAGCCTGGGGCAAATTTCATTTTGCTTGAGTGAGACTCAAATTAGATCCCCATATGGAAGTAGAAAGCCTGATCCATGCTCTCAGCACTGAGTCTGAACCCGGCAGTGGGCATGCTGAGTTGCCTGCCATCTTGATTCCCTGGGAAGTGTGAATATTATGAAGTGAGATGGGGCTCCTCAGTACCAGCTCTTTGGGGCGCCTGGATCAACATGCCAGTGATAGCTGTCACTGTGGATGGAGCACGAGGAATGATTTAGCCGAGTGATGCTTATACAACAGTCCTTGATTCTGCACCCATGATTCCTCATCCACTCCTCAACTCTGCCTCTTCAAACCCTATCACCTCTACATAGGAACTATCACCTCTGTATAGTCCTAGCCACCATGCCTTTTTCTCCATCCCTTACCTGATGATGCCCATGCCTGGAATGCTCTCTCTTCTCACCTCTGACTCCTGGCTTCCTTGACAACTCAGCTAAAATTTCCCCTTCCTTCTGAGATGACCTTCTACATACACCACACCTATCTTATATACACGTCATTTTTTCTGTGTTCTCTCCCCCTATTAGAATCTAAACTCCTTCACAGCAGGTAACCTGTTTTTGCCCTTCTTTGTATGCCTCGCACTTAGCACCGTGCCTGGCACACAGAAAACATTTAATAAATGTTTATTGCTCCCTAACTCAGTCTAAATGGCCATTAGGGTCTGTTTTTCCCCCACTCAAGAAGGCTCTCAGATAAGCATAGGGATGGAGTTCAGGTAAGACCTAACTTTCCCCCTAGTTCTCCTAAGGCACCCAAACTGAAAAATCCATCAGAATACTGACCTATAACCCTAGCTGGATGTTTCCATTACACCACCAAAGGAATATTTTTTCAGAAGGGTCAACACAGCTGTGTCCCACAAGATGGTACCCTTGCTTCTCAGCCCTTCAAGAAAGGTATAGTCAGGAAGTTAAAGGCACCTACAGGCACAGTCCATGGGAGAAAACGACAGATGCCACAGGCAGCCTAAGTTCCTAAGATCTCTACTGTTAATATGGAGGCAATTCAGTTTCCTCTGGCCACTAACTAACCTACAAACAGAAGACTCAAAGGGAAAGAGATGAGAAGCCCTAGGAGGGAACATGATCACTGTCTTCAAGGGTTTGAAGGGCTGAGATACGGAAGAGGTGTTTACCTTGTTCTGATCATTCAGCTTAGCCTCAGAGGGTACAACTAGGGATGGGGAGAAGGAATGGATCTTGCAAAGAGGCAAGTACAGTAATTGTCAAGTAAGGAAATACTTCCTAACTGAAGTGAAGATGTCCAAGACGTAGTGGGGTCCTCTCATGACCCTATGTATTAATACAATGTGAAGTAATCATAACTGGGAAAATAACATCTGCAATGTCTCCAAAAGTGTAAATGGTGAAGGGGGGATGAAAGGAAGGAAGGAAGGAAGGAAGGAAGGAAGGAAGGAAGGAAGGAAGGAAGGAAGGAAGGAAGGAAGGAAGGAAGGAAGGAAGGAAGGAGGAAGAGAAGGAAGGAAGGAGGAGGGAGGGAGGGAAGAAAGAAAGGAAGGAAGGAAGGAAGGAAGAAAGAGAGAGAGAGAGAGAGAGAGAGAGAGAGAGAGAGAGAGAGAGAGAAGAAAGAAAGAAAGAAAGAAAGAAAGAAAGAAAGAAAGAAAGATTGAACACAATATGCACTTACAATAACCGAGTTTGGACCCAGGGAAGAAAGAAGAGAAAGCACCTCCCTCCCCCCTTTTTTTTAAGAGATGAGGGACTCTGTGTGTGAAGTGTTGTGCATGCCATCAGACAACTCGACAAGGTTGAGTTGCTTTGCTAAACTTTCTCTATTTTTAATCGTTGTAACAAGGGAGGGCTCACTGAGGGAAGTGGTTCACTGGATGGGGGAAGGGATGGGAATGGTATATTTGGAAATCAATACGATATAAAAGCAAAAATACATCAGTAAAACTGACAAGGGGGTGGGGATAAGTAGAAGGGTTCAACAGGATCATTTTAGTAGGAGCTCTTCTAGGATACAAAGATCTCAGGTGGAAGGGACCTCAGAGTTCTGACTGCATCTAAGTCAGGATACTTCTTTCCAGCATCCCCATGACATAGGCATCCGACTTTCACTCACAGATCTCCAGAGATGAGAAACTCATGACCTCTCAAGGCAGAGTGTTCCAGGTTTGAAATTGTGAACCCAATAGGAAGTTTTTCATTCTATGGAATCTGCTTGGGCCAAGGTGAACATGCCTGATTCCACTTCCACATGACAGCTCTTCAGAATTTGTTCACTTTAACTTGACAGAAAAGTCGAAGTGAAGGGATGGGGGAACAGAAAGAAGGGTAGACATATATAGAATCAATTAGATGCCACTGTTCACTGAGGATGAATCAGGGGTGGCATGGACATTGCTCTGAGGAGACAGAGTAAGTCAATCAGAAAATCAAATTTAATTTTCAAAATCTTCATCATGATGTTCAACTTTTCAGGCAGCATGGTGTGGTGGAAAGAGCGCTGGATTCAGCATCAGAAGACAGCTTCAGGTACTGGCTCTACAGCATGCTGAGTGGCCCTGGGTAAGTCATGATCTCTTTGTGCCTCAGTCTCACCACCTGCCACCCCCCTCTCTAACACCTGTTCCCACTCTTCGGCCCGTGATCTTTCCTATTACCCCAGCCTGCCTCTCACATCTGGGAAAGGACAGAGCTGGAACTCAAACTCATTTAGATGTGACTGACCTTTCCCCTTTTCCATACTTCTCTTAGAGAAGTATAAGAGAGGCCCCTGACCTTCCAGCAACGTACCTTAACCCATGACTTTATAGACATATTTCCCTACCCTGGAATGCCTATGTGTATGTATGTATGTATATATACACACGTATGTGTGTATGTGTATATATATATATGTATACATATATATATATATACATACACATCTACATCTACATCCTTCTCTCTCTCTGTATTTAATTTATTTGTTTGTTTGTATATAGTATCCTCTCAAGCATCCCAGGGATCTTCTTGAGGGCATGCACCTGCCCCAGTCCCTCATATCTCCTTTGAGCACAGCCATGCACTCCAGTCAATCTTTGATTTGAGACTTCACTGCCTCACTTCTCATTGGAGGGTTATCAGACCACTTGTAATTGAGTTAGACACGTGTGTGTGTGTGTGTGCACGCGTGTGTGTGCATGTGCGCTGCACAAAAGAGGTGGCTACCTACTTAATGAAGATTAGGAGGCTCCACAAAGTTCCCTGGACCCAAATCTGCCCCACCATCACCTCTCCACAATTTAACTTTTTTCCAGTCATGTCATTTTCTCTGCTTCCTTTATCCTATATACATACACACATATACACACATATACATTGTATACATATATACATATATAATGTGTGCATATATATACAAACACACATACATATATGTATAATTTTTTTTAAACACATAAACATCATTACCACTACTGGAAAAAAAAGAAAAAGAAAAAATTCTTATCACAAATATGTATAGTCAAGGAAAACAAATTCGCATATTGGCCACTTCAAAACTTCTCTGTCTCCTTCTGGCCTGAGAGGGAAGATGAGGAGGGAGGTGACTTACTTCATCACGGCTCCTCTGGAACCATGGTTGGTCACTGAATTAATTAGGGCTTTTAGGTCTTTTAAAGTTGTTTGTTTTTCCAGGGTTGTCACTGTTTCAATTGCTCCAGGGTTTTACATCCTAGCGGAGGAGATAACATGAATAAATAACTAAACTCCCATAAGATGCGTACAGAGTAGACATAACTCATCTCCAGGGGAAGGCACTGGCATCCGTCCTTAATGTTGATGCCAGGCTAATCTTACTGATGCATGGATCACAGATAGTGCCTCTTCTGCTTAAAATATGTTAGTGGCTCTACACTAACCCCTGGAGTAGCTAGGAGACGCCAAAGCACATAAAGCGCCAGGCCTGGAGTCAGAAAGACTCATCTTCCTGAGTTCAAATCTAACCTCAGACACTTACTGGCTGTGTGACCCTAGGCAAGTCACTTCACCCTGTTTGCCTCAGTTTTCTCATCTGTAAAATGAGCTGGAGAAGAAAATGGCAAACCACTCCAGTATCTCTGCCAAGAAAACCCCAAATGGGGTCACGAAGAGTCAGACACAAAAACAACTGAACAACAAAAACTGACCCCTAAGAAAATTCAAACTTTTCTGCCTGGCATTCAAGACCCTCCACAAATTGTAATCTATGCTCCAGTTAAATTAAACTACCTTCTTTCCCTCTGAACACCCCCTCTGCATTCCTGCCTCCATGCTTTTTCTCATACAGCTCCCTATCCTTAGTGCCCATTCTCTCCTTTTTTGACTGTTTAATTCCTACCCAATCTC
The DNA here is from genome assembly GCF_003287225.1 of Phascolarctos cinereus. Taxonomy (NCBI): domain Eukaryota; kingdom Metazoa; phylum Chordata; class Mammalia; order Diprotodontia; family Phascolarctidae; genus Phascolarctos; species Phascolarctos cinereus. Next base: position 387,624,628 of record NW_027556098.1, read on the forward strand.
AAAAACTCAACGTAAATGCCACTTCTTCCATGAAGTCCTGCTCCTTGCTGCCAGTGATGACCTTATCCCTCTGAACTGCACACCTCCTTCCCCCTAGCATTACATTCTGCAACTCTCTGATGCATTTGACCTGAAACTCTACCATATAGTTATCTATGCCCTAGCCTCCTACTAAACTTCAAACATTTATTTAAACATTTCATGGAGGAAGGGTTCATGTGTCTTATTTAAAATTTGTATTTCATTTGGGTACCTAGTACTGTGCTCAGTATAGAAAAGGCGCTATGTAAATATTTGTTGCATTAAACTCGTACCCCAAATTCCCAGCATTACAGCCATTCTTTTGGGTTTGTTTTTAGTACAAAATGTCTGTTGGGAGGCCATCAAGTCAGGAGCCATCAAGTCCAACTGATACATGAGAAGGAATCTCCTCTATGACATCCCTAACATGTCAGCCAGCCTCTGTCTGAAGACCTCCAAGGATGGGGAGCTCACTACTTTCTGGGGAAGCCCATCCCACTTTTGGATAGCTGTAGTTGTGTGGAAGTTTTCCCTTATATGGAACTCAAACCTAACTTCCTGTCACTGCTCCTAGATCTGTCTTCTAAGACCACGAAGGACAAGGCTAATCCCTCTTTCTTCCTCTAAAGAACAGTAGAAGGCTTCTCAAAATACAAATGTTGCCTGAAAAGAGTAATACATTAATCTATCACTACCTGTCCCTACAAATTTAAGTTATCAGAATATGGGTTATAGACTATCAAGGGTTAAAAGAACCTTAGAACACCAAATATCAGAGCTGGGAATAGGATAGGGATGGAAGATGAACCTGGAATTCCATTAAAATAGGGAACTGCTATAAAGAAATACACACACACACACACACACACACACACACACACAGCGCTACTTTGAGTCCTGGCTCATGCTAAGTACCAGGGGCAAAAAAGTGTGTGGGGCGGGGAATGAGTGAGAAAACTATCCCCCTCCTCTAATTCTCTGATGCCTAAGGGAAGAGGAGGAACCTGTGAGGGGACCTTTGCAGACTGTCCTGGCCTGCCAGCTGGATGAGATTTATTGCATCAGCCCGACACGCCCCTCACTGAGCAGGCAGGACGCGCTGTCCTGGGCATATACGGGAAGGGTGACAGAGAAAGTGAGAGATGGACCCAAGACAAAAGAAACACAGCAACTCCAATTACTGGCTGGGCTGGGGAGTGGAACATCGTGCTCGATCAGCTGAGAGAGATGAGTTGATTTCAGGGTACTTGGGAAATGAGAACAATTGTGAAATGCTGAAATTGGGAACGATTAATACACTGTGACGCCTCATTTAGCCAGAGGCTATGTGCCCTACCACTGTAAGAAGCACAAGGAAGCAAAGGGTAATGGGAAGAGCACGAGAGCCTGAATAAAACGATAGGGGTTTGAAAGGCTGCCCTGCTCCCTGCTGCTGTTGTGAACTCAGACGAGCCCCGCCCGGCCCCAGTGTCCTCCCCTAGAAGAAATGAGAAATCTGGACTAACTAACACAGAGAATTGCCAAACTGCAGAGAAGGGTCCTCTGAAGCCATCTCGCCCAACCAGTTCTTGAAAAAGAATTCCCTTCTACAGCACAGCCAACAAGTGGTCACCCATTCTCTGCTCAAAGACATCCAAAGAGGAGAAGATGGCCTCTGAGCTGAGTCTGGAAGGAAGCCAGGGATTCTAAGAGGCAGCACTGGGGAGCAAGCTCATCACCGGCTCGGGAGAGAGCTAACGGAAAATGGAGCAGCGCGCAGCAGCGTCAGAGAGCAGGACAGCATGGCAGAACCAGAGTGCGTGCCGGGGAATAAAGCAGAAGTCAGGAAAGGGAGGAAGAGTCAGCTGGCGAAGTGCTTCATATGCCAGAAGAGGTTGTGTTTGATCCTCGAATTAAAAGAGAGCCCATGGAATATAGCAAGTAGGGGGTGTAGGTCCGACCTGAGCTTGGGCAGATCCCTTTGGTGACTCTGGTATAAAATGGAGCACAGTGGGGACATAACTGAAGGACTAGAAGAAACCTTAGGGACCATCTAATCCAACCCATCCAAAATCATGCTGAGTGTTAGTGGAGGGATTAGTAACAGAACCTAGCTTTCTTAGCTCTCAGTCTTACACTCTTCTTGACATTATCATTTCCCAAAAATGCAAAGTTCAATTCACCAAGTGTTTATTTATTGCTAAACAGCATTTTATTTTTTTCCAGTTACACATAGTTTCCAACATTCATTTTTTATAAGATTTTGATTTTCAAATTTTTTCTCCCACCTTCCCTCCCAATTCCTCCTCCCCAAGATGGCAAGCAATCTGATATAGTTATATATGTGCAATCATGTAAACAAATCTGCACACTAGTTGTGTTGTAAACGAAGAGAACAAAAGGAAAGTCACAAAAAAGAGTGAAAATAGTATGCTTCTATCTGTATTCAGACTCCACAGTTCTTTCTCTGGATATGGATAACATTTTCCACCACAAGCCTTGGAACTGTCTTGGATCACTGTATTGCTGAGAAGAGCTAAGTCAATCATAGTTGATCATCACACAATATTGCTGTTACTGTGTACTATGTTCTCCTAGTTCTGCTCATTTCACTCAGCATCAGTTCATGTAAGTTTTTCCAGGTTTTTCCAAAACCTGCCTACTTATCACTTCTGATAGCACAATGGTATTCCATTACATTCATATACCACAATTTGTCCAGTCATTCCCCAATTGATAAGCATTCCCTCAATTTCCAATTCTTTGACACCACAAAAAGAGATGCTATAAATATTTTTGTACACAAAGGTCCTTTTCCCTTTTTTATGATCTCTTTGGGATACAGACTTAGAAGTGGTATTGCTGGGTCAAAGAAGTATGCACAGTTTTATAGCCCTTTAGGCATAGTCCCAAATGGCTCTCCAGAATGGCTGGATCAGTTCACAACTCCACCAGCAATGCATTAGTGTTCCAATGTCCCCACATCTTCTCCAACATTTATCATTTTCCTTTTCTGTCATATTAGCCAATCTGATAGCTGTGAGGTGGTATCTCAGAGTTGTTTTAATTTGCATTTCTCTAATCAATAGTGATTTAGGCCATTTTTTCATACAACTATAGATAGCTTTAATTTCTTCTGAAAACTGTCTGTTCATATCCTTTGCCCATTTAGCTTATCCCCATTACAGCTAATGCTTGCTGATGGTTTTAAATAGATACTACTTACCATTTAAAGGAAAGCTCCATTTATTCCTATACTCAGGGTTTTTAATAGGAATGGGTGCCGTATTTTGTCAAAAGCTTTTCCTGTAGCTATTGAGATAATCATATGATTTCTGTTGGTTTTGCTATTGATATGGTCAATTATGCTAATAGTTTTCCCCACTTTTGAACTAGCCCAATATTCCTGGTATAAATCCTACCTGGTCATAAATTGCTATAATTTTGCTAATACTTTATTAAAAATTTTTCCATCACTATTCATTAAGGAAATTGGTCTATAATTTTCTTTCTCTGTTTCAGTTCTTCCTGATTTAGGTATCAGCACCATATTTGTGTCATAAAAGGAACTTGGTAGAACTCCTTCACCTATTTTTCCAAATAGTTTATATAGTATTGGAATTCATCGTTCTTTAAATGTTTGGTAGAAATCACTTGCAAACCCATCTGGCCCTGGAGATTTTTCTTTCTTACGGAGTTCATTGATGGTTCTAATTTTCTTTTTCTAAAATGGGGTTATTTAACTATTTTATTTCATCTTCTGTTAACCCGGGAAATTTACATTTTTGTAAATATTCATCCATTTCACTTAGATTGTCAGATTTATTGGCATACAGTTGGGCAAAATAGCTCCTATTTATTGCTTTAATTTCTCCTTCATTAGTGGTGAATGTTACCCTTTCCATTTTTGATACTGGTAATTTGGTTTTCTTTCTTTTTTTTTTAATCAAATTAACCACAGATTTATTTGTTTTATTGATTTTTTTTTCACAAACCAGCTCTTAGTTTTATTTATTAGTTCAACAGTTTTCTTACTTTCAATTTTACTAATCTTTCCCTTTGATTTTTAGAATTTCTAATTTGGTATTTAATTAGGGATTTTTAATTTGTTCTTTTTCTAGCTTTTTAAATTGCATGCCCAATTCATTAATCTGCTCTTTCTCTATTTTATTCATGTAAGTATTTAGAGATATAAAATTTCCCCTAAGTACTGCTTTGGTTGTATCCTATAAATTTTGGTCTCACTGTCATTCTCTTTGATGAAATTATTGTTTCTATGATTTGTTGTTTGACCCACTCATTCTTTAGGATTAGATTATTTAATTTCCAATTAATTTTTAATCTAGTTTTCCATGGCCCTTTATTACATGTAATTTTTTATTGCATCATGATCTGAAAAGGATGCATTTAATATTTCTGCATTTGATTGTGAAGTTTTTATGTCCTAATACGTGGTCATTTTTTGTGTAAGTGCCATATACCACTGAAGAAAAGGTATATTCCTTTCTATCCTCATCCAATTTTCTTCAGATATCTATCACATCTAACTTTTATAAAATCCTATTCACCTCCTTAACTTCTTTCTTATTTTGTGGTTAGATTTATCTGGCTCTGAGAGGGGGAGGTTGAGGTCCCCCACTAATATAGTTTTGCTGTCTATTTCTTTCTGTAATTTAGGAATTTGGATGCTATACCACTCGGTGCATATACACTTAGTATTGATATTACATCACTGTCTATGGTACCTTTTAGTAAGCTGTAGTTTCTTTCCTTATCTCTTTTAATTAGAACTATTTTTGCTTTTGCTTTGTCCAAGATCAGGATTGCCACCCCTGTTTTTTTTTTTACTTCAGCTGAAGCATAATATATTCTGTTCCAGACTTTTACCTTTACTCTGTGTGTGTCTCTCTGCTTCAAATGTGTGTTGTTTTTTTTTAAAACAACATATTGTAGGATTCTGATTTTTAATCTACTTTGCTATTTGCTTTCATTTTATGGGAGAATTCATCCCATTCACATTCACAGTTATGATTACTGTGTATTTCACTTCATCCTATTCCCTTTTTTATACTTTTCTTTCTTCTTTCACCCTGTCCCTCCTCACCAGTGTTTTGCTTCACCACCTTTCTCTTCTGCACCACCTACCCCAATCTGCCCTCCCTGCTCTCAGTCCCCCTTCCCTTTTCTTTTCCTTTCCTACTTCCCTATAGGGTAAGATAAATCTCTCTACCCAAATGAGTGTGTATGTTATTCCCTCTTTGAGCCAAATCCAAGAAAAGCAAAGTTTAAACAATGCTCACTGCCTCCCTTCTTTCCCTCTACTATAACAGGTCTTTTATACTTCTTCATGCTCACTGCCTCCCCCTTTCCTCTTCTCCCAGTACAATACTTTTTTTCACCCCTTAATTTTTTTGATCATCACATCAAAGTCAACTTATCCTCACATCCTCTGTCTAAGTACCCTCCTTCTAACTGCCCTAATAGAGATACAGTTAAAAGTTACAAGTATCATCTTCCCATATAGGGATGTAAACAGTTTGACCTTATTGACTTCCGTGTTTTTATTTTTTTCCTGTTTACCTTTTTATGCTTGAGCCTTGTATTTTAAGATTGAATTTCTGTTCAGCTCTGATGATTTCATCAGGAAAGTTTGAAAGTCCCCTATTTCATTGAATATTCATCTTTTCTCCTGAAAGATTATGCTCAATTTTGCTGGGCAGTTGATTCTTGGTTGTAATCCAAGCACTTTTGCCTTCCAGAGTATCACATTCCAAACCTTATGATCCTTTAATGTAGAAGCTGATAAGTTCTGTGTAATCTTAACCGTGGCTCCTTGATATTTGAATTGTTTTTTCTGGGTGCTTACACTATTTTCTCCTTGACCTGATAGTTTTGAAATTTGGCTACAATATTCCTTGGAATTTTCATTTGGAGATGTCTTTCAGGAGGTGATTGGTGGATTCTTTCAATGACTATTTTACCTTCAGATTCTAAGCTATCAAGGCAGTTTTCCTTGATAATATCTTGAAAGATGCTGTCCAGGCTCTTTTTTTTTTATCATGGTTTTCAGGTAGTCCAATAATTCTTAAATTATCTCTCCTGGATCTATTTTCCAGGTCAGTTGTTTTTCCAACATTTTTCCAAAAATTTTACATTTTCTTCTATTGTTTCATTCTTTTGACTTTGTTTGCTTCTTGATGTCTCAGAGAGTCATTAGCTTCTACTTGCTCGATTCTAATTTTTAAGAAATTATTTGCTTCAGTTAGCTTTTGTTTTTTCCTTTTCCATTTGGCCAATCCCACTTTTAAAGGAGTTTTTTTTCTTCGGTGGATTTTTGGCCACTTCTATTTTTTCAGGAATTGTTTGCTTCAGTCAACTTTTGTGCTCCCTTTTCCAAGCTGTTGACTCTTTCTCCCACAATTCTCTTGTACAACCTCTCGTTTCTTTTCCCAATTTTTCTTCTACCTCTCTTACTTGATTTTTAAAATCTTTTTTGAGCTCTTCCAAGAAGATTTTTTGGGTTTGGGATCAATTCACATTCCCCTTTGAGGCTTCACACGTAGGCAGTCTGACATTGTTGTCCTCTTCTAAGTTTGTTTTGACCTTCCCTGTTGCCCTAATGGCTTTCCATGGTCACGGATATTTTTTTGGTTTTGCTCATTTTTTAAAGCTGAACTCTCTTCCTGGGATACAAGGGGGCACTGTTCCAAGCTTGCTGCACTGGGGGCCAGGGGCCTGGTCACTGGCTTTCCGTGCTGGGGCCCCCCAGAGCTGATGGCTTGCTCACTCTGCTAAAGTGGCCCAGCTTAGTCACACCTTTTGTGCCCTGGGTTCCAGGGCTGGCAGTTAGCCTGCTGCACTGGAGCTGGAGGCTTCACAGTTGGCCTGCTAAGCCAGAACCATGGGACCTCTAGTTGCTGATCCATGCTGTGGCTAAGAGCCTCCCACTTGCTTGCCTGGATACTGCCTGTGCTGTGCTGTGCCCTGCTCACCTTTTACCCAAGTGATACAGACTTTTCCTGAAGTCCTTCTAAGTTACCTTGGGTTGGAAAATTGTTTCATTCCATCTTTTTTGTGGATTCTGTCATCCCAGCATTCTTTAAGAGGCTTGATTTAATGTTTTCTCTTGTATTTTCCCCCTGAGGGAAACCTGAGCACAGCTCAAGCACATCTCCACCATCTTGGCTCAGCCCCCTCATCAAATATTTATTAAGGGCTTATTATATCCTAGGCACCAGGGATACAAAGATAAACAAAGTCCTTGCCCCCAAAGGGTTGATATTCTGCTAAATGGTAGAATGGAAAGATCAATGAATTAAACAAAAGACCTGGGTTCCTATCCTGTCTGTTCACTAGTCAAATGATCCTGGGCAAGTCACTTTGTCTTCTGGCTTCAGTTTCCCCATCTATACAATGAAGAGATGAAAATATATGGGCTTCAAGCCCTCTTTCACCTCTAATTCTTAGGATCCTATAATAATAAGTGTCTTTCTTTTTCTTATTTTTATTCCCAGCACTTACACAGTGCTAGGCACATAGCACTAATTTTTTATAATAATATCTTAAAAAACATTTTTGACTAAGTAAGACACTTATGTGTTGTACATTGAAATAGACTCAAGAAGTTGGGAAGAGGAAAGTGGGTTTTTTGGGAGGGGAGGGGAGGAAGGGAAGGACTAATCAGGTTCAAGGGAAGGAGTTAATAGGTCATTGAAAACAATTCCATAGGGAGATAAGACAACCCGAGTGAGAAGTCTTACTGGGCACAGAGCCAGACCCCAAGGATTTTGCCATGTCCCTTTAAGGATTTAATTGGGGGTTTGTTTAGTTTGCTGAAGATTTTGCCATTGGCTTTTAATTAACCTCAAGGGAGCTTTGGAGCACAACACTACAGATAGGTTATCCTGGTCACTGAAGCATAGAATGTCAGAGCTTGGAGATTCCTTAGAACAGAATGTCAGAGCTCTGACGGCCCTTAAAAGAGAGAATGTTAGAGCTAGGAGGGAGGGACCTCAGAACTCAGGTTGTCAGAGCCAGAAGGGATGGTGGGATATGGAATGTCAGGGCTGGGAGGGGCCTTAGAACACACAACATCAGAGCTGGATGGGGTTTCGAAACAGACTGTCAGAAGTGGGGGGAAGGGATCTCAGAACAAAGGCTTACAAAGTGCTTTTCTCCCTGCAGTCCTGTGAATACAGATGTAAGGCAGATAGCATAAGCATTATTATTTCTATTTTACAAAGGATAAAACCCAGCCTTCAAAGTTAAATGAATTGTCCAAGGTCAGAGTCAGTATTTAAACCTGGGTTCCCTGACTCCAAGTTTGATGGTCTTTCCAGTGCATGCTTGGAATGGGCTGCCCCCTATCCCTAGAATGCCCTCCCTCCTTGCCTCTGTTTCTTTAAAGCTCTAAATTCCTTGAAAGCTTAGTTCAAATACTACCTCCTACATGAGGCCCTTCCTATTTTTCTAGGTGCTGTCTCCTCCCTAAATTACCTCATCTTTAATTTGCATAAATCTTGGCTATATTTATACATATGCATAGGATTATAGAACCACAAAAATAGAGCTTTGAAGGAATCTCATCTAGTCCAACATTAAATAAGCACTGAGAGCTTACTAGGTGCCAGTGAAATAGGCCCTGTCCTCAAGGAGCTTACGTTCCTATGCAAGACACAGTATGTACACATAAGAACAGACAGGACGTTGACAAAATGAATACAGTACAAGGTAGTTTGGAGAGTGTTGAGGATGACAGGAAAGGCTTCCTGAAGAAGGTGGTACTTGAACTGAAGGAAACCAGGGATAGAAGTGAAAACCAGAAGAAGTAAGGAGGAAGTGCATTCTCAGAATGGGGGGCAACCAGGGCAAAAACGTGGAAGCGTGCCATGGAGAATTTCACAATGGAGAGACAAGAAGGTCAGTGTAATTGTACCATAGAGTTCATGGAAGGGAATCAAGTGTAAAAAGACTGGAAAGGTAGAAAGGGGCCAAGTTGCAAAGAGACTTAACTGAGAACTTATATTGCATCCTAGAGGCAATAGGCAGCCAGTGATGAGAAAAGGAATGCTTTAGGAAAATCACTTTGGCAGCTGTATGGAAGATGGGTTGGGGTAGAAAAAGACGAGGCAGGGCAACCAATTAGGAGACTACTACTGCAAGAGCTGATGAACTGGGATGGTGGCTGTGTGAGTGGACAAGAAAGGATGTATATGGGAGAGGGAGAAATGACAAGTTTTGGCAACTGACTGGATATGTGGGGGGAGTGACAGTGAGTTGAAGGTGGTGATGAGGTCACAAACCTGGGTGACTGAGGAAAGTGAGGCCCAGAGAAGTAAAGTCACAAAGGTACTAAGTATCAGAGGTGGGCTTCAAATCTAGGTCCTCTGAATCCACAGTCATTATACTATACTGCCTTCCAAATATATGGTCCCTTCCTACAGAATAAAAGCTCTTCAGAGCACTTCATTTTTGTCTTTGCAAAATCACTTTTCAGAGGACCTACCACAGTGCCTGGCACACAGTGGGTGTTTAATAAAGGCTGATTAATTGAGTGATTTCCATTTTTTCATATCACATAGAATGAATCCTTTCCATGGACCTGGAGGGGACCTTAATATTCACCTGATTTGACCAACTTTACTTAGGCATGTCACTTAACCTTAGGGCCTCAGTCTTACTTTCTATAAAATAATACTTGTACCGTCTGTTTTGCCTATAGTCACAGAATTGTTCTAAGACTATCAGTTGCAGAATTATTGCTGATCTGTTCCTGATATAATGAGCTGTGGGTGTGAGGGAAGGGTGCCTGGAAGAGGTTGATTCCTCTAAATACCCTATTGGGCTGTGCTTCAGACCCTCAGCTAAGCTCCTCCCAATCTCAAGCCTCCATCCTTTCCATTCTGGGAAGATCCTGCAACAATAATTCTCAGCTCTAGCTTTGCAACATCAATTTTCTCCAAAGGGATTGCACAAATCTTGGAGGGTGGGGGGTGTGATTTAATTTTAATTCTATATATGTTCTTCTGGGCTCTTTAGGGAAGGGGAAGAAGATATAAAGGCAGGGGTGGGGTATGGGCCAGTGAAAAAGAATGTGTCAAAACTCCTGAGAGTGCCAAATAAGGTAATGCATTCTCCTATCTTGCCACTAGAGGGCCTACTGATCAGTGACAAGCCATTTCTGAGCAGGGGAGGATGAACAAGGGAATGAAACTCTCAAACATAAACAAGCCTGAGCAGCCTCCCCAGGAGACTGAACAGAAAAAAGCCTTAGTGATCACTGAATCCACTCCCACCTTCTACAGAGGAGGAAAGTGGGACCCTGGGAGGGGAGGGAACTTGCCCAAGGTTGGACAGCTAACTAGTGGACACCAGAGCCAGGACCCTTTCTTTCCATCGGCTCCATCTAGTCTAAGCCATACCCCTACAGGAGTCCACTCTACCACAGCCCCCAAAGGTATTCTCCAGACTGCGTGACCACCTCCAGTGAGGGAAAACCCACTGCCTCCCAACACAGCCTGTTTTCCTCTGGGACGGCTCTAACTCTGAAGGTATTTTTCCTAATATCTAACAAAATTCTTGCTTCTCTGCTACTTACTCCTATCGCTCCTAGTTCTGACCTCTGGGGCCAGCCACAACAAAGCTAGTCTCTTCCCAAGGACTAGTTCAAGTGTTCGAAGACATCAGTTGCATTCCCCCGAGTCCTCCCTTCTCCAGGCTAACACTGATTAAACAAAGCTGAACGCTGACTTGTTACTGTCTTTGAGTATCTGTAGGGTTATCACAAAAATGCTAAACAGAAGAAGTCTAATCCCTCCTCTGATACTTAAAGATTTCATCTGGATAAATATCCTGAGTCTGATTCTTTTGGGACACAGGATAGCAATCGTTAGTGATTCAATTAATCTCCTCTAGAAGCTCTCTGGTTTGTTCAGTGCTCCTAAGTTGCCTGGCCCACAAATATCATGTTCCAGGTGAGGTCTGAGTAGGGCCGAGATCAGTGAGTCTATCACCTCCTGAATTCTGAAAAACCCTGCTGCCTATAGCTGTTATAGCTTCCACCTGACGCCATTGACTTGTAGTGAGTTGTCAGTCCACTAAGATGCCAGGATCTTCTTCTCACACCCTATTATCTAACTGTGACTTCTCAAAGCTAAACTCATTTTTAAACCCAATTGTAAGACTGTACATGGATCTCTATTCAATTTTTGGTAGAGTACAGAGAACATTCACAGTCAGGTAGGTGGCACAGTGGATAAAGTGTCAGGCCTGGAGTCAGGAAGACCTGAGTTAAAATCTGGCCTCAGAAACTTACTAGCTGTGTGACCCTGGGCAAGTCACTTCACCCTATTGGTCTCAGTTTCCTCCTCCGTAAAATGAACTGGAGAAGGAAATGGCAAACCACTCCAGTACCTTTGCCAAGAAAACCCCAAATGGCGTCACAAAGAGTCAGACATGACTGAAACACCTGAACAAAGAACACTGAATTTGAAGTCAGAGTGCCTAGGTTCAAATCCTAGATCTGTTACTGAATAGCTGCAAGGTCACTTCTCTTTGGTCCTGTGTTCTCATTTGTAAAAAGAGAGTCTTCAACCACAACAGGGTTTCTGAAACTTTTCTGTTCTTTGGGACCCCTTGGACACTCCCCATGTATGGGGAAACTTAGAGACCTCTTCTCAGAAGGGTATTTTTAAATGCATAAAATAAAACACAAAGGAGTACAAGGGAAATCAATAACGTTGAAATAAAGATGTCATTTTTCCCAGTCTAGTTTCCTACACTCTCTGAAATCTATGCAGTTTCCTCCAGTCTCTAAGATCCCTTCCGGCTCTAAGTCTCATCCACTGGTTCAGTCCATTGTTTAATGTATCGTAATCTTTTTGGGCCTTGATTGTAATATTCGACACGTTACCAACTATGCAACAAAATGTAGGGGTTTGGAGGGAGTAAAAGAATGAGGGGAAGGATCCAATAATGTAAATGAAGATCACAGCATAAAGCAGCAGTGAACAACACTGGCTCTGAAGAAATAAGGAGGGAGCGTACCTTCCCCTCTTCTCAGGAAAAAGGTGGAAGACCAAGGGTGCTGACTGCTTTTCCTTAACTATTCTGTGCTTCAACGGAGGGTACACATACGCTCATTTGCAGCAGCGGGTATTGGGAAACTATTGTGATGTTTACCCAAAAAGGGCATTTTTGGTTTTTTTGTTTGTCTTTTAAAGAATGAAGGGGAAAGACAGTATCCAGAGGCCACATACAAGAAGTCTCCGCTGGTCCCACTGTGACCATGTCCTCCTCCAAGGTATACAAACTTGGTGATCCTGCCTCCATGGCTAAAAAGCTGGTGGCTTCCATAAGCTTTTGAGTTTAAAATTTTTCTCCCCCTTCCTTCCCACCACCAAGACAGCACACGATCTGATATAAGCTATACATATACATCGCTGTTAAACATATTTTCACATTAGTGTTGTTGTAAATAGGAATTAGAACCACTAGGTGGAACCACCAGAAAGAGGAAACAAAACTCAGCAGAAGAGGAAAAAAAATAGCAAATAGTATGCTTCGATCTGCATGCAAACTCCATAGTTCTTTCTTTGGTCGTGGATAGCATTCTCCATCACGAGGCCTTTGGAGATGTCTTAGATCCTTGAATTGCTGGGAAGGGTTAAGTTTATCAGTATTAGTCATCTGCACAACGTGGTTGTTATTGTGTACAACGTTCTCTTGGTTCTGCTCACCTCACTCAGCATCAGACCATACAAGTCTTTCCAGGTTTTTCTGAAGTCAGCCTGTTCATCATTTCTTACAGCACAATAGTATTCCATTACATTCATATACCACAACTTGCTCAGCCATTCCCCAAGTGATGGGCATCCTCTCAATTTCCAATTCTTTGCCACCACAAAAAGAGCTGCTATGAATATTTTTGTACATGTGGATCCTTTTCCCATTTGTATGAGCTCTTTGGGATATAGCCCTAGAAGTGCTATTGCTGGGTCAAAGGTTATGTACATTTTTATAGCCCTTTGGGCATAGTTCCAAATTGTTCTCCAAAACGGTTGGATCATTTCACAACTCCACCAACAATGCATTAGTGTTCCAATTTTCCCACATCTTCTCCAACATTTATCATTTCCTTCTTTTGTCATCTTGGTCAATCTGATAGATGTTGTGTGTTACCTCAGAGTTGTTTTAATTTGCATTTTTCTAATCAATAGTGATTTAGAGCATTTTTTCATATTACTATAGATGGCTTTAATTTCTTCATCTGAGAACTGCCTGTTCATATCCTTTGACCATTTATCAACTGGGGAATGACTTGTATTCTTACAAATTTAACTTAATTCTCTACATATTTTCGAAATGAGGCCCTTATCAAAGACACTGGTTGTAAATTTTTTTCCCCAGTTTTCTACCTTCCTTCTAATCTTAGTTGCATTGGCTTTGTTTGTGCAAAAACTTTTCAATTTAATGTAATCAAAGTTATCCATTTTACTTTTCATAATGTTCTCTATCTCCTGAATTCTTCTGTTCTCCATAAATCTGATAGGTAAACTATTCCTTGCTCTCCCAGTTTGCTTATAGTATCAGCCTTGATATCTAAATCATGAACCCATTTTGACTTTATTTTGGTATATGGTGTGAGATTTTGATCAATGCCCACTTTCTGCCATATTCTGATTGCTGATAAATCAAAATAATTTTTTTAAAAAAATCTGGTGGTTTCTAATGCAATGTGAATCCAGCCCAATGAGTTATGTCAAGGCAGCCTCTTCTTAGGAGTGAACCCTCCAAGAGAACCAAACAATGGGCCCCTTCTCAGGTCGCCCAAGCCTGCTCCCACTCGCAGGTGAGATATGTGGCCTCCTGATGTTGCATCACCTCTCCACTGATGGACCATATTACAAGAGCCATTGTTCACCCATACCTGTTTTGCTTAATTGTAAGGTCCCAGAGCACAATAAGCTTGCAAAATGCCAGCCTTGGAGAAAGTGGAGGAGCTCGGGGAAAGGTAGGCCTGGCGTGTGGTTACCCCAGTAAACTCCATAAGGTGCAGAGGGAGACAGACAGCTCAACTAAGAACAGCTAAATAACAAAAGAAGTTCGAAGCAGGCTTGTCTCTCCCACAGGAGGCAGAACAGGGGAGAGGGATGGGACCAGTGCTTTCATCTGCATAGAGAACTCCCAGATGAAGAAAGTTCCTCTCTCAATGGTGGTCGGTGCCTTCTCTGCTTCTTGTAAGCTGAGAGAGCTGTCTAGAACACGAAGCCACACAGTCACTGTGTCAGAGGCGGCACCTGTTGTCTCTAAGGCCACAGCGATCTCCCACAGGCAGGAGAATCATATATGATTGTAGAAATATCAGCTAGAAAGGATAACTAGGGCCAGCCCAGCCTTTTACATGAGAATATACTGAGGCCCAGGGAAGGGAAGGGACTTGTTACAAAGAGAGAATGTGGCTCTGTGTGTGTGTGTGTGTGTGTGTAGGAGTTAGGGCAGTGCAGTAGACAGAGTAAGCCTTGAAGTCATGAAGACCTGGATTCAAATCCTGCCTCTGACATGTAGGATGACAGGCTTAGAGGCCACCTAGTCTAACCCCCTTGTTTTACAGTTGAGGAAACTAAGACCCAGAGAGGTTTAGTGACTCGCCTAGGGTCACATAACCAGAAAGCACACAGGCTCAAAATTCAAAGCTCCTTGTTTCAAGCTCTGCCTCTGGCTCTTCATACCTACATGAACCTGGGAAAGTCACTTAACTTTCCTTTCACTGTGCCAGGCAATTCCAGATCCCTCTATATTCCAAATAATCATATATCTCATTATAATCATAATCAGAGCTTAGAACACAGAATGTCAGAGCTGGAAGGGCCTCAGAACACAGAATGTCAGAGCTGGGAGGGCCCTTTAGAACACAGCGTGTCAGAGCTGGGAGGGCCCTTAGAACACAGGATGTCAGAGCTGGGAGAAGCCTTAGAACACAGAATGTCACAGCTGTAAGTATCTTAGGATACAGAATATCAGGGCTGGGAGAAGCTTAAGAACAGAGAGTCCCTGTATATTCCAAGCAGTCATAGGGTCATAGATTTCACTCTGGAAGGGACCTTATTGACCATCAATTCCAACTCCTCCATTTAACAGAGGAGGAAGCTGAGGCCCAGAGAAGTCAAGTTTCTTGTCCAGGGTCACCCGGCCAGTAAGTGCCTAATGCCAGATTAGAAGCTGGTTCCTGCCTCCAAGTCCAGCCCCGCCCCCTCCACTACACAACCTAGCAAAAGAAGAGCTATCGGTCCATATTAATGGAAGGAGTTTCCACACTAGAGTTCCTAGATTAAAAAACATAAAACACACAAAAAATGTCATATAGACAGTCAGGGTCCAAACCAAGTCTACTGGCTCCCAATACGGAATCCTTTTCATTTATTCCACTGCTTCTTGATATGACCCCAACCCTTCTGAACCATATGGTGCCCTCTCCAACCTTCTTTCACAAAGCTCCATTAAAGGCCTATGGCTCAATCAATGTTGTTTATCTCCCAGGCCCAAGGAAGACAACATCCTATCTTAACTCCCAATACCAAGAGGGAGACTTTAGGGAGAAGGTTACCAGGACCCTTAAACAAGGATTGCATCTTTTTAAGCAGAGAACTCTTGTACAACATTCCATGGTTTCCTAGTTGACCTGTCACATCCAGTCCATTGGCATTTTCAGATGGCCTCGTCATCTCTGAGGTATAAGCCCTGTCACAGAAAAGGCATGCTTGCTATGCATGGTTGTGTAAGACTGCAGTGTAGAAAAGAAAGGGGGGAGGGACAAACTTTATACAGGGAGCTGAGACTCCCTAAACAGAGGCCATGGATCTACTGGAACCTGGAAGGAAAGGAACTATTGTCTCCTCCTATAGAATGTAAGCCCCTGAGGGCAGGGAATGTTTCACAAGATCAGAGATCCTATAGGATCTAGCACTAGAAGGGAACTTAGAGGCCACTGAGTCCAATCCCTTTATTTTACAGATGAGGAAACTGAGGCACAAAGTCGTTAAATGATTTGCTTAGGGCCACACAGCTAGTGCCTGAATCAGGATTTGAACTCACATCTTACTGACCCCAAGCCCAGTGTTTTATCCACTTCAGCATCTAATTGACTTGTTGATTGATTAAGCTTGAGCAAGAAGTTATTGTGAATAGAATTCTGGAAAACCTGAGCTCAGATCCCTCCTCTTACACTTACTAGCAGCAGCACGAGCGAGTCACTTACCCCTCTGAGACTCAGCTGCCTCAACTGTAAAAAGAGCATGGCGAGGCTGTGGTGAGGGCTCAAGAAGATCACGTGCTTAAAAAAGTGCCTTACAAACCTCAAAGCATTGCATGTCGGCTATTACATAATCTGACCCCTGCATCCTACAAAGGAAGAAACTGAGGCATAACAAGAAGAATGATTGGCTCAAGGGCAAACTTGAACCCAGATGTCTTGATTGCTTCCTAATCTAGCATCCTTTTGTAATAAAGGCTGCTGAGAAGTAAAACAACTCTGAGGTACCACGTCACACCTATCACATTGGCTAATATGCCAGAAAAGGAAAATGACAAATGCTGGAGATGATGTGGGAAAACTGGAACACTAATGCATTGTTGGTGGAGTTGTGAAATGACCCAACCATTCTGGAGGGCAATTTGGAACTATGCCCAAAGGGCTATAAAACTGCATACCTCTTGATCCAGCAGTACCACTACTAGGTCTATATCTCAAAGAGATCATAAAAAAAGTAGGGGGAGGACCTATTTGTACAAAAATATTTACAACAGTTCCTTCAGTAGTGTTAAAAATTGGAAACTGACATG
This sequence comes from Phascolarctos cinereus, assembly GCF_003287225.1. Lineage (NCBI taxonomy): Eukaryota > Metazoa > Chordata > Mammalia > Diprotodontia > Phascolarctidae > Phascolarctos > Phascolarctos cinereus. Next base: position 387,641,467 of record NW_027556098.1, read on the forward strand.
CCCATCAATTGGAGAATAGGTAAAACAAGTTGTGGTATATGATTGTAATGAAATATTACTGTGCTATAAGAAATGATGAACAGGATGGTTTCACAAAAACCTGGAAAGACTCATATGAACTGATGCGAAGCGAAGTGAATCGAGCCAAGAGAGCAGCGTACAGAGTAACAGCAACTCTGTGCAATGGTCAGCTGTGAATGACTTCGCTCTTCTCAGCAACACAATGACCCAAGACAATTCCAAAGGACTTATGACAAAAAATGCTATTCGCCTCCAGGGAAAGAACTGATGCTATTTGGATGTGTAGATGGAAGACTGCTATTTTTCACTTTCTGTATGTTTTTCATGTTTTTTCCCCTTTGAGTCTGTGTTTTTTTTTTTTAAGGCAATTGCCCAGGGTCACACAGCTAGTAAGTGTCAAGTGTTTGGTCTGAGGCCAGATTTGAACTCAGGTCCTCCTGACTTCAGGGCTGGTGCTCTAACCGCTGCGCCACCTAGCTGCGCCCCCCTTCCCCCCCGCCATGTCTTCTTTCACAACATGACTAATATGGTAATATATTTTATGTGATTGAACACGTATAACCTATATCAAATTGCTTCCTGTCTCAGGGAGGGGGGAGGTGAGAGAGGGAGAGAGAAAATTTGGAACTCAAAATTTTTTTAAATGAACGCTATGAAAAAGGGAAAAGCACCCATACGTACAAAAATATTGATAGCAGCTCTTATTGTGGTGGCCAAGAATTGGAAATTGAGGGGATGCCCATCAACTGGGGAATGACTAAACAAATTGTGGTATATGAATGTAATGGAATACTATTGTGCTATCAGACATGATAAGCAGGTGGATTTCAGAAAAACTTACATGGACTGATATTGAGTAAAGTAAGCAGAACCAGGAGAACACTGTACACAGTCACAACAATACTAGGCAATGACCAACTCTGATAGACTTTGCTCTTCTCAGCAATGCAATCATCTAAGACAATTCCAAAACACTCAAGATGGAAAATGCTATCCACATCCAGAGAAAGAACTATGGAGTCTGAATGGAGATCGAAGCATGCTATTTTCTCTATTTTTTTCTTTCTTGTGGTTTTTCCCTTCTGTTCTGATTCTTCTTTCACAACATGACTAATGGGGAAATATGTTTAATATGATTGTACATGTACAGCCTATACCAGAGAAAAAAGTTTGGAACTCAAAATCTTATAAAAGTAAATGCTGAAAACTAAAAATAAATGAATGAATAAATGCTAAAACTTATCTTTCCACATAACTGGGGGAAAATATTATCTCAAACAAACAAAAAAGAAGGTTGGGGATAGCATTAGTCATCTACCTGAGTGACAAAGGGACATCTTACATGGTATACCAAGATAAGGTCAAAATGGGCAAACAATTTAGACATAAAGGATGTTACTATAAGCAAATTAGGAAAGCAACGAATAGTTTACCTGTAAAATTTATGGAGAATGGAAGAATTTATGACCAAACAAGAGATAAGAGAATATTATGAAATACAAAATGGATAATTTTGATTACATTAAATTAAAAAGGTTTTGTACAAACAAAGCCAATGCAACCAAGATTGGAAGGGAAGCAGAAAGCTGGAAAACAATTTTTACAGCCAGTGTCTCTGATAAAGGCCTCATTTCTAAAATATATAGAGAACGGAGTCAAATTTGTAAGAATAAAAGTCATTCCCCAATTGATAAATGGTCAAAGGATATGAGCAGGCAGTTTTCAGATGAAGAAATTAAAGCTATGTATAGTCATATAAAAAAAATGCTCTAAATCACTATTGATTAGAGAAATGCAAATTAAAACAACTCTGAGGTACCACATCATCTCTATCAGATTGGCTAACATGACAAAACAGGATATGATAAATACTGGAGAAGATGTGGGAAAACTGGAATACTAATGCATTGTTGCTGGAGCTGTGAAATGATCCAACCATTTTGGAGAGCAATTTGGAACTATGCCCAAAGGGCTATAAAAATGCGCATAACCTCTGACCCAGCAACAGAACTTCTAGGTCTGTACTCCAAAGAGATCATACAAATGGGAAAAGGACCCACAGGTACAAAAATATTCATAGCAGCTCTTTTTGTGGTGGCAAAGAATTGGAAATTTAGGGGATGCTCATCAATTGGGGAATGGCTAAACAAGTTGTAATATGTGAATGTAATGGAATACTATTGTGCTATAAGAAATAATGAGCAGGCAGATTTCAGAAAAACCTGGAAAGATTTACATGAACTGATGCTGAGTGAAGTGAGAACCAGGAGAACATTGTCCATAGTAATGGAAACATCGTATGACAACAAACTTTGATAGACTTAGCTCTTCTCAGCAATGCAATCATCTAAGACAATTCCAAACACTCATGATGGAAAATGTTACCCACATCCAGAGAAAGAACTATGGAATCTGAATGCAGATAGAAGCACACTATTTTCTCTCTTTTTTTTCTTTCTTGTAGTTTTTCCCTTTTATACTGATTCTTCTTTCACAACATGACTAATGTGGAAATATGTTTAATATGATTGTACATGTATAGCCTATATCAGATTGCATGTTGTCTTGGGGAGGGGAGGGACAGGGGAAAGTTTAGAACTCAAACTCTTATAAAAGTGAATGTTGAAAACTAAGAATTAATTTATTAAATTAAATGTTAAAGTAAAATAAATTAATTTATTAAAAAAAACACAGAATATCAGAGCTGGGAGGGGCCTTGGAACATAGGATGGCTGAGTTGAAGGTTGGAGGAACTTAAAAAAAAATAACTAGAATGTGAGAAAAAAAAATAACTAGAATGTGAGAATTGGCAAGGATGTTAGAGATCAGCTAGTCCATTCTCACCATTTCAAAGCTGGGGAGATTAAGTTTGCCGGGTTAAGTGACTTTCCAAAGTTCACAAAACTAGTTGAGGATGGAGCCAGGTCTAACTGCTGACAGAAAAGATCAGTCCTCTTTTTCTTTTTCTTCTTCTTTTTTTGCTCCCTCTAATTTTGACTAACTATGGGCACTACCCAGCCTAGGATATATATCACAGTTAGAAGCCCAAGTCATCAAATGACTCTAAACCTTTAATGCTGAGCTCCTAACGAGCCCATAAATTATCACTATCTCATATGAGCTGCATATCATTTATGCAGCTCATCTGTGGAGCGGCTCAAAACCCTTTGGTGTAACAACAACAACAAGAGCTAACATTTATAAAGAGCTTTAACCTTTGCAAAGTCCTTTACAGGGGACTCACAACAAACCTGTGAGATAGATGCTATCATTATCCTCAGGAAATAGGATAAAAGAGGTTCGATGTTCAAAGTCACACAAAATAGATGTGAGGCTGCATCTGAATTCGGGTCTTCCTGCCTAAATCTGACATTCCATTCACCGGGCCACCTCTTTGTCTCTGTGAAGCAGGGAACAGACTGAGTCTATTCTACAGATGGGGAGTTTGAGGCAGCCAGAGAAAAGTGACTTCTTCCAAGGTCACACAGGTAACCCGAGAGCTCAGACGACCTACAAGGTCCTCATTTGTCCTCATTTCTCTTTTCTGCCGTTACCCCAGACAAGGCTGTGTAGAGTTTGATTGACTGATACGAAGCAGCATAGGGCGACCACAAACACCCCCACCACACTCCTGTCATCGAATGCTTCCAAGTCCTCATACTTGTCTTCACTTTGAAGTGACAAAAAAAGCACTAACAGCAACCCCTAGGGCTCAAGTTTCTGCTCCCCTCCCCCACATACTCCCAATATTAAAAGTAATCCCTTAGCGTTGCTAGAGGGCTGAAGACTGAAACACCTCTTCCGTTAGCTGGGATCTCCACAACAAGGCATTCAGGTGCCTTACCAGCTACAATCGGGGCTTCACCCAGATAAGGGAAGGAAACTCTACAGAGGCTGCTTGCTGCCCTACCTAAAAGGATCAGGTTCTCCAGGGTTAGAAAGTTAGGCAGCTAAGACGCTGCCCCACATTCAGAGCCTCTCCTGGCCCCAGCAGCCTTCCTAAGTAAAAGGGGAGGGTGAAACAAGGGCAGCCTGCAAAGGGTCTCCTGCCGCCTGTGAGCCTGCACCTGAAGCTGCAATGGAGCACACGGCTCACGCCTCTCTTTGCTTTATGGGAGTATGCCATTTTTGATCTGGAAGAGATCATCTGGCCCCACTCCCTCATTTTACAGAGGAGGAAACTGATGTCCCCCTAAAATGAAGTGAGTTGCCTATGATCACACAGGAGGTAAGCAATAGAATCAGGATTTGAACCCAAATCCTCTGAAAGAGTCCCAGTCCAGGATTATTATTATTATATTTTTAAAAGGCCTCGGAGTAGTTAGGTGGCGTAATGGATAGAGTACTGGCCCTGGAGTCAGGAGGACCTCAGCTCAAATCCAACCGCAGACGCTTCCTAGCTGTGTGACCCCGCGTAAGTCATTTAACCCAGATTGCCTTAAAAAAAAAAGCCTCTTTACTGCGGGTTTTAAAACAAGGGAGGGAAGAAGGAAGAGGGAGCGTTGATTGAATATTAAAATATTAATAAAAATTGCTTCAAGACCACAGGGAGAATGAGGTACTACTACAAGAAAGGCTATGGCCATTTGCAGTTCCTAAATCACTGCCTCTCTCTGTCTCCCTCTCTTCTCTTTGCTGACCCACCTGGGCTTCAGCAGCCCCCATGGGTATTTGTTGATCTTCACAGGGAACCTCAGGGTGCACAAGATGCCCAGTTATTCTAAATCATCAGTTTCACAGGGACGGCAACATGGTAGCTGTAAAGCTGCCCAGTATCTTAAAAGATCACTTGGTCTGACCCCTTCATTTTACAGACAAGAAAACTGAATACCAGAGGAATGACCTTGCACAAGGTCACATAAGCAGTGCCACAGGCAATCTGTAAGACCAGGTCCTTCGATTCCAGATCCAGCATCACACCAAACCAGAATCTAGTTTCTCACCAACTGGAGCAAAGCTGGAGAAAAACAAAAGACTGGTTTCAAGTCTTTTCTACTTTGTGAAAGCCAGATACTATTGTAAAAGATATTTTCTTGCTTTTGTTATTGTATTTTTCTTCTGCATTTGAGAACAGGGACAGGCAGGGCCGTAAAGTCTTACAAGTTCATGTGCGGTTTACTCCACAAATGGCTTTTCAGAAGGAAGCTACCCCACCCCACCCTATCAGCTGGAAAAATGGTTGGACAGCTATAGGTCATTACGCATGTCCCTCATTTGATGAGGCAAAAGGGCATCCTGACCCACCATGCAGAGCTAATGAAGGGTTAGACTTACACAGAAGCACATAAAAAATTCCACTTGTCAAATAAGACTGCAGGGGCCCCTGTTCTTTGGTCTCAGGACAGGCTGCCCCAGACTTCTCAATAGCTCCCATCATCCACCCACCACCAAGACATTATATTCTTAACCACAGAACATGCTTTCACATTCCTACCTCTTATCATAATCTAATCAGAAATGTAGAGTTAGAATGAGCCTTAAGGTCAAAGAGTCCAACTCCCCCATTCTACTGGAGAATTAGACCTCAGCAGGTGTCCAAGTAGTGATCTGAATCCAAGTCTTCAGACTCCAGGTGCAGCACTCTGTGCATATGGCACCAACCCACTGCTGCTCTGCCTTATGAATCCAGAGAGAAAGAGAGAGGCAGAACAGCGTGGAGGGAAGAGCACTGAACAAACAAACAGACACTTAACTATGGACATGATGTGATTAGATCATCACAGAAGTTCCTCTGAGTAGGAGCTCTCTGGTTTTAATTCTTGGCGTGGTCAGATTAATAGGACCGCAACTATTTAAAAGTTCTTTTTAGTTCTTTTTGTAGCTATCACGGCTTTTTAAAATACAACTTACGCAACTCGTTCAGGGTACCATAATTTCTAAAAGTAAATCATAATGGAGATTTCTGCAGTAGAATTATTATGATGATGATTATCAATCAGGGACAATACTGACTCTTCGTTCACCATTTTAATACTTCAATGATTCTGGAGAAATCTAAGTTTGAATCCTGCCCTGTTGATTATGAATTACATCACCCTAATCAAGCCTCAGTTTTCTCATCATAAAATAGGCACTGTGGTTCATCATAAAAGAGGCCATGTGAGTTCAGATCACATGGCCATTGTGAGAATTAAATAAAGCTTTAAGACATTCTATGAATAATCTTGAATTATGCAAGTGAGATACATATATATATACACACATTATATATATATACATATACATATATATACACATATATATATATATATATATATATATACACGTAACATAAACCAGTATGTAACTCTGCATATTAATTGGGAAGCAATAGGGTCCATCACTGGACCCACTGAGGAGGACACGCTGAAGGAGTCCTTTCTCCCTCACAGAGTAAAGAAGTAGGAGAACAATTAATAATAAGACCACAAGAATATCAAGGAGCACAACACTGAAAGACTCCAGAACTGATCAGCTGATGGTGAAGCATGTCTCCTGCCTCTCAGCTGAAGAGGTGGTAAACCACAGGTATGGAATGAGGCATATATTTCCAGACGTGGCCAATGCGTTTATTTATTTTCCTTAACATAGATGCACTTATTATTACAAGAGAAGTCTCCATGAGGATTTGGGGGAGGGATGAAGTCATTAGGAGATGATGATGTACCAAAAAAAGAGAATAAATAAAACATTGGATTTTAAGTCAAAGGTTCAGTTTTAAAACCAGGTTCTGCCATTTACTACCTATGCAATATTGGACAAATGACTTAATGCAGGGCCTGTTTTGTTTTTTTGTTTTTTAATTTATAAAAAGTGGGAATTGGACTAGATGACTGCTAAGATATCTTCCAACTTGATATCTATTATTTTTCCAAGCCAACCAAGATCTCGGACCTGATCCAATTTCCTCATTTTATAGAAAAGGAAACATGGTCCAGGGAGATAAAGAGACTACCTTTTGATCCTTGTCAGGCACACAGTCTTCTAATGAGGCAGTATGATACAGTGGGTGGAATGCTGTATGTGGAATCAGAAAGACCTAAGTTTATGCCCTGGATAAGCTCTACCACTACGGGTCACTTTGACTCTGTGGGTTTCCTCATCTGTAAGAATTTAAAAGTGAGAAAGGACCTCAGTGGCCATCTCATTGAAACCATACACAAGAGGAATCTCCGTTACAACACAATCCACCAAGGGGTCATCCAGGTCAAGACCACCTCTGAATCCTGTTACAAGTTCAGACACGTCCTACCAGCTGGAACAACTTTGAATAAGGGCACAATACTGGGTTTGGAGTCTTCCATCCAAAGACTGGCCCTGCTAAGCTTCTGAAGGAGGCTCGCCACGGAATGGAATGCCAGATGACTTTTCCCCCCCAAGCTACAGTAACTCACTAAGGCCATAAGACTGGGAAATATCCCAACTGAAGAAATCACAGATTCTTGACATATGCAAGCCACTAGGGCCTCTGAGAAGATCTCAGGAATTTACTGGTAGTTGAGGCAGGGTCTGCTGGTGTTTTTCTTTGTGGCTTGTCCATTGAACAAATATTTATGAGTACCAATTAAGCACGTCTTCATACTGACGTCCTGCTCAGAGTTAGGGGATTTTTGAGCCAATGACTCATAAACATGCTCTGTTCCAAGTACTGGAAGCACATGGAATACTGGGATGCAACTTTGTGACCAAACTAATTGGTGTAGATTTTCTGAAGAATAAATATAAGTGACAGCTATTGTTAACATGTTCACAGAAGAGAAAGCAGAGATTCAAAGAGTGACTTGAGATTAAACATCAAGGGCAAGATTTAAACCCATGTCTTCTGGATTCCATGCTAAGCTGCCTCCTCGAAGTGGAACTGTTGGAGTTACTATGTACTTAAAGAGATTCCCCACATGTAAGAAAAAGTTAAAGAATTAAATCTGTCTCTTAGAGAGTTAAAATATTCGACTTCAGCATTTTAATACCCTAAGGAACCTTTTTTCCCCTCCCAACATAGGTGCTCCCCATCCCTACCACTGCTATCGTCTCTGTGTCTTAGTAGATAGTCCTCATGAGTTTCCGTGTCCAAAATAATTCATCATCTTCTGAGTAACCTGTAATGAGGGCCTCAAAATATGGAAGTACAGCCCCAAACCTGGACTGCTACTCAGAATCTTTCTAGCCTAGCAAGGCCTGCAAAAGCTTAGGCTCTTCTGCCTAGTGTTTGAGAACAAAGGGTCACAACCATGGCGTTAGAGACCTTCCTGAACGTGGCAGACTTTACTGGGTAATAAGCTTTCATATTATTTAAGAAGGGAGACAGAAGCATAATCTTTTGCCTGGTCTTTCGTTTACTAACACTTATAAGCTATATTCAGCTTCCTGGGGAGGGGAAAGATGCTTCGATTAGTCATTAATAAGCATAATGTAGCATTACGTATAGAGAGCTGCCCTCCATTCCAAGAAGACCCGAGTTCAGGTCTGGCATATACTAGCTGTGGGACTACAGCCAAGACATCTAATCTCTCAGTGCTCTGGATAGCTTTCTAAACCTGTAAATTGCAGGGAAGGTGCCAGCCTGAATCAGTATAGGCAGTTTTCTCTCCTGGGGAGTTCCGAACACACCAAAGAAATTCCAGGTCCAGTTGCTATTAACAACTCAAAGAAAACAAAACTCACATTTTGTGCTGGGCCCTATGGTAGATCCTGGAGAGAAACAAAAATAAAAATCAAATGCTTGTAATCAGATTGAATTTGGGCAAATGATTTAGCCTCCCCGAGCCTCAGTTTCTGTATATGTAAAATGAGGTTGGGCTAGATGGTCTCTGAGTTCCCTTCCAGCTCTGGAGTTATGACATTAAGGACACCAGACCTACCCTCGTGGAGTTTACACTAATCACCCATAATACTAATGCTTCCCACATTGATTTGGTCATAGGACACCATACCAATACGGTAATAAACCAGTACACACTAATCACCTTTTGTTGAGGCTAAATTTTTGCTGGGTATCCTTGGGTTTGTAATATTTATTTTTTACTAGCACAAGGATAGCTTCCCTGGCCACTGAGAGACTGCAGAGAGCTCCTCTTCTTGCCCCATAAATGTGTCTCTTAAGGTTCATTCCAGAGCCTTCTACTATGCCCTTTCTACTATGTCCTTTGGAAAGTCTTTCCACTCCTGCCACTTTGACTAACACACCTCTATGTGAATGACCCTCAGATCTGTACCTACCTCCTCCCTTGACCTCTCCCTGGAGCTCAAGTGTGCATTTGTACTTACCAGCTGGACATTTCCATTTGGACATATTGCTGTCACCTCAAAGGTAACAGGTCTAAAACCAAAAAATCACCTTTCCTCATGAAAGCAACTCCTCCTCTTCCTCCTCTTTCTCCACTTCCTCCTTCTCCTGATTACCCATTCCTGCTAGAAGCAGCACCATTTCCCCATTCAGCCAGGTTAAAAATCCCCAGGAACAAGAACGAGGAGCACTGGGTAGAATTCACAAAGAGGGAGATTTAGTCTGGTTGTAAGAAAAACTTCCTAACATTTGGAACTCCAAGAGAGGAATGAGCTAGTTAGGATGCCTTGAGTCCCCCCACCCTTCATTGGAAATCTTTAAGCAAAGGCTAGCTAAATAATGGCTTGTTGGGTACGCTGTAGAAAGAACTCTTGTACACATGCCAGCTGGACTATAGATAGCTTCAATGGACCCTTACAACTCTGAAACTCTCTAACTGTAATTACCTCTTTGGTTCAGAAAAATGTTAGCCTGTTGTGCTATTTTACCCAAACAAAAAACTCCACAGGGCCTTGGTCTAGTACCATCTCAGTTACTTCATCCCTTATCTAGCAACCTCATCTACCCAGATGAGAAACAGGTGGCCAAAACAGATGCTATAAAATCCATGTGGTAGAAAACAGAGGATTGTGATAGACCCTCACAGTCTATTTTATACTCAGTCCCAACATGTTCAATCATCTGGTTTCTCCAATAGTAGTAGTTTAGAAGCAAAGGTGAAAGGCGTGGCTAGAGGCAGCAACAACTTAATTTGGCAAAGACACTTAACGACCACCTAGTGAGGGAGGAGGGGAAAAGACTATAAAAAGCAGATCCTAGCTGTGGCTATTTATTTAGCACAGGGAGGAAACAGCCTTAACAAGCCCCTGGAGGTCTAGATCAGAATAGAAAATTAAGGGGCAGCTAAGTGTCGCAGTAGATAGAGCACTGGCCCTAAAGTCAGGAGGACCTGAGTTCAAATCCGACCTCAGACCAAACAGGACACTTACTAGCTGTGTGACCCTGGGTAAGTCACTTAACGGCAATTGCCTAAAAAAACAAAAACAAAACAGAACAGAAAATTAGTGATGATTCCTGGCCACCACGAAAGGTTTAAAAAATACAGTCAGTCAGTGCCTCTGTCTGAGAGGCAGCTTCAGGCAACGCCTCTGGTGCTTGGCTTGGAGTCAGGAAGACTTTGATCCAAATGCTGCATCTGACACTTAAGAGCTATGTGACCCTAGACAAAGTAGGTTACCACCCTGGGCCTCAATTTCCTCATGTGTAAAATGACGGGGATTGGATTAGATGGACTCTAAAGGCCCTTCCTGCACATGGGTTGTGAACTGCCTCTGTGAAAGAAGTACAACGCACAAGGAATTCTTCACACTGACAGAAATCACAAATCTTTCAGGGTATTCCCCTACCCTCTTTGAAGAGGAAAGAAAGTGAAAAATACTTATTTAGGGTTGGGTTATATACTGAACATGGCTAAAGTAAAAAAAAAACAAAAACCAAGTTTTTTGACTTAAACAGGGAAGGTCCTGGAAAATTCAGTTAAGTGAAAGAATCCATTTCCCAATAATGAGTTAATCATCTTTGACTCATCGCTTTCCCCACACATCCAAGTACATAGCAAGTCCTGTCAATTTCAGCTCTTGCACAGCAAGCTCCTCTCTGTGTGCTTGGCTACCACTTTTGTGGAGGGCCAGGCCAAGACCACAGGAGAAGCCTCTTAATTGATCCTCCTGCTTCCCGTCTCTTCCCATCCAGTCCACCCTCCACTCAGACCCTGTCACTTCCTACTCATGCACTATCTCTGCCTCCCTATCTCCGGTGGGGTAAAAGATAGATGACTCCTCCTCAGGCACAAGAACCCTCTACAGTCTGGTCCTAACTTACCTCTCCAGTCTTATTGCAAATCAGTCCATTTCACATTCTTGGTATTCCGGGCCAAATATAAACACCATATCCCACCCCCATTCAAATGCTTGGAATGCAGTTATTCATCTCCACCTGTCAAATTCCTTCTCTTTTCTTCAAGGCTCAGCTGCCACCCCCTCCCCAGGAAGCTTCCCTTCATATCCAGCCCCTCAGCTGCCAAAATGCAAGTGTTCCCTCCCTCCTTCTTCAAATTCTGCGAGTGTCGGTGTCTTTTATTTGCCCCCATTACATCTACTCTTGTATTTAGGGTTATCTGTCTATGCTGTTCTCTCTCCTCCCAAACTGTAAGCCCTTTGAGAGCAGAGAGAGATGCATTTTTTTCACTTCTATATCCCTAATTGGCCCAGTGCTTTCCACGTCTTAAGTACCTGCTGAATTGTCTGTTGGCTAATCGGGCACACTCAGATACAATACGAGTGACAATCTATCAATCACTGATTCATTGTTCCAGATCTGGAAGGGACCTCAGAAGTCATCTACTCCAACCCTCCCATTTTGCAAAGGAGGGAACTAAGAACCAGAGTGGTTAAAGTGACTTGCCCAAAGACTCACAGGTCAGGGAATGGCAAATCTGAACCCATGTCTTCTGATTCCAGTTCCTGACGCTTCTCACTGAGCCTTCCTACCTTCCATTAAGTCCTGGTGCCCTCATTATATTCCATGTCCAAGACAAAAGAATATGCTCTGCTTACAACGTCAGGCTAGTCAGGGGTGGGGAACCTGCAGCCTCAAGGCCACAGGTGGCCTTGAGTTGGCCCTTTGAATCTAAACTTCACAGAACAAACCCCCTTAATCTAAAGGCCACACCCAAAAAAACGATAAGGCCACGTGTGACCCTCAAGGCTACAGGTTCCTCCTAGGCTAGGTTGTGCTAGTGATTAGAGAGAGGTTGGGCACTTTGAGTAGGTGCTTAGACTTGAGATCACCTGGGTACTTCTCACTTGAAGTCATTATCATCTGGGCAAATCCAGGCTGCCCTCTGTACAGCAATGCAATCTGAAGTAGTGGGTAGAATGCAGGATTTTGGCTCAGAATACCTGGATTCAAAACTTTCCTCTAACATTTGTAAGCTATGTGAGACCATGGTAAGTCACAAACTCTCTGGGCCTCAGTTTCCTCATCTTTAAAATGGGGATAATAATTTCTACAATACGTTCCTCATGAGGTTATTGTGAGGTTCCAAGAAGACATTAATAAAGTGTCTTACTAACCTGACGGCAACCGTGTAAATGTTAGCTGTTGTTATTATTACCTCCAGTCCTGATTTCAACAGGTTCAGGCAAGTCAAGGGAAGGGGAGGAGAATGAGAATTTGTGCCAGACATTCCGCTAAGCACTTTACCAAGAATATCTCATTTGAAGAGAGAAGCCCTATGGAGAATCACGAGAGAAGAAGGCACATGGATCCAGTTTAGGGCCTCCATTTTATTTCATCATTCACAACATAATGGAATCAGAATCCTTTAGTCTCACTGTCAAAATTCCTCTCAAAGTGTTATAAGAGAAATCTTTTCTTTGGATCCTACCCAGTTTCCCTTCTCTGTTCTTAACCCCCACCCCACAGCCTCTTGGCACTTTGAAATTCAATACCAGAGGAATAAAACACTATACAAGGGGAAAACAGAAAAAGATGTAATCATTATATTTCTTCATTTTCCTTCTCACCCCAGATTGAAAAACTCTGTCCTGTTTTACAAAGGGCCTATTACTTCTGAGTTCTGAATAGTTGGAAGAACAGGACATAAGAAAAAGGAGCATGTATAGTCCTTTTTATAGATAGCTCTAGCCCACGGCATAACAAAGCCCCTTTGTGCCACTGAATTCAAGGTCAATAAATGATTTACAGGCAAATGAATGAAAATTTTGCTTTCGCTTTCAGGACCGTGCAAAAGATAACCAGCGGCAGTTTTGGTTACTACAACTGAGGGAGCCACAGAGTCCTGAACAAGGCAAGCCCACCCTACCATTGATGGTAACATGCCATCCATCTTATGAGGTCCTCAAGGAGTTCCATCTCCCTCAGATGAAGCTTGGATCAACTCAATGTTCAATAGTGCATATGAGTACGGACACTGGAGCCTTACCTTCTGTGTTTCCCAACGGTTTGGTTTGGGCTTTTGTTTCCACTGAATAATAAGAAGGACAAAGGACACACATCTGAGATGTAGGCTACACAAGCACAACAAAGACACTCCGAGTGCTGACTAAGCACTGTGTGAGGCATGAAGTTACAAAGGGAAATCAAAATCAGTTCTTACTCTCAAGGAGCTCACAGTCTAATGGCAGAAACAGCATGTAAATTATGTGCAAATGAGATAAAGGAAATTGAACCGGAGACAATGAACAGAGGGAAAGCAATATAAAAAAGGCTCTTTGTAGAAGAGAGTATTTTTCTGGGACTTGAAGGAAGCCAGAGAGGCCAGGAGATAAAAATGAGGACAGAGAGAATTCCAGGCATGGGGGACAGCCAGTGAAAATGCACAGTCAGGAGATCCGAGGTGTGCTGAAGAAACACCAAGGAGGCCAGTGTCAATGGACTGCAGAATCCTGAAAAGGCACGGGGCAAGTGGTAATGTATTTGTTTAAAAACTGCCAAGTTCTCCGCAACGCTACTTCTGCCTGCGTTTTGTCTTTCTCTTGGCATGGCAAACAAGCCGAAGATGTTTGGGATAAATAAACACAAAAATCAGTAAAATCATTTTATGAAAAGTGAAGAAAGAAGTGGTTACTGATAAAAACCTATAAACCAAATAGACCAAAAAAGAAGATAATTAAAATGACCACTGAAATTAAAAAGCAATATGAGAAAATGGACAATATTCACTACATTAAAAATGTTCTCATGCGAAGAATACTACCCTACGATGGAAATCCTATCCTTGGGAAAAGAGACATTCTAATGCAGTGTTAGAAGAGCTGTAAACTAGGCTGGTTGTTCCAGGTCATTCCTCATTCTCCTCATTTCTCCCACAAGGGGATGGGATTGGCCCTGGTAGTCTCTAAGGTCCTTTCCAGCTCTAAATCTATAATCCTATGAATAGAATTTGGAATTCTAGGATAAAAGTCACTATATTCTCCATACCCTTTGTCTCAATACTACTACTACTACTACTACTAGGCATATACCCCAACCAAGGAGGCAAATGGGTAAAAGTCTCATTGAATAAAAATACTTATAATAGCACTTTTGATAGCAACAAAGAACTGGAAACAAAGTGGATGTCCTTTGATTACGGAATTGCTGAGCAACCTGTGTTGTATTTATGTAATGGAATATTATGACATCATGAGAAATAACAAACATGAAGAATTAAGAGTCATCTGGGAAGACTTGTATGGATCAACGTGGAAAGAATTAAGTAGAACCTGAAGAACAATTTACACAATTACCACCGTACGTAACAGAACCCTGAAAAACTTCAGAATTCTGATCCATTCAATGTACGATCATTTCAGAGGACTGATGAAGCATGCCTCCTCTTCTGTGCAGGAGGAGGAGAAGTACATTTTTCAGATCTGGCTACCCCGTTGATTGGTTTTCTTTATCTGTTTGTAACAAAGAAATATTCTGTGGTGGGTCAGGGTGGCTTGGGGGAAGCGTCAATGACATTTTTAAAAAGACACCAATGAAACATCAAGACGAACCAAAAAAGGAAACCTATCCTATAAGGCCCATCTCAAATATCTCCTCCAAGAAGCTTTTCAAGATGTTTCCCCACAGCCAGGCAGACACATTCTCATTCTTCTTACAACACATGAAGCACTTTTTCTTTACTTTTGATGGCACATAAGATCTTGTTCCTTTCTCATGGCATAGAGTGAAAGGGGCCATGCAGTACAATGCAGGACCGACTGAATGTTACTTTGGGAGGTCTCCCTCCACTGAAGTGCCCCAGGGAACTATGCTTGGCCCTGTGCTAACACTTAAAAATAAGGAACTCGGGATAAAGGTGTAAGTCGCTGTTTGTCAAACTTGTAATAATAACAATGATAAAAACAGCTAATATTTATATAGTGCTTACTGTGTGCTGAGAGCTTTACAATTATCTCATTTGATGACATCTCATTATAGATGACATAGATCTGTCATGAATGACACAGACCTTAATGAGGATCTTAAAAGATAATGACAGGCTAGAACACTGAGTCAAATCTAGTAAGATGAAAACTAAAAGGAATACAGTCTTCATTTAGGTTTAAAAATGAACTGCACAACTTCAAGATAAAGATGAAGATGATGATGATGACAGTAGCTAGCATTTATACATCACTTTAGTGTTTATAAAGTGGTGGGTTTTTTTAAAATTTCATTTGATTCTGCCAACAACTCCATGAAGCAGGTGCTATTATTATCTGTTTTATTGGTGAAGAATATCAGGCTAAGAGCAATTAAGTGATTTGCCCAGGATAACACAACTAGTAAGTGGCTGAGACAGATTTCTAACTCAGGTCTACCTGACTCCAAGTCTAGCATTCTTATCAACTTATGCCATCTAGGTTGAGGAATTGTGGCTGCACAGCCGGCCATGCGAAAAAGACTTAAGGAGTCTGGTAGGGTACAAGCTCAAACTCAGTCAACAGTGTGACTTGGCAACCAAAAAAAGCCAGCGTAATTTTTGCTTCATTGAGGGGCACTGTGACCAGGATTATAGAAATTGTAGTCCTATTGTACTCTGCCCTTGCACTTCTGAAGTATTGTGTTCAGCTCTGAATGCTGCAGTCCCACAAGTTCACTGGCAAACTGGTCTGTGCCCAAGGGAAGACATCCATGAAGGGGTAGGGGAAGGGCCTCAACTTCATACCTTATGAAAGAACTGGGGACATTTAGCATACAGAAGAGGGGAGGAGGGATAGATATTTTAGTATGCTTCAAAGTATCCGAAGGGACATCAAATGGAGTGAGGATTAGAATTATCATCCTTGGCTCCAGAGATCTGAACTAGGGGCAAGAATCAAAGACGTAGAGACAAATTTAGGTCTGATGAGAGAACAAGCTTCTATCCAAAAGAGGAACAAGGTTCTCACTCAGCTGAGGTCTTCAAGAAAAAGATGGACTGACCGATGTACTAAGGATTCTCATTCAGGCTAGCTGGATTCTGAGGTCCCTTCCAACTCAGACTGTGCACAAGAGTACTGGACTGGTGGTGGGAAGACCTAGGCTTAAATCCTATCTCTGGTGCTCATTACCCGAATGGCTTAGCCAAGTCACTTAGCTTGTTTTCTCATCTATCAAATGATCGGGTTCCATTATGCTAGTCTCTAAAGTAACTTCAAGTTCTAAGTTTATGATTTTATGATTCTGTGCTTTCATTGTGGGTAGGAATCACATTATTCATGCTTGGATATATCATAGCAAGTGCTCAGTAAATACTTGTTTGATAAACAAATCTAGTAAACAATCTGCATTGACAAAAAGGCCCTTGTAACCAATGTGACAGAGAGAGCCATGCTGTGTGCTGAACCAATAAATACAAAATGGCATTCATTGGTACTTATTACTTCCCCACTCCCTATACACTCCTTCAGGATCATTGAAAAATAAGACTTCTCTCACACATTCTGTAGCAACAGAACTGTTCTTCTGGGCCATGTGCTGCCATGAATAATTCAGAGGACAAGAATATGTAAACTGAAAAGCTTCGCTAAGACAAGAAACTTTTTAAAGCACTGCAGGGAACAACTGGGGGAAAAAGCTAAACTTAATTGTTACAAAGAATTAAAAAAGTCAACATTTTAAAAACTAAGTCAAGAACTACCTACAATGTAGACCTGTATATCTCTGGGCACAGAATAAAAAAATAACAATTCACTGGATCCACTTCCCTGACAACTTTACAATCAACAAACATTTACAGAACACCGACTAATGTGTCAGATGTTTTGCTAGGAGCAAGTGACATGAAGACAAAAATGGCAGCCTCTGCCCTCAAGTAGCTTAAATTTTATCAGGGTATAAAATGTACATATATAAGTATGTATGAAATAAGTACAAGACAGCTTTGAGAGGGAAAACACTTAGCACTGAGGAGACAGGAATTAGGGAAGGATTCATGTATAAGATGGAGTTTGGGCTGAGTTTTGATCGAATTAAGGGATTCTATAGGAGGGAGGAGTAGGGAGGACACTACAGACGTTGGGAACAGCCAGTGGCAACGATGGGTTTGGGAGATGGAGTGCCATAGTTGGGGAGCACCATATACATTTTGGCTAGGATAAAGAGTGCCAATATGGAATGCAATTTAAAGCTGTGCTCCAAAAGCTGCTAAACAGCACATAACTTTTGACCCAGTTCTACTACTGCTAGGCCTATAATCCAAAGACATCAAAGAAAGAGAAAAAAGACTTATATGTACAAAAATATTTATAGCACCTTTGTGGTGATGGCAAAGAACTGGAAACTAAGGGGGTGCCCATCAGCTGGAGAAATGCCTGAACAAAGTGTACTATATGAATGTGATGGAATACTACTGTGCTGCATGAAAAGATGAAATAGTTTCAGAAAAATCTGGAAAGATTTATATGAACTGATGCAGAATGAAGTCAGCAGAATACAGAAAACAATGAATATTATGATAATGTTGCAAAAAACAAACAATTTTGAAAGATTTAAGAGCTATGATTAACCATGATTCCAAGGGACTGGTGATAAAGAGCTACCTACCACCTGAAGAGAAGTGATGGACCAATAGACAGAATGATACACACATTTTTGGATATGACTAATGGGAGAATTTGTCTTTTTTAAAAAACTATGCATACTTATTTATTTACTTATTTTTTTTTCTTTTCCCTGGGGGGCAGAAAGGTAAGAGGGGAAAACAATAAATGCTTGATAATTTTTTAAATTTTCATCTGAGAAGATACATGTGTGTAATCATGTATTTTATATATGTCAAATACATGTCACATGTATATTTTCTGTGTGGCATACGACAGTTTTCATATTATATACATACATATAAATTATGTAGCTGAAAAGATAGGCTGTAAATGGTTTCAACAGATAAACTGAGAAATTTTTATTTTATTCTAGAGGCAATAAGAAGCTATTCAGGCTAAAAAAGAGGGTGTTTTACTGACAGGGTCAGATTAGCACATAAGGAAAATCACTTCCGAAGCTGTGGAGATAGAGTGGAGTGGGAAGAGCCTAGTGGCAGGGAGATTTATCCATCTGCATAGTCATGAATCTCACTCGTATCTTTGTTCTGAATCACTATAGTAAAGTGGGGCTGAATTTACATATTTTGCAATAGCTTCTATGCATGCACCATTTGTGAGAGCTGAGAGGCAGTAGCTGTTGTTACCATTATTTGGGGTTTTCTTGGCAGAGATACTGGGATGGCTTTGCAATTTCCTTCTTTAGCTCATTTTACAGATGAGGAAACAGAGGCAAATAGGCCTAAATGTCTTGCTAGTATCTGAGGGCAGATATGAACTCAAAGATGAGTCTTCCTGACTTCAAGCCTGGTGCTCTATCCACTGCTGGAAAGAACAATGAACTTGAGTGGCAGAAGGCTTAGGTTCAAATCATGGCTGTCACTTATGGCCATGTGATTGACAGAAAGTCACTGCAACGGTTTGGTTTCCTTATATATTATGGGGACAATAAGTCTTACTACCTGCTTCACAAGGATGTTGCAAAGATCAAATCAGTTAAGGCATGCACAGGTTTTGTAAGCCTGAAACATTTTAAAAATCTGTGATGTCATCCACATAAGTATTCCTACCCATGCAGAACATGTCGGAGTCTTACAGCTTGGAAGATGACAGTGTTGCTGGGGCTAAAAAATTCTCCACTACTGTAACCTTAAAGCAATATATAAATACAAGCTATTACTAACATTTGTTAAAAAAAAAAAAAAGCATCAGTGAGACATCCTTTGAGACACAGGAAGCAGCATCTGTTAGGTAGGTCAAAGCGCCTGGACTGCCACCTCCCCTCAGTCCCACAGGCCTCAAGAATGTATATGTCCCCCAGACCATAAGCCTTGTATCTGCCCCTCCTTCTCCAGCTGTCATCAAGGGGACCAGTCTTTATGGAGTCTCAGGAACAGCAGCACACTCCTCAATCCATCAGCCTGCTTCCAGCCTGGCCCCTGCAGCCATAGTCCAAGGAAGTAACTTATATGAAATACATCTTGGCAATTTCCCTAGTAGGTGCTACATTCTCTGCCGCCCTGGCAGCCACAGCTACATAAGACCTGGAAAAGAAAGTTCTCTCCACCAAAATCCTTGGTATTGTCAATTGACTCACTATAAGAAATCAATGTTTTAATAAGGAAAATAACATTAAAGGTACATCATTATCTGCCTACTGTTGTACCCTAGACCACTGGGCCTTCCCATCTGCCCTGCAAATGAAACTTCATATGTATTTGCACCCCCCCAACACACACACATTAGAATGTGGGCTCCTTTAAGCAGACTGCCTTGTTTTTCTATTTATATACCAAATGGGCAGGATGGTGCTTTGCACATGTGTTTAATAAATGCCAATGTATTATTATTACTTTTGTAATTCGTTTTTCTATAGCATATCCATCTCCACGGCATGCTGACTGCTCTCCAGCCACCACTTTCTTATAGAATTGAAGGGGCCCTGCCCCCATAACTCAAGGGTCTGATGGGTGAGCTATTTACCTTACCTTGCCCAGTTTCTGGCCCACTAGGCCCCTTCCCTGCCATCTGCAGGCCATTATGTAATGCCGTTACAGGAACCCTCTTCCTCTCCAGCTTCTAACTCTCTAGCAACACTATCGTACTTGGCAAGGACATCTCAATCCACTGCCCTGTTACTCTAATCACTGTTCTGACATATCTCCCCAAAACACTTCTTCACTGGTGGCCAATCCCCGATATGTGTTGTCTACCCCTACTGAAATTTACTCTTTTGTTTTTGTATCCTCAGCACTTAGCACATTACCTGACAGAGTAGGTGCTCAACAATTTTTTAAAAATTCATCCATTCAAAAACTTTTAAAAATTACTCTATCCCTGGGGCAGCTAGGTGGCGCAATGGATAGAGCACTGGCCCTATCAGGAGGACCTGAGTTCAAAACCAGCCTCAGATCAAACACTTGAAACTTACTAGCTGTGTGACCCTGGGCAAGTCACTTAACCCCAATTGCCCTAAAAAAAAAATTACTCTATCCCATATAAAGCACATCAATGTTTATGTTTATAACTCTTTATTTACCTAAATTCCTTCCCTACAGTACTTTTTAAAAATCATGGTAACCCATCTTATGGGGACTGACTTACCCTTACAATGCTTAAATGTAGCTAAATCAACAAAGAGGGGGCAGTTACTGATTCCTTGCTGAAGGGTAAGAAGTTAAATAGTTATTGCCCTGATGTCTTCTAGAGTATGTACCCAAGACATAACGAGAGAGCTACACAAAATGTGTCTAACTGGAACATACTGGTATGATTTCAAGTGATTCACATAGGCAAAGATAGTACTGCCCAAAGAAGCTTAGAAGTAATGCTAAGGATCCTGTAGCCTTGGACAATGAACTGAAGACCTAGTTCCATCTCTGCCGCCCTTTGAAAGCAGGAATTAGAAAAGAAAGCAAGATTCTTGGAAAAGGTGTGGAAAATGGGAGATGGATTACTGGGAGGCAAGGCAGTGTCAGATGACAGAGTAATGGCCTTGCAGTCCTTTAAGATCTGGGTTTACATCATGCTCTGGATACTTAATAACAATGTCACTGTGACAAAGTCACCCTTTGAGCCTCAGTTTCATTTCAAGGTTATTATAAGGCTCAAGTTGGTATGCATAAAGGACTTTCTTAAAGTGCTATGTAACTGTCAGTTATTCCTGAACTTAAATGACAGGAATGATGGGCTCATGATCACGAATCATGGCTCATGGCTGGAGTGCACCTAGCAATAGCTAGGAAAAAAAGATTTGCCAATAGCCTTGCAAATCTCTTCATGTGGGCTTTTAGCCAAACAAGACAGGTGAGAAAACTATGACTATGTAAGGAAAAAACAGAAGAAAATAAAACCAGGTGATATACTTGGTTCTCTGGAGATAAAATAAAAAATCTAAGGAGTCAGAAAACTTCAACGTTCCATCGATAAATGCACAGAAGGATGGTTAATAAAGAGGAACCGGTGATCATCTTGACTGACCACTCCTACTCAGTCTACTTTGCATCTTCAGCCTCCTCATCACATCTAGATTATTGTAACAGCTTCCCAATTGGCCTATCTGCCCGAAGTCTCTCCTCATCTCCGCTCTATTCTTCACAGAGCTGCAAAGGTGACTTTAAGTGCTGATCTGACCATGTCACTACCTTACTTAAACCCCAGTGGTTTCCCTTTCAGGACAAAATGCAAATTTCAATGTGTGGCTTTTAAAGCTTCTTTATCTGGCACCAACCATACAAATATTTATTTCCCACCCTTGCCAGTCTAGCCAAAGTGGGTTTCTTGTTATTCCTCACACGACCTATCACCCCAGAGCCTTAATGCAACCCCAACCGTTACCTCCACCTCAGACAATGTCCTCTTTGCTCCTGGTACTTAGCACCAAAGTTCCACGCCTGAAAAAGTGCCCATTCTAATGGGGGAGGGGGAACAATAGGTAAAAAACTGCACAGACCTGATATATGCACAGTAAGCGGACAGCATAGGGCACTAGTCTCTGAGTGGATCAGGAGCGGCTTCCTGAAGAAGGGTGGGTAAGTATAGGAACAAAACAAGCAAAGTAGTAGAGGTGAGGGAATGAATGCATTCCAGGTGTGAAGAGTTAGTGAAATGGCAGATGGAGTGTCATTTGTGAGAACTCTCAGTAGTCAAGTGTGGCTGGATTGTGGAGTATATCGAGGGGAATAAAGTGTAAGAAGACTGAAAATTAGGAAAGGGTCAGTGGATAGAGCACCGGCCCTGGAGTCAGGAGAACCTGAGTTCAAATCCGGCCTTAGACATTTGATACTGTGTGACCCTGGGCGAGTCACTTAACCCCAACTGCCTCACCAAAAATAAAAACACCACCACAAAAAAGTTAGGAAAGGATCAGGATAAAAAGAGCATTAAGTGCCAAAGTATTCTTTTTTTTTTTTTTTTGCTAGGCAATGCGGTTAAGTGGCTTGCCCAGGGTCACACAGCTATTAAGTAGCAAGTGTCTGATGCCTGATTTGAACTCAGGTCCTCCTGATTACAGGGCCAGTGCTCTATCGACTGTGCCACCTAGCTGCCCCTCAAAGTATTCTTTTAATCCAAGAAGTCAAAGAGAATCATTGGAGTTTACTGAATTGGGGCAATGACATAGTCAGACCAGCGCATAAGGGAATCACTTCAACATCTGAATGAAGGATGGATTAGAACGGGTAAGAGACTTTAGACAGGGAGAGTAATTAGAAGGCTATTTCAACAGTCCAGTCAAAAGGTAAGGAAGAGACTACACTTGATATTAGAAGTTGGAAGTCTCAAGATCTGGCAACAGACTGGATATGTAGAGTAAGAAGACGGTGGTCCCTGTGACACTTCTTGAGAAGAGGGAAGGGTGTGGGAGAAAAGAGAACGAGTTGTTCTGATAATGCATATAGCATTATACAATGTATATATACTCAGAACTCATGAGTTCTGGAAATCATCTGCATAGAGAGAACTGAATCCATGGAAGCTGAAGAGATCCAGTAAGTGTGAAAATAGAAGAGGACCATGGATAGAGCACTTGGGGGGAGTGGGGAGAGACCAGACTGCACAAGAGTTTAAAGGAGAGTGAGAGGAAACAGAGGCACTGAATAAAGATATGTTTCTCAAGTTCCACTAAGAAGGGGAGAAGAGTGGGTAGGACTACATATAGTTGGCAGGAATGGTAGGATCAAGTGAGGACTTTTTTTTTTAAAGGATGGAGAAGACATGGGCATATTTGTGGATAGCAGGGAAGGAGCTAGTAGATAGGGAAAGAGAGAAAATAAGTGAGAAAGTAGGGATAATAATGGGTACAAGATGCTGGAGAGAAAAAAAGGGAATGGGTTTAAGAGTACATGAACAGGGGTTGGCATTGGCAAGAAAGGCCACTGATCATCTGAGACCATAGGGAAGATAGTGGGTGAACATATCTGAATGTGAGATGAAGAAGGGAGAAAGGGGAACTGAATTCCTTTGAGTTCCCTCATTTTTTGACCTCATTTTTTTTTCAGGGAAGAACAAGGGGAGGTATAGTAGAGGAATGAACTGGAGCACACTATATGGGCTATGAATCACGGTCCACAGGATTTGCTCCTTGGCCAGCATCTACTCTGTGGAATGTGCACTAATCCAATTCTCCATTATACTTCTTTTACAAAATCAAGGCAAGTACCACCTTTCTATAGAATCCTTCCCTTAACTTCCTAACTATTAGACAGACGGATACAAAGACACACACCCAGAGACATGCTGATGGTCTCCCTTGAAGAAGTTCCTGGAAGGCAAAGCTATCACTTTTCTCTGTGCGTCCCCAACACCAGGAACATAACAGGTACTAAATACGTGCCTGTTGAATCTGTGTAGGCAAAGTTGGCCTCACAGGTAACAGACTGTGGCTCAGTGGAATGAAACATGACTAGGGAAGATCCTTGCTTAATACTAACAGGAAAGGCAAGGAAATCTAGCACTATATAGCATGAAGATGGATCAAAAGAGGAAGAACGGATTATAGTTTACAATATAGGGTTGACAAATTCCTGGCTAGAGGTGGAGTACATCTCACAAAGGCTGATAGTTCAGCTAAATATCTTGCAAACCTAACCAAATGGGTTTGAACTAAAAAAGCCGGGGGGAGAATAATATGTAACCTAACTACATAACTTATAATTAAACCAA
This sequence comes from Phascolarctos cinereus, assembly GCF_003287225.1. Taxonomy (NCBI): domain Eukaryota; kingdom Metazoa; phylum Chordata; class Mammalia; order Diprotodontia; family Phascolarctidae; genus Phascolarctos; species Phascolarctos cinereus. The sequence goes on from NW_027556098.1 coordinate 387,665,491, forward strand.
AAAGAATGGGGAAGAGAGAAAGACCGTATACGTGGAAATTTAGATACTAAAGTTTTTAAGCCACAAAGAATAACAGCTAAGACACCCAAAAACCCACAGGATAAAATATGGTTTGCAAAGTATTTTACATATGGTGTCTGATATGATCCTCACAACTGTATAAGGGGCTATTATTATCCTCATTTTACAGATGAGGATACGGAAACAGAGAGGTTCCTACCTGCTATTACAGGTCACATACAGCAATTAAGTGTCTGAAGCAGTATCCAAAGTTATCTTCCTGACTCTGAGGCAGCTGGTGGTGCAGTGGATAAAGCATCGGACCTGGAGTCGGGTCAGGAAGACCTTAGTTCAAATCTGATCTCAGACATCCAGTAGCTGTGGGACCTTTAGTAAGTCACTTAACCTGTTCGCTTCAAGTTTTCTCAACTGTAAGATGAGGATGACAACACCAACTGCCTTGCAGAGTAGCTGTTATCAAATGAGGTATTTGTAAAGCACTCAGCACAATGCCTGGCACATAGTACATACTATACAAATGTTCATTCCTTTCCCTTGACTGAGTCCAGAACTCTATTTACCAAGCCACCCTGTCCTCAAATGTCTACACACAAATGTCCAGAGTTTAAGTATCAGTGAGATTTGGCTGGATGAAAACCGTTAACTGGGACTCTGAATGACAGATCACATTCAGGCAGTCAGTCAGCAAACATTTATTTATGAAGTACTCACTGTGCTCCAAGCACTGTGCTGTGTTGGGGATACAAAGAAATGCAAAAACAACCCCTGCCCTCAAGGAGCTCACGCTCAAATGGGGAAAATAACATACAACTATGTATATACAAGACACATTGTTCACTGTTTTTCTTCTTACTCAAAAGAGGATCAAAATGACATCATTATGTTGGGGTCAATGTACAAGCTCAGAAGGCTCCATCACACATCAGACCCAAACACTCCATATGAACACAGGGATGGAGATGGCTCAAATCTATGCATCTCAAGTTTCTTTTGAACTACTGCAATTCTGCTTTGCATAGGGGGAGGGATACATACATGGTAGACAGAACATAATCTTAGAGGGAAGACAATAGCATTAAGGAAAACCTCAGGAAAGTTTCCTGAAGGTAAGATTTTAGCTGGGACTTGAAGGAAGCCTGAAAAACGAAGGCCAGAGGTGAGGAGAGCATTCTAGACACGGGGGACAGTCAGTGAAAATGAAACCAGGACATGGAATATCTCGTGTGAAGAACAAGCTAAGAAACCAGTGTCATGGGATCCCAAGTAAATGGAGGAGAATGAAGTACGGGATCAGAAAGGTAGGAAGGGCTAGGTTATAAAGAGTTTTCAAATCCAGGGGATTTTATATCTGACTCTAGGTGTAATGTTCAAAGAAACAAGATGGGCAGAAGGGGGGCGGGGTAGGAAGAAGAGAAGGAGGGGAGAAGAGGAAGAGAGAAAGGGCAAAGGGAGGGTGGAGGGGGGGAGAGAGGGAGAGAGAGAGAGGAAGAGAGAGAGAGAGAGAGAGAGAGAGAGAGAGAGAGAGAGAGAGAGAGAGAGAGAGAGAGAGAGAGAGAGAGAGAGAGAGAATATCATTGTATATTAAAAATATACACTCAACTTTTGGGAATCCATAAACCAGAGACAGGAAATATTGCAGGGTAGAGGGGAAAAGACCAATGGAGAAACAGAAGCGATTTTTATCGGAGTACATTACCTATAAACAATCTGGCCAAAAAGAGGAAGCATGTGAAATTTGGAAAACAGATCACAAGCCTGGTACAGAGGCATGATATAGTGGTGATAAGGGACTTCAATTAATTAACTAGATATCCACTAGAGTTCTCTTTGCCAAAATCAGTAAAGCTAATGCAGTTATCCTTTCCACATCAAAAGGGTTAGGGGTGCGGCACCCCCATAATCTGGAAAATCTGCGGAAAATTTTTTGGCCCTCCCTTCGTACCAGAGAAGAAGTACGAATCTTTTTTTCTCTTATGGTATTTACAATGCTTTACTGTAAACTTTGAGTTATTTGGTCACAGGTTCTGTGTTGTCTGTGGTTTCTGCAAAACTCCCATTTAATTTTTTATGCTGACCTGAGATATATCAAAACCCCGAGGGGAAAAGTTATGATGTAGAAAGGAAAACTGTAATTTCTTGACTTGGTTTGACAATTCCTTCAAAAGGTGGAGGAACTAAGAAATTAAATTCTATTCTGCATCTCAATAACAGGATGATTGCTGGGATGGAAATGATGGGAACCCTGACAAAAATCACTCCATACTTGTTTGTGACAGAGGAAGTCTGAGAAATGGGTGACATTGGCCCTACATTTTAGGAAAGCAGATTTGAAAGGGTTCAGAGGAAAGACAGGTAGGATTCTTGGACTTAAAAATATTTCAGGGGAAGTCAGCCAAGAAAGCACAGGAGATACTCAAGAATGAAATTTTAAAGAGAAATACAATGAGGACTAAAAATGAGATTTGTCTGAAAGGATCAATGTGCATGCAACCATACTTAAAATACATACATACATACATACATACATATATATACACACACACATACATATATACACACACATACATATATACACACACATATATACTCATATATACATATATATACTCTATATACACATACATATATACACACATATATACTCATATATACATACATACATATATACATATATGTGTGTATATATATATACACATACATACACACACAGAGAGAAAACAGAAGTAAAGCCACGTACAGAGAATTAATTTCCAAAGTGCTGCACAGTCCTACAAACATGTCAAGAATGTTAAAGCTGAAGCTAAAGGGAACAAAAAAGTTTGTGGTTTTTTTTTTAAAGTCATATTGGGAGAAAAGGATTAAAAAAAAATAGAACCTGTTTGGGGTAGGGAGAAAAATAACTGACTAGAGGACAAGCAGAGCTGCTGCTCAATTCCCTTTTTTTTTTCTACGCAAAAGAATACACTAGGAATGATGGAACAATAACTAAGTCAATCACTAAGTATTAAACACCTATGTGCCAGTCACTCTACTAAGTGCAGATAGACAGAAGGATAAAGGTTCTCAAGGAGCGCACATTTTAATGGAGACATAAAAAGAACTATATACAAACAAGATGGGTGTGTGCATGCATGCGTCCATGCATGAGTACACTGTCTGTGTTAACAGTTTCAGAGGGAAAGAAAAGGCTTCTTGCAGAAGGTAGGATTTTTGCTGACACTTGAAGAAAACCATGAGGCAGAGATGAGAACAGAAAGACTCGCAGGCAAGGGGCACAAGCCAACGAAAATGCCCAGTCAGGAGGATGGAATGTGAAGAACAGTAAGGAGGTCAACGTCACTGGATCAAAAAGAATGTGAACGCCCTTAAGGCATAGGATGACTGGAAAGGTAGGAAGTGACCAGGTTATGAAAGGCTTTTAGAAGTCAGTGAATTTTGTTTGATCGTGAAAGTAATGAGCTGTCACTCGAGTACTGAAACTGGGGAGGGGGGGCTGTAGGGCCACAGTCAGACCTGTCCTTTAGGAAGAGCAGTCTGACAGCTGGGAGAGACTTGAGGCACAGAGACCAACCAGAAGGCTCCTTCAATAGTACAGAAGTGAAGTAATAAGGGCCTGTACCAAGCTGGAAGCAGTGTCAAAGGGAGACCACAGGAGAGATGTTATAAAGATAGAAACAACAATCCTTGACAACTGATTGAATGTTACAGAGAGGGGTGGTCAGTTGAGGATGACATTTACATTCTGAGCTTAGGTGACTGAAAGGCCAGTGGTACCCTCAATAGTAATAGCAAAGTTAGGAAAAGGTGAGCACTTGGTGGGGAGACAGAAGAGAATGCATCCCAAGGTAAGTAAAGAGACAGTGATAAAACGTAGCTGCCCTTGATGAATGAATCTTTGGCCCTGATGAACCTAGGTTCCTGAAAGAATTGGGAAAAGTGACTGCTGAGCCATCATCAGGGATACTTGAAGCATCGTGGAACATGGAAGAGGTGCCACAGATTAGGGAACACTTTTAAAACGGGGGGAAAGAGTCTGCAAATCACAGCCTACAACACTGACTTTAATTTCTTAGAAAAAAAATTCTGTAACGGATCACTGAAGAAAAGGTAAGCAAACATCTATAAAGGGAAGCCGTGATTTACAAAGAGCCAGCATGGATTCAAGAATGAGGCATGCCAAAGAATATTTTTTTAAAGACAAGACCACTCAACTAGTAGAAGGAAATATTATTGGTTTTATACCTTAATCTAACCAAAACTTTTGATAAAGGATTACATGCCTTCTGTGAAAATAGCTAACCAAACTAAATTCAGAATTGGTTGAATGACCAAACACAAGGAGCAGTTAGCTTTTAATTAAGTTCAATGTCAATATAGCAGGTCTCCAGTAGAGACACGCTTTGCCCTATGCTATTTAACCTTTTAATCAAAGACCTAATGGATAATCCAAAGCTATGATATCTAATATCAACAGGTAACAGAATCAAGACCTAAAAGGATTCTGACAAAGGGCACTGAGCTGAATCTAGGAAGATGAAATTCAATAGGGTTAAGCCCTACACTTAGGTACAAAAAGAAAAAAAAATCACCTTCACAAACATGGATAAAAAGTACTTTTATGGGCAGAAAAATCAGCTTTAGTGGCCTGCAAGCTCAATGTGAGCTAGCAATGATACATAAGGGGGGAAGGGGGAAACACTAATGCAATTTTGAACCTGCACGAAGGTTAGAATTAGCTTCTAGAAAGACAACAGACAGTTCCACTGTACTCTGCTCTGATCAGACCTTACTGGAGTACTGTTTGGTACCAGACACCATAGCTAAAGAAGGGCACTGATAACATGAAAAGGTCCTTAAGTCCATGACATAACAATCAGTTGAAGGGACTGGATATCCTTAACCGAGGAGAAGACTCAGAGGAAGACAGAACAGCTGTCTTTAAACTTTTGAAGAGCTATCAAGTAGAAGAGTAGAATTAAACTTACATTTGGCTCCAGAGGTCAGAACCAAAAGCCATGAGTGGGAGTTTTAAAAGTGAAAAATTTGGGCTTTATGTCAGGAAGAAAACAAAACAAAACAAAAAATACTTCATAACAATTAGATATTCAAAAGTGGATTACTACTTAGGTGGAGGGCTCCCCCTCCCTAACATACTCCAAGCAGAAGCTGAATGACCACTCTGTGAGGCATGTTAAAGTAGGGCTTCTTTTGACATGTGGGCTAGATTACATAGCCAATGAGGTCCCTCCCACCTCTTAAATTCTATGATATCTTTGGACAGAATTGACTAAATATTTCTTGTACTGGCTAAGGTTTAGATGTCACCTGACTGGAAGCTTTGTGGGACCTAGTTTTTTTGTTCCACTCTAGACAACCCAGAGCCAGGGCTGATCTTATTGCACAGGGGTATTTTGTGTGTGTGCTTGGGAGTTCAGGGAGGAATTTTCTTACAAATTAAGTAATTTCAAGATAAATTTTTGTATATTCAAGAAATCACTTTAAAATGCTGCAAGGTAGATGTCCCTTAATAATCAATAACTAGGAGAGGTCTGTAGACAGCCAGCACAAGGCAAGGGTGAACATGTATCTAAAAAGTGATAGTGCCAAAGAGAAAAGGGAACACAAGCAGCTGACTCTTCACAATCTGACAGGATAAATATGGCCTAAAGAGGGAAAAGGAAACTAACATCTAACAGCATCATCTTTAAATCACTCTCATGTCATCCTCTGCTTTCCTGACCATATCTGAGTTACTCCGCTTCCCTATTGTTCCTATTCTACTTTCAAGGTGGCCCGTCTTTAATAGTCTGTATTCTGATTATTTAAAAAAGTAAACTTTGTAAAAAAAAGATTCCATAAACAATGGAATAAAATTTAGATACAATGAACAAAATAGCAAAGCCATTAAGTATGCTGTTATTTTAGCAAAACAATTTAATGCATGTATGACATCTACAATTTATTATTAATAACTGGCATTTTAATAGTGCTTTAAAGTTCCCCAAACATTTTACACACATTAACTCATTTGATCCTCACAACAACCCTGTGAGGTAGGTATTATCCCTATTTTACACATCAAAGAACTGAGTCTGAGAATTAAAGTTACTTGTCCAAGGTCATACAGCTAGGAAGTATCAAGAAGTGAGATTCAAATCCCAGCCTCTCATTTCCAAGTCGAATTCTCTTTCCACTATGCTGCAAAAACCAATCTTCTGAAGGTTTGAAACCCTCACCTGTTCTTTTTTAAAGTTACAAAAACAAAACCACCAAACTTAGATTAAAAAAAAAAGTTAACCACTGGTTTGGAAAAAATAACAACCAAACATTTGATTGAATCCATAGCTCATTTTGCTTGAAAGCAAATTTTTAACATTCAAATGAGAACAGAATAAAGATGAATATCTAATGAGAAACACAAACTGACACTTTAAATTAGCAACAGGGACAAGCTCCTTCCATGAATAGTTTTTAATTCTTCTAATTTTTAAGCCTAAAGAGATTCAAACCTGCCTCCCCAGTTAATGAGCCTCACTGTCAAAAAGGCACCCCAACTTATCTCAACTCTTGGTAGGCTTTCCCTTTACAGCAAAGAATCAGTTTCAGAACCTTAAAAGAATTTCAGTGACAGATTTAACTTGGATGGAGCTAAAAACCAATGAGATGCACTGGCACAATAACTTATTCACTTTGGCTCCAGGTAAAGTACGTAATGAACATTAGAAAACCAGGTAGAGGTCCACGTGGGACACGCTTAAAATGAGTAAGGAGAAGACAATCCTGACATACACTACATTGTCATCGTCATGAATGTAAGGAGTCTGAAGATCTACATTGAATGGTATTCCAGGACAATCTCATAGTGGGCAAGGTAACTCCAAAGTTGATCAAAGTAAAAATATTTGTCCCCCAACAATTAGCCAAATCCAGAGGCATGTAATATATTAAAAGTATATCAAGGATCATAGAAGTTATTCACATGAACTGTAATGGATGTTAGCCAATTCTATGGAATGGGTAGACAAGCATATGAAAGAGTAAACTATGTCACTAGTGTATGCTAAGTAAATCATCTCCACTAGGCAGAAACCTGGCTATACAGCACAGAATGGTTAGGCCACTATTTTTTCATTTCTCTTTCTGCCTAAGTAGTGATGAGCTTTTAAAGCAGATATGAATACAGCCGTTTGAAATATTAAACATATTACAACTGTTTCTTGCTTCCTGGTATGAGATTTATATAATTTAAAATCATATCAACTTTTTTTAAAGGTAAGTTTACTTCAACAAGACAAAACACAAAGCAAAGTTTAAAACAAGTGCCATGGGTATGAAATTCACGTCACTCTTGCAGACATGTATATTTCACCGAGTCCTCAGTAGCACCAGTGCTATTATACTGCAGTGTCTCAGTTAATACAGCTTTAGCTCAATGCCACAGAGAGACAACAAAACTGTGATTTTAAAAATTATTTTTGGTTTGCTTTATTGCACTGTTCTTACTGAATGAACAACAAAGGCTTTCAAAAGTTCTCTTCCACATACCTTGATTTTTTTTTGGGGGGGGGGCAAGGTCTGGATTTCTGTACAAAATGAAAGCCTTTCACAAGTGTTGAGAAAGTTTACTTTATTGGTTACAATTATATAAAATGTATCATCATAATCCATCTAGCTGGTCATTAAGTGTTTGCAACAGCATAAAAAGATCTTTTTTTAATCAATATGACAGGTTCACAAAATTTATTTCAAACTGGGGGGTGGGAGGGATAGCAAACACCACTCTTTAGTCTTCTACCTGTACTTAAGATTTCTGTCAATGGTACACTGGTTAAAAGCAAAGGGACAACCCCATTTGTACATCAAATTGTAAATTTTAATGTTTGCATTAGAATAGTCTTTAGATCACTCTTCAACAAGAAACAGTAATGCAACTAACAGCAAACTTCAAATACAGGAACACTCTCCAGATTAACAACTCAAAATAAAACAAAAAATTGATGTAAAATGTAAATCACATATAATACAATTGAAGTGTCCAAAACAATTTAAATAATTTTAAATATTTTATTTTTTAAACTGCTACAAATGTTTTATACAATATTTCAACATAAAGTCCCCATAACAGAAATGTAACAAAATGGGAATGATAGTGAAAGAGTTAAAGTGGCACAAATTCACCAAACAAGTATTAAACTACAAATTTTAAGAGGTAGATTACTTTTAAAAGTCAAAAACAAATTGGGTATGTGAATGAAACTAGCCATTTCCACCAACTCAGTCATTGACCCTTTTTGAAAAGGGCATAGAAATGCATGGCAAAATATTTCCCAACAGTAATATCATACTTAAGGAGACCAATTTGTTACTTTTAATCTCAATAAGAGAGTGAAGTGTAAGACCTGGTACAGTAAACTCATTTAATATTTATGTGTAGAGGCATACATTTTATACAGACCTGCTTTCTTTATCCTGTGCATTAATAAAATGCTACACAGCATCCAATAATATTATAGTTATAAATTAGTGCCAGGTAATAATCTGTAGAGGATAGTTTCCATTTGGATATATAAACAGGAAATTAGAAAATGCATAAAAGAGTCCAAATCCAACCTGGTTTCCTCAAAATTATGCTGGCAATCCACACTTGATAAGAAAAGAAAGAAAGAAAGAAAGAAAGAAAGAAAGAAAGAAAGAAAGAAAGAAAGAAAGAAAGAAAGAAAGAAAGAAAGAAAGAAAGAAAGAAAGAAAGAAAGAAAGAAAGAAAGAAAGAAAGAAAGAAAAGAAATGGGGTAGGGAGAATCCTGACAATTTAAATTCCTTTCCTTCTACTAATTCATTTAAAAGAAGGCATCGAGACAATGTGACCAAAATACTTTAAAATGAGTGCATAAAAATTTGTCATCCCTGAATCTACAAGAAGCTATTGATAAAACAGGGAACTTGCTTTGCAAGAATAAATTCAAATTGTCTTTCTCTATGCCATTCACCATAAGCAGGGCAACACTAAAATCTGAGTTATCAGTCCAGTGATGACAGATTCGGTTCACCTCAGCCCATTTTTACAGTACCCTTCTCTTTGCATTTGAATCATCCTGTAGCCCAGCATGCATCACGCGCCACGGAAGAAACATATGCCTGACACTAACAACATTAGCACAAAGCCTGCAGGCAATCACGGTTGGATTTAAAATTTTTTGAGTCAGCTTCAACCGGTCTTGAAAGCTTGGTGGATTTCACATCCATTGTCGTAGTGCTTATCCTAAGTTGAGCATGCAATAGCTTTACTTTGTCAATTAAGATTTGTTTTGTTTTGTTTTTACAGGAGGTTCCTAGAAAATAAGAAAACTGAAGATAAATGACAAAATAACATAACCTGTTTATGAACTGAACATGCTTAAAAAGAAAAGGGTGAGCAGACTATAAGACAAACAGTATTAAGACAGTGATGTAAATGAGACTGAAGGAATGCTTAGGAATTAAAACTTCTGAACATAAGACAAACTAAAAGAAGTCAGCAAAGAATTGCTTGTTATATCAGCAGACTTTCAGGGAGAAATCTATTTCTCTTTGCATCAAGTTAACATTAACTGGAAACCTAACGTTTAAATTCTGTTCAAGTACAAGATCTATTAGTTAAGCAATCAACAGGATTTCTTATGTAAGTCTACGCACAAAAGAACATGGAAGTTATTCTAAACTATGCCCAGACCCATTTATTTCACAAAGACTTTATAATCTTTACTGAAATGAAGATGAAAAGAGGAGATGGAAAATGTACTTCTTTCTCTATAAGCCTTCGTTTGGCTATCCTGGATGTATCAGAAATTAATCGTGGACTGCAGGCCCAGCTATTCAGCATGCCAAAGAACGGTCCTAACACCTAGCTATGGAAATGGCATTAAAACAAAGAGCTCATTCTATTAAGCGAGAAGTGTGATAGGTAAAGGGGAAGCCAAAGATTGGTGATACATAGTTTCCTTTGCTCCTTCCTGCTATGAAATTTCCTTAGCCCATTTTTTTCTTCACACTTTGATTGATCTATTGGCTTGTGTGCGAGGTAACAATGTTAAGTAACAAGCAGATTCTGCTCAGCCACTCACTTATCATGCTGCATGGAAAAGTTATGTATGACTAATTAAAATGGTCAGCTTCAAACAAGAAGGTTGAAAAAATGGGGGGATGTCACTATAAACTGGTCTTTAAAGTGAAAAGCAAGTGTAAGAACAATGCAAAATCTCTTGTCAATATACTTTTAAAAAAAAAAGGAAAGGAATATGCTGTTTTTGTGATGGTGTTTGGAGTATGAACCTCAGATAAGCAAAATGAATATTACTAAAAAATTATGATAAAGATGACTTTATATGCCATACAATGGCTGCCTTTCATCAATTCAAAGTTTTCATTAGAAAGAACTCTGGAAGCTGAGTATTTGAAAGTAAAGAGAATTTTTCTTTGTTTCTAAAAGAGAAAATTCTTTTAGTTTCCAATTCAATTCAAACAAATATTTATCTGGGCTACAGAATCAAAAGTAGCTGCCATACTTTAAGAAACTGACTCAGGAAACCAATGTTTGGAGTTGCCACATTCAGCAGACAGAGCTTAGAAAGAGAATGGTGACCTTTGCCCAAGAAGCACTCTCTCTCTCTTTCTTGCACACTTTTAACAATCAAGTCTCCATTTCCTTGTAAACATTTTGTCTTTCTGAGAACACTTCACAACATTTATGGGCAGCTACATGGTAAGCCCCCAACACTGAAAGGGAAACTGTTTAGGAGTCACTCATTTTGCAGTCAGGCGACACAATTATATACACGACCCAGGAATAGAAAATGCTAAGCAGAAAACTATATCCAGTATTTTAATTTCACTATCTAAATTTTTAAGTCTTTCTGCATGCCAAATTTTAATCCAACAATATAATATTCCCTCAATTAATTACTGAAAATAAAGAAAAGTACCACTAAACCACAGCAAAGGAAGTAATGCTGTATTCTGATAGACCCTTTTGAACTATTCAATAAATATCCTATGAAATTATTCAAAATAGTTTTTACGTAACTTCCAATGAAGGCTGTACTTTTTAATACCGTCATTATGTGTTATTCAAACAATTATTTTTTGCTTTTTAAAATTCACTTTTTCAGATCAATTTTCCATTGAAAACTACATAAATCGGGGATTCCAGCACAAAAGAAGCAATTCCCTTTAGAAAACATTCAAAGAAGGGGCCCTCCCCAAAGAGCCATGTGAGGCTCATACTGGAGGGGTTTTAAAGAATTAATTACATGCGAGTGCTTGGACTCTTAACAAATTCATGAGCTTGTTCCCCTTCCCAACCATAAATGCATTCAGAAGAAAACACACAACAGAATCTGTGCCCAACAAACCCAAGAAAGAGGCGGCTTCCCTCAAAGTGTGGGTTGCTGACCTCGACAAAGATGCATCCTTCATGTGCCCTTTTGTAGCTACCAGTTGGATTACTGATAAAATGTGTAATTTCTGCGAATTTATAAGATTACATGTACATATATGTGCATGTGTTTTTATATTTATGTAATACACATTATGTAGGTCATGGCTCAAGAAAAATGTAGGTTTAATATTTACAATGAAGAAACAGTGCATTCATAAATGGGATTTTTAACTGTTGAAGCTAATTATTTAAATAATATCTCTCCTAATGGCTCTTCTCCTGTTAGCCATGGTATAGCATAAACCCTACCAAGGCACAAATACTTTGTTTGAACAAACTTTACAATGATACATAATAGAACTTTTTTTAAATTCCAAAATTGATTATGTCATTCAACTACAATCCCTAATTCACTTAATACTCCAAGGTAATTTTCTTCCAGACACAGTAAGAACAAATAAGCAGTTAGAATGAAATTCTGGAACCACAGGTTAGGCAGCACCATTTCAAAAGGCAAGACTTAAAAACACTCTGCAGAAGTTTGGGCATTATATATGGTACTGAGCGTATGATCAATAATCTCTCCTGGGATTGCTTCACACACAGGAATCTCAAGAATGTGTTTGTCAACTCCAGATTTTCCCCCCCTAGTTGATTAAGAACATCATAAAGCTGGGAAATCGAATGTGGGAAAATTAAGTACCACAATCATTTTGGCTTTCATCAAAACTCTTTACTATAAAACATAAAACTATGGTACTAAAATAAGTTCAAACATTCCAGTTTTAGAGACAGGGAAACAAGGATCCTGATTCATTAAGGTGACTTGTCTATTGTTTAAAAAAAAAGTTTGAAAAGTTCTCAGGGTAACTTTGTTGCTGTCCCATTTCAAGATCTGTCTATCTTATCCTCATCTTGCCTCCCTGCCCAAAAAAGGGCATTACTGATCATTCTCGTTACAGAAATGCAAGGGAAATGTATAGCATATTCAAAGGAAAATGTTGACATTTTACCAATATGGTAAATATTTTAAATGATAAGCAATAAGAATACCCTGATGAATGGCAGCAGAGAAACAAATTACTGTCACCAAAACAAGCAGCCGGTATGCTCAACACTGTCAGGAATCTTGTACAAGGAGAAATAACTCTAAGTCACAAGTTATGAAGGACATTTTCACTCAGTTTCATGTCTTCTTTTATTACACCGATAGTATTTTTCTTGATTTCCAACTCTACTCACAACCAGCTACTTTTGGTAAATGATGCTATTTCATAATTCCTCAGGGATGAAATAAAACTTGGTCATTCAAACACCCAAAGCACCAATACTCGCCTTCAAGTTTTGCAGTAATTATTGTCTCAAGTTATAGGATTTAAAAATACTGACAGAAATGGGGGCTTTTCCTCCACTACAAGAGAATGGCTTACCTGAAATCCTTGAGCTCCTGCTTTGTACTGCCTTCTTCCTTCTTGCTTTCACTGAGGTCTACAGAGGCTGCCAGCTGCAAGCTTCGAGTGATGGGCCCTCCACTCCTTTCTCTACATTTGACACTGAACCTATCTGATTTTTTCTTGCTCGATAAAGCAGGCTTGCTTTGTAAAACAGCTTTGCTTTTCTGGACCCTCACATGCAGGCTCCGGGATGCTTTGCTGGAGAGATGAGCAGAATGGTTCTTGGCTACTGCTTTTGATCTCTTCCCCTCCATATGAGACATTCTGGCCATTCTTACAGGACTGGAGTTCCTTAGAGAAGAAGGGCTTGATTTTTTGGACTTCACGGAAGGTACAAATTTCACCTTCTGTTTTGCTCTAAAGGATGGAGAGGGCGATGCATTTGCGCTGGGCCCTGAACTCCGCGCTCTTGTCTTGCCCAAGTGGGTTTGCATGCTCTGCATTTTAATCTCAGCATCAGCTGTCCGTCTTCGTAGGTTGCTACTTTTCTCACTGCTTGCAGGTGATGAGATCCCACTTTTCTTAGATGAATGAGAAGCACTTCTTTTGGTGGAAGGAGAAATTGGCTTTTTAGGACAGCTGTAAGCTGCGTGTTTATTCAGGCTTCCAATATAAGTAAACTCACGCTCACAGTAAGGGCAAATGTGTGAGTGAGAATCTGAATCATTATTTCTTAAGTCTGCTTTTTGCTTGGCAGATTTATTTTTTTGCAGGATTGCTTTATGGACTAACTGATTTTTCTTCTTCAGTGCACTCATTTTGAGCTTGTTAGAGGACATTTTGCTGAGTTCAACACTAAAATTTAGCCTTTTGGGTTGCCCCATGCGTCTAAAGGCATTTTTCCCCGAGTCATCTATGACCACCACGCCATTTTTGGGTTGCACAGTCTGTTTCAGCGGTACTGGATTCTTCTTAGGTGTGTACCTCTTTTTGTCACTAGCTGAAGCACACGCCAAGATATGCTTGTGTAATTCAGGCATGTTGTCAACGCCTTTCCCACATTTGGTGCAGCGGATAGCAGTAGTAAAAGTCTGTGGGATATTATGAGTGGTAAAATTTGTGGCTGTAACCCCAATGCCCGTAGGGTTTCGGTGATGATACTGAAACGGGGGTGGCTTAAAGCTTGGGTAATGCTGATTGAGGCCCAGTCGAACATCTGGATCTTTTGACTTTACTCCAGAAGCCATTATTTTTATGGTAGTATACAGCTCCTCTGAAGAATCATTTACCTCTTCTTCTTCCTCCTCCTCTTTAGAAGCTTCTAAAGGATGTTCTGGTAGACTATTAACATGGTCTGCCTTGGCCTTAGTGGGGTCTGTAAAATTCTGGGGCCTGAGGGTGCCACTTTCAAACTCATGGTGTGTACATTCCCTATCTGGATGGAGATCTCGTTGGTGCTGCTGTAAATTGCACAAAAAGGCAAACTCTTTTTTACAGACTGAACACACAAATATATTCCCAACTCCATGAAGCAAAAAACGATGTTCTGACAAGCCTGTTTTGTCCCTAAACAGTTGCACACAGAATTCACATTTGAAGGGCCATTCTTCGGCATGAATAGTTAAATGTTTGGTTAGATCTTTAATAGAAAGAAAAGGTGATTCACAAACATTACAAATAAAGTTTTTACTGAATGTTTCCTGAACAATAGCCTGTTCACCTGATGTCTGTGGATCATCACTTGGTTTTTGATCCTCATTCTCTGTGTCTTCTTGTTTGAAAGATGTAGGGAGAGGCGCTTCCAAGTTATCACCAGATGAAACAACAGATGAAACCACTGAGAGGGGTGGCGGTGATGGGGAAGAGGAAGAAGAGGAAGATGAGAATGATGAAGAGGAAGACGAGGAGGAGGAGGAAGAGGAGGAGGAGGAGGAGGAGGAAGAGGAAGAGGAGGAGGAGGAGGAGGAGGAGGAGGAGGAAGAGGAAAGTATAGGTGGCCCAGGTGAAGCCACAGAGTTTAGAGGCTCAACAGATGGGACAGGAGATGCAGATGGAGACACTGTAGGTGAAAGAATGGGAAGTGGTGATTGTGTAGTGGTATTAGAAAGTGGTGAGGGACACGAAGGAGGAGAAACACTGGAAGATGGAGCTGGAAGTGGCAAAGGAAGAGTAGGAAGAAGAGGTGGGGGAGGTGTAGCAACAGTTAACACAGGTGGGCAAGGTGGAGGAGAAGATGGATTTGTTGGGATCAGGAGAGGAGGCAGCTGACCAGAGGACACAGAAGTCTGTGGTAGAGGTGATGGAGAAGTGCAAGGAGAGGAATGAGCAACTGGGGCAGATAAACTAGAATCTGGGTCAAGATCAGGTTCTGGCTGGGGATCTAGTGATTTATAAGGACTTGGGCTCCTATTTTCATCTGGAGCCTTTTCCAAGGCTAAATCTATGCCATTATATTCATTGAGAAGAACCTTCTGCAACATGCAGGTCGTTGGCTTCTTCTTTTTTATGCTGCTACAGGTAGGCTGCACTGAGTTGTTCTCTTTATATTCCTTGATATCCATGTCACCACAGGGTTTCTTATTCACACTAAGATCTAACACAGATTCCCAAGGAACCTGAGACTTTCCTGTAAGCTCCGACTTCTGCTTTACACCACTGGATAAATCCAAGGGCTGTTGGTTGCACACATTACCAAAAGTGGTGCTAGTTGCCCAGTCTTTTGACATTTTGTAATCATCAAAGCATGAGGGGCTCACAGTGTCTCTCTCTTCCCTCCCAGATAAACTCCAGGCAGGTGAACTGCTGTGGCTTTCTAATTTGGGTATTTTAGAACTAATAGCTGGATCATTCCATGTTGCTTTGCCCTCACTCTGTTTTCCAAAATCTCGAAGAGCTGGACTATGCTGTGGAGAACTAGGAGGAGAGCTGGTTCTTCGCTTAAACCTACTCGATGATACAGGCAAAACAGAAGAAGATGATGATACAGATGAACCTAATTTAGGGATGTCTGTCGCAGATATAACTGCTGTTATCTTGTTACTATCTTGTGTTTGAAGAAGTTGTTTGAGCTTTGAAGACAAAAAGACACTTTTCTCTTTGTGATAAGGAACAGTCTCTGTAGCGGATACACTGAGAGGTAAGTTTAAGGAACAGGATGGTGTGATAGGTTCCGAATCAGTTTCTGCCTTTATTTTAGGCAAAAAAGGTGGACTAGTGGTTCTCCGCTTCTTTGAATCACTATTTGTGTTACTAGAGGAGTCCTTGGGAAGTTCCTCTGCTACATGCACTTGAGAAGTCTTTATACTCTGGGTAATTTCCACTGTAACAGGAGTAAGCAAACAATTTAGGCCATACAAGTCTGCAGAATTAGACTCCATTTCAATCACATCACAATTACTAGTGCTGCTATTGGACTGAATCTTCCCATCAATATAATAATTTAAATTCTCAGAGATATTGCTGGAAATATCCATAATGTAGACATCATCTGATTCTCCTTCTTCTTCTAGCTCTGTGCTTGCTATATATACATTCTGGGTCTGCTGGGTCTGCTCTGCTGGAAGCTGTGGTTCTTCAAGTAAGAATCCTTTTCTCCTTACTCCTTTGGGAATAAGATGACGTTCATGAACCCTACGCTGATGCCTCCGCATGTTTGTATGCGTTCCAAAAACCTTTTTACAGTATTTGCATGGATGCAGTTCCTTGAGGTCTCCATTCTCTTCTGCAACAGAAGAAACTGCAATTTCTTGGGAAACTCTCTCTGAATCCAAAATCATGCAATCTTGCAAAAGACTGGAAGTATTTGATTCGTCTTTAAGATTTATATCATCTCCAAACCCTGGGCCATCTACAAGATCATCAGGCTGTTGTAGTGTTAAGATTGGTTTCCTTTTTGGCCCTGCTTCGTGACGTCTCTCATGCCTTCTCCTGTTAATCTGGGTACCAAAAGCTTTTCCACAGTACCTGCATTTGAAAGCATGATTGACGGTAGATATATGGATATGCATGTGACGTTCAAGTCCTTGTTTGGTTGTAAACTTTCTTTCACAATGCTGACAAGGAAACATGAATGTTTCAAAAACATCACCATTGGAATCTCCCTTTGTTTTAGGAATTTTAACAACTGGCATCACTTCAACCGAGCCATCTAGATTTTCTTCAGTTGTATTTCGTGGTTCTTCTGATGTTCCTTGCTTTTCTTCACACTCTATTTCTGGCTCTCTCTCAGAACTTTCATTTGGCATATTAGCATCTTCGCCTTCCTCTTCTTCTTCCTCTTCTTCATCCTCCTCCTCCTCCTCCAAGTCATCTGATCCACAATGTACTACTTCAGGTGTCCCTTCTGGCAGTGTCTGAGGCTCAGAGACAGGAGGAGGGATTATTAATTTGGGAAGTGCATCCTGATTTACCATCTCCTGAATAACAGCTGTCTGTTCTAGGGAGAGCACTGCTGAAGCTGAAGGCTTCTCTTCTTCCTCTTTAGGCCCTAGAAGAATAAAGAAAAGTAGAAGTAAAAGAGAAATAAGAAGTTAGCCACTTCATAAGGTACGAAATCATTTCATATTATTCTAAATATTCTTGCTGCCACTAAGACACTTAAAAGTCATGGCCAATAATATATAACTTTATTCTACCCTATTGTTGCATACAATTACTTCACACTAATGACTCACTTAAAGTTTACAAAACGTTTTCTTCACAATAATCCATTACAAAGATGAGAAAACTTAAGTCCAGAGAAGTTCAGTGATTTTTTTCCCAGTCATACAGCTATTAGAGCCCTCAAGCTCAGAGTTTTTTCCCACTACTCTTCAGTGAATATCTATATCAAAGCTTAGTAGATAAGAGGCATACAATAGCACAACAACGGAATGTGGAAAGAAACAGTCAGACGCATAGAAGCAGTAGAAACCAGTGCCACAAACGTCAAGAGAAGAAAGACTATCTAGAAAGATGGTCACTGGTGTCAAAAGCTGCAAATAAAAATACTGTGAATAATGATGATTTGAAGGAAAAGTCATTAAATTTAACAACTGCAAAATCATTTGTGGAAATTGGTGAGAAGTAGAAGGGAGGTTACGAACTGTATATAAAAAGCACAGGGGTTTTTTTTGGTCTTTTGGTTTTGTTTTTTGGTTTTTAAGAAGAGAGAAAAATATAAGAGCTTAAGGAGATGGTAGGGTCAAGTAATGAGTGATTTTTAAAGAGGAAGGACAGCAGGGCACATTAGTAGGGCAGTGGAGGAAAAAGGCAATTGAAATAGGGAGAAGGGATAATCAAAGGGACAAGCTCACCTGGAGCACAAATAGGAGTCTGGCCTTGTCAAGAAGGAATACCTCATTTTGAGAATGGAGTAAAGAAGAACAGGACTGGGGGAGGAGGGAAGGGAAGTAATGTTAAAGTATGAATCTTAAGGTATGAAGCAAGAAAGAAAAAAGCCAAGTTACTAACAGATGGCATCGATTTATTCAATAAAGTAGGAGGAAAGGAGCTCTGCTGGAAAAGAGGGAGGAGGCAACTTGCAGAGAAAAGTTGTATTTTTCTTCCCTGTATTTCATTTTCTTTTGAGAAGAGTTGGTACGGTTTTTGTGTAAAATCTTTTGTCTAGTGTTTTCTTAGCAACACTATTATGACCAGAACTTTTGTCCTACCCTTTTAATTAAGAGAACCTGTAAATGAGCAAGATTCAAAGTATGACAAGAATCAATGCAGTTGTCTGTATCTCCTTGCTGTAAAGCAGCTACACACACCCTAAATACTGGCAGTTCATATTTTATGAATTTTTTTGGTTCTTTTGTATTTATGTAATCTCAAGTTGGCAGAAAATTATTTTTGTGATGATGGAATCTACCTTTTTCTCCAAGTGCCTCCTAAAACCCTGGTCAGGAACCAGATGGCAGAATTGCCACTGTTGGTCTGTATAATAAACTATTTTGTTCCAGGAATGTTTTTCTGGGCTTGCTTTGCAAAGGGAATCCCTGAACTCCAAATGGAAAACCCCAGGACTTCAAACAAAAATGCCAACAACATTACTCACTGAAGGAAATGTAAACTATATACAACCATTCAGGCAGCATTTTATCAGAAGTCCAGGAACAAATACTTCTGATAAATCCATTTTAAAATATCTATTTCTCCCCAAATGGTCGTTCATAACGGAGGGAAAATGCAAATTGGATTTAAATAAGCTACAGAAGAGGTTATCAAACACACAACCGAAGGACCACATGCAGCCCACAAAACTGAGGTCCAAATCAGACTAAAATATAATTGGAAATATTTAACAACAACAAAAACAAAGCAATAAAATATAGATAATACTACAATTTAAAACTAAGTCAATATGCAGGGCAATGACCCCCAACCCCATTTCTATTTGAATCTGACACCACTGAGCCACACAGCATGTTACCAACAATGACTTCTGATTAAGAATATAACATTAAAGATGTATACAAACAGAAAGACTGGTAGCCAGCTATGTTATTAAGGTGAATAATGATGGACAGCCCATCTTCACAATATAATATCCATGAAAAATAGAATTAGGATCCAATGAGAAGGTATGGATCATAAACTTAGTACTGGAAGGTTCTACTGATCTCATTCCCCAGATTAGAAAACTAACGTCCAGTTATCCAAAGTCTCACAGGGAATAAGTGGCAGAACCAGGATTCAAATATTGGATGTTTTGCAATCTATACCAAGAAAAGGGTACTCATAGGAATAAGACAAGAGATCTATTAAATTACTGCATTTGAGTATCCAGAACCAGAAGATCAGTATTTGTTACTACAGAAAAATAAGACACTATAAAATACTGAATTAGAAGTCAATTCCATGATCTATTTGGGCCCTTTGTTTTTCATAACACTTAAACCTTTACTGAACAAACTGGGAAAACTAACGTCTTCCTTGTGTAGAAATGTTATTTTGTTACTAAAATGGAAGAAATGCCACAAAATAGAAACATTTTAAATCATCTAATGGAAATCATGATTAGATAATCCAAATATGCATAGATATACAAGTATAGTAACACATAGACAGAATTCTCATAATTTTTCAATGTTTGGATATTTTTGGTTTTTATGATCTCCAAGAAAATGTAAAGGACTCCCTCAAATCTAAAACCACACAGCATGAGTATGCACAGAAAATGGAAGCGACAGGTAGTCTAAAATTAAGATTTGGGGGAAAGGCAACATGGAGTATTCAAAAAGACTGAGTTTCAAGCCCCAGTTGCCATTTAATACTTGTGTTACCTTTGGACAACTTGTCTCTGTTTCCAAATCTACGAAAAGAATAAAATATCCTTGCATCTCATCTAAGATTGTCAATATTAATCCAGTCACGTCAGGGTGATAATGTTGGGTCCTCATAGGCAATGCCAGCAGAGAACAGCAACTTTATAGGAGTTCCTTCTCAAACTAGAAAGGCTTTGCAAACAAACCTGGCAACAGACACTTTCTATCAACCAAGAACAAGTCGAACTCAACTCAGAGAAGCCAATCACCAGACAGCAGGCCACCCCAACTAGTGAAATTTTTTAGGCCCAGAAATTTGTGAAGTACCCATCACTGATGAAATGGCAAAGTATTATGATGCCACAACAGGGAATAACAGGAGCCATGGAAAATACGTGAGCCATCTGATAGAAATTCAGATAGAAAGGTACCTCTACATCAATGATTCAGGAAGAATTCAAGACAGTTCTGATTGGCAGGGTGAAGGGAGGCAGGAATGGTGGCTCAGAAAAGGTCAGAGGAGAAAGAAAAGCAAGTTGGCAAGAACTAGGCCTTTCATGAAACTCACTAAATATATTTCCAATATATTCTAAAAACTGTCATTTTGATCTAAGCAGGGAGGCCCTCTGGGGTTTATTTCAATGATTTCAAAATGAGGTTTGATTTATGTTTTTCATCCCTGTCTGAGCCCAATTTCATTAGCAAGGACTTTCCAATTACTCAAATAATCTGTAAAATACCTACAATTTCAAGTCATCCCCCCACCCTTTTTACCCACACAGGACAAGATTTGTTTTCTTTTCATATCTGGACTTTTGTTCTTCAGTCATTCCATCAGTCAAAAAGGCATGTGAAATAACTAGATTCGAATCTGTATCAGATATCTCTCAAAGTACATTGCTAAGTCTGAAACACCAACTTCTGTACTCATCCTGCTTGGTAAAGAATTGTTCTCAGCTTTTACTAGGTAAATTTGAAGAAAGGACACTCTAAACTCAATTTCTTCTTCATGTCTTCTCTAAGTTATTATTTTAACATAAGCAATGAACAAATATATGGCCGCCTTATTGAGGTATCAGCACATATTATTAGTCAAAAGACTGGCTAAAAAATAATTAATTTCTTCTATCACAGTAATTAAAAAACAGTTTAACAAAGGCAACTAGGGGTTACCATCTGTATCCATGCAGGGAGTATCCACATCAATAATAGATCCCTGAACAATTACTGAGTAGTAGTATTCCTTTATGAAGCAACAAGATGCAACAAATACAGACAAGGCTTCAAAGCCCCTAACACGTGGGTTCAGCCCCTGTCTCTGATTCATATGGCCTCTGTAACCCTGGCCAAGTTACTTAATCTCGAGGCACTAGGCAAATCGTGAAGACTACAAGCTGCAGAGAAGTCGCACTGTTTTAAGTTTTTTCACCAAAAAGTTCACTATAGCAATGAAACCACGTGTCCAACCCTTGTAACTTTCCCCATCCCTACTCATTTATGTCAATCTCTCCTTTTTCCTAGGTATATCAGCCTTGCTTTCCCTCCTGCTCTAATATATCCGTATTAAAATCTAATGCAAAGTGTACTGATGAATGAAAACTAGTTCTGTATGTCCAGAGAATACAGAGAGAGTGGGGCTGCAGGACACAGTCACCAGGAGGGAAAGGGAAGAAAGTGCTAGGCACATCAGATAATAGGAGAGCAGAGTTGTAACTGAAGAGTTTATGTAGTCAATGTACATGCTAGCAGTGTGGTTTTCACCTTTAAGTAAAAAGACAGCTTTTTTTCCTCCCCAAAGCAAGTTTCATGAATTCTATTTCCATGAATTTTCCACAAAATGAGGAAAACAATAGTCCAATGGTGCTAATTCCAAAGAGAAGTTATTTGTGACCTCTCTCAATCAAAGTTTCCACACAGGATGCTGCTAAAAAGAGACAAAAGAAAATAAAAATATCTCTCCACGTTTGGGGGTTCTATCAATAGCTCAGTTACACAACAATAACTTGGTTTTTACATGGGCAAGACAAATACATTCAGGAGGAAATAAAGTGCTGTTTAAGTAAACAATCCTAGACCTGGCACTTAAAACACTTTGAGATACAGAAGTGTACAAAGTAATAAAACTCAAAAACTGTTCAACTCTACCAACTACCAAGGAGGGAAAAAAAAAAGGCTCCATGCATTGGAAGCAGGTGCTTTAGTTTCTATTCCTAGAAAGAACACCAAGTACAAACATGCAGCAAGTAAAACAAAAATGAACAAAATGAACAAAAAGACATGGCAGAATTATTTACTCATCACACCCATCATTTGTCAAATAGAATATAGCACATCTAGGAAAGTACTAAATTCTTTACACAGTTGCAAAAATGTCCTAAATATTAACTGAATCTCTCATTTCAGACATGTAAATATTTTAGAAATCTAATGCTACATCAGAAAAACCAGTACTTTTGAATTCAATCTTTTAAAACTTAGTATTTTTCAGCTGAAAATACTGTCACAAAATTGAACAGAGTAATGTTCTCTCTCCTGTTCAGACAGTTTTCTTAGCAAAATCCATGGTTCCTACTCTGATTAGTCTCCTAATCTCCTGACATGAGGTTGCCTGTGTGCATGCATTTTGTAACTCATCATGCAGATTTACAATCCGATATAAATGTCACCACCAGTGATAATATTGAGGAAATGACTGTAAAAGGAGACTGGGCTTCCAGAGTTTTCTTTGCAAATGAATCTGAAAATCATTCAGACGACTCCATTTTAGAGCCCATATAAACAAAGGGGAGTTGAGCAAGCTACTCCTTTTGCCTTCATTTACTACATAACAAATGCAGATACCTTACAACATATTCCCACTATTTTCTAGTTCAATAAATCTAACTATAAACCAGCAGTACCACCTTCCTATGGAATTCTGCAATCATGCCTCATCTGGGAAACTAGAATTCTAGTGTACCCAGAATAGTAACCTTTAGAGTACTTTCGTAACATGACAAGAAGTACAGTGTGGGAAAGCAGAACGAGTACCAGGTACGGAGTCATAAGGGCCAGGTTCAAATCTCATGTGTGTGTGTGTGTGTGTGTGTGTGTGTGTGTGTGAGAGAGAGAGAGAGACAGAGACAGAGACAGACTGATTGCAGGCAAACTCCTTGACCTCATTTACCTCTGTCAAATATAGGGAATTAGAATCTATCAGGTCCCTTGAAAGTCTAAATCCTAGAACCTCAGATATTGGTGACCAATTAACGGAGAGCTATAGAAAAAATTTAGTTGACAAGACTACTTTCACAGTGGACAAATTACTGGATTTTCAATCAAGAGTTCAAATCTCTGCTATTTAATCTGTGAGAAAAGCAAGCACTTACTCTCCCCTGGGCCTTAGTTACTTCATTTATAAAGAAAAGGAGTGTTCTAAAAGAACACTAAGATCTCTCCATTCTAAGGTCTAACTCCTACAATCTTATGAAATGTGAAGCAAAAAACACTTCCACCACTTCTATTAGCATGTTATCTGAAAAAGCCAAAGCACTAAAAATATCTAGGGCTACAATAGCAGAGTTTTCAATAAGAAATATTCAGGTCTCAGAGTGGCTTCACAGATGGTAAAAATGAAAAAAATACATAACACTATTAATCCACTGAATAATTTCATTCCCACAGGCCTTTTATTTCTTCAAAGGTAGTTAAGTAGTCTAGTGGACAGAGAGCATTGGGCCTAGAGTCAGAAGATCTGAATTTAAATCAGGCCTCTCACACCAGCTGTGTGATCCCGGGCAAGTTACTTAACCTCTATCTGCCTTATTAAATGGGGATGATAATCATGCCTACATTCCAGGATCGTTGTGAAGACAAAATGAAATATTTCTGAAGCACTTAGCACAGTGCCTGATACATAGTAGGCACTTAATAAATGCTCATTCCCCTCCCTTCTTCCTCCACAATTGTTTGTTTTAGGGAAGAAAGACCTTCATTCTATATACATTTATAGCTAAGCTTCTAGTTGTTGTTACTATTACAACAGTGATTTCATCAGTGTGGAACTTCCCTAAATAGCAGCAACTCTTCTGTAACTAACAGTCTTAGCTATTGCCTAGTGCATTGAGAAGTTACAGGATCTACATGTGGTCAGTCACATCAATTGTATGTGTCAGAGGCAGGCCCTAAATTTGGTGGTTCTGGATTCCAAGAGTACTTTTCCATACTACCTCTTATTATCTAGGCACAATCAAAATTAGATCACCAGAAGTAATTAAAATTACTCCTTAAACATCTAAAACTAGACTTCCTCATTATTGTTCTTTGAAAATTTCCTGGAGGGGCAGCTAGATGGCACAACAGATACAGCACCAGTCCTGGACTCAGGAGGACCTGAGTTCAAATTCGGCCTCAGACCGACACTTGACACTTACTAGGTGTGTGACCCTGGCAAGTCACTTAACCCCCAATTGCCTCGAAAAAGAGGGAAGGGGAAAGGGAAGGGGAAGGGAAAAGGAAAAGGAAAAGCAAAAGGAAAGGAAAAGAGAAAAGTTCCCAGGAGTGCACAACATCAACAGTACATATAATAACAATTAACAAGTCAGACATGGTCAAGCCTTATTTTCTTTTTTTTTTTAAAGGTAAATTTTCAAGTCCAGTTTCAAAAGACTTACCTTCTTCAGAATCCCTCATGCTTGCAGAGGCTGAGTCAGGTTCACCTTTTTTTAGTTTTGCTTTGTCTCCCGTCTTGCTTGCCTTATTTTTACCCTCTTGGGATTTTTTCTTCCCTGAAAAAAAAAAGATATACATGTTCCACTGCTATTCTTGACATTAATCAGTGGCATAGAACAGGGAAAAGAAGGCAACAATCATTAATCCAATCCTAGGAAAGTGCTTATCTCCAGACAGTAACTACTTTAGTTTCTTAAAGAAAATAATAAATTGGGGCAGCTAGATGGCGCAGTGAATACAGCACTGGCCCTGGATTCAGGAGGACCCAAGTTCAAATCCAGCCTCAGACACATATAACTCTTACTAGCTGTGTGACCCTGGGCAAGTCACTTAACCCCACTGCCAAGCCAAAAAAAAAAAAACAAAACAAAACAAAGAAAATAATAAATTACTAACATAAAAGGGAAAGTGGGAAAAGTTAATGGCAACATTTTATAAAATAAATACTAATGGAAACTTCTTGTACTTGCTTTAATAATGGACACAGAGGTAATTAACTCCCTTTGTACTTATGCCCACCTTGAAAAATACATAAAAGTAATGGTGTTGATTTCAAATCACTGGAAACACAGTAACAGCAACACCTAATGCAGCACTATATAACACTGATAATTCATAAATAGCAGTCAAGCAGTGAATACTGGTAAATTTAGGGGGTTTTAATTATTTTTACTTATTTTGTTAAATATTTCCAAATTACAGGTAAAAATTTTTTTAACAATTTATTTAAAATTTTGAGTTCCAAATTCTCTCCCCCTCCCATCTTCCCCTCCCCTCTCCTTGAGAAAGCAAGCACTTTGATTTCAATTATACATTTAACAACAAGCAAAGGATATTTCCATATAAGCCATGTTGCAAAAGAAAAACAAAACTATAAAAATAAATTTTTAAAAAAGTATGCTTAATCTGCAATAACAGTTCATCAATTCTCTCTAGAGATGGACAGCATTTTTCACCATGGGTCCTTTGGAATTATGTTGGCTCACTGTCCTGACCGAAGTAGCTAAGTCACTCACAGCCCATCATCAATATAATAATGCTTTTATTGTGTACAATGTGATGGTTCTGCTCCTTTCACTTTGCATGAGATCATATAAGTTTTCCGAGGTTTTTCTGAAACTATCCTGCTTGTCATTTTTTACAGCACAATAATATTGCATCAGAACCATATACCACAATTTGTTCAGCCGTTCCAAATGATGAGCATGCCCTCAATTTCCAGTTCTTTGACACCACAAAAAGAGTTGCTATAAATATTTTTGTACAAATAGGTCCTTTTCCCTCTTTGTTCTTTGGGAAAGACCTAGTAGTGGTATTGCAGGATCAAAGGGTATGCACAGTTCCATAACCCTTCCAAATTGCTCTCCATAATGGATGGATCAGTTCACAACTCCACCAGCAGTGCCTTAGAATCTTAATTCTTCCATATCCCCACAGACATTTGGCATTTTCCTCTTCAGTCACGTTAGCCAATAGATAGGCATGAAGTGGCATCTCAGAGCTGTTTCAATGAGCACTTCTCAAATCTATAGTGATTTAGAACATTTTTTCGTATGACTATTGATAACTTTGATATCTTCTGAAAACTGTCTATTCCTATCCTTTGACCATTTATCAACTGGGAAATGGTTCTTATTTTTATAAATTTGGCTCAGCTGCCTATGTATTTATCAAAGAAACATGGTATAAATTTTTTTTCCATAGATATGACAGGGATATTTTTCCATGTTCTCTTAATTTACTTATGATTATCAGTTTTTATATCTAAATCATTTATCATTTATCCATTTTGATCTTATCTTGATATACAGTGTGAGAAGTTGGTCTATGGCTAATTTCTGCCAAACCGTTTTCCAGTTTTCCCAGCAATTTTTGTCAAATGGTGAGTTCTTGCTCCCAAAGCTTGGATATTTGGGTTTATCAAACACTAGATTACTATGGTCATTTACTACTATGTACTGTATACCTAATCTATTTTACTGTCCCACAACTCTATTTATTGAAATCTGAAACTGCTAGGCTGCCTCCCTTCACACATTATTTTTCATTGATTCCCTTGATGTTCTTTGATCTTTTTTTCTTCCAGATAAATTCCACGACTGTTTTTGTAGCTCTATAAAATAATTGTTTGGTATGGTGCTGAATAAGTAAATTAGCTCAGGTAGAATTGTCATTTTTATTATACTAGCTCAGCCTACCCAGGAGCAAGTAATATTTCTCCAATTACTTAGATCAATCTGTTTCTGTGAATTTTTTTTTTGGTAATTGCTTTTGTTTTGTAATTGTCTTAATATAATCCCTAGGTTTGTCTTGGCAGGAAGACTTAAGTATTTTATATTATCTGTTGTTATTTTTAATGGAATTTCTTTATAACTTGCTGCTGTATTTTGTTGGTAGCACATAGAAATGCTGATGATTTATGTTGATTTATTTTATATCTCACAACTTCACTAAAGTTGTTAATTGTTTCAACTAGTTTTTTAGTTGATTCTCTAGGGTTGGTTCTCGAAGCACACCATCATATCATCTGCAAAGAGCAATAGTTTTATTTCTTCATTGCCCGTTTTTTTCTTCATTTTTTTCTTGTTTTATTACTATAGCTAGCATTTCTAGTATAACATTAAATAACAGTGGTGATAATGAGTATCCCTGTTTCACTCCTGACCTTATTGAGAAGGCTTTCAAGTTCATCCCAATTATAGATAATGCTTTCTTATGATTTTTTTTATGATTCTTGTTGTTTTTGTTACAGTTATTGTCAATTATGCTGACAGTTTTCCTATCTGAATGAGCTCTGTATTCTCATATAAATCTCACCTGGTCACAGTGTATGATCTTTGCAATATATCGCTGCAATCTCTTTGCTGGTATTTTATGTAAAATTTGTGCATCTCTTCTCAGCACTACAATGATCCAAGACAATTCCAAGAGACTCATGATGGAAAATGCTATTCACCTCCAGAGAAAGAACCATGGAGTCTGAATGCAGACTGAAGCAGACTATTGTCATTTTTTTAAATTGTTTTTTGTGGTTTTTCCCTTTTGTTTTGTTTCTTCTTTCACAACATGACTAACATGGAAATATGTTTAATATGATTGCACATGTATAGCCTGTATCAGATTGTTTACCACCTTGGGGAGGAGGAACAGGAGGGAGAGAGAAAAAATTTGGAACTCAAAATCTTATAAAAAATGATTGCTGAAAATTATCTTTACATGTAACTGGAAAAAAAATTCTACTAAAAAAATAAAAATTTTGCATTGATAATCATTAAGGATATTGGTCTGTAGTTTTCTTTGTTTTTGCTCTCCCTGGTTTAGGTTTTAAAATCATATTTGTGTCCCAAAAGGTATTTGATAGGACCCCTTATTTTTTTTTCTTCAAATAGTTTATATGGTATTAGGATTGTTATCTAAATGTCTGGTAGAACTAACTTATAAATCCATCTGGTCCAGGGATTTTTTCTTACAGAATTCATTGATGGTTTGTTCAATTTCTTTTACTAAGATTGAGTTATTAAGTATTCTATTTCCTATTCTGCTAAGCTGGGCAGTTTATATTTTTGTAAATATTCATCCATTTCACTTTCGTTGTCAGTTTTACTGGCATATCATTGGTGGTACATTCACCCTTTTCATTTTTGATACTGGTAATTTGGGGTTTTTTCCTTTATTTTTTCTTAACATGCTTTTACTTCATAGGATACCAATTTAGTTACTCAGAAAATAAAGTAAATTCGAGCACCTTTTGGTTAAAGTACAGTTACTTGTAATTGTCAAAGTGAAACTACAGAAATATGGATTCAGTTAAGCTAAAAAGAGCACAGTGGGCTCCAAGATCAAATGCAGAGTAATTATGACTAATTCACTATCAAATTATTAGGCATTCAAAGGGTCCTACAGGTGGGAGTCCACTTTGAGTTCACAGCAATTCAGTATTTCATTAACAAAAATAAAGACCGTATTCTGAGATTGCTAATTGCATTTTTTAGTGTTACCATATCATTTTGGGATAGAAAGCTTCAAACACTTTAGAAAACAGAATTAAATTACAATGTTTCTGGTAAATCAAAAGAATAAACTAAAAGCATTAAGAGAAATATTCAATAAGCAAAATATAACGTGCTCACACTGGAAAGACAATATGAAATACTCCTCAACTAAGTCTAATGAACAAGACTTGATATGTTGTGGCTTTTACCCCTCTTCTATTTCATATCCTATTTATTTTTCTTTAGGGTTTTGTTTTCATCACAGGTACTACATTTAATGAAATTTACTTAATGTTGCCTTCCTAAATCTTCCCTGCCAGATTTCAAGGAATCACCTGATCTTTTCTCTTCCCAGCACTGCTTCAGTAGCAGTTTACAATTTACAAAGTGTTTTCTTCTTCATCTGGGTAAATAAAGCAGTTACACAGTTAATGAAAAGAGCTACATTAGAACCCAGATCTCCTGACTCCAAGTTCAGAGTTCTCTCCACAACATTACACTTTCTGTAACAAATGACAGAACACATAGAAGTCCACAGGCAACATGTTAGGAACTAGTGCTAGGAAACACAGGCTAGCCAGCTACAGAGCAATATAAATAGCCAAGGTATGAATTAATTATTCTATCACATAAAAAAAAAACACCACACTAGTTTACTAGTAGAATAATAAGCCTAGAAAAACATATGCTTCTGGGCCCCTAATTTTGCAGAGATACAAAGAACATGGGAAGTCAAAAAACATTTAACACTACTTAGAATTAAAACTAATCTTTAAAAGATCCACAAAAGATTATGAATATTTTGCTTCAAAGGAAAAAAAAGGGATAATATTGTAATAATAATGGGAGGATAATATTGTATAAACATATGACGATTTTTTCAGATAACTGATAAATTCTTTGGATTCTCTCAAAAATGAAGTATTATTTCTTAAAGTACTATGTGAAATGTTACATACACATTCAAAATTAAACAAGTTCAGTTTCATACACAATCTTTTCTTCTGTTCCTTATACTATATAATAAAAAGCTCATAAAAAATAAAAAATTTTTGAATAATTAAAATGAAGTGTAATACTTTTTACAATCTACTCCAGTCCTCTCTTGAAGATCTGCTGATGGATTTAACAATTTTTTCTCTTCAGGAGAACAAACTCAAGCAATTTCTAATTTATTAACAACCCATTCTTTGGTCTCCCCTCTAGCACCTTTTCTCTTTCCAAATGAACAACTATATAACCCATGACTTTCTCTCAACTCAGTTTAACTCTGACTTATTTAAACTGATACTGAGTGAAGTGAGCAGAAGCAGGAGAACACTGTTCATGGTAACAACAACACTGTGCGATGACTAACTTTGACAGGCTCAGCTCTTCTCAGCAATGCAAGCACATACGAACTCCAAAAGACTCATGATGGAAAATGCTGTCCACATCCAGAAAAAGAACCATGGAGTCTGAATGCAGATGGAAGCGTACTATGTTTTGCTGTTGTTGTTGTTTTGTTTCTTCTTTCTTGTGGTTCCTGCCATTTGTTCTAATTCTTCTTTACAACATGACTAATGTGAAAATATGTTTAACATGAATGTACAGGTAGAGCCTATTTCAGACTGCATACCGTCTTGGGGAGAGGAAAGAGGAAGGAAGGGAAGAAAATTTAAAACTCAAAAGTTTATGGAAGCAAATGTTGAGAACTAAAAACAAATTAATTTTTAAAGTTTACCTCTTTGGCTCTTCTTGGATTTGGTTATTTGGCAAGTGGGGGCAGGAGGGAGGAAGGGAGCAAGGGGAAATATGAGAAAAGGAATATTGCTTACGGGAAATAGGATTCTACATTTTATTTCAATTCTATGCATTTAATCATTCCCCTATGTCTCCATTCTGCACATAAAGTCTGTTGTTTTTCAGAGTTTTACAACATTTTTTCTGATTAAAAAGGCCCTCTCAACCATGGGCAAACCTAAACCATATATATGATTATTTTGACATTATGATCTACTATTGATCAAAATATCTCACCAAAACAAGAGAATGTGCCCACATAATTATTTTTGACAAATGACACACTTAACACCAATTGTTTCATTTTAACTAATAACTGCATAAAGCTCAAATGCTTCTTTGTCTGCTGTGAGAATCAAAATCCTGCTCCTTTGCCAAAAATCTAAAAAACTTATAGCTCATTGCCGTGTTTCCTAATATGTGAATATATATTAGTGTCCTTTACCTCCTCCACAATCTGGATTTAATTAGCTATTGTGCTCTATCATATCACCCAAGCAGAATGAAATCCAAGGACCTGGTTTTCATCTTGGCTTCTTGTCTCGGGCCACACCAGACCCTGCACAGAGTGGGCACTTGGAAGAAATGTTATGTTGAAGAATATTCTTTACAAATATCATAATAAGAAAACTGTAGACTGTTCATTTCTCAGAAGACAAGGAGAGTCAAATATCATGACCCATGATGCTTCAATGCACAGATTACCTGATTTGAACCACACTGAATCCACTCATATATCAATGCCGAGAATCACACTTTTCCATCCCCTACTGCACATACCCAGGAAACGAGTCTTGACTTAAGCACTCAGGTCTACAATGCCAAGATTCTTTAGTTGCAGCTGCAGCCAGGTCATAAACATCTATGAGAGCTTGGCATTCACCAACTATCAAAGCAACACTGGGAGTTTGCTAATCCCATTATACAAACCAGGAACAAAAGATTGTACTCTCTCTAAATGTGGGTCATTTCTGAATATGTCAAATATTTAAGATAATGAAAACACTTATTTCAAAATGAAGAAGAAAAAAATTTAGACACAAAGGCTAAGACCAGACCCACAAGTCACAACTGAACACTGATGAAAAACATGGTAAGTCATATTCAAACTTTTATTAGGTGAAAATCAGTCTCCCTCAACTCATCATAGAAGTATCAAAAGTGAGGAAAAGGAAAAGACTTTAAATTTTAAAAGACTCAGCATGATGATTTATTAACCACAAAGCATACTTCAATACTATAATCTGTATTAACCAAAAATAAAGTATACTTCAGTACTACATCTCATATTAACCCAGATCAAAGTATACCAGAAATTAAGAAATGGAAATAAAAATAATCCTTATACAAAAAGCTGAAACCATTAGTTTTAAGGAGAAAATAAATAGTCACTTCAAAAATACCACTGAGGGGAATACTCTGGGAGGAAAACATAACTATCTCAAGTACAAAATATGTTCCATACGTTGTCTCATTAAATATTTGAAAGAATTAGAAATCTAGCAGCTATGGAACTCCAAATATACACTTTTTTTTTCTACTCCAAAATAGTTAGAATAGCGTGCCATCTTCCCCCCACGAATGGCTTGCCCAGCAGTTAGCTGTACAGTGGATAGAGTGCCAGGCCTGGAGTCAGTCAGCCCTCAGTTCAAATCCAGCCATAGACACTTATAAGCTGTGGGACACTGGGCAAATCACTTAACCTCTATTCACCTCAGTTACCTTATCACCTCACCTGTTAAACGAGGATTAAGAATGGCATGTACCTACCAGGACTGTTCTGAAGACTGAATGAGATTAAAAAAACTGTGAAGTGTTTAGCATAGCAGCACCTAGTACATAGTAAACACTCTATATATGTTAGAATACACATAATATACAAAAATGTTATTATTACTTTAAAAGATAAATATTTGGAGTGTCACGCATATCACTTTGGAAGCATAAAGAGATGAAGCCTATATCTAACAGGTTTATCAAACCTTTCTTAAAATAACCAAAAGAACCAATCCACAGGCTTCACCAATTTATTTCACTGAAAAAATGTTTCTGATGTGTATGTATGTATGTATGTATGTGTATGTATGTATGTGTGTATGTATGTGTGTATGTGTGTGTATGTATGTGTATGTATGTGTGTGTATGTATGTATGTGTGTGTGTGTATGTATGTGTGTGTATGTATGTGTGTATGTATGTATGTGTGTTATGTATGTGTGTATGTGTGTATATGTATGTATGTGTGTATGTATGTATGTGTGTGCATGTATGTGTGTATGTATGTGTATGTATGTGTGTGTATGTGTATGTATGTATGTATGTGTGTGTATGTGTGTGTATATGTGTGTGTGTGTACACAATCAAACAAGACACTAATTCCAAAGTCCAGAGAAATCCCTGAATACTTAAAAAGCCAATTTCAGTAGTTACAGGATAACCTTCTCACTTCAACTCTAAGAGAACGCGACTACCACCAGAATGAACTACTAGTAGGGCCCTGATCCTAACTCTGGATATAAATGCAAATTACTCAATTAAAGAAGATCACTGATTTCACCAATACGAATATTCCTACCAGCAATGCAGAATGCAACCAATGTTCCAGGACTTATACATACCTTCCCAAGAAAATTCACTCAAACTGGAGCTTTCCTTGGTTTTTACAGATGTTAAGCGGATATTAATGGAACCTATAAAGCTGTCTTCCTTCTTACCATATTCTTCTTTAATCAACTATTTCTTTGATAACATCCTTTACTCCAATTCTCCTATAAAATTTCTTGTTTGTAACGTATGATAGTCTGCACCTGTCCCTCCATCCAACTCTCCATTTTCTTTTGGGTAGAAATAATTTCTCTTCTGAGAAACAGTAACCTTTCATGACTTGCAGCCACATAACAATGTAAAAATGTTAGTATTAATAAAATGGGCTTCAGGTCATTGAAAGAACTTCAAGCTCATTCTCCTCTTTTTCAATTCAGAGTACTCATTACCCAAATAACTGTACCTACCCCACATGCACAGACTGATAGGTGAGAAGTTCTACAGGTTGTCCATCCAACCACACACAGTCTGGACAATAAGCATATTTCATCCATTTTGCCTTTTCCCATGTGACTGTTGTTAAGTCGAATGCAACTCTTAGTGACCCCCTTTGAAGTTTTCTTGGCAAAGATACAAGAGTGGCTTGCCACTTTCTTTTCCACCTCATTTGACAGATGAGGAAACTGAGGCAAAAAGGGTGAAGTGACTTGCCCAGGGCCACACAGTCTGTACAATGTCTCAGGAGGATGAATCTTCCCGATTTCAGGCCCAGGGTTCTATCCACTGTGCCACCTTTCTGACAGGCACAATTCTTACAAGATTATGGCTCTCATATAGGAGCATCTTCAAAGTCCCATGATGTTACTCACAAAGAAGATTAGCTAAAGAACCTCACCTTATATAAGGAATCTATTTTCAACTTGGATCGTATGTTGGATCTTCTCCAAGACACTGGAAAATACTTTTGGAAAGTGTACACCTACCTCCTAATTTTATGTGATCACTGAGTTGTCAAAAAAAGGTCATCTTTGCTATTACAATTTTCAAGGAATCTTGTAGAATTTTGAACTGTATGGGAGGCATATTGGGAGGCACCTTGTTGAAGAGACAGTTTCTTTAAGTCAGTGATTTGCCCTACTAAATCAAATGCTTTCTATAATCAATAAACATACAAAGTGAAATCTTATATTTCTCAATATCCTTAAGTAAATTATGTTATAATAACAAAAGCTTTCCTTTTACCCTAACATCCTTATAACAAATATATGCATAGAATAATTTCAATAACATTTCAGTACGACAGGAAAATAGGTATATGGGTTGTCAGTTAGCATTCACTGATCACTCTTTTATTCACAGTAAGATTTGAGATTTTCTTCCAAGTCTGGTACCTTTCTCTCCTTTAGGTACTCTGCAAATTGATTCCTCAACACCCTCAAAATTATGTTCCTCTCATCAGGGATTCCCCTGTGTATAGTTGGTCTAGGTCCAGCTGCTTCTTCCACATTTGTTACATGCAGTGCAATTTCTATTTCATCTATAAGCACATTCAAATCTGCATGTTAAGAGCACAGTTGTCCTTGATGGTCAAAAGGATTCATGTTAAAAATCTTTACACAAAATATTTATAGCAGAACATTTGTAGTAGCAAAGAACTGCAAACAAAGCAGATGCCCATCAATTAGAGAACAGCTAATCAAATTGTGGTCCAGCTTGGGATAATGGAATGTTACTGCACCATTAAGAAATAGCAAATATGAAGAATTCAGA
This sequence comes from Phascolarctos cinereus, assembly GCF_003287225.1. Lineage (NCBI taxonomy): Eukaryota > Metazoa > Chordata > Mammalia > Diprotodontia > Phascolarctidae > Phascolarctos > Phascolarctos cinereus. Next base: position 387,700,363 of record NW_027556098.1, read on the forward strand.
AAAAACACACAATTATATGAATGAATGCAAAATGAAATGAACAGAACCAAGAAACACTAAGCATACTGACTACAACCAACCTGAATGCTATATAGATGAATGCTAAGTAAGCTTGGCCCTGAAGAAGAGATACAAAAGCGTACCTCTCTTCCTTCTTTGCAAAGGTAGGGGACTATGAAATATGGAACACTCCTCTGTGTGTGTGCTTACATCTATATCTATATGTGTGTTTGCATATCCATTTATGTATGCATTTATATATGCATGTGTGTTTACATGCATATACACTATACATGCATATGTACCACACACATATACACATACACATATATACACACAAATAAGTGCAGGCAATATAAAGTACTTGGGAGTCTACCTGCCAAGCCAAACCCAGAGAATATATGAACATAATTACAAAATACTTCACACAAAGAAATGAACAATAAGAGAAATATTAACTGCTCATGGGTAAGCCAAACCAAAATAATAAAAATGACAATTTTATCTAAGTTAATTTATTTACTTAGTGCCATACCAATCAACCTATCAAATAATTATTAGAACTAGAAAAAATAACAAAATTCACCTGGAAGAACAAAAGGTCAAGAATATCAAGGAATCAATTTAAAAAATGTTAAGGAAGGTGGCCTAGCAGTTCAAGATTTCAAAGTGTATTACAAAAAGGTAAACATTGAAACAATTTGGTACTGGCTAATAAATAGAGTGGTTGGACAGTGGAATAGATCAGGTATATAGTACATAGTAGTAAGTTACCACAGTAATCTAGTATTTGATAAACCCAAGTATCTAAAGCTTTGGGGCAAATACTTGACATCTGACAAAAAATGCTGAGAACATCGGAAAACAGTTTGGCAGAAACTATGCACAGACCAACATCTCAAACTGTACACAAAAAATAAAGTCAAAATGGAGAAATGATTTATATATAAAGGGTGATATCATAAGTAAATTAGGGTAACGTGGAAAAATATACCTGTCAAATAGTTTATGGCCAAACAAGAGATGGAGAGGATGATGGGAAGTAAAAGAATTTTGATTACATGAAATAGGGTTTTTGAACAAAGAAAACTAATGCAAACAAAATTTGAAGAAACAGGAAACCTGGGGGGTTTCTCTTTAAAAGGCCCCATTTCTCAAATCTATAGGGACTTAAGCTAAATTTATAAAAATAAGAGCCATTTTCCAACTGATAAATGGTCAAATATGAACAGGCAGTTTTCAGAGGAAAAAAAATCAAAAGCTACCTACAGTCACATGAAAAATGCTCTAAATCACTATTGGTTAGAGAAATGCAAATAAATTCAAACAACTCTGAGATACCACCTCATGTCTATCAGATTGGCCAACATGATAGAAAAGGAAAATGACAAATGCTGGAGGACACGTGGAAACATTTAGACACTAATGGATTGTCAACAGAGTTGTGAACTGGTCCAACCATTCTGGAGAACAAATTGGAACTATGCCTAAAGGGCTATAAAACTGTGCATACCCTTTGATCCATCAATACCACTATGAGGTTTATATTCCGAAGAGATCAAAGAAAAGGGAAAAGGACCTATTTGTACAAAAATATTTATAGCAGCTCTTTTTGTGGTGGCAAAGAATGGGAAACTGAGTAGATGCCCATCAACTGGAAAATGGCTGAAATATGATTGTGATGAAGTAGTATTATGCTATAAGAAATGACAAGCAAGAAGGTTTCAAAAAAACTTGGCAAGTCTTATATGAACTGATTCAAAATGAAGTGAGCAGAACTAGGAAAATATTGTACACAGTAACAGTAATACTGTAATGATGACCAACTGTGAAAGATTTAGCTACTTTGCTCAAAACAATGATTCAAAACAATTCTACAAGACATATATATTTTCTTTTGCAACACGGCTAATATGGAAACATGTTTTGCATGTCTTCGCATATATAATCAATATATTGCTTGCCTTCTCAAGAGGTGTGTATAGGGGGTGGAGAAACGTGAGATAAAGAAAGAATCTGGAACCCAAAAACATTTTTAATGTTAATTTTTAAAAATCTAATTGGAAAATATTTAACAAAAAATATTTTTAAAATATATACACACAGAGTCAGGCTGAGCTGATGTGTTGGTTAGTTTAAACGAACTGCATTTTGGGTGTTCTTTTTTATTCTTTGTATATAAGATGGCTACCTGAGGTAAGGACAAGTAGGGATATTTGAAAATGAAGGTGATATAAGAAAAAGATAACAATAAAAAAATTTTAGGGGGTGGCTAGGTGGCACAGTGGATAGAGCACTGGCCCTGGAGTCAGGAGGACCCGACTTCAAATCTGGCCTCAGATACATAACTGTGTGACCATGGCCAAGTCACTTAACCCCAACTGCCTCACCCAAAAAAAATTTTTTTTAGAGTATTTGTAGATTTGTTTTCATCTTTTGTCCTTCCAGTTTTATCCTTAAATTCATTAACAAACACTTATTAAGTGCTTACTATGTACCAAGATGCCTTTGTTTCACTGGATCCCTTGACAAGCTTTCATCAGACTGAGTTTTCCCTTCATGGGTTTGGTCTGATGAGGTACTCCATCTTCCATCATCCTCCATAACATTTTTTAAAAAACAAGTTCATATTCTAAATCAGTGCTTCTCTTGGCTGCAACATCTCTCCTCTTGGCAAATCATGTTTGCTGGCTGAAAAAGCAGTTTTTAATCTCTTTTTTGTCTTTTTATGGCAACTGATTTATATCAGTTAAACTTTTGCATGAAATTATCATAATCAATACTAATATCCTTTCCTTTATCCATTCCCCATCTTTCACTAACATGCCTGAATAGGTCAAGTTGGAACTGTTTTAATTTCATGCAACTTTTTTTTTTCATTTTTACTTTTTCTTATAGCTATTAATTTTTATGTTTGCTCTAAAGAACTTTTGGACTGACTTTAAACAGCTTATTCAAGAATGACTCTCATATCAGTAATTTGTCAAAATTAAATCAATTTTATTTCTGAGTGATGTATTTGGTATTCACAACATCTACCACGTACACTAGATGGTATAATGGATAGAATTCCAGTCAGTGGCTGACTACAATAAGCGTCTCCTCTTTCCCTCCTCTCACTCTTAACTCCTTATACTCTGGCTTCCCGTTTTGTCCCACCAAAATGCTCTCTCCAAAGTTCAGGATGATCTCTTATTCACTAAAAAGAATGACAACTCTCTCAATCCTCACTCTCCAACCTCTGTAGGTTGCTGATCCCCCTTCTTCTCCTTGATATTCTCTTCTCTCTATTCTACAAACAAAATACTCCATGTCTCAGCTCCAGAATTTTCTCTGTCCCCCAGGCCTGTAATGTGCTCCCTTCTCATCTCTGCCTCCTGGCTTCCTGGCTTCCTTTCAGTCCCAACCAAAATTCCATCTTCTACAGGCCATTCCCAATGGCTCTTAATTTTAGGGCCTTCCCTCTCTTAATTATTTCCTACTTTTCAGATATAGAAACTACTGCCCAGAAAAGTTGTAACTCAGGTCAGGTTGCCCAACTAATTAGGAGCAAAGTCAAATTAGGATAATGGGAGTCAATTTCTTGACTTAAAATCCAATGCTACTTTCTAGCATGCCATCCTACATTCTCCATAGGAAGAAGTTCCCCACATAAACTGAGGAGTAAATAGTATTTGGCTTTATTACTATGTTTTTCACAAGTAAAGTTGGAATTTATTCTGTACTTTTGTTTAAAACTAGGTGATTTTGTAAAACAGACCAGTTAAAGTTTCAGACTTGAAGGCTATATAGGTGCCTCCAGATCAGCACAGAACCCAGTGGAAGCCTGATAAGTACACATGTGCACTTACCATCAGGTTCCTGTAGGGTCCTAGATGGTGGCTACTGCCAGCTGGATCCTCCACATGGTCTAAACAAGAAAGACAGAGGAATGAAACATAAGGAAAGTGAAATGGAAACAATAACAAAGAATATAATGAAAAACAGAACAAAGTTATGTAGATATAGAGAAAAGAGTGACACACAGAAGGGTGAAAAAGAAATCTGAATAAAAACAGCAACAAAATTGCCATGTAATCTATGACACAGTGGATAGTGCCACACCTAGAGGCAGGAAGAACTGAGTTCAAATCTAGCCTCAGATAGTTACTAGCTATGTGACCCTAGGCAAGTCGCCTGACCCTGTTTGCCTCAGTTTCCTCATCAGTAAAACGAATTGGAAAAGGAAATCGCAAACCACTCCAGTATCTCTGCCAAGAAAACCCCAAAAGGTATCAAGAAGAGTTGGACACAACTGAAAGACAAAACAATAAAATCTATACCAACAAGAGCTGACATTAGGAAAAATTGCTTAAATTTGTATTTTGGGTTATTAAGATCAATTTGGTTCTCACTATCCTTCAACTTACTTAGGCTGTCTATATCATGATACATCAAAATGGATTCATTTTCATCACCTAAAGGAAAAGAGATTAGAGATCTCCTCGTCCCATTCTCTCATTTTACAAATGAAAAAAGTGACTGAGGTCTTGAGAGGGTAAACAACTTACCTGAAGTCTGATAGCTAATAAGTGGCATGGCAGAGCTGGGTGTCAAATTCCAACTACAATTCATTCCACTCAATCTTGCTGCTTCTTGTAGAACTACACACTACAATTCCTATACTCAGAGCAGAGAGCTCCTATCTAGCCTTCTTATTTTATAGATGTGGAATCTGGGGGTCATAGCAAACCTGAAGACCAAACAACTTGCCTAATGCTACATATACTTTCCAGAGTGCTTTTATATCTACTGAATCATTTGGTTTAAAATACAGTATGAGAAAACTGAACAAAAAGGAGCACCAACAATTAATTCTTCAGATTGCAGAAAAACATTTCTAATAGTTTATGGACCGAAAACTTCCAAGCATTCCCTTTAAATCAAGGAAGAGGAAAAAACTTAAGACAAAGTCTCTAGTTCTTTGACAAATGGTCAGGTCAAAATCACCCTATCAAATGCAACTAGCAAATGCAAAGACCGACGTGGAAGATGGTGATGACTCATTTTTCAAAAAACAGTGTAGCAATATATCTCCAAACAACTGGACAAGGAGGTGCACAGCTAAAAGTAGGTAACACAACACAAATGGTTTAACCCAGGTCTAAAACATCAATTGCTAGTCTTATAGTCAAACCATAAGAAGACTTTGCTAAGAAAGTAACTTTGCCAAAAACTATAGGTAAAATGTTCCAGAAGAAACAAAATCCTGGGAGTACTCAAGTATCAACAAAAATAGCTCACAGTGTATAAGATAATTTGTATTTAGTTCAGTTTCCCTACTGGTTGGCTTCCCAAAATAAATTTCTAAATTTCTAAATTTCATTTAGTAACTCTGAAAGCTCAACTCTTTTTTAATTTGGGGTGTTTGCAACTATAAAGTATAAAATACATACTCAAGCACCAGTGCATGAGACTTACAGGAAAGATAAATCCCTTGTACTCTTAATCATATTAATTAGTTAACAAAATGTGTAAGTGAGCAGAATATGCCCAAAACAAGTTGCACTATTACTCACCAAAAAAAAAAAAAAGCTTGGCAAGGAAATCAAAGAATGGATATAAATAAAGGAGTAAAAGATGGCAGGCCAAAGATATCAATGAAAAAATGAACAAGATAGTCTTCTACAGTTTAAAAAAATCTCATTTTGACTCTTTTCAATCTCACTCCCATCCTTACCATTGTACCAGAATGGAACTTTAAGGATATCGATAACCTCTAAACTGCCAATGACTTGTCTTCAAGTCTTCATTCAACTTGAACTGTTATATACAACTCTGTTTGAGAAACCCTTCTTAAAATTGTTTCCTCCCTTTGGCCTCTGTAATATAGATTCTGAGTTGGAAAAGACCTTAGAAAACCCTTAGGTCCAATACACACATGAGAATCCAAGTGGAAAATCGTTAATCTCTACTAAACTTCATCTTACTAGACTCTGACATGTCAAAACATTTTGGGATCTTGATTCTGCCATTCAATGTTACCTACCCCTCCCAGCTTTTGTCATCTGTGAATCTGTTAATCATGACAACTATGGCTTCACACACATCATTAACAATGATCTTTCAGTATCTTCATCAAAATAACAAGTCTTAGGAGGTTATAACTATATCACCAACACTTGGTATTGGTGCACAAGGACAAGTACTAATTGAGTAAATTCATATTTATATAGATAGCACTTTGAGGCTTATAAATCATGAGACTACATAACTAGAGAAAGAATAATATACTCAAAAAATATCATGAAGCAGCTATACAATAAGGATTCTAATTCAGGTTCAGTACCCCTATCACCAAACAAGGAGTGCTTAGTAGCTCTGCAAAGACAGCATTTTTCAAGAACCTGGCAACTCCCTTTAAAGACAGAAGAACAGAAAAACCCCGAGAGAATTAGTGAATCATTTATTCTCTGTCAAAAGGAAAGTCCTTTCTCTTCATAGGTGACCTGGTAAATATCTTATGCCCAAATAACAAAAATATACACACAAACAAGGATAGATTTACTACTACTTAATTTCAAATTAATGTTTTTATAGTAAACTTATTAGGATCTTCTGATAATCTGAATTTAAGGCAAGAAATAAAGTAAATACTCAGAATAAAAGTTAAGCAGTCATCTTTTTTTATATGTTAGTCTAAAGTTTTGCCTACAAAGTCAAGGGCATAGCTAAATAATTATCTACTGAATTTGATCAATACACTACTATACTACTTCATGTAGCCTTTGAGGCACTCTCCTTGACTAATTACTGCCATGACTCTCCCATTCAATCCTTAAAATTATAGTAGTGTCAGTTTCCACTATGCAACAGAAAATGTATTGATCTAAACCTTAATTACCAACTCTGACAGACTTGGCCCAGGTCTCATCCTCCTGGATCTTTCAGTAGTGTTTTACTGTTAGACAACTCCACCATTCTGAAAACTCTCTCCCTACTTTTTTTTCCTTCCTACTTTTAATAAAGAAGCAAGGTTCCATTTGTTTTCTGCACTGTTATTTTTCTCAAACTGACACACACATAATAGGCAGCCAAACTTTGGGGAAAATGGAGAACAATCTGCAGGAATGATATACTATCATGGCTTGGATTCAAGTTTCTGATAAACAATTTCATTACTGCTCATGCCTACAATAAGGAAATACGTAGTAATAACATTTTTGATTCTGTTCCTACTTCCTCCTGGCCCTGTTTCTGACTTTCTAGACTTCAAAATCATGTCTCTACTTACATATCATCCTAGAACTTTCCTCAGTGTCTAGGGCTCTCCTCATCCTGGAAAATCCTACCAGTAGTTTGCTTACCCTGAAATATTCCTCTGCATGGCTCTATACCACCCCATTTCTCCCCCTTTGTTGAGTTTCTACTAAACCCTCCATTTTATAGAAGGGTCAAAGCCGTCCCCCTTCATTCCCCTCCCAGCTTCCTTACTTACCTTGATGGACTTCAATAACATTCCTGGACCAGATACTTCATTCCCTCTACTCTCTTCTGTGTTGTGTTGTCATCCCATTTTTAAGCTCCATGAGGGCAGGGAAAAAATTTTTTTTATGCTTATATTTGTATCCCTATCATTTAGTACTGTTCCTGACACCTAGTAAATGCTTAAACTCAGGTCTTCCTGATTCTAGGCCCACCCACTATAGCACCCACATCCTTTCTCCATCTCTTGAAGAATGAAACTATCATAAAGTTAAGTCAGATGTTCATTAGATGCTTTGATTTTGCCTAAGAGAGCATTAGCAGATATTCAAATGAAGAACCCCATCATTACAGCATCATGTATCTATAAAGCATTTAAAGTATTATATAAATGCCTGCTATTATCATGTCAAGTTTGTAACTTCTTTCTCCAACACCTCAATTAATTCTCCTTCTTACCTATGTGATTTGTAGCACATTTGCATGAAAGCATTGCTTCTGTTTTACTCTCTACTGATCTTCACCAAAAAACTATCCCCTATGCTTCCTGCCCTCCTTCCTTCCCTTTTTGGTTCCCAAACATCAGATCTGGGATGCACTGAGAAGCTCTGCGGCATGTTGCAGATACATACTCTCCAGCGTTTATTAAGCTAACAAAATGCTATATCAGTGTCTACCCAGGAACTTCGGGGAGCCAGCAGCCATTAACTCTCCTCTGTCCTTCCTTTGACCATGAGGAGATGGCTGGTACCTGTGGCTCCCTATCTAGAATCTTTGAACAGAGGAAGGTACTTCTTCTAGTAATGGTTTAGCTCCTCCCCTTGGACAGGAAAAGTATCATTCCTACTCAGAAACTTAAATGGTGCAGCAGTCTTTTCTACTTCCTTCTCTACGTCATTCTATGTTCTTCCACTCTCCAATCTCATTTCCCTCTGCCTCCTTTTTTAAAATCTGTTTCTTCAGTGGAACACTTCCAAGGAACATGTCATTCTTCATGAAAACTTGGAGCAGAAATGCATTCCCCCAGCTTATTCATTTCCTCCTCCAGTGTGGTGCCCAATGTGTACTTTTTACCTAAGGAAGAGGTGTTATACAATAGCATTATCATTATCATCTCTATGGGTATGACTTTCAAATCTAACTCCAACCTTGTTCTCTCTTCTAAGCAAAAGATCTTTATATTTATGACAATTTGCTAATGATCTCCACCTGAATAACCCCACTAGAAGTTCAAACTGAACAAATCAAAAACTATTCCAATTCTACCACTCCTCCATTACCCAAAGCCCAGTACATCTCACAGAATTATGAATTCCATCATTCAAACAGAGTTGAAAGAGACTTAATAAATCATCTAATCTCTCATTTTTATAGATGACAAAAATGAGGCCCAGGGAGCTCAAGTTTTCCCAAGGTCTCAAGGACAGTAAAGCAGGAGAGCTGGAATTCAAAGATAATCAAATAAACTTTTACTAAGTGCCTGACAACGTATGTGCATTTGAGCTAGGTGCTAGAGGTAATGGAGAAAACATTTCTGCTCAAGCAGCCTTCTCACCCCTCCCAAGAATCTCTCTTCTTGCAAACAACACTAGCCAGTCCTGTGGGAAGAAAAGCAACCTATCTGTGCTTCTACCCATTCTTTCACACAAGACGATCCGGCAGAGATTGAGTTACAGTATGCACTGAAGACCTTTGTAAATTAATATCTTACTTCCCAAACCTGACCCACTTCCAACATTCCCTTTTATTTTAGAAGATATTGCTACCTTTCTAGTCACCCCGATTTGCAACTTCACTGTCATCTATGACTCTTCCCACATTTCTAATTAGATGCCAAGTTTTGTCATTCCACTCTCCACAACATTTCTTGCACCTATCCCTCTTTCTCTACTCTCACAATCACCAAGCTAGTTCATGCCTCATCACCACTCATCTGGATTGCTGCAACAGGCTTTTAATTGATTTCCTTTCCTCAAGTGTTTCCTCACTTCAATCCATGTAAAGTATAGGTCTATTGTGCAACTCCCCTACTCAAAAAGTTCCAGGGGCTCCCAATTGACTCTAGGATCAAATATTTCATCATTATCTCATCCTTTAAATTTTCCTATTGGGTAAGTTTTATAATGTGTATAAATAGTAGTAAGGTATTGCATATATAAAATTTACAAAAAGTAAACATACACATACAAGGGGGGTAGTTGTTGAGGTTTGGTTTTGTTTTGTTTTTTACTGATGGGGTACACAATCAAAAAAGAGTTTTCAGACCATTAATTTAAGAGACTGGCTTAACCATACATATAGGAGAAGGGAAAAAAAATGCTTGAAGTATACATATTGCTTAGGTTACATAACATGCAGATGACTGTGCAACTGTGCAACTCATTATGTCAATACATACTGTCTTGGACTGACAAGGCAGATAGTCAATAAACTGAACCCAGGAGGATGTAACTAATAATAGCTAGGATTTAAATAGCATTTCAAGGTTTGCAAAGCACCTTATAAGTATTATCTCATTTTACAAGTATTATCATTTTACCATTACATTTATTTAGAAAGCTATTGAGCTATATTTTATTGGGCGAAATTGAGAAGCACCATCAGTGCTCTCAAGATGCACAAAAGCTCATCTTTTTAATACCAAGATTCACCTGTTGAGAGTCAGAGAATACAAACATCTTAGAAAAAATCAAAATCAGTGGTGAATAAAAGGGCAATGAAAAGTGGGTACAACAAGGCAGCTAGGTGGAGCAGTGGATAGAGCACCGGCCCTGGAGTCAAGAGGACCTGAGTTCAAATCTGGCCTCAGACCGAACACTTGACACTTACTAGCTGTGTGACCCTAGGCAAGTCACTTAACCCCAATTGCAAGATGACCCTAAAAAAATCATAAAATACATCATCAGGGAAATGTTGTCAGAAAAGGAAGTTGCCCATTAAGAGTGGGGGGTTATAGATGAATAGCTCAAACGTTGCAGTTATAACTACACGAAAGTCTCCAGTGAACGTAGCACACCTTTTATGGGGGAATTATGGAAGGACATGACAAGAAAAAGAAAGGATGGGAAGATATGGATTGTGACCTGCACTGGTGGAGCAAAATATCCATTCCAATAAGATAATGAATCAAATGAAAGAATAACCATGCCAATACAGTTCTAGATGACAAGAGACTGATTTAAAATAAATTTCTAAAAATGCAATATGTGGTATTATGTACTTTTTAAAAACTTCCACATTAATACAAATGGGTTCCCCCCTCCCCAATTTTCTTTAACAAATCAATGGTGTAGTATATACAGTAAATGAAATTCACTTATTGCTCCACTGACTGAACTTATTTTATCTAAACAGCAAGGCCTTTGAATCAGAAATTTTCTGTTCTTTTAACTTCAGGTGATATAGTTGTTTCTCTTGTTTGGAGTATATAGTATGAAATGTTTTCATTCTGAGAATTTTTAAATGAAATCTTCCCAAACTGGACCTCCCTGTTTTACAGAGGGAAATAGACTCTTGATTCTTACAGGGGGGCCATATTAAATGCTGAAAGAATGATTAACTGATACCTATGCTACATAAGTTAGTACAACCAATAACATTCCTTCATGGGACAAATATGATCCCAACACATAAACCAGAGAAAAATAAGTACAGATCAGTATCACTAATAAATATTAATAGAAATGTACTAAATTACCATTCTAGCAAAACCACAGAACTTTGTTTCAAAAAGTATTCACTATGACCAGACTGGATTTATACCAGTGGTGAAAGGAGAGCTCAACGTAAGACAATTATAGTTAACTATATTTAAAATAATTGACACCACATGATTATGGCTAAGAGGTATAGGAAAGGTCTCTAGAAAAACATTTACAATGCTAAAACCCCTAAGAAGTATAGGCATTAAAAGGCCATTTTTAATATTAAACAGTGTATATCTAAAACCAAAAGCTAACTTTTTTTTTTTTGCAGAGGAGGTATCCTGGAATATTTCCCAGTTTTAAAAAAACAGGGGTACAGTCCCACTATTTGACAATTCTAAAATTGCTAATGACAGCAATTAAAGAAAAGAGAAATTCATGGCATAATAAACACTGGCAGAAGAGAGACAAAATAATCCCTATTTGCAGAGGGCATAAGGGTTTAATCAGAAAACCCCAAGAGACTCAAAGAAATTAAATGAGACTTTAGAAAAGTAGCAATACAAAATAAATCTACAAAAATCAAAATTTCTATTTAGCAGTTAAAAAAAATTCAGGAGAAAATAGAAAAAGAAATCTCACTAAAAACTTCTATAAAACAAAACATCTTATCAATCTGAGTGTACCTAGGCACACTCATGACTAGTATAAATGAATTACAAAAATCTAAGATTTGGGGCACTTAGGTGGCACAGAGGATAGAACACTGGCCCTGCAGTCAGGAGGACCTGAGTTCAAGTCCCAGCCTCAGATACATAACACTCACTAGCTGTGTGACTCTGGGCAAGTCACTTAAGTCCAACTGCCCTCAACAACAACAAAAAAATATAAGACTTGAATAATTGGAGAGAGATTCACTATTCATGTTTGGGCCTGTACCAATAAGTTTAAAATAATATTACCTAAATTATAGATTTAACTACCAAACTACTAAGGTTTTACTTTGTGGAGAAAAATTACAAAATTCATTATCAAATTAGATAATACCTGTAAAACACTTTGCAAACCATAAGAAGACATATAAATACTTTGTTATCATTACTTAGAGAAACAAAAGATTATTAGAACCACCAGGGAAACAATGGGGGAAAAAATGAAGGATGGCAGCTAGGTTGCACAGTGGACAAAGCACCAGCCCTGGAGCCAGAAGGAGTTGAGTTCAAATTCAGGCTTAGACACTTGACATTCACTAGCTGTGTGACCCTGGGCAAGTCACTTACCCCCCAACTGCCTCACCAAAAAGCAAAACATGAAGGAAAAGCACTTCCTTACCTCAAGCTATTGTTATAAAGCAATAATCATAAAACTATTTTACCTTGATTAAAAAAATAGAAAGATAAGCAAAATAGTAGATAAGTAAAAATAAAAATACAAAATTTTCATAAATCCAACATAATAAACTACTCGGGGATAAGATGCCCTCTTTCACAAGAACTACTAGGAAAAGTAGAAAGCAATTGGGGTAAAAATGATTTGGAAAAAATACATATTATGATAAGTTTCAAATAGATATCAATTTTAAAATAAAAAATCATATCACAAAACAGTTAGTGGAAAATCAATATGAATATCTTTTCACAACTATGGTAAGGGAATAGAAGAGATTACAAAAAAGTAAACCGATATCAATTATATGAATAGGGAAGGTTTAGAAGTATAGAATCAATGCAGGTAAGAAAAGAAGGGAAGCTATCAGCTAGGGGAGAGAAGGGGAATCCTTGAATAAAATATCTCAAATATCCATGTTATATACGAAATTAATGTGTAAGGCCAAAAGCCATTTCCAAATAAAGTAGTGAAAGAATATGAATAGTTCTCAAAAGAATTACAAACGACAAGTATATGAAAAAATATTCTAAAAATAATAGAAATGCAAGTTGAAACAATTCAAGTTTTACCTGGAATGCAGAAAAACAATAACAATGATAAAATATGTAAAAACGATATAAATAGTCAATGATAAAGGTGCTGGGTAAGATAGACCACTTGTATACTGTTAGAGCTGTGAAATTGTCCAAAAATTCTTGAAAACAACCTAGAATTGTGTGGAGGAGAAATCACTTAATCACTTTTAACCCAGACATCCCACTGTTGGGCATACAGCCCAAGGAGGTCACAGACAGAAAGGTCCTATTCATGCAATAATATTCATTTCAGCACGTTTATGGCAGCAAATAACTAGAAATAAGATGAGTGTCCACTGAATGAGGAATGGCTGAACAAACTGTGGTATGTAAAGTTTTCAAAAAGAAGTAAAACTATTCATTGGGTATATTATGATGGGTATTCTTTTGAGGTACAAATTAGACTAGAAGTCTGCTGAGGTCCTTCAAACTGTAAAATTCTGTCATTCTGTAAATGTAATGGAATATTATTGCACTATAATAACAAACAGGAAGAATACAAAATGATGCAGTGAAAAAAGCAGAACTAGGAAAATATATATAACACAATGTAAATGAAAGAACAGTAAAGAAGCTGCACATAGTGTTGGAGCCCCCATGCTTAGCCCCAGAGAAAAGAAAATGAACCTCCTCTTTTTTTCCACTGGAGAAATGGGGGCCTGTGGATGTAATGCTATAAATCAGGGCCAGCGTCAATTGGTTTGGCTGAAATGGGTTTTTTTTTTAATCTTTGGCACAAAGTAATGTTTATTGGATACAGTAGGGGGAAAGAGATATATTCAGAAACAAATGTGATATAAAAACAAAAGGCATCAATAAAAACTTTTTTTTTTTACGGTAACCAAATGCACCTACAGATGTACCAATCCTTCAGCTACTGGGTCATCCCCATCAAGTGACACTGTACACAGCACAGAAGAAATTCACAAATTGACAACTTCACATTTTCTGAGGGCAGGAAAAACTATCAAGATATTGTATATTATAAATTCATCAAAAATTTTTTTTCTTAAACCCGGAAAGACTTACATGCACTGATGCTGAGTGAACTGAGCACAACCAAGAGAACACTGTACACAGTAACAGCAACACTGTGCACAATCAACTTAGATAGACTTAGCTCTTCTCAGCAATGCAAGGATCTAAGACAATTCCAAAAGACTCACAATGGAAAATGCTGTCCACATCCAGAGAAAGAACTATGGAGTCTGAATGCAGATCAAAGCAAACTATTTTCTCTTTTTTTTTCCCTTTCTCATGGTTTTTCCCTTTTGTTCTGATTCTTCCTTCACAAGAAGACTAATGTGGAAATATGTTTAATAGGACTGCACATCTATAGCCTCTAGGGGAGAGGAGAGGGGGAAAAAAATCCAAACTCCAAATCTCATAAAAATGATTATCTCTACTATTAAGTGGGAAATTGTTTTTCTTCCTAAGTTTTAAAGTTAAAATTTCAAAACCGTATTAAAACTATTGGTTTTAACACCATGATTTTCTTTTTAGTTAATTAAAAATAACTTGAATACCTAAAAAATACACTGAAGCTTTTATGTCATTAAGCTAACATTTAGTATTTTGGGTGCCATTTTTTATCAGTTTGGATTGAGTTCTTTTAAAAAAAGTTTCGATACTTTCTGCTCTTTACACAACTATATTCCCCACACACCACATATTCCCCAAACTCAACCAAACCATATTTTGCAATAAAGAAAAACAAAACGGACAGTTGAACCATGGAAGACCACATACGAAACGTTTTCTAGCAGAAACTCTGCCCCACTGCTTAAAAGAGAAGGGAAGTTTGTTTCATCATCTGTACTTTACAATCAAGGCTTCGGTTAATGTTTTCCTGGGTTTGTAGTGCTATTTTCATTTCTGCTATTGTAGTCACTATAAATATCCAAAGACTTATAAGATCAAAGGATGGTGGACTTTGAGCTGAAAGGACCCTTATAGGTCAACCTAAACCCAATTCCTTCATTTTACAGATGAGGAAAGACACATTAGGTGACTTGACCAGGTTATACAACTAGTAAGCAAGCAAGATTCGAAGGTCTCAGGTCTTCTGGACTCCAAGGCTAGTATTCATTTCCAGCACTATTATGTCATCTCCACCGTTCTCTTGAAGCTAGTTTGCTTTATTCTGCATCCATTCACATTCATCCTCCACGTTTCTTTAGACTCTTCATTTTCTTAACAATTAATATTTGGACAACTACTCCAATTGTTAATTTACTAGTTTTTACTTTGTTTCTATAAGTGCAGAAGTGGCAATGGCATCATGTATGCTTCAAAGGAGGTTAAAAAAAATTGTAACTTCAAGACAAATTTTGTTTACCACCAAGAGAATTTAGGATATTTAAAGATATAAGTCATAAAAGTCAGTAAGTCATAGTCATTCCTGCCCATAGTTGATCACCTGAAATGCCATCAGTAGAAATGCTTTTTCACATCCAGTTTAACTCCTCCATTCATCGCAGCTGCAAAAGCATGCTGAATTTCCCAGAACAAAAACAGCTTAAAGTTCCCAACCACAGGCACAATTCTGAACACAGAACAAATTTCTTATGCGAAGCTTCTGGGCAGAATTGCTGACGCCTTCTGCAAATACAAACAGTACTGTGGCCCACTGAAGACACCTCTTCCACACTCAGACACATGATCACTGATACAACCTCCTGAGCTGTTCATGCCTAGGGGTCCCATATATGGGCTCACCACTAACCCTTGCTGCCCAACCCCCCCCCCCAGCCGAAGCCCAATCAGGTAATACACACCAGACGATGTTCTGGCAAAAAGTAAACTGTTCACAAAGACAACCCGCTCCCCCTTCAGAAATAGAGAGCAATCAACTCAACCGGTGGTGACAGTGGGGGTGGGGGCACGGGTCTTTTACCTTGGAAACATTCCTCACTAAGGGCTGACGCCTCCTGTGACTTTAGTGTCTACCTACGAGGCCATACAAAGAGGTAGGTGGGAAAAAAGATGTATGAAACGTGTCTTTTATTTAGCAAGCAAAGTTCCAATACAATTCATATGATATCTCTGTTCCAAATTTCCAAACATTTCCTGTGGCTTGAGAATTAAGAGTGCTGAATGAAACATATTCTTGCTATAGAATCCTTATTATCTCTAAAAATCAATAATTAAGCTTAAATTTAATTCTACAATTTTACTAAATAAAATGGTAAACTACGCATATCTTGATTAACCTCTTCATAAACCACTTCTACTAGAATAATAATAATCACATCTATGCATTAGTACAAAGTGTATTTCTCACAAACCTGTGAAGTCATGTAACTATTACTATACTTGTTTTCCAAATCAAGAAACTGAAACTTGAAGTTATATGACTTGCCCACAGTCACCCAAACAATAATGTTAGAGTCAGAACAAGGACACTGGTTTGCCAGGATACGGTAACAAAGTCATATCTTATTCATCAGCATACTAATAAGTGGAGCTGTGAACCTCCATAACCAAAGTCTCTTTGACCCAAAGATTATACTGCTTATAAGCACATACCCCAAGTAGGTCACTGGCAAAAAGAAAAGTTACAAATATACTAAAATATTTACAGTAGTACTTTCTATAGAAGCAAAGAACTGGAAACCAAGTAGATGCCCACCGATTAGGAAACGGCCAATTAATTGTTAATGTAATAGAATATTACTGGGCTGTAAAGAATGATAAAAAGAAAGACATGGAAAGACATATGAACTGACGTAAAGCAAAGTAATCAGAACAAAAAAAAAACCACGCATAACTAAAATAACATAAATTGAAAGAACTACCACAAAACAAAACTGATTACTGTAAAAATCATAAAAACCAAGTTTGATCCAAAAGATTAAATATGAGAAGACACTTTCCCACATTCCTTTGGAAAGATGGGAGGATGCATGAGTGTGGAACACTGAAGATCATATCAGATTATTTTAACGTGTTGGTTGCTTTTGCTTAATGTATTTCTCTTATTACTTTTTTTAAAAACTTTGTTAAAAGGACTGCTCTCTAGGAACAAAATGGGAGGGAAATACAAGGAGAAATGTAGTCAATGTAAAGCAAAAAGATGTCTATAAAATCAATTTTTAAAAAGATAGTGTCAGATTATGGTCCAGGTTCAGCCAGGATAACTTTGCTAGCACTTTTTTTAAAAACCCAGACTAAACTCAATCTGTAGAGTTTCTATAATGGGGCCATACCAAAAAAGCACTTTTGTGGTTGATGATACGCACCTAGAACAATGTCTTTTGAACTTTTTCTGCAGTGGCATTTAAAATAAAAAAGTCCTTGATATTTTAGAATCAATTTCAGTAGGAAAAAAAATGTATTAAGCATTTACTATGTATGAGGTACTATACCAAAAATTAGGAGAAATACAAACTGATACAGAACAACATTTGGGCTATCAGGGAACAAGTAATAAAGAAACAATAACTCAAAAAATGGCAAGAAATATATGGTTACATGCCTGCAAAATTCTCCTAATGAGATTATAGACAGATCGGCTGAAGATACCCTTAAACAGCACAATTACATACAATCAACTATTTACTCTAGTGACAAGTTGTCACTCATTCATTCAATAGTCAAGGAATATTTGAGAAAGACCATGAACTGTGCAGTGATTCTAAAGGGAATAAGCATTACTATATATGCCCTAACAAAGTTTATAGTCTAATAATAATGGTAGAGAGGACAGTTATTACACCATGGGAAGGAGTATATAAAAGCAGCTAAGAAGTGCATTTGGTAGATGGCTGGATTTAGAGTCAGGAAGACCTGAATTCAAAATCTGCTGAAGATACTTAATACTTGTGTGACTCTGGGCAAATCACTTAATCTCTCCTAACTACAGTTTGCTTCTCTACAAAATGAAGGGACTGGATTGATGGTATCCAAGACTCCTTCCACTTCAAAATCTATGATCCTACAATAATAACAGCAGAGAGTCTAAGATAGAACCACAAATAAAAGTACAGTTAAAGTATGCAATAGAATGGTTAGTCAGCAAAGGTTCCATACTCCGTATCCTCAAATCTCCTCAGGCTGACTTACTGTTTCTCAATTTGAGAAGCAAGTCACTGCACTGCAGGAAACAGATGATATTTTGCTTGAAACTGCAATAGAATTAGGACATGTAACACTACAGCATTTTAAGATACGTTTTCAGGGCAGCCAGGTGGCGCAATGGATAGAGCACCAGCCCTGGAGTCAGGAGGACCTGAGTTCAAATACACCTCAGACACATGATACTCACTAGCTGTGTAACCCTGGGCAAGTCATTTAACCCCCACTGCCTCGCAAATGAGTGAATAAAAATTAGATGCTTTTTCTAGCATTGCTACAATTGATTTAGGTACACTAAAAACTACTGGTGGACAAAATAGATGCCCATTGATTGGGGAATGGCTAAATAAATAAAGGCACGTGAATGCAATGGAACCTGACTGTGCTGTGAGAACGCACGTGACGAACAGACGCAGGGAAAGATTTATATGAATTAATGAAGGCTGAAGTAAGCAGAGCCAAGAAAACAATATACGTGATAACAACAACACTGCAAACGGAAAGAAGAATGACACCAACAAATCATGACCGTAATGAAGAGATATGAAAGGACACCCCAACCAAACACTTTGGGTAGGCAGGAGGTGTTACACAATGCATGTGCTTTCAAGTATTTTCAGTGTATCCTTCAGTTGCGCTAATATATTTTTTTCTTCTCTAAAAAATGCTATTTATTATATGAGAGGGTTGTCTTGGAGGGAGAGGGATATTTAGGATAACTATGATGATATTAGAAACAGAAGACAATTAAAAGCTCATTTAATTTAAAAAAAAAACTACTGGTAGAACTATAAACTGGTCTAACCACTCCAGAAAGAAAGTATGAGTTATACGTTTATTCAAGAGTGACTAAAGAATCCAAAGCCTTTAAAAAGACTCCCACCTCCAGGAATACACACACTGAAATATTCTAATTTTATTGTTTTTTCAAGTACCATGCTTTTCCCCCCTCACGCTGCCACCATTAAAAAAAAAATAATAAGTACAGTTAATCAAAAATTCCCACAGTGACCACGTCCAAAAACGCATGTCTCATTTTGCATACTGAGTCGATTCCCTTTCTGACAGGAATTGGGTAACATTCTTTACCACTGGTATTCTGACATCATGGTTGATCACTATACTGATCAAAGTTCTAAAGTCTTTCAAAACTTCATTTCTACAATGTTGGTGTTAACGGTATAAATTTTTCTCCTGGCTCCTGCTCACTTCACTATGTAACAGAAGTCTTCTCAGGTTTCTCCATACAGTCTCCTCTCTTCATTTCTTACAGCACCATGGTGCACCACTACATGCACACAGCATAATTTGTTCAGTCATTCCCCAACTGATAGGCAGCCTTCTTAGTTTCCAGTTCCTTGCCACTGCAGGATGAGCTCCTATAGATATTTTTTCTCCATATACAACATTTTCCTCTCTTTAATCTTTTCCAAGTATAAGCCTAGTAGTGGAATCTCTGGGTCAAAAGGTCTGCACAGTTTAGGTACTTTTTGGGCCATAGTTCCATACTGTTGTTCATAATGGCTAACCCAATTTCCAGTTACAGTACTTCCAAAAGTACATTAATGTTTCTGTTTTCTCACAGCTTTAATTTGCCCCTCTCTAATTATTAATTTGGCCTTTTTTTTTCACATGTCTATAGACAGTTTGGATTTCTTCCCTTGAGAATTGCCAGTTCATACCTCTGCCCACTTATTAACTGCCAGATGTCTTTCATAAATTTCTATCAATTCCTTATATATCTTGAAAATGAGACCTTTTTCAGAGAAGTTTGATGCAAATATTTTTCCCCACCTGTTTACCTTCAAATCTTAGCTGCAATGGATTTGTTTACATAAAAACTTCTTAATTTTATGTAATCAGAATTGTGCTTTTTATTTTACCAAGATCTTCCATCTCTGTTTGGGATATGAACTCTTCTTGTCCTAGTCATAGATCTGAAATTTCTTATTGTTTTTCTAATTTCTTTATGATGTGATCTTTTATATCTAGGTTATGTACCCATTTGGAACTTTTATATGGCATGAGGTGTTAGTATAAATCTACTTTCTACCAGACTGTCTAGTTTTCTAAGCAGTTTGTTATTTTGGGTTTTTTTTAAATAGTGACTCCTTTCCACAGGAGGTAGGGTGTTTGAGTTTATCAAACACTAGGTTACAAGGTCCGTTTCCTTCAGTACCAAACTATTTTGATGACCGCTGCTTTTTTAATACAGTTTGAGATCTGGTATTGTTGGGCCTTCCTCCTTCCCACATTTTTTTCCCTATACCAAAATATTCCCAACACTTTTTGAGGTAGAAAATGAGTAGAAAACAAAATATATGCTCATTATATTGGGAAGGATGAAACTAACAATGGTACATGAATGTAATGGAACATTACTGGCCATAAGAAATAACAAAGCACTAAGGGAAATACAGAGAAAAAAAATCACATAAACTGATACAAAGCTAAATAAATAGAACCAGAAAAACAATACACATAATGACTACAATGTAAACAGAAACACAAATACCACCAAATACTTGAAACTGCAAATCGTATGATTATAATAACCAAGGTTAGGCAGTCCACAAACATTTACTGAGCACCTACGATGTGGCAGGCACTGTGCTAAGAACTGAGGATACAAAGTAAAAGACAATCCATGCCCTTGAGGAGCTCACAGTCTAATGGGAAGACAACATACAAATGTTTAGTTCCAAGGAAGCACTTCCTCTTCTTTGCAGAGGTAAGAGACTACAAACGTGGAACACAACATATATTG
Source organism: Phascolarctos cinereus (assembly GCF_003287225.1). NCBI lineage: Eukaryota > Metazoa > Chordata > Mammalia > Diprotodontia > Phascolarctidae > Phascolarctos > Phascolarctos cinereus. The sequence goes on from NW_027556098.1 coordinate 387,721,278, forward strand.
AGGGACATTACTGATATGTTGGTTGATGCAGCTGAACATTTCCCCCCCTTTTAAAATTTGTTGTGAGAGATGGATCACTGGACAGTGGAAAGGTAAAAAGAGTATTACTCAGAAATGAAGGTGGTTAAGAAGCATAGTGCATATGGAGTGGTCTTGGAATCATGAAGACCTAAGTTCAACTCCTAACCTGGCCCTTGGCTATGTAACTCTGGGGCAGTCCCTTAACTTCTTAGTGCCCCAGACAATTCTCTAATACTATAAGTTGCAAGGTACCTACTATTCTGCATTAATACAAGAAGCTCCTCTTCTCACCAATTAAATCATAGGAAGGAAAGGAGGGAGGAAAGAAAAGGTGATGTCAGAACAAAAGGTATTAACAAAAATAATATTCTTAAAAACTTAAAGACTGTAGAAAAGTTGTTGGAAGAGTCCAGCAACATTTAACATGTTTCATAAATCTCAATGCAGTCATAGAAAAGTTCTAACAACTTCCGGGGCTGTATATTACCTTTCTTACACAGCCATGTCAATTGCTTCCAAGGAGAAGAGCAGAAGAACTAGGCTGAAGGGGTTCCTCCCAAACCATAGAAGGCAGGAGGCGAATTCTTAATCAGGCAGGACTATAGAAACAATTTAGTTTAGTTAGTTCAAATCCTAAAACTTGATTAGCATTCATTTCTAGCACCTCTTCTTCAGAGAGCCCTTTCTTAAACAATGCTGTATTTATACTGCTGAAATGAGTGGCTCAGTGAAAAACAACACTCAACAAGGCAGAAAAGTCCAATGGTTATAACAATCAGAACAATGAATATAATAAAACAATTAGATTACAAAGGCTGATTGTTCTAAAGGTGTATCTGTGGTTTTACCTCATTTATTAACTAGGCTTTGTTACTGCCAAGAGTCACAGAACAGTCTGTAGTGGAAGGGATTTTGGAGTTCAATCTAGTCAAAACCTCTCTGTTTAATGATGAGACAAGCAAGGCTCCAAAGGGTGAAATAACTGGCTTATGGCCACACAGGAATTAAATGGCAAGGCTAGGACTTTATATCTCCTTGACTCAAAGGCCAGTCTTCTTTCCACTCCTTCTCAGCCTGCTTTAATAACAATTAATCTCTTCTGCTTAGCCATTTACTTTAACTATAAAACTCAATTCACAGAATCAGAGACTTAGAAGACAGCTCTGAGGCCATCTAGTCCAAACTGTACCTAAAAAAGAATTCCTTCTACAATAAAGCCAATAGGAAGTTATTCAGTCATCGCTTGAAGAGTTCTAGTAGGAGAGAATCCAATACCTAAGGTAACCATCCCATTTTCGGATCACTTCTAATAATTAGGAAGTTTTCTTTACATAAACCTAAACTTATTTCTTTGTCAGTTCTGCCTTTTGGGACCAAGTACACGTTTAATCTTTCATTTGTATAAAAACCTTTCAAATATCAAAACATATTTCCCCTAAGTTTTTTCTTCTTCACATTAAGAAATCTCATTACTTTTAACCAGGGATACAGAGATTAAAAAACAGTCCCTATTCTCGAGGAACTTATAATCTAATATAGAAGATGATGTGTATATAAAATAGAATGTCATTAAGTAAAAAGAGAGGTATGCTATATTACATTTAGTGGGGTAGAAATCACTTTTTGATGGAAAATACGAAAGGGAAGAGATCACTTACTAGGTAGTACATGAGCCATGCCTTGAAGGGATGGCTTTGGACAAAAGGACTGAGGTAAAAAAGAGTAGGATGAGGTCAGGGAACAGCTGGGAAGTCTATCTTGTTTGTAGTAAGAGTGTTAGTGAAGTATAGTGAAATGAGGCTGGAGCTTTGGTCCAGTCAAGTATAAGCTCTTTGAAAAAAAGGACTGTTTCATTTTTTTACTTTATCTCCCCAGCATATAGTAAACAAGTGATAAATGCTTGTTAAATTTTAATATTGTGGAAGGCCTTACAATATTCCAATTAAAAATTTGTATTTTACCCTTTAAGTGATGAGAATTAACTACAGGGACTTTAAGTTTTTTAAAACAAGGGAGTGATATAGTCAGATCTGTATATCCAATCAATCAATAACCATAAAGGCTTAAGGAAGCAGCAGGCAGAACAATTTCGCTGAAGGCATAAATGACAGTATGCATGAAAGACAGTAATATGCAAGCAACCTGGAAAAACAGCAGGAATTTGAAGTCAGATGGTGAAGACTTTTAAATGCCAATGAGGAAGAGTTTATATTTTTTAATCCTAGAGGCAACAAGGAGACAACAAAGTTTCGGAGCACAGAGGAATAAAAATGCGGCAGCTGTATGGAAGATGGATTGGGGAGGGAAGAGAGTGGAGAAAAAAAGACAAATCAGCAGGCCGCTCAACCTCTGTCTGCCTCAGTTTCCTCAATGTTAAGCTGGAAGACATAATAGTGCCTACCTCCCAGGGCTGCTATAAGAATCAAAGGAGATAATACTTATAAAGTGCTTAGCAAAGGGCTTGGCAGATGGTAGGTGCTTAATAAATGCTTATTTTCTTCCTTCTTTTCCTTCTACAGTTAAGGAACATAATAACCATTACATTTTGAAAACAAAGTTCACTTTCTCTTCAGTACTCTTTGACAATGGCCTATGGAATTTAGTGTATACATTTCTCTCTCTCTCTCTCTCTCTCTCTCTCTCTCTCTCTCTCTCATCAAAAACTGGAGACAAAACAGTTACAGAGTAACAGAGGTGGAAGCGCAGAAATCATCTAGTTCAATCTATAATGGTTAGTTAGGCATAACCTGTTCTTGGTTTAATATCCAACTCCCCTATTGTAACTATTTTCATACTGTCATTTATTTACATTTTTTAATTATGAACACAGAACTTATTAAAAAAAACTTTAATCTCTGAATTTTTAAAAATTAACATTTATAAATGTCAATGTGCTAACACTAAAGCTTTGCAACAATACCTTACCCACTCCCTCCCCTAAGGGAGAAATGCTTGGTAGGAGTAAGCAATAAAAGGAAATGACGACCTGTGATAAACTTTAGAAGGGGCAAGCTGTATGTACCAATGCTTTTGAAAGCCCTAGTTTAATTCCAACAAAGGCTTAGTGATGACTGTAAGTAATTACTACCTGTTTGATGGCCTATGTGAAGCTGTAGTCTCAATTTCAGGCATTAATAGGATAACTACAAATAACTCAAAACCACATCACAAATGACTGTTTTGTGTCAAGTCTTTGACTAAATAGACATAGATAATGTAAAGTTAATGGATCACAATTGCAAAGTATGAGTATCTGAGAAGTTTCACGGGACTATCTGTAGTTCAAGACAGACATGGATTAATAGAAAACTTTACCCTTTGATGATTAAAAGGCCCCATTTAAATCTTTATAATAATGCTAAGCTACAAAGTGGGAGATAAGAACAGGTGTATTAACCCCAAATGCCTCAGCAGGGGCTTGAATATATCTCCAGGAGCAGCTGTTAAAATATTTCAAAGAAAATGTTACAAAAACACAAAAATTAAAAGTATAATCAACACAAGACCACAAACAAATGTTCCTAAATTCAAAGAATAAAGCTAACAAAGGCCTAAAATGTTAAAATGTGAAAGAACCAGAAAAAAAAAAAGCCAAGGAATTAGAGTTCTGCATACCCTGTTTAAACAAATATTCACTGTCAAACATTAAGCATACAAAAGCTACTATTCAGTTTAGGGGTTCTAGGCATCAGTGAACAAACCAGTTTGCCTTCATTTTTTGTGGCATGCAGTGGCTCATGAAATCTTCAGTACAAGACAACTCTGTTAGGGTTATAAGTACAAAAGAAAAAGTTATCAGTATATCTATCTTTAGTAAAAAACACTTAGTATCAGTCTAAACAACAAAACAATGCCTTTGATTTGAATCATTGTAAAGTCAATCCTTTACAATTAATATGAATTTTTTAAAAACTTACTTGATATAAATTCATTTTTTGCTAAATCATAAATAAAACCTATTATCTAACTAAAATATTACAATGTAATTGAAATGCTTTGGAAAGTGATGCAACAAAAGGTATTTTTTATTTTAAAAATATCTGAAATAAAATGAATGTCATTTGTTGGTATTATGATAAACAGCAAGCTCTTAGAACTATTTATCTTGTCTTCTGTTGAACTTAAAATAACTGGGAAACATTTACCATTCTACTGCTAAAATACTTCTTGAAAAACATGTTTTAAGAAGTCAACAAATGATAAGAACTAATATGGGAAACATGACATCAAACTCTTTAGAATGCAAAGAATTTGTCAACACAAGGCTTTTTCTTAAATTTTTCTAATCAATTTTACTTTTACAATGCAGCTTTTCACCATCACTCAGGATTTGTTCTGCTTAACATGTCTGCTTCCCATTCAGAATCAAATCTTTTTAAAATAAAAGCTACCCTCTTCTGAGCTTGGGGGAGGAAAGGTTAAAAGGAGAAAAAATACTGCTTAGAATATTTTTTTAAAGGAAAGGGCACACAACTGAAAAGCAGGTTGGTCTTGCCTATATATTAAAAAGCAGCTGTTAAAAAAAATTTCATTGGACACAATGAACAGCTGAGTTGGAAGGTAACCCTACTAAAACACTTTGAAAATGAAAAGTCCTTATTCTCCATTTTAGCAATTAAAGGTTGTAAACATACTGTTCAAAACGTACACACACATCCATACATGAATCCCCTTTTTTCTATACCAAAAGTTAGATAAATAAAAACATCTATTAAATAAAATTTTACATCTCATTAGGAAATTCCAAAGATCTGACAAGACAGGTTAGGACAGGTCCCTTCTTCATGTTCCGTCTAATTCTTCTCTGTACAGATAAAATAGCTTTCCAGGGAGGAAAAAAAAAGTTGTTATCCTAAAGAGATGCTGCTACACTAACAAATTCAAAATTATTTATTTCGTTGGGAAAATTAAATAGTAAAAAAGATAATGGCTCTGCCTCTTCTTACTCCTAACAAAACCAAAATCTATTTTATGGGGAAGAATAGTCCTTACTGACACAAGGTAACAATGAAGTTTATGTAGGTAAGACTAGAAGCACTGGATCTGAAGTTTACAAAGATACGTTGGGCTAGAATTCACTTGCCTACTCTGGGCCTCAGATTCCTTATGTGTATAATGGTATTGGGGGGACAGGGTGCTGTTTAGATTACAGAGCTAGCTGAAAAGAACCTCAGATGCCATCTAGTTCAGCCTTCTCACTTCACAAATGACAAAGGTGAGGGCTAGAGAGATTAAGTTATTTTTCCAAGGTCACACAAATAATAACTGATCTTTAAGGTCCTTTCTAGCTCTAAATCCAATGATCTTATGAATTTAATAAAATTACAACCACTAGCCAACTTCCCTCTCCCCAACCAAGATCTGGCTGAACAACTGTTTTCATTTTTAGCCTGGGAAGATCTTCAAAATAATTTCTGAAATCTGACTTTAAGTGTCTGTTGTTGTTTAACATATTTTACATTAAAATATGTCTGGGATGCACAGTGTTCAACTAACATAAAAGAACTTGATTCTTCCACTCACTGCCATTCTGCCCCACAAGGGGAGTAGCAATCTTCTGCAGATAAAACTGAGCATAACAATGATTTACCACTAGTTGGAGAAACTAAGTGAAACAAGGACTGCACAATTTCCAATTTTTCTCTGCAACCTGCATTGCAGCGGGGTATACACACATCCATGCAAAGGCATAAAGGGCAAATTTTTCATGAGCCTCCAGAACAAGAAAGTACTAAATCAAGTAAAATGTTTACAAAAGCCAATAGCAGTAGGACACTACTAGACTACTTTAGAAAGACAAGAAGCTGCAAAGAAACGAAACTATGTATCAGTTTACCTTTGAATGTAAGTAGGGCCAAAGTATTAGCTACACTGTCATCTTCAAAGCACCAGTCAGAAGAGATTTCTCTACTGTCAGTTAAGAGAACATCTACTTTTAAATCCAAAAAACCCATGACTAATTGAAGCCCTGAGATTTGTGAAGGTATTTTTTAGAGTGTGTTAAGTTTTTCTGTTTCTTCAGCACTTCAGAAGGGACAGGTAGAGAAAGCAATGAGAACTTAATGTGGGCAACAGGGATCAAATAATAAGATTTAAAGTACTATCATTTCTAACATGAGGTATTACCACATAGTATAAAATACAGACCAACCACGGAAAATTTGAGAATTTACTTTGAGCATGCACACACACATACACGCACATACACACGTTTCACGTAAAGGCAGAAAACATAGTTTCACATTCACCAAGCGAAGGAGGGTAGGTGGGTAGGCAGGTAGGAGTTGGTGAGGAAAGCCTTTTTTTTTCTCCGCACACGCTGTCCTCAAACTGTAAAAAGAGGGTTTCAATTCAATAGAATATCTGATCAGAACCTATGTAACCTTGTCAACATCGAGGCCATGACTGTAGACTAGCCCTCTGTAACAGCTGTCTCTGTTACTTCCTACCTGTGGGACCCTGGGTCAGTTACTTCCTCTTTCTGGGTATTTCCTCCTCTCTAAAAGAGGCCAAGGCAGAAACTTCTATAAGCTTTCTTCTAGCTCTGAGCACAAATGAAATGTGTAAACTGAAAAGGCTGGCTGGTCCAAAAGAAAAGCCTATAAACCACCTCTCAAAAGCAAACTGAGATACAAGACTTGAATGACATTCAAAGGCATCAGTTCAGCCAAGATTATGTCAATGAAGTGTTGGGTAGGAAGGAACCTGCTCACTAAGAATGACACTTAATGTGATTCCAACTAGAGGAATTGCAAGGATGAGGTGGGGGTAGAGAATTGAGAATATAGACATGATGGAGATATTCCACATAAGCAGTTATTAATTAAACTATGAGATATACTAATTGTGGCTAAGATTATAAAGATTATATAACAGTAATTAGTCCTCCCACATGGGTTGATAAAGAAATTACACTATACTCTAAATATGATCACAGGATTTAGAATTGGAAACGACTTTAATGATCATCTAATCCAACCACTCCCTCCCCACCTTAAAAACTGAAGACCAGAGAGAAATGCCTGAACAGCTAAGGCAAAATTAAAACCCAGAGAATCTGAATCCAAATAAAGATTTCTTTCTACTACATTTATGCTTGCATGTCTCAGAATCTTTGGGAAACTAACTGCTACAAGATGTATTGGGATACAGTCAAATAGAACAACAAACCCAGGCCAAGAGACCATACAGTTGGCTAATTTGATGAAGCTAATAAAACATAGGAAATTTATTGTTTCAGCTAGTTCACTCTAACCTATGAAAGGTTAGAGAATATAACTTCATCACAAAATTGAAGCAAATAGATAGTAGAAAATAATTAATGTAAACACCACTATTTTCAGCAGGATGGTTTTACATATGTTATTAGGGCACCTTGAGGAATCAGAGCATCTTATGGGAATAGAAAATTCATTTTCACACTTTGATTTAAAAGGGCTGAACTAGTAATGTATCATACATCACCAGAAGATCACTATATCTCAATAATTTAGATATTTGGCTAAGCAGCCCTGAATTATTATAAAGCATTAAAAATGCTAATTTGCACAACAGAAAAATCATATTTTCTGTATTATTAACATTTGACCATGGGATAACCACAGTATCATATATTTTCTTTACATTGTATAGAAACTCCTTAACTGATATATATAAAGCTCAAACTACAGAACATTTGAAAAAAACAAAAGCTATTCTGGACCCCAAAACCAAGATTCCAAAGCATTCTATTTGAAATTCCAAATCCTAAGTATATATGTGAATGCAAATAGAAACAAAAACGAGGGACCCACACGTATTTAAATGAATGTAAATTCCCCAGGTATCCAAACTTGAACCTAAAGATGCAGAAAAAATGGTGCATTTGTGATTTTCATTAATTTTAACAATAAAATTATAGTGGCTTTCATCCGTAAAATTACAGAATTTCAGAGTTGGAATGATTCATCCTACAGATGGCCCAAAGAGCCCAAAGCCCTCAAGTGACTCTCATGAAGTGGCACAGTTAGCAGGCAGGGCCAAGGAGTGAAACAAGATCTCCTGACTCTGATGCCAGGGGTTTCTGGGATCTCTCCATATCTCAACACCTATCTTTCTCACAATAACTTAAAACTTTAAAACTGTATGCAAACTGCCAAGTGGAACCTCACTCACCTAGAGACCAGGAAGGCCTGATTGACAGCTTTAAAAAAAAAAACACATACATGAAATCATATTAGAAAAAGAACCTTTTGAATTAAAAAGCAATTAAGTTAATTTCTAAAAGCTACTAAAAACAGTCCATTTCATGGATCGATGCAGATTGCTGAAGTAGTTTTAAAAAAACTTAAATGAAGCACACTATCCACCTGCTGAGAGAGAGTTGACAGATTCAAAATGCAGAATATACACATACATTTGTGGACATGGACACTGTGGGAATTGTTTTACATGACTATGCATAATTGTTGAGGGTTTTCTTTTTTGCTGTCATTTAATGGAGAACAGGTAGAGAAAAATGCTTTGCTAAATGGAAAAAATAAAACTAATCATTTAAAAAAAATTAACTTCAGAGATCCTAGGGCATGTGAAGAAAACAAGTAAATCATGAATGACAAAAGATGAGATGAATGGCTATGTTGGTACCCACAAAACAGTAAAAGAACCCCACAACCGTGGTGAATCCTTTAAAGACCCAGCACCTAACCAGGAAGAGAAAAGAATCACTAAGGATGAGAAGGTAGGGATTCACTATGGTCAATATTAATAAAGGTGAGTGGAAACACCCATTCTAATGAAATGACAGACTTATAAATAGTCAAAAGTAATTATCAAGAGCAGCTTGGTGGTACAGTGGATAAGAGTACCCAGCCTAAGGTAAGGAAAACTCATCTTCGTGAGCTCAAATCCAGTCTCGGACACTCAGTAGCTATGTAATCCTGGGCAAATCACTTAACCCTGTTTGCTTTAGTTTTCTTATATGTGAAATGAACTGGAGAAGGAAATGGCAAACCACTCCAGTATCTTTACCAAGAAAATCCCAAATGAAAGTGAATGAATGATCCAAATGAAAATGACCCAAAAGAGTCAGATATGACTGAAAATGACTCAACAATAGTTATCATGAGTTAAACATTTTAAAACTCTTGTTAAATTTAAGACTTTTTATTAACTAAGACATACTGACTTCACTGCAGTTGTGAATGGTGGCAAGTCTTTATTTACTTTCTAAAAACTCAATTTCCCCTTTTTGGAAAGAAAGCCCTGAAATAAGTTGCTCTCCATACTTGGGCACATCTTACTGTTAGTTTGGAGGGATTTGGTAAATCTTCATTGTAGACTTTAATTTATAAGCACACAGTTCTTCAATGCTACATAACAAAATAATCAGGTCAACCACTACATGTTAAAATGTTTCAAGTGACAGCAAAACCCAGGGTTTTCATTAAACAATTTCAATCACTGAAAGATAATGTAAGTATCTGCAAATCACCTTACTATTTTAAATTAATTCAAACAGCACTTCTGTGAAGCAGGATACCAAGCACTGTTTTGACTTAAAGAGTCCACTAAGATGAGATGCAAAGACATTAAGTATTTTGTCCTTGCAGAGCAGAACAAGTTAGTAACGGAGCTAGAATTAAAGATCAATAATAGTCCTTGATTCATACTGCTGAGAATGAGCAAAAAGGGATTATTTTAATAAAAATTATATTGAGTTCTAAAATCCAGACTCCCACAACAGGAGCAAATAGATAAACCAGGCATGACAGACAATGTGCTGAATTTTTACTAAAGATGTCACAGAGACAGTGGTCCAGGAGGCAAAAATGAAGATAGAGATTGGAAGAATGAACAAGCCAGAATAAATTCTACTCATACCTAACTTGTAAAGGATTTCAGGCCAGTCATACTCTGGCAGTGATAGCCCTAGCTAGCATGTTCACATAAAGATATATGAACATATATTATCTACATTAATTTTACACTTATAACAACTATAATATATCTGCATTGGTTGCTAGAGTCAATACCAAGCAGGTTTGGGGGACTGTGGCTTCCAAGGGTGGGGTTTCTTATGGTGCCAGAGTGGCTAGTCTGGTCACTACATAGAACTCCTTCTAGCCCCATCTCCTGGCATTTGGCCAATCTGCCATTCTGCATGGGCCATGTGGCCTGAAATAGTCAGGAAAGGTCAGCAGGAGCCAGCTCCACTACAGCTCAGCTGTTCTCTCCATCTATTAAATGTGTTATTTAACTTTAAATAGAACTACGCTTGCCACCTTCATCACTGCTGTTTGTAGCAGAGGGAAACTGCCTTCTTTACTTTGAATAGATAGGTAAGGTAAATGGGGGGGGGGGTTGGTTGCAAATATAGTAGGAAAGAGGATGGTAAAATGATGAGAAGACATAACAAGTCATGAAGGGAAAGAAATTTAAATGACAGGCAATTAAAATCTTCAATGGGTGACAAGATTCTCATATGAAATTATTTCTAATCCAGTATAACAGGAAAATCTAGCTTAACAATTTAAATTATCTCAATCAAGATCAAAAGATTTAAAAATGAAAGGGACCTAGGAATAATCTAATCCAACTCCCAAATTTTACAGATAAAGAAATCAAGGTGAATTGACTTGCCAACCATCACACAACTAGTGAGGAACAGAAAATTAGAATACAGAATCACAAATTGTTAATCATAGCACAATTTCAAATTAATACAAGAAACTTTTCTGGGTGAAAGATGACAAGTCTCCCCTCAAGGTTCTAAATCTAAAACTTCATTATCAAAAGAGAATTAATACAACTAAGAGTTCTTCCAACATATTTTCTGTAGGGTACAATCAGTCCAATGCATATTAAGTTACAACTTACAGTTACATAGTACTTTAAGGTTTGCAAAGTGCTTCTCTCAAAAAAAATCCTGGAAGGTAGATTATGTAAGTATCACTATCCCCATTTTACAAGTGAGAAAACTGAGGCTCTGAGAGATTAAGTGACATAGCTGGCTGATGAGAAACTGGCTTTGAACACTGGCATTCTAACTCCAAATTCATTACTCTTTCCCCATACAAAATGCTAAAACGCCTCCCTAGGGGCAGCTAGGTGGCACAGGGAATAGAGCACTGGCCCTGGAGTCAGAAGGACCTGAGTTCAGACAAGACCTCAGACACTTGATACTTACTAGTTGTGTGACCTTGGGCAAGTCACTTAACCCCAACTGCCTAGCCAAAAACTATAAAATGCCTCCCTAGGAAGAAAAACAATTTAAAAAAACAAAGTCATTTTTATAGTCACATGTAGGTTTTTGCCCAGTGCTAAGCACTAAGACACTAAAAATAGCAAGAAATAGATTTCATTCTATATGGCATCAGGCTCCAACCTACAGAGCAAATGATAGCTTCCAAGGAGGTGCTAGATACTGGCTCTAGTTACTACCTTTTTAGAACTCAAGTACTAGTTCTCAAATAAATATTTCTTTTTCTTAAAAACAATGAAACATACAAGTGGCCTTATGAAGATATTTTAAAGATCAAAAAGCTAGACATAAAAGCCAATAGTCTGTTAAGGTCAAAAGAACATTAAACTGACTTCTCGATAGATACACATGTGTGTACATATATATGTATATATGTACACATACACACATGTGTGTATATACCTACACATATATACGTGTGTTATACGAATTAATTGCACTCAATCAAAAATTCCTTAATTATGTAAATGACTTAACATAAGGGTGACCTATCTGACCTATCTATGGGCAAGAATCTGAACAGAGTCAAATGTTACTCCAAACACAGTTGCAGGTATGAAAGAAATGTCTTGGTTTTCTGACTTTAAAAGTGGTTAACCATTCACCCCTCAGTGCAGTGCAATGTTCTGCTTCAGATCTTTACTAAAGGTCCTTACACTTGCTAAATTCTTACCAATCCTTCTAAGCCCAATTCCAATACCACTTCCAAAAAGAATGCCCTGGTCTGCCCTGTCAATAAAGACTGTGTTCCACATAGGAAATGTAGCACTTTGCAAATTTCTAGTGAACTTTAGCACTATTTTCTGTACAAATAATTAAGTACAAGTCATTTCCTCCACTCTAGTATACAAAATATACTTATACTTATAGTAGACTCTAAGTTCCAAGAGGTCAAGACTGTGGGACAAATCCCTTTATTAAGAGGATTTGTTCTGTGAAGTTTGGATTCAGTCAAAGGGCCACACTTGAGGACTGAGAGAGCCACGCTTGCTATAGGTTATCCAAATTTAATCTCCCCAAATGCCCAGAATAGTACTAAGCACACAAAACTTGTGTGTTTATTAAAATTACTGCATTCAACAGACATTTATTAAGTGTCTATTTTATAGATAAAGTAAATACAAATACTTTGTAAATAAAAGGGGGGCAGGGGTGCTGGGAGAGGAAAGGAAACGAGTGTCTTAATAACTGTTGTTGAATTGTTCCCTATACTTAGAATAACCTCTCCTCTACTTAATAAAATCCTACACACCCTTCAAAAATCAAAATCAAAATCCATCTCCTACATGAAGCTTTCCCTGAACACTCAGGCCCAAAGTAATCTCTCCCTCCCTCCTCTTTAAGTCGATAAATGTCATGTTCATACCACATTTATCCACTTACTTCCAGGTATTGTTAATTATTTTTCACACTAATTCTTAACTCCCTAATTAAAGGGCAAGAACCATGTTTTCTACATTTTTTTTTTACTGTTAACATCACATTCTGACAGCTTGGAGAATCAGGTGTTTCCCTGAAGTTTTCTACTTATGTGACGAAGCTTTTTTCAAAAAATGTTAATGGATTTTTTCTACAATATATTACATACTCTCTTTCCTCTTTAGACTGTGAACAGTATTTAATTTTTTCCTAGAGGGCCCCGGGTCATCATTCTGAAGGAAATCACTGATGAGAAGACCTCCTCAGGACATCTATGGAGGGAATGATGATTGATGATGGTAACTACTCACATCTCCTGAGTTCTTTAAACTTGATTCAGTACTCTCTTCACAATTCTGGAATCAGTGCTACAAGTCTTATTGGTCCATCTGTCAGCTGAGGTCCAGTTCAGAGGGACTGAGAAGACTTGCCCATGTCCTAGAGCTAGCAAGTGGCATTCATTCACCTCTAGGTCAGCTTTAAGTCCCTGGCTCTTTGCATTCCTCCATGCTATTGTTATTCAATTGTGTCCAGCTCTTTGTGACTCTGTGGACCATACTGTCCATGAGGTTTTCTAGGCAAAGATACTGGAGTGGTTTGCCATTTCCTGCTCCAATGGATCAAGGCTAACAGAGGTTAACTGACTGGCCCAGGGTTACAGAGCTAATAAGTGTCTGAGGCCGAATTTGAAATCAAGTCCTCCTGATTCCAGGCACAGAGCTCAATCCTCTGAGTCACCTAGCTGTCTCCTCCATGCTAACATTCACCAAAGAAAGCAAGCTATTTTCCTATGTATTATAATATTCCAGACAACTACACTTTTAGAATTCTAGATTTGGAGGTATGTATGCATATCTCTTCCCTGTCAGCTGCCACTTAATACTAGAGTGATGTCACTGTAATAATATCTGATTATTCTGGAATACCCTCCTTTGGCAAGCCATGCCCATTATATATATATTATATATGTATTATATATGTATGTATGTATGTATGTATGTATGTATGTATGTATATATTCCTAATGACATGATTCATCACTCAAATTACCAAAGACCTAATAGATTTAGAGCACAAGCCTGAGATTCCCCTGTGAGTAAAGTACAAAAATTTTAGGACGAAGACTTTGTAACATCATTTTTGATTGTTATGAAGTCTTTTTTTTTTGCTTATTTCCTGCTTCTCAGGCCATGTTCTAGCTAAGTAAGGTTAGTAGCTAACTGAATGAAATGTTACTGTATGCAATATTTTGTAACCCCTATATAACTGAATGGGTTCCAGAGTGAAAATATTAGGATAACTTCATTCTGTATTTACTGCCCTGCTAGATTTCAACTCCACAGAACAAGATGCCCCTCCCAGAATTAGCTCACCCCTTCTCAACTCCCACCACTCTGCTAACTCAAGCTGTATTTGACACCACCCTCCCTTAGCCTCCTCTCCTCTCTGACTGGAGGGCACAATATCAAGCTCCTCCCAAAACCTTCCTTTATAGAGGGCAGAAACTGGACTCTAGGCTCACTCCACTTTGCACCTGCTGCTCTGCTTGCTTTCAGCTCCACAGAACAAGATGCCCCCGTGCTGGGTGCCTCTTGGTGTCTCTTTTGAATTTTAAGCTTTTTGAGGGCAGGGATTGTCTATTCATTGTATCCCCAGAGCTTGGAACAGTGCCTGGCACACAGTAGGTGCTAAACAAATGTTGACTGGACTGGATCACTTGATCATAGATCCAGAGCTAGAAGGAATCTCAAAGGCAATCTAGGTGCCTCCCTTGTTTCAATGATGAAGAAAATGAGACCCGGGGGAGTTTAACTTGCTCAAGGTCACACAGGGAGGTGTTCTAAGGAGGATACCAGACATTTCTTTAGAGGTTTGCATTGCTGTTTTGTTCCTGGACAACCAAGCTAAGATGAACATCACCATAAACCATTCAATAGACCATAGTCCTCCTGCATTTCAAACCAAAGTTAATGGTCTATGTCACCAAACACTAAGGAATCAATTTGTGAATTGAGGGGATGAAACCTCTACCACTCAATAAATCCATCATAATCAGTCCAATTTAAGGGACTCCTTTACACTTAATTATATTTTAAATACCATCATCCAAAAGATAAGATTCAAAGTTAAGATTCTAAAGAACATCTGATATATACTTATACCATCTCTTTGGACCAAAGCAAAATTGTACTCTTCACAATCACTGGTCAGAAGAATGAAGTATGAATTGTCCACTTTGGATCTGCATCACTCAGAATATCCATTCTAGCCTAGCCTACAAGGCTGATGAATTCTTAAAGGTATCATATTCAGTGCACAGCTGTGCATACAGTAGCTGCCACAAAAAGAAACCTTAACAAGTGACATGTGTGAATATATGTATTATATATGTACATATTGTCACATGTCACACACAAATGTCATGTGTGTACATGTACACACACACCTATTTAAGGTTTACATTACCCTATTTGAGCCTTGCAATAACCCTAAGAGGTAAGCAGTACAAGTGTTAACTTCAGTTTACAGCTGGAGTGAGACCCAGGGAAGTTTCAACACTGGACTATAGACACAGATCTACTAAGTGTCAAAGGTAGGATTTACACTCAGGTCTTCTTGACTCCTACTCCAGCACTACACTCACTACACCATGCTGTCTCAAAGATTAAGAGTTAGATTAATTTTCACTATCCACCAGGATACTGGGGCTTAACCAACATGGCAATCTGCCAGATGCCTTGCTACAGCATGCATACTACTTCTCTCCCTCTTGTCACCTTTTTCTCTGGGAACAATAATCAATACTACCTCTGTTACTGGAAAGAGCACGACAATTCACTGCTCTATGGGATCTACACAGAAAGCCCCTAACTGCCTAGACTAAAATTCCTTTGCCATATTGCCCTAGTAGAATGTAGGTTCCTGAATGGAAGGGCTGTTTCACTTCTGTACTTTTATTTTCAGGGCCCAACACAGTGCCAGGTATACAGCAAGTGCTCAATAGAGGACTGCTAACTGACTACCCAGGAGTGAAATTTAAGCTGCTTCATTTAGCTGGCATCACTGTGGGACAGGTTTTACCTAGACAGCAACTTACTTAGAAAAACTAGTAACAGTGCTATCTAGGTAATGGCCATTTCACATATGAATAAGGTAAACTTAAATCATTATGAATTTATAAAAAAGTAAGCATTATTTCAGGAAATGCAAAGCAAACCCCAATACTTTTAAAAGAACAAGAATTTGGGTAATATTTTAGTCCTTGATTAACAAGTCCTTCCAATTAAAAAACAAAATATGCAAAATTACTCCCAGAGATCATATCCCTGGTTTTAATGAATGACATGAACATCGAATTTTATTGGGCAAAAAATGATACTTAGAAATAGGCTGGCCTTTTCATTTTCTTTTGGATAAAACATCTGTACCTTCTTTATCCTATGGGGGAAAATGGCAAAAATTATGCAATTAAAAATTAAGATGGATTCGTAGTCGAAAATATTTAATGTGCACTCAATATGACATCCCCCAAAAATTCATATTTAGGGATCTGATGCCTGAGATGTTATTATTAAAGGCTGTAATTACCGCCTAATAGCTGAAGCTGGCCAACAGATAAGAAAATTTATTTTTACATAAAATGGTCAAGCTTATATGACACAGGAATCATGTAGGTACGTGTGTATGTATATTCAACCTCTGTGAAGGTTCTCCAAATTCACATTAATACTCCAAATAAACGCTTCAGCAATATCTCAAGTGGGTCATCATATGAAACATCCAATGGAAAAATTGTCCTAAGCAGAAATGAAACGGCACCCCCCCCCAAGGTGGAACAGAGAGGGGTAAAGAGGGCGTGCCCCATAACCTTAAACTCCTATTTCAAAATGTCATGTCCAATAATTCTATTCTGTGACATTTTTTAAAAAACCATGAGGGAAATTTCCACCGTCAGTGATATTAAGTGACATTGTTTTTGTTTTCCAAGAATATTACTGCTGCAGTGAGGTCCTCAAAGCCTACCTTAGAGCTTGTTACTAATTTTATGTGTATTTTTCTCTCTACCCCCCTGAAAGGAAATAAATAAACAAATACAGGCTCAACCATATGTGCACTGGAAAAGCACTGCTACACCTACCAAGTTCATTTTTTAAAACTACAACTAATGGAACTCTTTTAAAAGGTTCAATTATTCATAGTTTTAACACTATTTACGAAAAAATTAAATCATAAGTTGTGTTTTACCAACAGTAGAATTATGTCTGACACTCTCAGCTGGCTTGTCGTCTTTCACCTTAGGACCAAAAAGAAACTCCTTGAGAATCTTGCACTGAAGTAATACTTCTAAAACCATTAAAATCTGCAAAACTGAAAATGTCGCTCTTTACCACATTTTATTTCGTGTGTGCTGATGATAGGAATTCTAAAAATACACTTTAAAAACATTCTTTTCCCTTCCAAGTTCAAACTGTCTTTTTAAATGGGATGGTACCACAATCAACCCACGGCCTGTTTTCTTCTCACCTAGCAGCAGCTGATTTCTCCACCACCTATTTTCGGAGTAACAAGTTAGAAAAGCCACAGAATGAGTGCAGAACCCCAGCCGACTCGGAGAGGCAGGCGGGCGTCCGGGCGGCGCTGGCTCGGCCGCCTATGATTCAGCACAGGCGCCGCGGTCCCTTTAAGTCAGAAGTGCTGAGCCCGCCGGGCGAGCAGGCGGACCGACGAGCCCGGAAAGGTCACCCGGCCTGGGGAGGGCGGCCGGGCCGCGGGGGCCCCGCCGGCGCCGGGGAAAAGTTTCTAAGTCGGGCGACCCCCCTCCCGCCCAGTGCGGGCCGGCCCGCAGGGTGCGCGGCCGTTCCCCGGGGCCGGGGCCGGCGGGACAAGGCTCGGGACTTGGATCGGGACGAGGCCCCGGGGGGTGAGGGGAGGAGGCCCCGAGAGGAGGAGAAGGAGGGAGGAGGCGGCGGCGGCGGCGGCGGACGGCCCCTACCTTTCTTGGCTTTCGGCGAGCTCCGCTTGCTCCGGGTATTGGCTCTCTCTTCCTCTATAGCAGCTGCTATCTCCGGGTTGTCTTCCCCATTGTACCACACTAGCAGCTCCTCGCCCGGCTCAATTGGCTGCAGGGAGAACAGAGAGCCAGGCCACACCAATCAGGACGAGGGTTGTTAGCGAGGGGGGGCCAGCCCGGGCTCCGGGCCAGAGGGCGTGGAGCTGGCGCTGGCGATTACAAACAGCTGGACGCGGGTCTCGCCACAGACTTCCCAACTCACTCACTCACTCACTCACTCACTCACTCACTCACTCACTGACTAACCAAACAGGAAGAACCCTTTAACCCGCGGCGGTGGCGGCAGTGGCGGCAGTGGCGGCGGCGCGGCAGCCGAGCCCGGGAGGCTAGAGCGGCCGTGCCTCCGCCCCTGTAGCTCAGAGCAGCGCGCCCCTCTGCGGGAAGGAGGACCGACGCCTGGGCTCTGCTCCAAGAGAGAGGCCCGCCCCTCGGAGAGCCGGACGAGATCCACGGGCCTTGCCTACCTGGGCTGGCCCAGGGAGCTGGGAGATCCAGCACTTTAGAAAAAGCACAGGAACTCATGGCTCCAAGTCCATGGCAAAACAGACACCGGACAACGTATAGCAGGAGACTATCTGCCATTGAGAGAGATTACACAGCTCAACCGAGAGGGGGTCCGGGATATCACTCAAAAAGAAACCAGGCCCATCTTTTTTTTTTTTAATTTTTGTTATTTATGGTAGGTATTGGGAGCTGTTTGGAGCTGGGCAGCTGTTAATTCCTGAAGGGCTGTCAGATTTCAAAAAGGCTCAACATTTCTTCCCATATTTTATTGTAAAGTCCCATTGATTAAAAATGGGGTTCAACCTGACAGACCACAAAGGAGACTGAAAATTAAATAAACTTAAAAGGCAACAACATATTGCTTATTTTATATACACACAAATGGACACATATAACTTAAAAGCAATAATACACATGCTTAAAAATCAAAATTATCATATTACAAAATCATGTTTACTATTCCAAAAAGTTCAAAAAGCAAACTTGGGAAATTCAGCTTAATAATACTGCATATTTTTAAAAAGATTAAAAGGAAGAGAGCACAGATGAAAGCACAGAAGCATGTTTAAGAGAAATGCCAATTAATAATAATGACAAAAGTATATGTGCCATTCCATTTATAAATGCACTACTATTTATAACACACAGCCATACTAAAAAGAGACAGAGACATCACAAGTACATAAGTTGTAGTTTTATTAATATGACATTTTAATACTGCTAGTGAAACACTCAATAACAGGACAATTATTTTAATGTTTTGTTCCTATGTACCATATCAAAATTATAACTTAATTCAAGGTGGAAAGTGTAAATAGCTAGCATGTACCTATTAAAATAGTAATTACACATAGACATTTTAATACTTAAATGTCAGTATAAAAAGTATGAGAGAAAAATTTTGAACTTTGAAAAAATATCACATACAAACTCATTACATGGAGAATCTGATCCTTTTAAGACGGAAAAAAAAATACCAGTTTTGACTGAAATTCCTTTATTCTCTACTGCATCCCCCTCACAAAAAAAAAAATGCCACCCAACCCCAAAAGATAGGTAAAACCAAAAAGATTTTATTTCGAAGTCTTTGGACCAATGTAAAATTTCTCCTGTGTGGTAATATATTGATCTGTTTTTTCTTGTTTGGAACCAATTAAATTTAGACCAAGAAACTCAAATGAATCTTTAGACTTCATCAATAGTTAAAGTTGGTATTTAAAAAGTTACTTTTTAACATTCCCATAACTAATACATTCCAGACACAAGCACTTCTTACCCATAAACTAAGCTGTTCCATGGCAATGTAACTTCAAAATATTTGTCTTCTTGTTTGTTGGCATGTTTAACGAATACGGTACACTAATAGGGGATATGGGGGAAAAAAACTAAAAAATATATACAAGGTTAAATAAACATCTGCAAGGCCTAGGTGAAAAATGGGAAGTAAAGAAGGTTAAGGAAGTTATTTTCCTTTCTCAAAACTCAAAAACAATCTCTAACTTATCAGAGGTGGCACAAATGGCAAGCAATTTCTACACCCCTAGGATTCTATTCCAAAAGAAGATAAACTACTTGAGGGTTGAGATTATCTGCTTTTGTCTTTAGATTCCCAGCACCTAGCATTTAGGGAGCACCTAAGAAATGCTTATGGGCTGAATACTGAATAGAGTGATAATAGGATGAACACATTTGGAATCAATCAGAAGACTTGGAGGCAGCCTGGTATAAAGAAAGAAGTCTGAATTTGGGAGCCAAGAAACTTCGGTTTAAATCCCTGGTAGTCACTAGCTGGTGGCCATAAGTAACTGCCTGAATTCTTTAGGACTTTAACTTTCTTGCCAATAGATTACTAGGTCACAGAATCTGAGCTGAAGGGAATCTAAAAGGTCATCACTTCCAATCTGTGCCAAAGCAAGAATTCATTCAAAAACGTAAGTGACATACCCAGCCTTGGTGCTTGAAGACCTTTAGTAAGGGAAGCCCACTTCAGGCCAACTTAGTCCATTCCACTCTGACCCAAGTCTAAGTGTTAGATATGTTTTTTTCATTCTGCCAAGCCTAGGTCTGGCTCTCTGAAGCTTTTGGAACAAATGTAAATCCCTCTTCTACATTACAGCACCTCAAAAACTGAGGCAGCCAACTATCCCCTACCCTCCCAACCTTGCCATTTTCCTCTTCTCCACATTCAACATTTCCACTTCCTTCCCCTGATTCTGCTATGGCATTATATTAAGGCCCTTCACCAACAGAAATGCCCTCCTCTGGAAATTATTCATTTTATCATCATCCTTCCTGAAATGTAATACCCAGAAATGAATGAAATACTTCAGAAGTGGTCTGACTTCAGAATTATCATTTCCCTCATTCTAGACACAACGCATCTCTTAATGTAGTCTGGTATCACACTGGTGTTATTGCTTAGGCTATCATATCACACTTTTGACTCATACTGACATTGTAGGTGAATAAAACTCCCATATTTTGCATATGAACTATGGCCCTTCAGTGTCATGCAGTAGTAAGAGCAACAGATTTCTACTTAGAGGACCTTAGCTGGACCTGGGTTCAAATTTCACTTCTTTCACTTACTGCCTCTGAGAACTCGGGCAAATCACTTAATTTCTTTGGGCCTGTTTCCTCACCTATAAAATGAAGGAACTGGGCCAGAAGCCTCCATGATCTCTTTTAATACATATAGCATTTATATAGTTTGCAAAGTGCTCTATCAATTTTATCTCATTTAATCTTCAATAACCCTAGATGGAAGGTGCTATCCTCATCCCCATCTTACAGATGAGGAAACTGAGGTAGATGGGTTAACTGAGTTGCCCAAGCTTACTGACAGCTATTAAGTATCTGAGACTTCATGGAACATCTTCTTGACTCAAGGTCCTGTGCTCTATCCTGAGGTATCAAACTCAATGCCTACAGAACTCCCCACTGAGGCCTAATCAGACTAAAATGTAATTGGGAAATGTTTAACAAAATAACGAAAAATAGAACATGGTTAATTTGTACTTTTCCAAGTCAATATACGCCCAAAGAGATGTTTCTATTTGTGTCTGACACCACTGCTTGAATCCACCATGATACCTAGCGGCTTCCAGTCTCTAAGGTTATGAAAATCAAATGAAATAACTTGTATAAAGTGTTCTGAAAACTTTAAGATGCTAGCTATTATTAGCATTTTTATTCCCCCAAGACCCTGTATCCTGTGCCATCCTCTTCTCTAATCCAGCCTCCACTCATCGGTCAAACTGATCTTCCTAAGGTGCAGATCTGATCATGTCACACACGTTCAATAAACTCCAGTGGCTCCCTATTACCTCCAGGATCAAACAGAAAATCCTGTGTTTGGCTTTTAAAGCCCTTCATGACCTCCCCCCACCCCTGCCTACGTTTCTAGTCTACATTCTTAGTGTTCCAGCAGTGACTCTGGTCTCCTTACTGTTCCTTACAAAAACCACTCCATCTCTAGACTCTGGGAATTTTCACTGGCTGTCCCCCATGCCTGGCTCTTTCTCCCTTCCTCCTCATCAATTCCTGGTTTCCCTGACTTAAAGTTAACTTTGTCTAAGCAGCCTCTCCAGATCCTCCTTAATTGTATTTTCCCTCTGTTGATCATTTTCAGCTTATCAAGTCTATCCTGTGTGTACACGGTTCTTTGCATGTTCTCTTCCCCCTGAGAGCAAGGGCTGGTTTTTGCCTTTTCTCTGTATGTTCAGTGTCTGGCATGCAGCAGGTGTTATTAATTTTGCTAACATGAAATTTCCCCTAACTATTGCATGTAAGACTAGATTTCTGAACCCGAGTAAGACTGCCTTTATCCCTATTCAATTTCACCTTAGTAGACTCAACCCAAATTAAGACTTTTAGATCCTGTCATTCATTGTGTTAGCTACCCACCCCACCCCCCAATTCTATGTTATCTGCAAATATGATGAATAATAAAATCTATGTCTTCATACAAATCACTGATAAACAGGTTAAAGAGCAATAAACCAGGCACAGATCCCTGAGGCACTCCAATACAGATCTTCTTTATATCTGCTCATACCACTAGTTCTAAATCCATGGCTGTGCCGGTTTAAGGACTACTTCCCCATCCTATCCACAAGCATATGATGTGACTTTGTCAATGGCTTTGTTAAAAATCTAAAGAAAGTTCGTATTCAACAGCCTCCTTACCCCTAAAAAAAGGGTCCAAAAAGTAAGGCTAGCCTGGCAAAATCTGTCCCTGAGGAAGACAACCTGGCCTTTGTGATCATTCCTTCCTTTTCTAGGTATCCATCAATCCCTTTTATAATACATTTTACAGTTTTGCCAAGATTAAGCTCAAGCTCATTATCCTATCATTGGCAGGATCCACTCTTCTTTCTACCTACTTCAGTTCTACCCCCTGCCTCATTTTTGGAAAAGGGGCATCTTCCCCTTCTCCCATCCTGTGGCATGTCTTCAATTTCCAAAAATTTTCAGAAATAAAAGCAACTTGCCAATTACATGTAATAGTCCTGCACTTTGAATATCCTAGGATGAAGCTTATCTGAACCAAATGACTTATCAAGGACAGCTAGAAACTACCTGTGTCATTTGTGTTCTGTCCAAATTAGTATAAAGATAGATCATTCATTCTCTATGATAAAGAACACAAAAGCAAAACAACAGTTGAGTAGTTCTGCTTCTCAAAACCAGTCATCAACCTTGTTCCAGCAACCCAAGTCCTCTACTTTCTTTGATCTCTCACTTAACAGATAAGGAAGGAACCTAAAAGGGTAATTGACTTGTCCAAGATCACAAAGGTAACAAACACATTTTCAGGGTTCATATCCATATCCATAAGCTACAAATCCATTAGTTTTTCCAAGGTTCTTTTCAGCTCTAATGTTTATTGACTGTAGGTTCAACACCTACAAGCCATACATGGGTAAGTCATTTAAGCCGAGTTTCTTCATCTGTAAAATGAAGACAATACTGCTTATATTATTTCTTTCAAAGAGTTATTTCAATACAAGTACTTTGTAAATTAAAATATTACTTATTAGTGTACTCACAGAACAAATAGTTTATTTTAGGGCTCTATTCTGCTATAAACTTCTAGAAAGTGCTACACTGTGATTACAGTTTTGGTAACACAGAATAATATAGTTTCTATACTTTAGATTGAGAGCTCTTATTTTCCAAAATACCACCCTCATACTAAAACTTTATGTAAAAAAGTACAAGAGTTGTTTTTTATCTGAAAGCACCTAATGTAAAATTTCAAGATGTATAAGGTAAAGATGTACAATGGCCAACCTGATTAATTCAGAACACTGTACAACTTCTTCCTATATAATGGACAGCTACTCTAGAATGAAGTGTGGATGGCCTATCTAACCAGTAGAGGGGTGGAAGCACACACACACACACACACACACACACACACACACACTTTAAGGCAGACTGGAAAATAATAATAATATATGTGAAAGCAATATTACTGTGTCTTCTATTCCTAAATCCAAGGGGTTATCTGTATCTCCTTAGCATTTAAGCAAATAATTCCTATAACAAATCTGAAAAATAGGAAAGCAGAACCATTTCTGGTCTTATTTGAGAACAAATAATAAAAAAAAACCCCAGCAAATACAATGCACACACAAAGCCAAAGTTTTTAAAAGGCAAAGGACCACAAAAACACCTAATGATGGCTCACGCTATTTATATTAGCTGATGTTTTCCTACAGCAACACAGTTTCACAAATATAAGCAATACTTCTTCCATTTATCACAACTCTTTCACTCCTTTTTTTTATCCTACCTAAACGAAAGGCAACATTATTTGCTCTCTGAAGTTCAGAGCTGTACATAACATAGCCTTCTAATAGTCTCCTGGGGGATATAATACTTCCAATTTTGTAAATACTAAGATATTTCTGATTAAAAAAAAAACTAGGCTAATACATTCTTTTTCTCTAATAAAAGTAAAGGTTAGATACCTATACTATTACTAGTATGGCCTCCCTCAGTTCAAACAACTACTATATTGCATCAAATAGCAACACCAAGAAAAAAAGCTCATCTGAGTCAACCTATTTACTATATCATCTAAACCAGAGGTGTCAAACACAGGGCCAGCAGACTGTAGGTGGCCCATAGCACTCCAGAGTACAGCTGGAACCAGATTCAAATGTAATTTGGGAAATATTTAATAAAGGAAATGAAAATCTAATGAAACATTAAACAATGTCACATTTTAAAACTAAGTCAATAAATATGCAGCTTTAGAGATCCTTATGTACAGATTAGTTGCCCCTTTCTGTTTGATACCAAAGATCTAAATGGGTAGATGGGAGTAGATGGGGGTTCATGGGAGAGAGAACTGAGCATAAAGCCAGTCTCCTTCTTTCAAAGTCAGAAACTTGGCTTATACCATGAAAAATATATCTAGAAGAAAAATATGAGATAAAAAAGGCATGCTATATATTATATATTGAGAGGGAAGAAGGAAGACAGGGAGAGAGAATGTGACTTATCACATTTAGCTAACAGCAGCTAGGTGTATCTTACAACATTCTCGAACCTTAAAATCTTTATGATATACTACTGTTAACTTGTAAAGTGGTTCACACAATTGGGATTACAGTTTGGAATTATGCAAGAAAAATGAATGAGCTCTTTGACCCATAATCCCACTATGGGGCATAAACCCCAAGGAAGACAAATGAAAACAAAGGCTTTATAGAAATAATGATAGAGACAGAGAAAAATATACAGAAACACAGGTGTATGTAAATATCTTGTATGTTTACATATACATGTCTTGCTATATAATTTTCCATTATATCCATTATGCCTTAATTTTTTTAAGCTATTGCTTATTTTTATACCTACTGATATAGTATGACAAGAACATACTATTTTTTGAGTTCTTGGCTGTAACAACAAGCCAAAATTCTATGAATGGGGTTGGAGGGCAAGGAGAAGTCTTCGGAGGGGAGGTGTATACAACAATGTAAATGGAAAAATACCTAAAATGAAACTGAACTCTAACTGAAAAACCAATAAAGTCCTGGAGAAGAGATAAAACATATTTAGACCTTCCATGACAAGAAATGAAAAACTTCCAAGAGAAAATGTTATATACTGAGGCAGAGACAGTAACTATATTGGATGCTTTTGTTTTTCTGAAAAAGAGAGAGACAGATCTAGAAGGCACTGGAGGTGTGAAATGACCAATATGACAACAAAAGGCATCAATAAGACAGAATTTTAAAAATAAAATTAAAAACAAGAGAAAACAAAATAAAACAGGCTAAAAATAGGTTAGGGGACGCCAAAAAATAAAATAAAATCAAGAATCAATATTAACAGGGAAGCAGGGAAATAAGCAGTCATAATATTTGGCACAGATTAGTGATACCTTCTTACAGAATAATCTGACAATATAGTGTAAGAGTGAAAAATGGATCATACCCTTTGACACAATGATCTCATCACAGCGACTCTAGCTTAAATATAACATGAAAAGGGGGCATTTTTTGTCTATTTATAAATGGTTACTTTGTGTGAGCAAAAAACTAGTAGCAACCAAAACAGTCAATACTTGAAAATGTCTGAAGAAAATAACCTGTTTGTGGATATTATGGGATGTTAAAAGCTCCAGGCGCTGAGATCACGAACACCCAGTCAGTGAGGCACAGCTTTGGTAGCTTCTACCAGGCTGGAAATTCAACTTTTACGCATGCTTCCTCCTAAGGATTGGCACAGCCACAAAATATTTGTAGAAGCACTTTTCAGGTGGCAAAAAAAGGGGGGAAACAAGTGGTAGCAGATCAAATGAAAAAATGATTAATAAGCATGTGGCTTTTGACTTTAACGGAATATGATTACACCATCGGAAGCTACAAACATCAGGAGTTCATACCCATGCAATGATTTCTATGAACTGACACAGCACCAACGAAGCAGAACCAGAACATACACAAACACAACAATAACAAAAACAACACTGAAAGGCAGTGCCACATTGAAGAACCCTAATAAACAACTGGCCTAGAGAGCTGATGATGAAACACACTTCCTCCTTTCAGTAGAGAGGTGGGACACAATGGATGTGGAATGTGGCCCAGTCAGAGAAGGCTACCCTTGGCTGATCTTCCTGTAATGTTTTGTGTTATAAAGAAAGGTTTCCACGGGGCAATCAAAAAGGGACTAGAGGAATGAAATAAGAGGAAAGGGGGATGGGTCAAGGAAGAAAGGACTCATTTAAAGGAAAATACTGGTGTGAAAACAAAAGGGAATAAAAAGGTTTTTTTTATTTTAATTATATACCTTTTAAAGTGTATGGATCTTTATATACTTTTGTTTATATCCTCTGCGAAGATGTACTGCATCATTTTTTTTCAGATATTTCATTTAAAAAAACCCATAATTCCAGAAGGTAGAGACTTTGTCTTTTGCTTTGTTCAGCATTCTTTTGAAAATGTCCTATAGTCAACATTTAATACTGAGGATGAAAAATGTAAATGACAGTGATATATAAGATAAGAATTATCACTAAACCAACCAGAAGGATGAAATGAAACAAATACATGGTGTGTTATTATGCTTTTGTTCTCTCCTTAGCAAGATAAACATGACATAAATTTTGGGGTTCAGGCCCAAGATTACTCTCACATGTGATTCTCTTGGAAATGGTGGTTCTTTTTAGTGTTGTAAATATCATGTTTATAACTTTAAAATATTTTAAAGTGGCACAAATACTTATCAGCACACACAGATAACACGGCTTATAACTTATTTATAAAACATGCATGTGGCAAGGACATAATGGCATGAAGAGGTAGTGAAATGTTCTAAGCATTCTGTAACAAGCATCTACAATCCTATGATCCTTTTCCAATGAAAAGGCTTGCTTCTGTTGTTGTTGTTTTTAATGCATGAAATAAATGTGCTTTCTGGTTATAAGCAAAGATCAAAACCCCTAAGAAACTTGTAGACAGGCAAAGAGAAGATGCCCTGTCACAAGGCACATCCCTGTGTACGGCAGCTTCTAACACTTCCCTACAGCTCCCCCTGGTGTTACTCCTTAGACCTTCTACTTTCATCACCTCTTCTTCCAAAGGCACATCAAACAGCAGATGCTACTCTTAATAATCGAGGAAGCCCATCCCGCCAAAGAAAAACGAACCCCCTTGGGACGTAAACCACCAGACTGAAGCTAGTTCTCATCCAACATTTTCAACTGATGTGACCGGGTAACTTTCACATGGAGCATAGCTATGACTTTGTAAGGCAATGTAAGTAAATGAATGATATTCTCTTTATGACTAATACTGCTAAATAAAGAAATGTCTATATTTAATGGCCCCAGAAGGTGAAGAGGCTTAAAGAAGTATTGAAAACTATTATGCTACTTGGGCTTTTTTGGCAGGCGTTTTGATACTGCTTTAAAAATGTTCTATAACTTCCTCTCTCCAGGTAAGAAAAGGTTAGTTTCATCATGAGGCCTCACGGACCTGGATTCTGATGAAATCCTGTAGTGATGCTCTCTTGGTTTAAGTTACACAGTACTGCAGCAATTCACAGAGGCTTCAGTAGCATCTCTGAATGTATTCCTCATTTCTTAAGTCATAATAACATTCTATTACATTCAGATGCCACAATTTGTTCAGCCATACCCCAGATGAGGGACATTTGCTTTACTTCAAGTTTTTGCTACCCCAGAGTGCTGCTAAGAATGTTCTGTTATATACTAATCAATCAACAAGCATTTACTAAGCATGTAGTACATTCCTGGCACTAGGGATTCAAAGATAAAAAATGAAATCATCCCTATTCTCTAGAAGCTTATACTGTCAAGGGAAATAGCACATATCTATATAATTTTATATAGGGATAGGATCTATGATTTCATTGGCATGTGGGTTAGGAAGCTACCTCTCCCAAAGCAGGTAGGTCATCACTTCTACAACTTATATTCTTGAACCCTAAGAATTTAAGTGCCTTGCCCAGAGTCACACAGTCAATATATGTTAGAGAATGGAACTTGAACCCAGCCACGTCTTGCTGGTTTCAAAACCAGCTCCCTATTATGTCATATTGTCTTCTCAGCATATACAAAATATTCAGAATGTAATATATGTTTATAATAAAGAAAATAAATGCAAAATTGTTATTATTATTATTATTATTATTAATACAGTAGTTAGGGAGGGCACTAGCACTTGTAGGAATAAAAAAAAACTTTCAGGTAAAAGGAGTTACTTAAGCTGAGTCTTGAAGAAAGTGAGTTCTATGAAGCAGAGTTGAAATGGGAGTGTTTCCAGGTGTGAAATACAGAGGCATTGGGGGGAAGAGGGGAGAGAGAACGGAGTTCATAGTTTGTCCTATCAAGTCCTATCAAATTCACCAATTTGAGATCTTGCAATAATCTAGGTCATGAGAGTGTGTGAACTAAAGGTGTAGCTATGTGAGTAAAGAGAGGGGGGGGGTTTAAAATGAGAAAGTTTGTAGAAACAACACCATTTAGCAACTGACTGAATATGTGAAATGAGGGAGTCATTTCAAACCAAAGAAACTGAGAAGAATGGTCAGTGCCTTTGACAGAAATGGGGAAGTTCAGAAGAGGCATGAATTGGTGGACAGAAAGATACTAAGTCATGCTACGTGGAACTTCTCTCTGTCACTGACCTCTTTGGGTACATGTCTGTTACTTTGCTTTTTGATCCAGTCCAGTTAAGAATCTGAGACAAAAAAAAATAACCTGTCTTTTCCCATCACAAAGAGAATAATGCTTAATGTGAGACCTGTAGAATTGTCCTGAACAAGTATGACACTGAGCAAGTTACTTAGCTTCCTGGTCCTTCAGTTTCCTCGGGTTTATTAGGGGTTAGGGGTTGGGGGATGGGAGGATAGGAGGTGTGTGAACTAGATTGGTCTATGAGGTCTCTATGATCCTTTCATTACAATGGCTTGTGGATTGAACACAATATTAAGTGTCACTATCACAAAATGTTTATTAAGCTTCCGTAAAAATTTCTATATACTATTCTTTCCTTGACTAATGATAATTCTTATATCTAATCAACAAAAAATCAGAGTTGTATATTCACAAGTTAATAATATAGAGAAAAAGTAAAACTGAAGTTAAGACCTGAGTTCCCATCTCCCTTCTGACATATTCTAGCTGTGTAAGCTTGACCAAGTCAATTACTAGCTCCTCAATACCCCCAGACAACCCTCTATGATTAGATGAGTTACAGGACAGTTGCCTATTTGCACTGGTAAATAAAACTTTCTCACCAAAAGTTCCCCTCTCTCATGAAATCACATAGGTTCAGACCAATAATTTTTTTCTTTCCTCCTGAAAAATCCTTTATTTGAGGCAAAAAGAGTGAGAAAGGCAAAGGCAGCTTTGGAAACTGCATTGAATGTGGGCCAGAAGGACTGAGAACTTAGCCCAGCTCTGCTATTCTACCATGCTGGTGACCTTGGAGCAAGTCATCACCCCACTGTGAGACCTTAGTTTTCTCATTTGTGAGAGGAAGTAATTGGATTTAAGTGATAACAATGGTCCCTTCTAGATGCAAACTGATTATCCTACAGAAAAATTCAGAAAACCATTTTGTCATTTGTTTGTCACATGAATAAATGAGGGTAAAGACAATGGCAGCAGACCAACATTAGAAGGCTATTTTAATACTCCAGCAAAGGGCATTAAAGGCCTGAACTAAAGTAGTAGCCATTTGAATAGGAAGGTGACAAATGAAAAAGACATTATATAGATAGGGTCAGCAAGATTTGGCAATATAGAAGTAAGAAACACTAAAAGCTGGTTATTTGAAAAGGCCAAAAAACAAAAAAAAAAAAAAGAAAAGGCCAACAAAATGTATAAATCTTTAGCCAACCCGATTAAGAGGAAGAAAATCAAATTAAACAAAATGAACAATTAAATGAAAATGAACAAGGCTAAATTGTAACAGAGAGGAAATAAAAATTATCACAATCAACCTTGCAATTAGTTGTATGCCAAAAAAATAGAGAGTTCAAAAGAAAGAATACTGTCTACAAAAATATAAAATACCCAAATTAACAGATCAAATAGAAAATAAAACTGAACTAATTTCAAATGAACCACTAAAGGGAAAAAAAAAACCTGATAGAGTTACAGAAGAATACTATAAACTTTAATACCTATACTACAGATATTCTTTTTTTTATTTTATTTTTTAGTTCCAGATTCTCTCCCTGCCCACACCCACTGAGAAGGCAAGAAATACAAAACTCATTACAATTATGAAGTCATGCAAAAGAAAACATTATTCTCAAAAACTGAGAAAGAAGGCAATCTACAAAACTCACAAAGGAAATTATACTTCTAATACCTAAACTAAGGAGGGATAAAACAAAGATGGAAAATGTAGAATATGCGAATGAATATTGATTCAAAAACTTTTTAAAGATCTTATCCAAAAATGATTATAAAAATTTATTCCAAAAAATCATTCATTATGATCAGGGTAGATTTATACCAGGGAATCAAGAGTTTACAAAAACAATTATAATAATAGCAGAAACAATGAAAACTGCATGATTATATCAGTAACTCATTTATAGGTAAAAAAAAACCCTACAGAATATAGGTGCAAGAGGATTTTTTTTTTACATGTGAAAAGGGATCTAAGACCAAAGGCAATGAAAAAAAAAATGCTAGAATCTTTCCCAAAGAAATCAGAATTAAAAGATGTCTTCTTTCATGCTGTTATCTGACCTATTTCTAAAACCACAAGCAACTGTAATAAGACAAGAGAAGTAAATTAAATGCATAAAGACAGGCAAAGAGGAGATAATTCTTATTTGATGAGAATATGAAGATTTACTTGGAAAAGTTCAAAGAAATCAGCAAAGAAACTAATTAAGATAATTAACAGATTCAGCAAAATTACAGGCTACAAAATCCTCAAAACACAACAGAAATTCTATATAGTAGCTAGGTGGCTCCGTGGATAGAGCATCGAACTTGGAATAAGGAAGTCTTGGGCTCAAATCCTGCCTTACACACATTCTAACTGTGACCCAGAGCAAGCCACAGAACTTTCTGTGCCTCTCAATGCTCTCCTCTGTAAAATGAGGATAAGAAAAGCACCTACTTCCCAGGGTTGCTGTGAAGACAAAAAGGAGATCATTTTTGTAAAGCACTTTGCAAACCTTAAAGCAATCGATATAAATGGTAGCCATATAGCAATAACAAAATCCAAGAGACCATAAAAGAGGCTGTATTCAAAATAAGTATAAAATATTGGAGTCAATTAATCAAAGCTCACTCAACACCTGTGCAAAGAACAGTTTAACTAACTGAAAGGATAGTCAATATTCATGGCTGGGCCGTTCTAAAAGAACAAAAAGTTATGACAATAATGCCTAAATTTATTTACAGAATGAGTGCTATAACAATCAAAATACCAAGAGGATATACTTTTCAAAGCTAGACATATAAATAACAAAACATATTTGGAAGAAAGAATGGTATACAGCATCAACGTAAATGATGAAAACCAAAAGAGATGATTACAAAAGAAAAAGTAGATAATTTTAATTATATGAAATTGAAAAGGTTTTGTATGAATAAATGCAACTATGGCACCAAGAAAGTCATTGATTGGGGGGAAAAAAACTATGTATAAAATATCTCTGACAAGGATCTAATAAGCAAGAAATATAGACAACTAACAGAAACATATACAACTAAAAACTATACCCTAATAGTAAATGGGCAAAAGATATGAACAAACAGTTCTCAAAAGAATTGCAAACCACCACATGAAAGAATACCTTAATACACTACTAGGAGAAATGTAAATCAAAACAACCCTGAAGTTTCATCTCACACCCAGAAAACTGGCAAAGATGGAATATTAAATGCTGGAGGAGCTGTGAAAAGACAAATATACTAATGCAGTGCTTGTAGAGAAATGACTTGGTCTTACAATTCTGCAAATCAATTTGGAATTATGCAAAAAAAAAAAGCGACTAAAATGTTTGCATTATGTGAACCTGAATTTCTACTGCCCAAGCACATATCCCAAAAGAGGTCAGTGACAAAAAGAAAGAGCCCATATACACCAAAATACTTCATAAGTATTATAATACTTTTCCCAGTAGCAACAAACTAAAAGCAAAGTAGATATGCAGTGGCTAAATAATGGCTGAACAAAATGTGGTGTACACATGTAAATGGAATATTACTGTGATATAAGAAACGATGACTATGATGAATGTGGAGAGACATAAAAAGGCTTACATGAATTAAGGCAAAGCTAGGTAAAGAAAATCAGGAAAACATACATAATGGCTACAGCAATGGAAAAAAAATCAAAACCGAATATAGTGAAATTACAATCACCAAGCTTGAACACAGGGAAGAGACAAGAAAAAGTACTTCTACCTCTTTGCAAAGATGGGGAACTACAGTTGTGGAAAATTGTGTATAATATCAGACTTTTCAGTATGCTCATTGGTTTTGCATAACTATTTTTGGCCTTTCAAAGAAATTCTTATAAATGGTGGCCTTTGGGGGGTGGGGGGAGAAGAGGGAGGAAAGTAAGTAACGTAAAAACAGAAAACAGGGACCTGTGGTTTCACTGGTATAGGGAGGTAGAGAAGGAAGAAAAGAGAAGGAAGTTCTACCAATGCAGACAGCAATACAGTTGCAAGTTGTCAATTTCTCTGCAATTTTATGGTCTTAGAGAGCTGCCTATAGTACTGCCAGCTTAAGTGACTTCCCCACAGGAACACAGCCAGTGTGTTAGAGGTAAAACAAAGGGTATCCATCTTTTGCTTATCAAAAACAAAAGATAGTTAATAAATATTTTATACACACACATACGCATATATACACACAGAATTTTCATTATAAAAATGGCAAACTCAAATGATACCTTCAAAGTTTTATAGTAAATGGTCCTGTTGATTTCCAGTGGAAAAAGATTTTGTTCCTTTCCTGATCGGGCCCAGTTCACATACCGAAGCCAATTCCCCTTCTCTGGATCAGTGGCATCAACACACATCCATCCCAAGTTTGGATAATATACCTTAAAAAAAATTATTATTATTATTGTTAGTGCTGTTGTTATTGTTATTGTATATGTAGCACTTCACAACTTACACACATAATTCTTTATGGTACACAGAGCACTTCCCTCACAGTTCTGTGAGGCAGGTAATATAAACCACCACCCAAGTCAACAGGAATTGCTTCTGTCATCTAGAACAGTGGTTCCTAATGTGAGGACCAACACAGTTACTTCAAAGTAGGTCTAAATCCAGGTGCACAATAAGCCCTGTTATTTTGAGTTTTACTCACCTCCAACAAAATGAGCTATATATTTATATATTTATATATATATATACACACACACACACACACACACATACATATACATATATACATACATATATGTATATATATACAAATAAAAACAAGTTTATTACTGTTTCTCAAAAGTTTATTACTATTTCTCAAAAGGACCTAAACTCCATGACTGATACAGATTACATGATTTAAAGTCATATTTCTCAATTAATAGATGCTGAGAATACAAATACTATCACATATGGGTTTCTGAAATATCAAAACTTCACTGAAGGACCAAAAAATACAGAATCAAAGAAAATAATGGGAAAATAAAGGAAAAGGGAACAACACTTCTAGAATGCAAACAATAGTATAAAGAAGCAGTCATCAAAATAATTTAATATTAAAAAAAATGCATCAATAAAATGGCCCTGACAAAGGGAGAATCAGAAATAATGGCACTCAATACCCCAGTGTTTGATAAACCTGAAAACATAAATTACTTGGGGAAAAATTCTCTATTTGATGAGAACTGCTGGAAAAACTGGAAAGCAGCCTAGCAGAAATCAGGTTTAGAAGTCTACTCTACAAATTTTAAATAATAAATTCAAACTGATAAGCAACCTGAACCTCATACCATTAAAAATCACAAGAGAAGCAAATCATATACCTTTCATAACTTTACAAAAATGTACCCCTAAACAATAAGAGAAGCAATTTCAAATGATAACAGATAATTTTATAACATGAAATAAAAATACTTCAACAAATGCTAACGCATCTAATTAAGAAGCGGTAAAATGGGCAAGAATAGCAGCCATATTTAATACTACAAGTCATTCTTCAACAGATAAGTGAGCAGAGGATATAAACAAATTTCTTCAAAAAAAAAAAGAATTGTAAACTATTAATAACTATATGAAAGAATGATCCAAATCACAAATACTAAGAAAAATGCAAACCAAAAGAATTCAGAGGTTTCAGCTCATCTAGCAAATAGACAAAGATTACAACAGATGAAAAAGTCAGTGTTGGGAGAAGGACAGAAAAAGGGTTGTGGAGATAAGACTAATGCATTGTTGACAGATATGAATTAGTACAATAATTTTGGAAAGCAATTTGGAATTATATCAATGTGACTAAAATGCCCGAAGATTCCACTTCTAGGCATATATCACATGGAGGCCATTGAAAAAGTTCCCATATATACCAAAATTTTCACAGCAGCATATGTGGGTACAAAGAACTGGCAAAGTAAATGCCCACTGATTGGGTAACAGCTAGATATATTGTGCACTGGAATATACTGGAATATCACTGTGCTATACGAAACAATGAAAATTATGAATTATGAATATGAACACAGAGAAGCATGAAAAGACTTATGTAATTTGCTACAGTAAAGTAGATAAACCAAAGAAGAGCTTGAGAAGACACATTCCCCATTTCCTCTGCAGAGCTGGGTATTTCCATGGATGTGAAACCTTTTGAATATAATCAGATTTTTTCTATGTATTGATCAGCGATTATTTTTCCTCTCTTCTTCCCCTTTTACTTTAAAACAATTCTTGGTTATATTATGGATATCTATTCAATAGGGGTAACAGAGAGGGATAGGGGGAAATTTTGGCAATGTAAAAACAATTGAAATTTTTAAAGGAGTTTCTTATATTCAAAAATGTTGGGGATCACTAGTCTTAGACCCATTTTTTTTAGTTACGTTATCTTACAGGTGTCTATCTTCTCAACTAAGCTGTAAAATCCTTGAGGACAAAATATTCTTTATAGAGTGCTCATAAAAGTCCTTTTTTTTTTTTTGCTTCTTGGTGAGGCAATAGAGGTTAAGGACTTGCCCAGGGTCACACAGCTAGTGAGTGTCAAGATGTTTGAGGCCAAATTTGAACTCATGTCCTCTGGACTCCAAGGCCAGAGCTCTATTCACTGCGCCATCTTAAGTGCTTACTTTTGCCTGACACTATTCTAGGCACTGGCAATACAAACAAAGGGAAAAACAATTCCTGCTCTCAACATGTAAATAATTAGGTATATAAAAGATACATACAGAGCAGATGGAAGGTAAACTCAAAAGGAGAAGGCACTAGAAGCTGGGGGATCAGCAAACAAATATCTATTAACTGATTCATTGATAAATCTAACAACAGGACATTAGAAATGGCGATTTAGCTTCCTGTTCTCAATTACAGGAAGCAATACAGACAATTTCAGAGCATCCTCTTTTTGCCTTACTAATTAAGAAAATCCAAAGATACCAAAAGCTAATACACAGACTAAACATGCAGGGGTTTTTTCTCCTTCATTTCTCAGCCTACTTAATTCTTAAATTTTGGTGGTAAGCACAAACAAATGTATCTTTGACTCGTGATTTTCATTATCTAAGAAAAACTCCAATTCATATTGTGTTGACAGATCTGAGTGGGAGATTTCTCCCTAATTGAGAGAGAATAATGTGTTTCGTACAGCACCGTGACCTACAATGATTCTTTAAAAAAAAATTGGGGGGGGGAGAAAATGAAGAGCTTTTTCTGTCAGCTGAAGAGATTACACTTTTCAGTTTGAACAGCAAAAGAGAAGCAGATACAGGTATATCAATATCAATATGGCAGAGATAATCCTAAAAAAATCTTGTGCGTAGATATTTTATAAATTAAATATTTTTAATGACTTGGGTTACTTTGTGATTTACAGGAATCCTTCTGCACAGCTGTATTTTTAATGATGTCATGAGTTACCACGTCCAAGGAATTCATTCAAATAAGCCAGCATGCTAAACAAGCCTGAGATCTGAATATAAAAAATCCAGTAAAGAAAAAAAAATTACACCACTGAGTATCAAAATATAATTCTAATTGCTCTTATAACGAGTTTGTTAAAAGCAAGGTACAGCTTTAATTGCAGAATTTGCCTAGTTTCCCTTTTTTCCACATCTCTAAATATGCCACCTGTATATAAGAAGGAAACAACACAAGTAAAATATCTATTTTTACATAAAAAAAGAAATCCCAAACTCAGAGATTGAACTGAATTGAGGCAGTGGAGTATTATGAAACAGTACTGGGGGCAGCTAGGTGGCACAGTGCATAGAGCACTGACCCTGCAGTCAGGAAGACCTCAGTTCAAATCCAGCCTCAGACACATGATACTCACTAGCTATGTGACCCTGGGCAAGTCACTTAACCCTAATTGCAAAAGTACTGCACTAAGAGACAAGAGAGACCTAGATTTGAATTCTACTTCTTATTTACAAGCGTTAGGACCATGAACAAGTCCCTTAATATTTCTCAGTATTAGTTACCTACAAATGTTGTTTCTGTGGGAGACAGCAATGGAGTCAGGGACGCATGATGCTCAATACCACTGTGACCCTGGGCAATTCACTTCATCTTTTCCAGTCTGGATTCTCCTCAACTGCAGAATGAGATTAGATGACCTCTGACATCTTTCTTTTCCCCTCAACTTAAACATGAAATCTTTTATATCCCACATTCTCTCACATGACACTCCCCAATGCCATCATTACTTCACAGGATCGGCCACCAATCATCAACAAGCATTTATGCCTATGACAAGCACAATTCAAGATGACAGAACTCACTACAGATAATGAAGTATCCCAGTAGTTACCTTCAAGAAGCTTCCAACACACTGGCAAGATAGAACGTGTACACAGCTAAATGCAAGATACAGACAAAATGAATACAAATTACTGGGGAAGAGGGAAAGCAGGGAGTATGGAAGAATTATTAGAGCAATCAGGAAAAGCTCCTTGAAGGTGGTGACAATAAAGCTGAGTCTTGAAATGAACTAGAAGTTGCAAAAGGCCAAGGTGTGCAGGAAGAGTATTACAGCAGATGGGATGCGACGCACACGGAACAGCAAGTTGACCCATTGGCCAGAGCACAGACTGTGTGAGAGCAAATGACATATAATCAACAAAAAAAGGCAGGAGAGAGCCAGATTATAAAGAGTGACAAAAGCCAGATAGACACACGATTTGTTGCTCAAAAAAAATTTATTTTGCTAAAATCTTTAATATTTGGGTCACATATCCATTTGGAATTTATTATGGAATATGGTATAGAATGTTGGCCTAAACCTAATTTCTGCCAAACTTTTCCAACTTTCCCAGGTGTGCTCATCAAATAGGTCATTTATGTTTTCAGGTTTAATGAACACTGGATTATTGACAGGCAGGAAGTAGGAAACGCATTTTGTTTTTAAAACCTAACAGGGTTGTTTGTATATTATCCTAGCAAAAATAAGGAGCCAGGGCAGCTAGATGGCACAGCGGATAGAGCACCGGCCCCAGATTCAGGAGGACCTGAGTTCAAATCCGGCCTCAGATACATAATACTTCCTAGCTGTGTGACTATGGGCAGGTCACTTACCCCCAACTGCCTCACTTAAAAAAAAAAAATAAGGAGCCAGTGACACTTCTTGAACAGGGAAGCAACACAGACAAACCGGCGCTTTGAGAAAATCCATTTAGCAGCTAGGTAGAGAACAGAATGAAGAGAGAGACTGAAAACAGGAAGCTTCAATCCCAAACTTTGAATTTAACTATTTTGTACATATTTGCATTTGTATTTATTCACTTAATATTTCTATCTCCCTCATTAGAATGCAAGTTCCTAGTACGTACATAAGGATTGTTTCATTCTTTATACACGTATCTCCAGTGCCTGCAGGGCACATCATGAGCACTTAAACAGTTATTAAAGCATGTAGATTTGGGAGTCTTCTACATATATATGATAGGTGAATCCCACATAGAATCAGAGTGTAGACTAAAAGTCCGGGCAGCTAGGTTATGGAGTAGATAAAGCACTGGACTTAGCATTAGGAAGATCTGAGTCCAAATCTTGCCTCAGATATTTAGTATGTAACCCTGAGCAAGTCACTTAACTTCTCTTTGCCTCAATTTCTTCATCTGTAATACCAAAGGGTTGGACTTGATGTCCTCTAAGGTCTCTTCCTGTTTTAAGTCTACGATCCAGTGTTTCCCATTTGGGGTTCACAACAACAGTCCAAGTGGTTTGAGCTAAAAATTCTACAAAGATCCCTTGAACAGTAAATGACTGCCTAATTATTTTACAAATATATTTTTACCATGACAAGTATGTACATGTTTGAAACATTATAGCAGCTAAATAAAACCATGATGATCACTTGTAAAACAATTCTGGTGTTCATGCAATGATTCCATTAAACTCAGACCACTTCTGACTAAGCACAACGTATTTCTGCAGTTTCTCAACCTGTCATCAAATTGTTTCCAAACCATCCTAAGGGTTCCACATTCTAGTGGCAATCCCAGAAGACGGCCAGACACATGAATATGCCCTCATTTTCATTCTGTATGCTACACCAGAGTAATTCCCTCATTCCCATTACCCCATAATCATATCTCATCCCGCGTGTAATCACATAATCAAGATGTTTGCAAACATCTGCATTTTTGCAGCCCAAATACCAGGCTGTTTGAAAACCATGATCACTGGGTATTCATATGATAAGCCATCTAGAAATCATCACAGAGCCTCACAAGTGTTCTGCAAAAACAAACCTTCTTCTTGAAGTATTAAGGTTGTTTTCCAATTTAAACTTATCCTCAATTTATGTTACTATTCGTCCATCTGTCAGATTTTGAAACTGATTGGCCAATTTTCAAATGATTGGCAAAACTTTCAAATGATTGGCAAAACTTGTCAGTCATTCAGTAGAGTCTCTGTCAGAGTGTTACAGGGTATGCCACTGGTAGAAAAGAACAAAGTCTGAAGAGATTCTTTCCCTACACAGGTTAGTCCATATGTAAACACTGTTAAAGGAAGCAGTTTATGAAATTGAACTTCAAGCATATTTATCATTTAATACAGTGTTTGTCACTAGCAAATAGAAAAATAAATATTTTATATCATGAACAGTTGTTCTTTTTCATGAATGTGTTAGATGGCTAAAAAATAAATCAATTTCCATTGCCCAGCAAAAGACATTGTAAAATTCTAACATTTCCCAATATATATTTCTGTGAACAAGCATTTTTACTTTGTTCTTGTTTCAAATCAAAATGTAGAAACATATTTTACATGGAACTAAATTTCAGTCTGTATTTATCTGGTGTTGAGCCAAATATTGCAAACTTTTGACCAAAAAAAAGCCCCAATACTGAATTAAGTTTATAGGTGGTTACAGTCCGTTAAACATGTTCCAAATTACAACTTATTTATTCAAAAACTCCCAAAATGAGTGATACCACCTCCCAGTGGGCACTGGAACAATCCTGGGGATGGTAGTAGCCTCAGGTACAATTTGGGAGGAGTGCACTAAATAAAAATAAGGGGGCAGCGAAAGCATAAGGAAAGAAAAGAAAATTTTAAAAAACTGTTTGTACATGTCTCATCTGTTGTGTAACAGAGTTAAAGTTGTAGTGATTACATTATTTCCCAAATGAACACACAAAATGCAAGTTACAACTAATCGGTAGTCAAGACCACTGACAGGTCTTAACAAGCAAGTGTTGGTAGGTGAGCAAGCTGCACATTGTCAGAAAGTCCAACATGCATCAGCAGGAATATGTGCATGTAATGATTTGTTTACAATATACTACACAGTTACATGACGCAATATTGCATCATCAAAATTTCAATGCACAAAAAACCAAATTTATATTTAAGATGCATCATTTTTTAAAAAATTATATTTTTTGCCACGATGCAAATTTTATAAAAGAGTTAAAGATTTTCAGGGGGACACTGAGTAATTATTTTTTTAAAAGGGGACAGTAGGCCAAATAAGTTTGGGAATGTCTGATTTAAAATGTTATTTCTAGTTAACAATGGATTTTGAGATTATCTTGGATGTAGGAAACACTGCAAAATGTTGTTGAATTTAATTGAAGGTATTTTTTTTCTGAATTATCTCCCCATCCCTCACCAGAATTTTCAATAATTTGGTTGTCCATTGGTATGTAGTTTTAACATTATAAAATTTCTTTGCTAATAAAACTGCCATTTCTACTTTTAAGTTCTCTCACATGATTACCCTTTTAAAAGCAATAATAGGGGCAGCTAGGTGGTGCAGAAGATAGAGCTCTGGCCTTGAAGTCAGGAGGATATGAGTTCAAATCCAGTCTGAGACACATGACACTAGCTCTGTGACCCTGGGCAAGTCACTTAACCCCAATTGCCTCACCAAAAAACAAAAACATAAAAGTAATAATACCTCACTTTAACCCCAATTGCCTAAAAAAAATTAAAATAAGATAAAAGTAATAATTCCCATTACTAAGGACACAGATATGAACACAGGAAAAAATAATTAAACTGTTGCTACAAAATGAATAAAAGGTTTCCAACATATCAAGTAGATTCCATATAGAAAATGTATGGAAAACCTGAGCCAGAGTCACACAGGATATGAAAAGGGCAATGGAAGTGTGTATGGGGGGAGATTTATGCTCACATTCTGCACCTGTACAAAGAATAGGTACCCAAATGGAAAATGACTACTAATTATATAACATTTTAAGGTTTGTAAACTGAATTACAAATATCTCATTTGATCAGTGAAATCACAGATCCTTCAAAGTATTAAAGTGTTCAGCATGTTATCATATCTTAAACACTTAAAACCTTAACCTCAGAATAATCGAGAATGAAGAATATAACCACCACATTCACTGGGAAAGGAAGTGAAACAATACGCCTTCACAATATAAAAATATTTTACAGGTACAAAATATTTCAAAAATTTTTAAACCAATTCTTTTTAATTCAACACTGGCACAATGCACTGATTTACATTTTGAAATTACAAAAAAAAAAAAACCAGAAAACTGCACATTTCAGATTTATGTAAGTTACAACACTCAAATCCTGAAGCTTGGATCCATAAATTGAGCTCTGAGTTAAAAATTTTAAATTAATAAGCTGCTACACAGTAATTTCCTTTGTCCTGTTCCCACCCTGGCTCCTGCAGTGAGGGAAGATGGAGTAGAACTGGATAACACCTGTGATGTTGTAATTGTCTGGAAATCCTAGTGAGTAATCTATTCTGATTGTTTTCTATACCTAGATCTCTCTTTCCTTGTCAATGTCTGCTGGCTTCCCTCAAATTACAGCTAAAATCCCATTTTCTACATTGGGAAAGACATCATTTCCTATCCCCTTTAATGCTAGTGCCTTCTCTCTGAGTTTATCCTATTTAGAGAGGCAGCTAGGTGACACAGTGGATAGAGTGTTGAACTTGGGAGTGGGGAATCCTGAGTTCAAATCTCTCCTCAGATCCCTACCAGTTGGATGACCCCAGTCAAGTCACTTAACCTCTCTCAGCCTCAGTTTCCTCATCTGCAAAATGGAGATAACAGCACCTACCTCCCAGAGTTGCTGTGAAGATAATAAGGAGGTAATATTTATAAAGCATTTTGCAAATCTTAAAGTGCTAAATAAATCCTAGCTATTATCATCAACATCATCTTAGGACATAGTCGTTCATATCTTATCTCCTCCACTGACCTGTGAGTTCCTTGAAAACAGGGACTAGTTTTTTGTTTGTCATTCCATCTTAAGTACTTAGGACAGTGCCAGGCGCAGAGTAGGCAATTAGTAGATGCTTAACTAACAATACCAATGTGGACCAGGGCATGCTTTACAACTTGAGTCAAAGAGAGAGGCCTGAGGCAGTAGCAGGTTGAGTGACATCCTCAGGGAAACAAAGCCAGTACATGTCAAAGAGACAAGACTTGAGCCTTGGTATTCTGACCAAAGCACCATGTCATGCTGCAACACAGTAAAGTTTTAATTTTTTCCATAATACAATATGATATTTAAAATTCATTCAATGTTAATCATAATTGTTTTCTATATAATATTTTAAATACAAAATAAAATTTTTAACCATTACTGTGGAATCTACAATAAAATTACAGAGTATTTCGTTACAAATACTTAATCAAGTGTACTGACCTTTATACAAATTATATCTACATGATTGTTGTGAACTATTAAACAAGTGTTAATTCTAACCAAATTATAAAAAAGATTTCCAAGAATTTCAAAAGCCCTTATTTGAAGCATAAAAGAGACATTTTCCCCAAACTACCATTTAATGTGTCTTAGGAAATGATAACGATGATGCAAATGTTATTCATTTAAAGGATGAATGCAAAATATTTGAAATTAGCATAAAGTATAATTATAACCTGGGTGAGTCTGATAAGATTTTTAAAGTTATTCAAAAAATCATTTTTTAATGCCTAATGGAGATATTCCTCAATTATTAAGTGAAACAGGGAATATACTTTTATCCCCAAGTGTAAAGCTAATAAAGAATAAACCTAGAAAGCTTTCTAAATTACATCAGTCTGAAGTCTACTGATATACAGAAAACAAACTGGAAGAGTTAATGAAATCACCATCAATACAGAGATGGAGACATGAAAGCTCACTCAACAAAACACCTATAGGGGCACTGAGAGCTTCACACTGAGGCTCAGAGTGAGTGCAGTCCTTGTGAGCTGCTGCCATTGAAGAAATTCAACATTCTGCAATCAATCTGGCAATGAGCTTCTTCCTGTTTTAATAAGGCTGCTTCTTGAAATGCAGACACAAAATCCACCACCAGCCCCATAGACAAAACTTCTCCAACCTGGTAAAATGTGCTGAAAAAAGAGTGAGTGCATTCCACTGCAAGAACCTTCTGGAGAATTTAGGGAAGCCAGGGATGTTGAGTCTAAGAAAACACTGACCCTACCACACCTTCAAAACCCCTGTCTCCTCCACACTGGGAGGAAACCTAATAGGAGAATTTAATGTTGGACTGACATTGACAACTAAGACAAGGTAAATGTGGCAAACACTACAGGACAACAGAGGGGAAAGAAAACATCACACTTCAGATTTCTATAGCACCTAATACCTTATAGAGTTCTTTCCCCACAAAAACTTTTTTTTCTTTTCTTTTTTTCCTTTTTTATTTTTTTCACAAAAACTCTTGAATGGAAGAGTACTAATAGTATTGTGTATGTCATAATAGGAGTTCCTTTTCATGTGTAGATTGGACAAGACAGTCTCTTCCAACTCTCAAATTCTATGATACCATGATAAAATATAATAAATTCCTAGTCTCCAACCAGTTGAAAAAAGCAGTCTCTTCCCAATGTACAAAACTGTGCATAACTTGCTATTTCATTTTCACTGATTCATCTGAACAAGTCACATAAACCTCTCTAAAGGCCAGATTCCTCAAAGTAAGAGGTTGGGAGAGGTAATAGCTAACATTTCTAGAGCATTTTAAGGTTTGGAAGCATTTAACATATATGGTCAATCCTCAACATTCAAACTTTTAGTTTTTGCAACTTCAAGCATTTGTGTTATTTTATTACTAACCTCATTTTCACTTTCGCACTGGTAATCCCGCACATTTGCAGCTAGGCACAATAGAGAAAAAAATGAGGTGTCATGTGTACAAGGTTGTGCAGTAGCTGGTATCCTAGTAGGCTCTGCTGTGT
The DNA here is from genome assembly GCF_003287225.1 of Phascolarctos cinereus. Lineage (NCBI taxonomy): Eukaryota > Metazoa > Chordata > Mammalia > Diprotodontia > Phascolarctidae > Phascolarctos > Phascolarctos cinereus. Next base: position 387,765,397 of record NW_027556098.1, read on the forward strand.
TCCCATACTCTGAGACCCTTAAGGAGCTGAAATAGCGCACAAAGCAGACATCACTGACAGATTTATTTCTATCCAGTGTATCCTTCACTGTCTCCGACACCAAACACCAGCCGTGAAGGAGAGAGTATCAGAGGTGATGTCTCATCAGTCTCAGCATGTTTCAACAGCAATAGTTTAAATCCCAGGACCCTCTCTTTCTTGGTTTTCAGAGGGCAGCCAAGGTAGAGAGGTTTATAGCAGTACAATACCCTTACAGAGGTTTACAGCAGTACAATGCCCTTATAGGCATTTGACACCGTGGGAGGTAAAATTCAGGCTAAAAATGTTTTTGTTTTAAGAATCTTATCTGCTGTGGAGTATTTTTGATACTGTAGATACGTTATAAAAAACGAATATTGTCTAAAATCCATGTTTTTATGTTTATTTTTTTAGTTGAGATGCTAGCACAAAAGGTCACGGAATTACTAGCAAAAAAAAAATAGCACCAATTTTATTTTGTGTATTTATTTCATGGGTTATTTCGTGGTTATTGTGGTAGAAAAAGCATATGTTATCAGAATTAATGCTTTATTATAAAGAATTGCATGCAGAAAAGTGCATTTTTAGCAATCTCTAGCAAAAGATTACAGTTTATGGTGGTCACAGAAACCTAGCCCCCTATTTCTCATAGGTTCAACGTATCAACATTTACATTTTTTTCTTTTGTGCCATTTTCTAGGAACATTGAGAACTGACTGTATTATTGGATCTGATTCTCATATCACTCCTGAGAGGTAGGTGTTGTTATTATTCCAATTTTATAGATGAAGAAACTAAGGCAAACAGAGGTTAAGTAACTTGCCCAGGTTCACACAGCTAGGAAGTATCAGAAGCAGGATCTTTCTGACTCCAAAGTCAGCACTCTCTCCTATTATAGCATGGAACTGTTTTAACATTCTCCCATTCCCCTCTCCCCCGCCCAAGCTGAGCTTTACAACCACTATATGAGGTACCACACGTATTTCATCCCCCTTTTACAGATTTTTTAAAAACAGCTTCAAAGAGGATGATCTCTAAGGTCTATTCCAAAATTTTAAAATTCAAATTTTATTTTCCAGGTGAAAACTGAAGGCTGAGAAGGAAGAAAAGAGAACTAAGCTATTCCATTTCCTTTTATCATCCTAGCCCTCTCCTCCTCTTGAAGGCTCCAAGCTACTAATCAAGAGAAAGCACACATACATGAGCATCCAGGCGCCCACATATGCAAAGAGAAGAGAGCAGGGAAAATAAGCTTCCTTCACTGCAGCACTGACAAGGTAGGGAAAAAAAAATGTTTTTTTTCTTTTCTCAGTATTCTAACTACTTCCACTTACTTCATTTTCTCCCTTATCAATGTGCACAGAGCAAACAGACAGCAACTCTTTTGGATCACTGTCTAGCAAATGCACCAGACATTTATTACCACCAACTTCCAATTAATTGAAATATTTTAGATGGAGTAATTCTGAATTTGTTGTAATGGAATTTTAGCTGTACATAACTGAGATAAAATCCTCATTCAATAAAAACAAACTTCACTGCTATTTATATTTCTACTACCCATTAAAAACCCTATCCTAAAGGTCTGAGTTCTCACAACTTTCAGGAATAATCTTATCTTGCAAAAGAACAAGAGAGAAAAAGGAAGATGACAATACAATTTGGAGCTGAAAGGAACCTGAAGATTACTTAAACCAAATCGCTTATTTTACAAGTTCCTCTATCAATCAATAAGTCCTTGTTAAGTGTCTATTATGTGCCAGGTACTGTGAAGCACTGGAGATATAAGTACAAAGAAGGAAGCAATTCCTGCCATCAGTGAACTTACATTCTAACAGTGATACAAGTACACATAAAAATATACGCCACATAAATAAAAGTTAGTACATACATATATATGTACATACATTTACACATACACACAAAACAGTAAAACATAACGGCAGAGAGGGACTGGTAACTGAGAGATCAGGAAAGGCTTCTCTATGTACACTTCCAAGGGAGAGAGGATAGGTAAAACAAGTGGCCTGAGGATCTGTGACCCAGGAAAAGTAAAAAAATTTATATGGAAAAAAACAGAGTCAAACAGACAGAGACAGTAAGAGGGAAAGAGAGACAGTCACAACAGATCAGAATTCAGGTTTTCTAATACCACATTTACTGCTCTTTCAGTCACATTGCAGCCAACCCTCGCAGGTATGATTTCTCTACTATTTTAGCTGTTCTCTAATTCAGAGAATTCTTCGGCTAAATCTGAGGGGCTAGCATATGGATTTATTACTACTGAACATGTTCTCGGTTTCTCTTATGTGCCCTCTCCACTCCACATCTCAACTTAACAAACAGCAAAGAACCTAGAAACCTTAGTCATTATACGTATGGGAAGATATTATCCATAAATTTCCACATGATTAGGATTTTAAGCATCTTTTCTATTTAGGAACCTATGTCTCAGGTTTCTTTGCTGTTTTTATTCTGCCTCAACTATTAAAACAGACTGCTAACTGGTTTTCCTACTCCCATTCTCTCCCACCAAATCCTTCCTCCATACCAGAACCAGTTTAATGTTTCTTCTACAAAGATCTGATATAACCCCCTGCTTAAAAATATTCAATGGCTCACTACTATCTACACATTCCTTGGCCAGCATTTAAGGCCCTATATTTAACTCACAATTTTCTTTCCATGTGTGCTAAGCTTCATGAAACCATGTTTTCTCCATCACTTGTAATTAAAAAACAAACAAACAAACAAACAAATAAATAAATAAATAAAGAGACTGGCAATTCCCTGACTCTGTCCTTTTCCTTCTTTTTTTGGAAGGGAAGGGGGAGAAATAAATAATAGAGGGTATTTCTCCCAAAATTAAATATTTAATATCCAATACAAATCAATAAACCCAAAATGAGGACATTATTTTAAATTGCTAGGTCAAAATATTACCTAACTACTATGACAAATTAGTTCCAAAATATTGTTTAATCATTCATCCTTAACCTCACAATGACATATGACATAGATACTTCTTGCTGTTCTTTCCTCTCCTGGTTACGTGGCCTGCACTGGCCTGTTGTTCCCTCCTTCTTCCCACCTTTCTCACAGCTCCCTTTCTACCTCTTTCACCCACTCATCTTTGTTCCACTCCTAGCCCCTAAAAGTGGGTCTTCTCTCCAGTTCAGTCTCCAGTCCTCTTTTCTCATAATTTCTCTAAACTCTCCCCTGGAGAGCTCATCCACTCCCAACATCTTCTGTGAAAAGATGCTGCCTCAGCACATTGTAAAAGACAGAGCATTTCACATGGGAGCCAGAAGGATCACCCTCCTTGCATATCTGTTTCCTCATCATAACAAGGGGGTAAGAATACTTGTACCACCTATCCCAAAGTGGTGGTGCAAAGAAGGTACTCTGTAATCTTCAAAGTACTATATAAGTGCAGGTCACTATTTTTGATATTATAGTCAGTCAGTCAATCTATCGACAAGCAAGCATTTATTTAGTACTTACTATATGCCGGTATTGTGTTAAGGGCTGGGAATACAACCTACTAGACTCACTATAACAATAATAATATTTTTATGTATATATATATATATATATATATATATGTGTGTGTGTGTGTGTGTGTGTGTGTGTGTATGTATGTGTACATACTTACATACACAAATGCACTTTGAAAAAGTACAGTGAGTATATAATTTTGGTTTTGTTCAGCTGTTTCAGTCGGGTCCAACTCTGTGACCCAATTTGGGGTTTTCTGGGCAAAGATCCTGGAGAGGTTTGCCATTTCCTTTTCCACCTCATTTGACATATGAGGAAATTGAGGAAACAAGGTTAAGTGACTTGCCCAGGGTCACACAGCTAGCTAGTAATTATCTAAGGCCAGATTTGAACTCAGGAATCTCCCCAGTTCCATGTCTGGCACTCTGTATTGTTGGCGCAGGGGATAAAGTATATAAATCCAAACAACTAACCAAATATTTTGTGCAATCTAAGTCAATCAATATTTTAAATTAAATCAATTTCCCTGTAAAAACAAATTTATAAAGGGAGTGGGAAAAGGAGAACAAGAGCGAATACTCTTTTTGAAAAGTATCTGTACTTTTTTTTAAAAGTCTGTAGTGCAAATGAAAAGAAAAATACCAAAACATCCTTTCCTTTGAAATTAAGGAAAGTGTTACATCTTAATTTCTCATAATTTTAGAAATCCTAAAAACTTTTAAATTTGTATCAAATGTTTTTCACAGCACATACATATAGCCCTACAAAGTGACAGAGCATTTCACAGGAGGTCAAGATCTTATTGCAAAGCCTAACACTATGATTAGGGCTAAGCATAAAACCACAGTTGACACTTAATGCAGAATATAGCTAAGTTTCAGCCTCATGAAGCAAAATAATTGTACCATCTCTTATTTGTGCTCCAAGGAAGAACATCTGACTTAATGTAAGCATTCCTAAGTAGATTAGGAAATATCAAATCTTCAGGGAAAAAAATCAAATGTTAAAAAAGAATCTCCAGAACCCTTGTCCACAGTTTGGCTCAGAACCATGTGTATACTCACCTCCCACATGTACACATTGTTCTTCACTTGAGATCTTTTCTTCTTGTCACCAATAAATGGGCCAAACTTTTTCCCTTTTAAAATTGATTTTGCAGCCCAGACACCTATTAGGTAAAATCAGCAACAACATGGTTGAGTTACTGAGTTTTTTAAAGAGTAAAAACAAAAGCAAGTTTCATAAAGTAAACAAGGGTAGAGCACAAAAGGCTAGCTTAGCATAAAAGTAATATTTCATTAACAAAATGGCTCAACAAAAAAATGTGTAACAATAAAGAAAAAAGTACAAATATCTTAACACATCAAAAGAACACAAAACTATATATATCACAAAACTAAATATTATATTTTAGATGAATTTGTATTATATTTAAGGGCAAATGTTTAGACAAAATTATTTACTTTAAAATTATTTTAATCCATTACGGATATATAAAAGATCCAAATTATTGTTAATTTAAAAGAAATATTTTATAGGACAACTTAGTATACACAAATCACCACATCAACTGGAAGCTTTTCACTACAATAAATTAATCACATTTCATCTTAATGGTCATGATTATATCATATCTTTAATTAGGAATGAGTCACATATAAAAGCTAACCAAACTGGAACCAGCCACATAAGGGAGCTTTTCATAGCTGTGTAACTCACTGGCCAATGCTGACCCATTCATAAGTTTAGTTTGATCAAAAACTGTGAAAACAAAATTAAAATCACAAGACAGTATTTTCATAACACAAAGTAACACTTTACTTATCCAGTCCCATCTATCCAAAGCAAAGCAGGAAGGAAGCTTCCCCAAAAGAGCCTCCCACGGGAATGTCAAAGTCCACATTGCCCTAGAGAACATGTATTTTCCTCCTCTGGGAGGGCCCTTAAGTCCTCCATCTTCCATGTTGTAATTTCATACAAAGTCCTAACTAGCAAATAGAGTTCATTTCAAACCTCCAGCACACTAAGAGAAGTTTTATTAGTTTTTATTAAATTTACTAGAGATTGGGAGATAACCATAGGAATATACGCTAACAGATGCCAGCCTGACTACATAGGAAAGGAAGCAATGGAAATACCAGAGACAGAACTCAAAATGCATAGCCATATAGAGCCATTTTGTATAGAGGCAAATAGCCTTATATACCTCAATAAGCCCTGCGAACATCACTAGACTCCAGTACAGTAGTGAAAGTAAGTGATGGGGACCCTGAATCATTAAGAGAAAACTAAATTATTTTCAGAATATTCTATGTAAGGATCTAGCACAAAAACACATTTTGCAAGATTTCCATGAAAAACAGTTTAGATATAAAAAGTCTTAGTATTTAAGGAATAAACCCTCAATCAAAATTTGAAGTCAAATGAGTCAAATTCAGGCTCCAGTTCTGCTGCTACTATGTGAACTCGGTTTACTTCTACTCTTTGGATCTATATTTTCTCCATAACACAAGAGCATTACAGTAGATAAGGTCCCTTCACAACTTTAAAGCCTATACAATGATAATGAAAAATCTTCTATCCAGGATGCTTTATTACTTGGCTGACTGAGTACAATTCAAAATTTTCCTATAATCTCATGGTTTTATTTGCTAAGTATTAATTATAAACAAAATTTAAGGTGAGTGGACTCATTCTGCCACAAATTTGCTATATTTTACAGCTAAAACTTCATTATTAAACTATAAATTAACTCTTTGCCTTTTCTTAGAAATCAGATAATGCCAGACTTAAAAAGAATCTTATACACCACTCAGGACAACTGGTATCAAAATCAAACCACCACGATATCCAGCCAACCTTTTCTTAAAGACCTTCAATAAAAGAGGACCCAAGATACTTTGCGATAGTTGTGTTAGTAAAGTTTTGTCTTATCTCAAGCTTAAATTTGCCTCTTTGTAGTATCAACCCATGGTTCCTAGCTCTGCTGTCTCAAGTCAAGCAGAATAAATCTGATATCTCTAGCATACTAATTTCTTTCACATATTTTATCAATTAATGAAAAACTGATCTAACATCTACAAAATGTTAGGCACTCTAGACAGATAGCTATGCCCTCCCTCCAAGACTTACCTCCTCTAGATCAAACACTTTGATTCTTTCAAAGAATCTTCAGACCTCATAAACTGTAGGTCCTACACCTTCCTGATTCCAGCATTTCCTAGGATATGCTCCAACTTAATATCCTTAATATCAATATCCTTCTTAAAATTTAACATCTCCCCCCCAAAAAAATACTCTCAATGTGGTCTGACTAGGGTAGACTATACCAGGTCTATAATCTTTTTTGGTTTCCATACCACACTGTTGACTCACATTAAGCTTTCAGTCTACTGAAGATCTCCTAAATAGCCATGAGAAGTTTCTTTGGCTTAGTTTGGTTTTTGACCCAAGAGGTAAGACTTTACATTTATCACCCGAGTTTATGAGTTTATCTCCTCGGATCAAGGCCTTTTGAGACCTCTTTGGTTCCTGTCTGTATTCATTCAAAAAGCATTAAGTGTCCACTGACTTTATCCTAAGCAATGGAAATACGTCGATATAAACAAAACAGAAAAAGACTACGCTCTATTGGGGGAAACAAGAAGCACACACATATAAATTTAAAACATATACAAAGGCATTCAGGGGAAGGAAACCGCAACTGGAGGAAAAGTTCTATGTAGGAGGTGGTACCTCAGTTGAGCTCTGAAAGGAGCCAGAAATGTATTCTCAGTGTCAGAGGTGAGGCAAGAGAGCACTTCAGTCATGGCGGACAGCCTGTGCAAAAGCCTAGAGACAAGTGATGAGATGTGCTTTAGGTAGGGGCTTCAGAAAAAATGCTCTGAACTCTCTTCTCTCTCTATTGTTTGAGGGTTCTTTGACTTGGCCAAGGTCATAGGGCAAAGCCAGGATAGAGAGGGAGGGTCTAGGACCCTGTCTTGGTTCATGCTATGTAAGCTGTACACAGAAACTTCCCAATTTGTGTGCATAATAACGGATTTATGTATGCATAATGATCTGTTATATTACACTCAGATAAAAAGTGAAAGAGAACACATTTTCAATATCATTTGTGGCAAGTTGGAATACATCCTCTTCTTAAGGTCCCTCCTTCCCATTCTGCTTTCTGATGTTTGTCTAAATTTTATATGTCAACTCCATAGTCCCAACTCAAACATATTTCAATGTGATCTGCTCTTGCTAATATTTAGTGACACCTAGGCTAAATGTAAATTTCAAAGAATATAGATAAAGGATTATTGGGATTTTGTAGGCTATCTTTATAGAAAGTCAGATCTGGGGGGATAGGAAGTTCTCAAGAACGAAATTCTGAAGTCACAAAGAGGAATAACTACAATGGCAAGGAAAGAGGATGTTGCCTGAAGAGTCAGAAATGGATGTGAAGGAAGCTCACCAACCAACTCGGATTTTAAAAAGAAGATGGAAACAGCAAGTAATTGAGTAGAGATAGCAAACTGTGATGTTGTGTGAGACAAGACTAGTGTCAGGAGTGTGTAAGCTCAAGGCATGCTGAGACTAGTGAGGAAGGCAAAGGAAAATAAGAGCGGTGTCGTTTTTTAGCTTTGTTGGGGATAAGGATCAAAGAAGAGATGAAAGTGGGGTCCACGGAAGGTGGCCCGCTGGGCCCTTATGAATTACTTTCTTGAGTGTTTCAAGAAACAGAAGACACACTTGCTGAGCTACTTGCACTCTGATTTTAGAAAGACTACAGATAACATGAGAAGTACTGCAGATCTGAGAAGGGCAGGTCTCCCATTTTGAGAAAGGGGAAGCAAAAGGAACCTATAAAACAGTGGCCAAGAGATCTGACTTTGGTTTCTGGGAAACTTCTAGAACACATTATACAAATTTTACAGTTTTATAGATATCTTTTTTATATAACCAATTTCCTTCTTCACCCTATCTCACACAAAAAGAGCCTTACTCCTGGTTACCAGGGCCAACCCCTCGACATGCATAAGTGATCTCATTCTATACCATCTCCTCCAGCAGACTGCCCCCCTCTCATCTCCACTTACCTTCAATGTCTCCCTGTCTGCTGGCCCATCCCCTACTGCCTACAAACATGTCTATGTCTCCCCCATCTTTAAAAAACCCTCACTTGATCTGTCCATCCCCACAGCTCTAGGACAGAACAGAACTCAGACAGAACCCTTGGAGACAACACTAGAAACTACTTCTAACACCAACCAAGACCACTAACTCTTTTTGCTAGCTGAAGTCATCTAATTGTAATACCAACCCACTTTCCTCCCTTTCTTATCAGGAGATTCAGTTCAGGAATTCTGGATCTGCTGAATTCCTAATAAGCTTCTAATTAAACCAGTTTTCTTATCTGTTCAGAAATACCTGCCCTTGGGGCAGCTAGGTGGCACAGTGGATAGAGCACCAGCCCTGAAGTCAGAAGGACCTGAGTTCAAATCCAGCCTCAGACCAAACACTTGACACTTACTAACTGTGTGACCCTGGGCAAGTCACTTAACCCCAACTGCCTAAAAGCAAAAAAATAAAATAAAATAAAATAAAATAAAATAAAATAAAATAAAAAAATAAGAAATACCTGCCCTGCCTAAATTACAAGAATATTATAAGGATAGTTTTGATATTTATGAGTAATATTTGGTAATACTGTGAAAACTGTAAAGGGCTATAAAGGAAATGGGCTATCATTACTATTTTATATTCAAACAAACTTTTTTTCTTTCCTTTCTTTAAGGCAATTAGGGTTAAGTGACTTGCCCAGGGTCACACTGCTAGTAAGTAGAAAGTGTTTGGTCTGAGGCTGCATTTGAACTCAGATCCTCCTGACTTCAGGGCTGGTGCTCTATCCACTGCGCCACCTGGCTGCCCCTCAAAGAAACTTTTGAAGTACTTTGACATAATCTTATTTGGACAACAAGAAGTCCCTGCCCAAGCACCACTTAATGATTACTTTTTGGGTCTGCCTGGCTCAGAGTGAATGTAAATAGTAACTGTTTCTCTTTTGGTCAGCAACCCTGAGAATCTTTCCTCCCCCCCCTCCCGTTTGATTTTTTTTTTTTTTAATTAAAGAAGCCAAGCCATCCCTTGACTCACTTCTTAAAGAAGCCTACTCCATTAATGGGCGTTGCCTCACTTGAGTGAGAACTTGAAAAGACCTTAACTTAAAAGGGCCAGGGTCTCCTACTGCATCCTGAGCCACCTCCAGTCCTCCTGACCGATATCTGGCCACTGGACCCAGATGGCTCGGGAGGAGAAAGTGAGGCTGGTGACCTTGCACACAGCCCTCCCTCACTCAAACCAAAGTCAACTGCAAGTCGGGTCGTCATCTCCCTGATGTCATGGTCCTCTTTGAGAACGAAGGACAAACCACAACCACACAATTTTTAGGCAGCAACTACTCTTGTTTATTTTCTTTTTACATAACTTTTTAAAGTCCCTTGCCTGATTTTAATTCATTTTTAACCTGAGATATAGGTTGCAAAACTCATAACTACTGTTCCACCTATTCAAGTCAAAGAATAAACATGTAGATAGCTCCCTTACCTTAAAATCTGAAAAATTACATAGCTTTCCAAGGTTACTTTTTTTTTCCGCTAAACTCTTTGTCTAATGTTTCTTCCTAACTGTGGCACTCACCAATCCGTGTCTTGTCAACGGCAGATGGAAAAAGCCTCACTTCCTCAGGAAGCCCTCGAAACACATGTTCAGGTACATCAGCCAGGGTTTCCGGGGCTTCCAAAGACGCAAGAGTGCTCTACAAATCAAAAAAACAGAAAGATCATATCAGAAGAAAAAAACCAAACACTTTAACCTATTCTTCGAGTCTAATTAAGTAGAAAGTCAAAAAAATAAGAGAAATCTGAAGCAGGCCCCCCAAGTAAAAAATACTGTAAGGCACTCCAATAATAGTTTTGCCGTTTACTGCTATCTGTTTATGAGTCTCCAAATAGTCAACAAAAGAGTTTTAATAGTTCAATCATGGCTTTTTACAACTCTATTTCATTCTGTAGCATAGTGCTTAATAAATGCTAGTTGTTTAAATAAATAGACTACTTCATCAAACTGCCTTTAATGTACACTTAACCAGATGTCAAATATTAGAAAAGTTCACTTTCAATCACATTACACAGTAGCAGATGTCACACTTTAAAAAAGGAAAGAAAAAAAAATTTTAGTCTAACATATACCTCAAATACATTATGATATAAGTAACTAAAGGCTTATGATTTAGCCACTACAATACCCAATCACATTAAATTTTTCCATAATATAGAGAGGTAACCCTGGCATCAAGGAAAGAAACCAATCCTCTAAACCAGGAAGACCTGGATTATGTCTCATCTCTGACTTCTACTGGCTGTCACCACAGGCAAGTGACTACTTCTCAGTGCCCCCCCCCGTCAAAAAAGCATTTATTAAGTACTTACTATGTACCAGATACTACGCTCATCACTATGTGGCAGACACTAAGAAAGGCGGTCATTCTTGTCTTCAAGCTCACCTTCTAGTGGTGAAGAAAACCAAAAGTCACAAGATCCACATAAAATATATACAGAAGAGATGGAAAGGAATCTCAGAGGGGGAGACAACAGCTGCCAAGGGGAAAGGAGAGGGCAAGGCTTCCTGAAGAAGGTAGGATTTGGTTTTTTTGGTTGGTTTTTTTTTTCCCTTTTGGCTAGGCAATGGGATTAAGTGACTTGCCCAGGGTCACACAGCTAGTCTGTGTTATGTGTCTGAGTCCAGATTTGAACTCAGGTCCTCTTGAATCCAGGGTCAGTGCCCTATCCACTGCGCCACCTAGCTGCCCTAAGAAGGTAGGATTTGGGCCAAGTCTTAAAGGAAGCCAAGGGAAGTGAAGAGAGAGAGATGAGAGGCCTTGTATTCCAGACACTGGAGCCAGTCAATGCACAGGCATACAAACGTGATGCAGATCATGTGTGTGTGGTAAAGCAAAGGGCACGGCAGCTGGATCAGAGTATGTGGATGCGAGTAAAGAACAGAGGTAAAGTATAAAGGAGGAGACGACTAGTTTACGACAAGCATGAAAGCCAAACCAAGCACTTTCTATCTGATCTTGGAGGTAACAGGGAATCCCCAAGTGAGTAAGAGAGTATGACATGGGCAGACCTGTACTTTGGGAAAATCACTTTGGCAACTGAGTGCAAGACAGATTAGTGTTGGGAGAAATGAGACCAGAAGACCATGGCAATGGTCCAGCTAAGAAGCAGTAAGGGCCTGAATTAAGCTGGTAGCTATGTGAGCAGAGAAAGGGAAGCACACAAGGGATGGTGTTGAAAGTTGAAATGAAATATTTAGAAAACGGATTGTGCATGTGGGATGGATGAGAAGACAAGGATGACTCCGACCCTGCAAGCCTAGGTGACTGGGAGGATGATGACACCTCAACAGTAACAGGGAAGTTCAAAAGGGAGTAGGGTGGAGATAATAAAGAACACTATTTTAGACACGCTGCATTTGAAATGTCTACAAGTCATTCCAGTTAAAGATGAACAGGACAGTTGGTGATTGAGGACTGGAACTTAGGAGAATAACTAGGCATTGATATTATATATATATATATCTGGGAACCATTTGAATAGCTATGACAAAGTTGCTGATCTGCATTAATGGAGGAATTAATGAGGAATACAAAAATGAAATAATGGATTGAGTCAAAATAAAGTAAAAGGCACACTAAAATACATCCACAACTACACTCCCCACTGTCCCTGTCCACCACCACTACGGCCCCCAACACACACACATATACAGATCACAGATTTACATCTAAAAAGGTAACCTGGTGTAACACCCTTATTTTACAAATAAGGAAACTAAGGCCTACAGGGCTTCATTGACAAGATTACAAAAGTAGAAGATCAAGATTCAAACCTAGGTCTTCTGACCACAAATCTATAAATTTCTACTGTACAACAATGTTCCCTCAAGTATAAGATTGGATACATTTAAGTTAATAGTAATTTACTGCCTTGTATAAAATCATTTGTATGTAAAGTCACCACAAATGAGAAATTACTATTATAAAACTACCAACCAAATTGTGGGAGGCATTAAATTCAGAGTATTAAAAACAAGGATGGCACAAAAGCTAAAGAAGAATAATTTCAATTCACTACCAGAAAATTATAAGGAGGAAAAAGCATTACTCTAGCTCCTCCTGTAAGTTGGGAAACAATGTGATGCTTTTTCATTTGGTCATTTCATAACAAAATAACTTTTTATTTAAAGGAAAAAATCAAACACTGCAGATATCTCAACACTACTAAGAAGACATTTTGTATGTCTGCCGCCATAGCACTGAAAAGGAAAACCATCAGTCAAGGATTTCCAAAGAAACCACTTGAGACAAGGTGTAAATTTAGTACTAATTAGACAAATTGGCTCCCATGTCACAATAAACCACCGAGTATCCCACTTGAATGTTTCTTCTTGGCCTGGAGGGGATATTGTCTAAGCTAAGGCTAGCCATGTCTAGCTAGAAAGCTAAGAAGTGGCCCAGCAAGAAACTATCATAAAGTGTCACCCAAAGATCATCCCATCTCAGCTTGGAGATACTTAACACCACAAACTTGGCAACCAGGTAATTAACTTTTTGAACCACAGCAACTCAAAAACTGAGGTATGGAGAAGTTGAAATCATTATTAATGGAAGAAATAACCTCACTTTATTAAATCACTGGTACTTGAAATAAACATATGTCAAGAATAGGAAATTCTCTCAATCTGGAAAATCTGACCAATCAAATTTCTATCTACCAAGGGGTCATTTCAAAGGAAAAAAAACTCAAAATAAAAGCCAAATCCTTAGACAAATGTCTCATCAGCAGCATCCTACCTAGCTGGAGAAACATGAGATGGTTTCTAGGTAGGGATCAAATAATGGTACTTCACACTGGAATGCAATTCTTTCACTACCTATATCAGCCACACAAACTCAGCTAGGTAGAAATCTATTAATAGTAGCTACATGGCACAGTGGATAGAGTACCAGGCCTGGAGTCAGGAAGACTCATCTTTGTGAGTTCAAATTTGGTCTCAGACACTTACTAGCTGTGTGACCCTCGGCAAGTCACTTAACCCTATTTGCCTCAGTCTCCTCATCTATGAAAAAAGCGCTGAAGGAGGAAATGGCAAACCATTCCAATATCTTTACCAAGAAAACCCCAAATGAGGTCACAAAGAGTCAAGATGTAACTGAAACACCTCAACAACAATAAAAATCTGTTAAGTCATGGAATTTTTGAGCTGGAAGTGATTTCAGAAATTGCCTGGTTCACCCCATACCCCTTCCTTTTACAGATGAGAAGAAAACTAAGTTCCACAGATTAAATGATCACTTACCCTATGCACAGAAAGGTAAACTGAGCAGAACCCAGCTCCCCTAACTTGCCTTATATCATGTTAAACTCCCTTCTCTATTGAGAAGGGCATGTTCAATGCTTAAACTAGGAGTTATCCACCTTTGTCCCAATTTCAGAGAACTGAAGTTATACACTCTCCAGAATGAGAGCAATAAGATAAAAAAGGAAGAGATCCCTGGCTAGTTCCCATGACTGGAAACGAGAATTAGGGGAGCAGCTCACATTTTATGTAGCACTTTCGAGTTTGCAAAGTGCTTTATACAAATTATTTCATCTGAGAAGCTCAATATTAAAATAACCAGGAGAAGGGCAAGTTCAAACAACTAAAGTTACTCTCCCACACCCACTAAGTTGGCCAAGCTGACCCAAAAAGAAAACAGTCACTACTGAAGAGTCTATGTGAGGACACGTGCACCTATACACTGCTGGTAGATCTGCGAACTGTATCAGTCTTTCTGGGAAATACCCAATTATGCAAGAAGAATGATTCAGTTGTTCTTGCTCTTCCACACAGCAATCTCATTACTAGATATATAGCCCAAGGAGATCAAATGCCTAAAGAAAAGGTCAATACATAACCCAAAATATTCATAGCAGCACTTTTTGCAGGAAAAAAGTGGGTACCTACCAATTAGGGAAGGCTGCATGTATTTCAGTATATAAGCCACCATAAATTAAAAATATGTGGAATTCTTCAAAACACAGAAGACTTGTATTAAATAATGCAAAGCGAAAATAAAACAGAACCAAGAAAACAAACATACACCAAAATAACCTAAGTGAATAAAATAAGATATAAAGAAATCAAATTGTGAGTACCTTTTTTTCTTTAATTATGACCTTAACACCAAAAAACAAAAACAAAAAACCCTGACATTTCTGTATAACTGTGCATGGTGTGTCTTTCCTTCCAAATACATAACAAATTCAACATGTAACTTTCAAAGCTATCTTGCCTGTATATAATTCCTTCTGACTTTCCCTCATTGTCTTCTGTGCATTTTCCGAAATAAACCATTTCAGTGACCCTCCTCTCTTCCTCTTCTTTCCTTTTTTACGGAGAAGTTTGGGAGGGATAGGGGACACTACTATATACTAACCTTCTCTTCCCACCTTCAAACTTGGGGGAGAGCGGACAGCATTTATTTTTAATTCCTCTTTCACACACCCCCAATTCAAAAAAAAAAAAAGAAAAAAAATCCTTGTAACATAAATAGGCAGTGTCAAGCAAAACAAATTTCTATATTGGCCATGTCAGAAAATACGTGCCTTGATCTATACGATGAATCCATTACTTGTGTCAGGAGCTGGGCAGCATTTTTCATCACTATTTCTCTGGAATCATGTGTTGGTTACTGTGTGGAAATGAGTTCTGAAGTCTTTCAAATTTGTTTTTTTAAAAATGCTGTTATATAAATTGTTCTGCTAACTTCATTCTATATCAGCTTATACAAATCTTCCCAGGTTTCTCTGAAACCTTCCATTCCCCCTCTCTCCCAAACTTACTCTTCCCAGCTTCCCTATTACTATCAAGACTACCACTATCCTCCCGGGAACCCAGACCACATGCGGCCTCATGGCCAAAGACGCCTCACCCCTGACCCAGGTGCTAAACCTCCATTCCGTAAGAAGCCTTTCCCAGGCATCCTAGCACCTTCCCTAAGAGACTACCTCCAAATCATCCTATATATATTTTTTTGTTTCTGCTCTGGACAGAAACTCTGAGGGTTCCACACTCATACTGGAGATCTGACCCTCATCAGAGGCATGTTATTAACAAAGTTGTGTTTCTTCCTCCAATCACCATCTTAAAGAAAATATTTTTAAAGAAAAAAATGAGGGAGAATGTAAGAAGAGGAGGAGAAATAAATACAGCATACTGCTTGAACTTGTAAAGTTCTGGGGCAACTCATAGGCTGGAGGCGCCTATCTACAACCAAGTAAGTCACCAACAATAACCATAATTATCCAGTATATAAGATGACTTTGGCATCTTATTGGGCAATGGATGTGACTTGTATAGCAAAAAACCTATTAAGTATTAAATAGCCACACCTTCTCCAACAGCTCATTAACCCTTCCATATACAAAGTAGTTCTATTTTGAAAACTAACCAAAAACCACTTCTCATCAAATATTTTGACAAGCTAATTGTGCTGCTCATCCCAAACTCAGTAGGCCTGAGTAAGCAGTGAGCAAGAACTAGTCATGAGATTTCATTTAAAAGTCAAAATTTGGGGGGCAGTTAGGTGGCGCAGTGGACAGAGCACTGGCCCTGGATTCAGGAGGACCTGAGTTCAAATCCGGCCTCAGACACATAACACTTACTAGCTTGTGACCCTGGGAAAGTCACTTAACTCCCACTGCCCAACCAAAAAATAAATAAATGTCAAAATTTGGGCTAATGACACTTCAAGGTACATAGGAGCTCAAGTCTAGAGTTAACATTAGCCCTATCCTCCATAATTCAAAATGTAAAAAAAAAAAAAACCACCAATAAGTAACAACTCCACTGAAAATACTAACAGACTGACCTCTCAGTCTGTTGTTTCCACATATCAAATTAAACCATTTGGAACCATACCCCAAAAGTTACTAACCTTTGATCCAGCATACCCTTTGATCCAGCTACACAAGTACTAAGCCAATATCCACAAAGAGATTAAAAAAAAAAACAAAGGAAAAGGACCTCTATGTTCAAAAATGTTTACAGTAGCCCCTTCTGTGGTGGCAAAAAATTGGAAACTAAGGGGTTTCCCATTAACTGGGGAATAGCTACAGATATTGTGGCAGATGAATATTATTGAAACATAAGAAAGGAAAAGGTGGATTCGGAGAAACCTGGGAAGATCAGTATGAACTGACGCAGAATGAAGTGAACAGAACCAGGAAAATATATACGACTACAATATTTTAAAGAAAAACTTACAGAACTCTGTGCATCTCCCGACAAAGAGGCGGATACAGGAATCAGAGGTGCAGAATAAGACACTTTCACACACGGTCAATCTGTGGATTTGTTTTGCCTTATGATTCTTGATACGAGGGAAGAGGTTTTATTTTGTTTTAATACTGTTTGTTGACTAGTGAAAGTGATGTGCAAAAAAAGGGAAAGTGACCTTAAAACAATTTTTAAATGCACAGAAAAGGACAGAAAGATATTCAAAAAGGAAACAAAGACAAGGATAATTTTGAAATATATTAGTGAATTTATACTTTTTTTAAAAAGTATGTAAGCAATTTGCAGTTCCATATACCAGCCTCTTTTTCTGTTCTTTATATACAGAAATGTTTATATTTTTGTTGTTTGTCAAGTTCAGAATAATAAAAAATATATAAATGCAAAAAAAACCTCTGCCTTAAAATCATTCTCCAGTTGCTTACTTTATGTGTATCTGTATCTTTAACAAAACTGGAAACTCAAGTACAGATACTGAGGCTTCTAATTATTTTATCCTCTACCACATAAACAAACACACAGAAGCCCTAAATAAAGGTTTGTAAAATGTAAATGTAAAATGCTTGTAAAAATTAATTTTGAATTGAATATATTTTATGTTCACTGTTCGACATTCTTCTAGTGATGGTTTCTAAAACATTACTAGAATATTCACCATTCTAAGAAATAAAATTTTTCTACACAGAAAAGTCAAAGTCAGAAAAGCCCCTACAAACATCAAAAAAAATTCAAGAAATTTTACCATAAACAGCTATCAAAAATGTTTAAACTTTACTTGGTATTATTTTGCTTAAGGACAGTCTAAATATAATCACGAAAGGTAGTGAGACAGTTTAGTGGACAGAGAACTAGACACGGAGTTAGGAAACCTCCAAATCATGCCCCCGATTCATACATATTTAGCTGTGCAATCCTGGGCAAATCACTTATCCTCTGTTTGCCTCAGTTTCCTCATCTGTAAAATAGGGATTCTAATAGAACCTGCTGTCAGGTTGTGAGGATCAAATGAGGTAGCATATTTATCTAATGACTACCTCCTCTTTCTTCCTTTAGCTGGATCAAAGAGTATGCACAATTCAGTAGCTTTGGGGACATAGTTCTAAATGGTTTAATTTGGTATGTGGTAATTACAAGTCAGTGCATTTCAAATCTCAAAGCACTACAGAAATGCCAGCTGCTAGCAATACCACTCTAATTCATAGTCTTGTTCCAGTGCCTTGAAAATCAGGGGGTGGAAAGGACTTTGAATGTTCAAAGGCTCAGCAGTACTAGCAAGTCCTATAAAGTGGAAGGGAGTTCCCATACAGACCCCATGATAGCTAAGACGTTTTGTTTCGTTTTGTTTTGTTTTGTTTTATCACAAAAATTTACTAAGGGACTATGAAATACAGGAAGTAGCCACATGGATACAGAATCACATGTCTAAGAAATACTGAAATAAATAAGTAATAAAGGTAGGAATAGCCTTACTTGATTCCTTTAAGTGTTTTATATAACCTGATTGACCTTTATAAAAAAAATGTCAACTGGAAAATCAGATTCTTCAAGCAGTAAGCTAGCCTCAAGCCAAGTTTATCACTAAACATTGTGTTCAAACTTTTATTTTTAAAAATTGTATACATGTGTCTATACACACATAGATGCATGTGGATATATAGACAATATTCTGGGTTTGGGCTCATGTTCTGCATTCTATGTTCTGTGCAATATATATATACATATATATTCCTAAGTACAGTAAACTGAGAATGGCTTACCTACTTTAAAAAAAAAGCCAGTACAACTAAATCAAATATTTTTTAAAAATTATTATCATAAATAAGGTTGCTTCAGTATAATTTAACTTAGATACAATGCAAAGAACTGGATGGCCTAACACTAAGCAATGTAAGTATAAAATGTGAGAGGGCATGAGGAAATTTGGTTTTAAAAAGAAATCCCATGACCCTTTCTCTCTGCGGTGGGTTTGTTTTTTCTGTTTGTTTGTTTCTTGGTTTTGGGGTGTTTTGGGGGAAGGGGTTAAGCCTCTAGCTTCATTAAATGATAAGCTGACACTTCCTGTAGTGTCAATTATTCACAGTCATAAGTAGTTCATATTTCTTCAATTATTTAGGTCTATATTTCTCTAACATGGATATTTTATAGTTCCATTTATATAGTAGTTTCCATGTGTCTTGCTTGGTAGGTAGATTCCCAAGTACTTTATACATTCTATAACTATTTTGACTGGAATTTCAAAGGAGGAGTGGAAAAAAGAGAGTGGAAAAAAAGAGTTGGGAAGAATTATATTATCTACTACTTAACCTAGGAAAAATGTAGACCTTGCTATAAAAACTAGTGCAAGAAAACCAAAATTGGACTATACTGGGTGTCCCAAAAGTCAGTGCTTTTTAAAGCCATTAAAGCTGCATCAGAGACAGCTAGCTGGTACAAACAGATAGAGTACTGGAGCTGGAATCTAGAAGACCTAAGCACAAATCTCACTTCAGACCCTGAGCTAGTCACATAACATGTTTGCCTCAGTTTCCTCAAATGTAAAATGGTGATAATAATAATACCTATATCCCACGGTTTTTATGAGGATCAAATGTGCTAATATTTGTAAAGTGCTTAACACAGTGCCTGACACATAGTAGGTACTATATAAATGCTTATTCCCTTCCCTTTTCCTTTACCATAAATACATATCAGCATTATTTTGAGTCAATTTCAAGAGAAAAAGATGGAAAATTTTAGAATAAACTGATTTTGATCAGCCAAAATACACACATTCATAAGCACCAGCTATGTGCTGGGTGACTCAACTTGTTGAGTCAGAAACACTCAAGTTTGAAACCTGCCTCAGACACTCATCAGCTGCTGGTGACACTGACCAAGTCACTTAATCTCTCTCAGTAGCAGTTTACTCATCAGTAAAATGGGGATAATAATAGCTCCTCTCTGTCGTTAGGACCAAACAGGGTGACACCTGTAAAATGCTTTGCAAACATTCAAGCGCTAAATAAATGCTAGCTGCGACGAGGAAGAGAAAGAAGAGCATGTACCAGGCCCTATGTTCCATGCTGCATAAAAAGAAATGCAACAGTGCCTGCCTATCTTTTAGGGGAGTAAATGCACATATCTTCAAGTATATATAAAAGAAACACAAGGCATGCTAGGGCATTAGAAGCTGGAAGCATTGGACAAGGTGTATGATGAAGAATGAGATCGGTCTTAAAGAAGTCAGGACCTCAGTACAGCAGAAGAGAGAAGAGAACGCGTTCCAGGGTCAGCCAAGGCACAGTCACAGAGACTGGAATGAACTTTACGAGTCACAACAAGGCCAGTCACTGGAGTTTACTGAGCAGAGGAACCAGGCTTTAGGAATGTCACTTGGGCAGCTGAACTGAAGACAAGCTGGAGAAGAGAAAGACCTAAGGAACAAGAAACCAATTAGGAGGCTTTTGCAACAGTCCAGGTGAGAAGGGATGAGGACTGAGCTCAGTGACGGTTGTGTCAGAGGAAAGAAGGTGCATACAAGAGATACTGCAGAAAAGAATCAAGACTTGCCAACTGATGGGATAAGTGGTTTGTGAGAGAGGGAATTCAGTGTGCTACCAAAGTTGTGAAGTTAGGTGGCCAGAAAGACGACAATAACAGGGAAGTAACGAACAACTTGTTCTGAACATGCTGAATCTGAGGTCTGTGAGAAGGAGACGGTTTTTATATAAGCAGTCTATGATTCAAAGGGCAAGAAGTGGGAGTTAGCCAACCAGAGAGGATGCAGTACCTTTTAACCAGGGCTCACCCTAGCAAGAATCTTATGGAGGGCAAAGGCTAAATCATTTCTCCAAAGGAGACGGACTCAGAGGCTCTTCCTGTACATAAGGTCCTAGCAGCAGGAGTGTCATTGGCCCTGATCTGATTCACTGGTTCACTCTGGTCTTGCGGGTAAACATAAGCATATACTCCAATATTCCAAGGGGTTTGTGATCTCATTAATGAGGGTCTCCCTGAAATGTGGCAAACCACAACCAATCCATAACTACTTATTCCTATCCATGCCTGCCCATAAATTCACCATGGGGGAAGAGGCAGAGGTGGGGTCTTCTCTTGATATAAAGAGCTGCCCAAGCCCTCACTCTCACCCTGTGGTGAGGCTGTCTTTTTGGATAATGTTTTTCATACCAACCTTCATATCAATTCTACTTCAGAAATCCTCGTTTATAATATGTTGTCCCCTGTTCATATATACCATGCACTTCTTTTCTGTCCCAGGAGTGACACTCGACCTCTAGTATTCTACAACTTGCAGCTATGAATCTCCAGAAAAATAGTGGTATTAAAAATGGATCTTTTGGGGCAGCTAGGTGGTGCAGTAGATAGAGCTCTGGCCTTGCAGTCAGGAGGACCTGAGTTCAAATCCAGTCTCAGACACATGATACTAACTAGCTGTGTGACTCTGGGCAAGCCAGTTAACCCCAACTGCCTCACGAAAAAGCAAAAAAAAAAAAAAGGACCTTTGATTCTGGAAGAAGCCTGGGGTCACTAAAAGAACTGCAGTTTCCCCAAATGCAGCATAACCTACTCCTTTCCTGTTCCATTATGGGTCCAACCCTCTGTGCTACTTTTTATTGGCCATAAAAACAAAAATGAGTAGATAAAAATGGCTTCTTTGCAGGCTCTCCTCCAACAAAAGGTCTCCCACACAAATGTCAAATTCTACAAGACTTTCCAGAAGAAACAACAAATGATGTTCAATACCCTCTGACTATTAATGCAAAGGCATAAAACAAGGAGACAGAAATCTGCCAGTCCTCCACCCCTGAAGAGTGGTTCTAGGCCCAAGGGTGCCACCAGATGCTCGTTAGTGCATGACACTGTCTTGATTGCTATAAGCCCTAAAATACTGTAGCCCCTCCTGATGAAACCTGTAATTACTCAAAAAATTTGGCCTAACTCTCCATCCAGGAAAAACCAAGTAGACTTAGGATGCCAATTGTCTAGCCTACAACAACCAGAGTCAGTCCGTTAGTATATATGGACAGATAGTAAAATGGACAATGAATTAAGATGATTTTTTTAAATCTAGATCTGTAACTTTATCATTATAAAGAACATCCAGGGAAGAAACCCCTTCAAACAATGCAGATCAGCACCTGATGTGAAACTTAAAGCACTAATTAGTTAAGGGACTTATTCAGGACACAGAGCCAACATCAGGGACATGATACCAGGTCTTTCTGACCGCACAGCAGGCTCTCTATCCCCACTACGCTTCTCAATTAAACAGAAAACTAGTTTTAATACAAAATAAAATAAAAGTCACATGATACATGGAAAATATGCTCCAATTTTAAGAGAAACAGTATGAAATTGGACTTTCCTTCTTACAGGTTCTGATATATACGTACAAACATATAAACTCTCTTTAACTATGAGAAAATTTTTGCCAAATTTTTGACATTATAATGCATTTTACATTTTGTCCACTAAATTCATAATTTTATGAATGGCTTTTGCCAAGCCAGAGGAGCTGCTCAGCAATAGAGAGACACACGCAAACTTTGACCTAGCATCTCTCTTCCTCATACAACCCACCTACAGTATTACTTGATTTCCCTCCCGTAACTGGTCTAGCCATGACATTACTGATGCTACAAGATTAGATCATTCCTCACTGCTGTGAGGAACTAGTATGTTTGAGAGGTAGCCTTGTAGGGTACACAGAGGACTGCACATGGAATCAAGAAAAACTGAATTTGAATTCTGCCTCAGATTTACTAACTGGGCAAATTACTTAAACTCTCTTAGTCTCACTTTCCTCATCCACAAAATAGAGATAATAAGAGCATCTACTTTGCAGAGAAGTGAGGATTATGTAACGTAATATATATGAAAATGATGTTAAAAAAACTTAAAACACTACAGATGTTAGCTATTATAATTATCTGTGCAGAATTGTTCGGCACATTATATTTAAAAATCCTCAAACTGCCCCAACCTAGGGTCCAGGCCATGGGTCCATCTATTCTAGGCAATACCCAGTTGGTGGAAACCAATACCTATACATACACCAGAATTCAGTAGTTCTGGTATCCAGAAGTGACTTTTGCCTAATATACAACACACCACCTGGGTATGTCAGTTAAATCAATAAAAACACATTATGAGCCTTCTACGTGCCACACGCTGTGCCAAGTGCTAGGGATACAAATAAGAGACACCATCCTGGCCCTCCAGGGGCTTTCAATCTAAGGAGGAAAGGCAATATGCAAAAGAAAGCTAAAAGGGGTGGGTACCTGGGGGTACCTGGAGTAGACACAGGATATTCCGGTGGGGTCGATCTGAGCCCTCTAAAAAGCAAGGCTTTGGGGAGGAGTGTAGCAGCATTTGTCTCAACCCAATACCTGAAAAAGCCAATCAGCACGGCTACCACAGTTGACATCCAAAAGGAATCAGACTACTACATTGTGGGATGAAAGTGATCCTGAGTTCTCAAAAACTTGAAGCATGTCTGGTGGCTTGGGTCTTTTCACTTCCACACTCTCCTAGCCCTCTCCCCCAGCTCCACAACCCCTGACTCCTGCCATAAAAATCTTTCTTCCATATACATCTGATGTCATTGTTCTGCTCTAAAGTCAGTGGTCCCCGATTCCTTAAGAAGTAAAGTTCAAGGTTCACCACAATGCTAAGGCATGCTTACCCTGCTATTTGTTAGACTACAATAATCTTGATAGAAGAGAATCTTTCCATCTGCCTCAGCTGAACTTAATATCTACCCCAGTGCACAACACGGCAGCCTAATCTCCACAAATACATAAAAATGTGTGCTCAAAATGATGACGAACTGTCCATCTGTCATTCAAGGACCAGCCCAGGAGACTGAGTCAGGTTCATCATCAGAAGGCTGGACACAGGATGGTGGGATTGTTTTGGGCCCTATTAACTCATAATTTGTATGGCGGATTATGATACTCATAAGAAGTAGTATTTGCTATCACTTGAAGTATTAAAGATGTTTGTTAGAATTATTGCTGTCTACCAAAAGGTAGTATAAAAAGAATGACACAATAGTCCAGTTGTCCACTGAACAAAATGGTGGGCTTATTTTTTAGTACAGAGGAAAGATCTGCCATCTGTAATTAACACTCGTTATGTGCCAAAACCAAGCTTAATTGCATATCCTGAAGAGAACTGTTATCATGACACCCTAAAAGAAATTAGAGAGCTCCTTACTCTAACCCCTGTGGATTATACTGCCCTGTTCCCACAAGAATTCCATAACTACCTTGTTCCATCCACTTTCCAAGCCAGCGATCATAAAAGTGGGCTCAATATTTATCATATGACTGAGTTATGAAAATAAGTGAAAAGGATTCTTCCCTTTTACTTGAAGAATTTCACTACCAGAGGCTCTTATCTTATTATGCTCCTCTTTCGGAGATAATCATTTAGCTATTGAACAAGGCTGCAGATCCAGAATGCAATAATTACTAACTCCAAAGACAAATTTTAGGTTATTTTATTAATGAATTTGAAGAAAAGATTAAGTTGTACTGCTACTTCAGTTTAAATTTACAAATTTCTAAGAATTAGCCTGCCACAGATAAGCTGCCATTTCCACTTTTCACCAAGTTTATACATGTCTCAATCTCCTTACTTAGTACATCACCTAATTCTTTAAATATTAATTTGCTGTGCATACCCTTTGACCCAGCAATAGAAC
This sequence comes from Phascolarctos cinereus, assembly GCF_003287225.1. Classification (NCBI taxonomy): domain Eukaryota; kingdom Metazoa; phylum Chordata; class Mammalia; order Diprotodontia; family Phascolarctidae; genus Phascolarctos; species Phascolarctos cinereus. Next base: position 387,790,007 of record NW_027556098.1, read on the forward strand.
TTCTAGGGCTGTATCCCAAAGAGATCATAAAAATGGGAAAAGGACCCACATGTACAAAAATATTTATAGCAGCTCCTTTTGTGGTGGCAAAGAATTGGAAACTGAGAGGATGCCCATCGATGGCTGAAAAAGTTGTGGTATATGGATGTAATGAAATACTATTGTGCTATAAGAAATGATGAGCAGGCAGACTTCAGAAAAACCTGGAAAGACTTGTATGGTCTGATGCTGAGTGAAGTGAGCAGAACCAGGAGAACGTTGCACATAGTAACAGTCACATTGTGCTATGACTAACATTGATAAGACTTAGCCCTTCTCAGCAATGCGAGGATCTAAGACATCTCCAAAGGTCTAATGATGGAAAATGTTATCAATATCCAAAGAAAGAACTATGGAGTTTGAGTGCAGATCAAAGCATACTATTTGCTATTTTTTTCTTCTGTTTTGTTTTGTTTCCTCTTTCTGATGGCCCCTCCTACTGGTTCTAATTCTTCCTTACAACATCACTAATGTGAAAATATGTTTAATTGGAATGTATATGTATTGCCTGTATCAGACTGCGAGCTGTCTTGGAGAGGGAGGTGGGGGGGGGCGGGGAATTTAAAACTCCAAAGCTTATGGAAGTGATTATTGATAAATCAAAATAAATTAATAAATCAGAAAAAATAGTACCCTCATAAGAATGAGTTATAAAGTAAAATATCACTATAAAAAATAAATATTTATTTGATTAAAATGAAAGGGAACAAGCATTTGTTAAGTGTCTACTATGTAACAAGCACTGTGCTAAGCTCTTTACAAATATCTCATTTGATTAGGACTAAACCTCTAGATAGGCTATTTGAGACAGGAATGGGTGAAAAGAGAAGGCTAAATTTAATACTATTCATCATGAAATGTGTATTTCATGTTTCATGGCACTCCTGTAATAAACTTAGGACAATCATCATAATCAGACTTACCGGGAGCAGGTAGACAAAAAAAATCATTAAAATAATCTTAAATTATATGAGCAACACTGTATTTGCCAAGGTTTGGCAAAAGTCTTTTAGCTGCTATTCTGAGGCCAAAATTTTAATATATTATGAATTAAACAAAGATCTTATAATGAACAAAGCATTAATTCTAAATAATTAATTCTAGACAAGATCTACAACTACGGATAACTTTATATAAAGAGTTCAAGGGAACAGGAAAAATTACATAGCATATCTGTGTACACCTCTCCTCCAAAAGTAAGAGATACAATTTATATACTCTCAAAGCTTAACAGGTCTATTAATTTGCCAGTGTGAAGAAGGATCCCTCAAATACTGTGCTACTAAATTCTGAATAATTAGGGATTTTTGTTGTTGTTGAGTTGTTTTTAAGTCATGTCTGACTCTTTGTGACCCCATTTGGGGTTTTCTAGGCAGAGATATTGGAGTGGTTTGCCATTTCCTCCTCTAGCTTATTTTACAGATGAGGAAACGAGGCAAACAGGGTAAAGTGACTTGCCCAGGGTCACACAAGCTAGTAAATGTCTGAGGCCAGATTTGAACTCAGGAAGATGAGTCTTCCTGACTCCAAGCCCAGTGCTCTATCCCCTGTGTGCCACCTAGATGCCCCAAATTAGGGACAGCTAAGATGAAACAATGATCATTAACTCCTCAACACAAGGTCTCAGATTCAAACGCAACCCAGATTTAAAGCATCAAGTGAACGAGAGATGCCTTCTATCAAAGACCTAAGAAAACACAAAATTAGCCTGTGGCTTCTTTTTAGATCTTATTGGATATATTGGACAACATGATAGGGCAAGCACCAGAAAACTGGTCAGGATAAGAGGATTCTCTTCACCCACTAGGACTTGTTTCCCCAAAGAAAGGAGAAGCATTTTAATTGAAATTTTAAGTTGTCAACAAGCATGATTAAGTGCCTGCTATGTGCCAGGCACTGTGCTAAGTCCTGGGGATACAAAGAAAGTCAAAAGACAGTTCCTGCCCTCAAGGAGGTCACAATCAAATGGGGGAGACCACAAGCAAACAGCTAAGTACAAAAAAAAAAGACAGGATAAAATGGGGGGGAGGTAGTCTCAAAGGGAAGCAATAAAGATGAAACGCTTTTTGCAGAAGGTGAGACATTAGCTGAGACTTGAAGGAAGCTAGGAGGCAGAGAGGAGGAAGTAGAGTATTCTAAGCATGAGGGACAGCCAACGGATGCCTAGAGTCAGGAGATGGGGAGTCCTGTGTGACAAAAAAGGAGACTCTAGAGGGTGGAATAAATGTAAAGAAATAAGGTGCAAGAATACTAGAAAGAGGGGCAGCTAGGTGGCACAGTGGATAGAGCACCAGCCCTGGAGTCAGGAGGACCTGAGTTCAAATCCAGTCTCAGACACATAACACTCGCTAGCTGTGTGATTCTGGTCTGGGACAAGTCACTTTAACCCCAACTGCCTCACTGAAAAAAAAAAACACTAGAAAAGCAGAAAGGGGCCAGGTTAGGGAGGGCTTTAAAAGCCAAACAGATGATTATATATCTGATATTGGAGTCTGTAAAAGGGAGGCACTGGAGCTTACTGGGGGAAAGGATAGGTAATATGGTCAGACCTGCCCTTTACGAAGATCACTTTAACAGCTCAATAGAGGACAGACTACAGCAGGGAGAAAAGAGGAAGGAAGATCAACCAACAGCAGGCTATTGCAATAGTCCAGGCATGATGTGATGAGGGCCTAGACCTAGAGGATGGCAGTGTCAGAGGAGTAAGACATTGAGAGATGCCAATCAAGGTAACAGTGACAAGACTTTGCAAAAGACTATATGGGAGTTAAGAGTGGTGAATGAGTTGAGGATGATACCTAGGTTGTAATTCTTGGTGACTGGGAAGATGGTGGTACCCCGAACAGTCATAGGGACATTAGAAAGAGGAAAGGTTTGTGAGGGATTGGGAGGCTGGGGAATAATTAATTCAGTTTTGGACATGTTGAATTTAAGATGTCTGTGTGACATCCAATTTGAGATAGATCAAGCCCCTTAATAAAGAGATCCCAATGGAGCTACAGGTCAGGGTAGGAACTCAGCTCAAGATCAAGGAGGAATCCTTCGGGCATCATCTTACTCAAAAGTGCAGCATGGGGCAGAGCCTTGCCCTGGCACAAAGTCCCAAATCAGAAACACAATGGAGATATGAGTAAAAAGAAGACATCAACTACTATTTTTTTTAGATTATAAATCTAGAGATAACCAAAATTCCAACCCACAGAAAAAGATTAATTCCACAAGTACAAAGCAGAACACAAAGGGAAAAAATATGAATTCTCCTCAAGAATGAAATGAATGCCACCAAGAGATTAAGCAAGAGACTTTTTAAAATTAAATAAAAGCTCTGGAGGAAAGAACTGGAAGAATAAACAGCTTAGAATGGAAAGTGGTAAACCTTACCCAAGTAACAGAATCCCTAAAAACTAAAATAGCTTAGAAAGGAACCAATGACTCCATGAAACAAAAAATATTAAAACAAAATTAAAACAAAATCAAAGATTGAAAAAGAGAAAATATATTGCCTATCATGAAACAACTGACCAGAAAGACCCTAAATACATCAAAATAATTATAGTAGCACTTTTGTATGGTAGCAAAGCCTATCAACTGGGAGATGGCTTAAAAATATGACGAATATTAATGTTGAAAAAATGGCAAATAACACGAATAGAGAGGCATGCAAAGACTTACACGAACTCATGAAATGAGAAGTAAGGTTAGCCAGGAAACCAATATACACAATGAATGTCACAATATAAATGGAAAGAACTACAAAACAATCAAAGATGCATGTTTCAAAAACACAAGAATGGCCCCAAAGAAGAAACATAAAAAGATACACAATACATAAAACACACACACACACACACACACACACACACACACACACACACACACACACTCCTTTGCCAAGGCAGGACGTTCTAATGCACATGGAACAATGTATATATTGCCAGACTTTTTCCAACATACTAACTGATTTTGCTGGGGTTGTTTTCTCTCTTTCTTCCTTTTAGTTTTTTTTCTTTTAAAAAGTTCTTTATTATATGGGATGAGTCTCAAGGAGAGGGAAAAAGAAAGGAGAAGGATACAGAAGAAAATTTAAGAAATGTGAAATCAAAGGATGATAAAAGTTTATTTTAAAAATCAGCCTGGAAATCAGGTCAAGGAGAGCTAATTTTAGAACTATCTGACTCTCTGAAAACCATGATCCAAAAAAAAAAAAAAGAGCTCACAGTCTAACCATAAATGAAAACTGCCAAGATTTTTTATATTCATTTATAATTTGTGACTCCCAATGCTCAACAACAACAAAAAAAAGCCCAACTCCAAGACAAGGAAAAATATAACCCTCATCATAAATGTGCATAGTCCAACGAAACAAATTCCCACACTGTCAATGCCTGGAAAATTATGTCTCTCTGCATTTTAGGTTCATCACTTCTCTGGCAGGTGAATCAAACTATTAGAACCAGAGGGCAAAGTGAAAACCTCCTGAAAGAAAGCCAAAAAGCAAAAGTACCAAGAATACCGACCAAAAACCAGAGCTTCCAGATCAATTAAAAAATACTCCAAGTAGCCAAAAAGAAAGGGCTCAAATACCAAAAAACCACCAACAGGATCACAGGACACCTGGAAGCTGCTGCTAAAAACAAAAGAGATCTCAGAATACAGTATTCCCAAATATCTAGGCTCAACTCCTGGAGAAAACCTTCTACTAAGGGGTGCCTGCAATTCCTCTCCTCCAATTATAAATTCTCTTCAATCTGGCTTCTCACCTCATCATTCAGCTGGAAAAAAAAAAACAGCTCTCTCCAAAGTCACCAATTCACCGTTTCATTGCAAACTCTAATAGACCCTTTCTCAATCTTCATTCTTCGATACTAATGTTCACCACATACTCCTTTATACTTTCTCTTCTTTAGGTTTCCATTAGACTGTTCTCTCCTGGTTTTTTACCTGTCTTATCACCACCTTCAAAGTCTCCTTTACTGGATCTTCATAGAAGTCATCACCACTGACCAAGGATTCCTGTCCTTGACCTTCTCTTCTTTTCTCCCTCTATAGCATCTCACCATATCATAATCAACTCACATGTGTGCACTACCATCTCTATGCAAATGATTCCCACATCTAAATATCCAGCTGTAATCTCTTTACTGAGCTCCAGATCATATCACCTTTGAATATCTCATACTTTATGTCCTTTTGACATTTCAAAGTCAACACTCCAAAGCAGAACTCATTTTCTTTCCCCAAAAAAGCCTCCTTTCCTTCAAACTTTCCAATTAATGCCCAGGGCACCATGATCCTCCAGAAGTCACCCAAACTTGCAGTTACCATGGCTTGCAAACTGAGTGTCATCCTGAACTCCTCCCTCTACTCAATGCACACGCACAGTCTGTAGTCAAATCCTGTCATTTCTGCCTTCACATTATCTCATATGTACTCCTCTCTTTCCACTCACACAGCCACCATTCTTGGATAGAATTCAGTACTTCTCTTAAACAAATGAAATAGCCTTCTGACTGGTCTTCCTGTCTCAAGTCTCTCCCCATTCCAATTCATCCCCCTTGATTTCCCTAGAGCACAGGTCTGACCCCCTCTCTTAATCTACTCGGTAAATTCCAATAGCTGTCTCTTTCCTAAAGGATTAAATAAAAAGTCTTCAGACTGTAATTTAAAATCCTTCACAATGTGGCACCTTCCTAACTTTTCAGTTGTCTTCTACTTTGCCTCACTCCCCTCTACATACTCGATGATCCAGCTAGACTGGCTACAGCTATTTTTCACACACATTTTTTTTAAAAGGTCACAATGTATATTCATTCCCCATGCTTGCCTTCTTCACCACAGTTAAAACTGAAGTTAAAAACATAGATTATAGGTGATCACTTTGTTTCCTGCTAGTCATCTAGAACACTCAAAGCTTACTTTATCTCCCCAGGAGGCTTCCTGAAAGCAACAGGGAGAGCTGCCCTTTCTAACTACAGAGCCTTCATTATGTGATACAAGATTGAGACACTGTCAACTTGCCCCGATCATAAATTTCATGACTCGCATAGCTAGCTCTCCTTTCTGTCTTCTCTTCTCCCCCTTCACACCTTTACCAAACTATCTGATCATGATGAGTGGTTTTCAATGAGATATCCAAACCACTGCAAGCATGGTAGCTAATTCCATTGCTACATGGGCAACTGCAGCCTCATCTCCCTGCAAGTTCCCATAAAGTGCTGCTGTTTGCCACCTTCATGAGTCCAGCAGCTGACCAATGAAGGCTGCTGGCTCTGTTGTCCCTCATCGGTCTCGGCCTCCTTGCACAATAAAGGAGACATGGTGCAGACATTCCTCTCCAGTAGAAACCTAGGTGCCCATGGTCACCTACGTGCAAAGGGACAGTGATATAGGTAATGGATGGGTGATAAGGCTGATGCATGAAGTTCAAGTCTCTCCATTTGGTGAATGAGAAACAAGAGTCACACACAACATTCTTTTTTATTTATCTTTAGCCTCTTTGCTTTTGTACTGCCCCCCATTCCTGGAATGCCCTGGAGGGGAAAGAGGAAATAAGTATTTATACAGTACCTATTATGTATACCAAATACTGAGCTAAGCACTTTATAAATATTATCTCATTTGATCCTCACAACAACCCTAGGAGATGGATGCTGTTATTATCCTCATTTTACAGCTGAAGAAACTGAGGCAAACACAGGTAAAGTGACTTGCCCACGGTCACAAAGCTGGGAAGCGTCTGATGCCAAATTTGAAGTCAGGTCTTCCTGACTCTGTATCCACTGCACAACCTAGCTACCTCCACTACACCCTTCACCTCCATCTCTTAGATTCCAGACTCAGTTTCTGTAGGATTTTCCAGGTGGGAGGAGGTAAAGCTTACTATTTCTTATAACTGGCTTGCAGTTGCCAGTTTTAAAAACTGCAGGCCCAATTTCTTCTCTCTCTGTTGATCAAAATGATGTTTTGAATGCATTAGCTGCATCCCTTAAATTTTGATATGCTGTCCCATTATCATTTTCAGTGGTGAAATTTTCTATTGCTTCTATAATTTGTTCTTTGAACCAGCAAGTCTTTAAAATTATGTTATTTAGTCTCCAAATACTTTTTAATTCTTTCTTTAAAGGTCCTTACCGAATATGTTTTTTATTGCATTATACAATCAGTATATGATGTTGCATTAAGTATTTCTTCTTTTTTTTTTACATTTTTGGTAAGGTCTTTATGCCCCAATACATGGTCAGTTTTTCTTAAGTTTCCATGTTCAGCTGAAATTCTTTTCTATTACCATTCAGTAATCATCAGAGATCTATAATCATCTCTAGTTTTTCTAAAGTTCTATTCAAGTCCTTAACTTCTTTCTTGTTTATCTTCTAGCTAGATTTATCTAGATCTGAAAGGGGTACATTAAAGTTGCACACTATTAATTTCCCATTTTATCTCTTTATCTTATCTAGATTTATCATAACCTTATTTGAATTCATGACTGCTACTTCTACTTTTTCCAAGTTCAGATGAAGCATAATACATTTTGCTCTAGACCATTTTAACTCTATGCAAATCTTTGTGTTTCAAGTGGATTTCTTGTAAACATATTGTCAGACTCTAAGCTTTCTTATATATTCTGCCACCTCCCTCTGTTTAATGAGGGAGCACATCATATTTATATTCACAGTTACGATTTGTTAATTGTGGATTTCCCTCCATCCTGTCCACCTGTAATTTTTCTTCTCTTTGTACAAATAAGATGGTGATGAAAGAAAGAGCGCTTGCCCGACACTTGTGTTTCCCCTGTTACAGCTGCTTCTTCTTAACCTGCCCCTGATCCAGGTTTTTTACTCTTTCTTTCTTTTTAATCTTCCCTTCACATTCCTCCCTCCAACATTTAAGTTTGTTTTGCTTACAACTATTCCCTTATCAATCCTGCCCTCCTTCTTAGACTCTTCTCTAACTCCTCTTTTGTCCCTGTACCCTCTTGATTCCCTTTTGAATTTAATATATTTTCTAAAGTGATATCTCTATGTGGGTAGGGGTGTGGGAATGGGAAGGGGAGAAGGAAGAGGAGGAGAGGGAGCAATGGTGTTCAACCTATCTTTATCTGATTCAGACAAAAGTAAAAGGGGACACTGAAAAGGAAATGGCAGAAAAAGAATGACTGATCTTAGCTAACAAGCAGGCAGCTCAGTTATAACCTAAAAACGTATCCACACCCAAGTCAAGCAAAATTCTCATTTAGGAAGATCAAGGGTTAAGTATTGCTGGTGAGGTGCCAGAGCTAAATATCTACAGAGGAAATCTGCCTAGCTACCAAAAGGTAACACTGATGACACATCTAAGCAAACTGATAAATAAAGATAGTTTAGAGGTTCTATTGTTTCCTTTGAGGGAATCATTATAGGAACAAAATGATAATACTTCCTTTCTTTTCTAGCTCCTTAAAAATGAACTATAAGAATTAACATACTATTTCATCAAGTACTACACTTGCCATAACCAACCTAGAAGAACGATCTTTTAAATAGCTTTTTAGGTCCTTTGAAATCACAACATCTGGAAATTGAAGTTCCTCAAAGCATGCTTTATTAAGTATGAAAGAATATAATACAAAAAATAATTCAACCCCAAAGTCATAACTCAGTTGTTACCTGTACTCACAACCAATCCCAATTTAATTCGTTTTCTTAAATATCCAAATTATTTCATATAGTTATCTGTAAAATCTTTAAGCATTGACCTCGAATTTTTAATGTATGAAAATTAGTAAGAAGCAAACAAATATATAATTTATCCAAAAATAAAATGGTGAAAACCCTTTGAAAAGGAAAAAAAAACTTTTCTCCTCATCAAATCAAACAGGTTTGGTATGACAGCCAAGACCAAATATGCAACTAACGCTCTTCAAATAATGGGAATATAAGTAAAGTTGGTATAAATTCAATGAAAGAAAAGTGAACCACTTCATTTTATCCAAACAAATGTTTATTTCATCACATAAAATGGACATTTAAATTATACCCAATTCAGAAATGTGCTAACCATTAGTCAAGTAAGATAACACTTTTCAGTTATATTACCATGTGACATCAAAGGCTGTTCTCCTGCAGTTCTGATGTTAAAACTTGTCAGAAGCAAAATAAAATTGCAAAAGCAATAGAGAAAAAAAGATCCATCCAAAAGCACTTTCGAACGTTGTAAAAACTATATAAAGCAAATCTAACATAATTAAAATGCCAAACTGAAAATGGGAAAGTGTCACAAAAGTTTTCCTATTAGAAATAAGGTATTATTCTTGCCTAATATTACAAGCAGCCTGATGCTGAAACTGCACCTACATCTGGAAATAAATCATGACTTAACAGCCGTGCAGCACTATAGCACCCCCAAGATCTGGTCTCTTCTAAAGCATTCAGAGTCAGTCTGAATCCAAGACTAAAAGACTGACCTGAGTGCCCAGGCTAGGAGAAAAGTAAGCTCCCTTGGGCTAATACTCAGTGCACATGAAAAAAAAAACCTAACAAAAATAAATAAAAATCTATGACTTATGAATATAATTTTAATGGGATAATATTCCAGAATTCATCAAAATCTCTTTCCCCTCCCTACTCCCATTTGCAAAAAAAAAAAAACTGCCTTCAAAGAATGTCAATAAATCTGCTAGTCTCAAAATAATAAAAACCACCTGCTCCATGTGTTGGCCAGAACCCTTTCTTTAGATGTATGGTATTCTGAATTACCATAAACAAACATTTTGATTTTTAAGACATAATTAAAAGGAAAAAAGATTCTATTTCCAAAAATTAAAAAAATAAGAGCTAACTATATCAAATTTGCTTCACTAATTAAATTATGATGATCAGAACTGTGTGAAAATATGAAAAACAAAAAGTTATCCCAAAATGGCAGAAGACTGGGGAGAAGGAAGAAGGCCAAAAGAGATATGCTTGCGAGGTGCATGATATCACACTAATTTGTGAAAATGATATGCTTCATTCTTCACAACAAAATGTTTTTGATTTTGTTCTGCATAAAATGGCATTTGATTTGAAAACATGATTCCTAATATTCTAAACACTTTCCATTACGCATGATAGGCACTTCCTATAATAACACCTTCCATGCTACTGACATGTTTGTGCCACGATGGCTTTAACCTCCAAATAATCCCATACCCTCGTTAAGGAAAAGCAGATTACATTTAAATATCTGTCCCTTGGTTTTTATTGCAATAGTAGGACCTTCAGGACTTTGAACACTGAAATTCTCTCACTGGACCACTTCTGACCCTACAACAACTTTCAAGTCCCCATTTTAAAACAATTAAGAGTGACCAAAAATGAAGGTGTTAAAATAGAAGTCGACAGCTTGTGTAGTGTAAGAAAACCATCACCGGGGAGGGGAGGTCTGAATTGGGTTCTCAGAAAGCAATGTGGAGCCAGTATTTTATAGGTGGTACCATGGCTCTTCTGGATAAGAGCACTAGCTAAATGTCAACACAGTCAACTAAAGACAACAACAAGAACAACAAAAGAGAGACACTAAACTTCACAAACAATGCACACTGTGAAAGACAATGGATTGATTAAAGATATTAAGAAACACAACCACACAGTCTCACAGTCTATGGGGAGGGGTGTTGTGTTATTATGTCTGTTAAGAAGTAACTGGACTAACATCTAGGTAACGCACTTTTATGAATTCTTATTGTCAAACTCACCTGATTCATTTTGAATTCCTGTTGTGTTCTGTAAAGATACACACAACAAAGAAACTCCTTTGATTACATGAGTCCTAAAAAGAAAAACAGACAATTGTAATATGGACCTACCTACAAATTTACAGTGATTCAAACCCACACACAGAACACTGCAGAGCTGCTCAAAGAAATATTCATAAAGCAACTCCACACCGAACCAACTTCAATCTAAAACGAGCTCTCCCCATCAGTCAACCTTGCTGTCACCAGCCATAAATACGGATCTCACTAATCCTTCCTCTTTCTACATCACATTCTAAAGCTAAAAGTGGACTTATTAGAAAGGATGCCATCAAGCTTCTGATTGGGGATTTGCATCATTCTTAATAACAATGAGAGAGCAATAACAGCTTTTTTAATATCTAGAAACAAAATTTTAAAACGCTCCTCTTTTTTTTCAATTAACATTAAATTTAATGGAAAGTACTCTGACATTATTTTTGTTTTTCAAGTTCCTAGAGTAAAGCAAGAGGGCATTAGGGCTTTATGGCACCTTATAAGTTTATAAAGCATTTTCACATATGTAGGACCATTGGTTTCAGAGTTGGAAGAGGTCTATAAGATCATCTGGTCCAATATTCATTTTCTAGATGAGGAAACTAAGGCCATGAAAAGCTAAGACTTGTCCACAGTCATGCAGTAGAATGGGCTAGGAAGCAGGCAACCACAAGCCAAGTCTTTCGCCCACTTGTCTAGCATTTTTCATTAGTTTCCCAAAGCAATACTAGATGTTTAGAAACAAGTCAATCTTGCAGTAAATGCAGATGTTTTGATGGAATATACTCTCTAAATTCAACCTCTGATGCAATATTATTTTCTTTTAATTAAATGAAGCTAAATTATCCGCAATAAAAGCATAATTATGTTGATAGTATAATTAATCACAAGCCACAGAATAACATTGCTCACAAAATACATATGGTATATTTCACAATACAAATTAAAATGGCCTATTTTACCACGAGGATTCTTTTCTTCATTTAGTTTGGAAACAATGTTTTCATTTGAAAAATACGACATTTCAAATACAACTTTCATTCTAATATATTAAAAGTTTTGGGCTCATTTGTGTATATGTGTTTACACACACACACATACACACACACATAAAGTATACATACTTATATACACACACAGTGTCTCTGAAGTTTTAGGCAGGGTACATATTTTACTGATACTAATTATTCTATCTCTAAGAAATTGATTGAGAGGGCCTAAAAGAACACCTAAACCAACTTCTTCCTTTTACAAAGGGAAGAACTCAGACCCACAGACAAAATGGCCTGTTAAGTAGCAGTCAGGAATCTAGACCAAATCCTAACTCCAAATCCAGTTTCTTTCACACATTTTCTTTTCTACCCAAGTATGCTTGGGCAAGTCATGCAACCTCTCTGACTTTCAGTTTCCTCACCTATAAAATGAGATGTTTGGCCTAATGTCCTTTAAAGTCCTTTCCAGCTCTAAATCTTCCCTTAACTTAAAGTAGACGGCTGCATAACTTTTGTTTATTTCCCCTACTCGATGTTTCAAATTAAATTAAAATTTAATTATACTATCCTTTGAGAAAGATATTGCGTAGCACACGTCTTCCCAATCCTTTGAGGATAATGGATTTGAACTGATCTACCAACCTGACTTCCCTGGTAACCAACAAACGGCAAGATGGTTGTTGGTCATTTGAACTACAGCCTCCAGTTGTGATAAAGAACAAGGCTAACTGTCACAAAGACTGGAAACTGCGGCCTTGGTCTCATTCATTAGCACTGCGCTCTTAACTAATATGGATATAAAAATGAAGCATGATTTAGATTTTATTTTATAAGTTCGTAGAGTTTATATTTTACTAACACAGAGTTCAAGAATCCCACAGTCATCTCCATGCCACCACAATGCATGTAAAGAAAACGTTAGTGAAGGAAGACAGCATGTAATTTAACAAAAATGAACGTAACCTCTTCAAGACTCAAGTCATTATCATGAACATCAATTAGAATAACATACAGTAACATAGTTACGGTATTCTATGCTACTACAATATATTCAGTTCCTTGCCTTTACATTGAATCCTCTCCCCTACCCCCACACAGGTGCGTAGTTGGGGAGAGTGACCCCCAGCCTACACTCCACACAGGACTCTCCTGTCCCTGCAGAATGCTGAGCGTACATCCTTTCCCCTGTCTCCTGGACATGTCTATTCTTCTGTTATTCTCATCAATCTGCTCTAGGCTCTCTTTATTCCTCTGTTTCTGTCTACTTCACCTCCGCTGCAAAAAGCCAAACAATTGTGTCTTTTTCTTGCCAATGCTGAAGTACTTCTTGGCTTTGGCACTGGCAGAGCTTGGCTTGGGAAACCATCATCATTCTCTGAGAATGTCCGTTTCCTCAGGTTGGCAAACCAGCCAAAAATGACCACCTTCCAGATTCTTTAAGCTCTGCATCATCCTCAGATCTTCTAGAGCAGGGGGTTGGTCATTAAACTTTATGTCACAGACCCCTCTGACTTTCATATATTTATGTACATGTAAGTCGCATCCTAGCCAAAAGTTCTAGATGTGTGATTCTCACTAACAAGGCTACTAACAAGTAGCCTTGACTTCCATTACCCTCCCTCTCTTCAAAATGTTTTCGATACGCAGTTTGCTAAAGGTCTGACACTGCATAAGGTATCATAACACTAGCACTAAAGCGTCTAATGTTCAATTCCTGACAAGCAATATGGAAGACGGACCAGGAGACTGACCTCCTACACATATTGATTATGTGACTCGAGGCAAGTTACTTAATTCTAAGTTGCAAAATAGCTATGCTCTGCACTGGCAGAGAGAGTTTTCCCACTGGGAGTTCCATTTACATAAAGGAAATCACTGGTACAGGTCCCATCCTCAAAGTCAACTTGAAATAACTCGCTGTCAAAATAAATTAAAACCAAGAAAAAGAGGTGGGGTGAGGGAGGATTGTCTAATTAAGACGGGTAGATATATCAGTTGTTTCAGGACAGCTACACAATCAGATTATATCCTTAATCTTGACAAAAGGTAAAGTACAAGTTACAATGCCATACACTTTTCAGGTGGAGCACTTAGATCTTAGATCTATATTCTCATTACTATACACGTGCTTTAAGAGATGCTATTTTAGCAAACACGAGAATTTCACCTATAAATCTTAGGATGTGAGAAACTTTTCATACATACTGAAATCCTAGTAATAGGTATCAAATTTTAATTTTAAAAATGGTAATAAACAAAATTGTAAAGAACCAAGTAGTTTCTACTCTTAATATGGTAGGATGTTGAAAAGCTGTGCTCTCTAGAACCAAGCAGATTAATATTACATTTTTTGTTAAACCAAATTCTGGGCTAAAAACTGTGGATTACACAACATTGTGTCCATGCAGCTCTGGGACATCCAAGTCCACACATCTCTTCAGAAAGGTCTTAGGCCTTTCTCTGATTTACTCCCTCATCAGTCTTTTCAGATACCATTTTTAATTAAGGACAGGCTCTCAAAGAATGACTCTTAATATAACAAAATCCTTGGTTTGCATGTATCACTGACAGACTTTTTTAACACTTTCAGAATTTAAAATTAAATTCAAAATTAAATTTATTAAAAACCTACAAGTACAAGGCAAGAAGCCACTCATGTCACAGTGGAAGAAGTTGGAGTCAGTCAGTAAGCATGTATTAAATGTCTACTATGTGCCAGGCACTGTGCTATGGGTTGGGAATATAAAGTAAGGTAAAAAAGACAGTCCCTGCTGTCAAGGGGCTCCCAGTTTTCCTCTATCTTACTTCCCTTCAACCCCGACCAAGCACTCTTTGATCCAGTGACGCTGGCCTCCCTGCTGTTCCTCCCTCAAGATACTCCGTCACAGACTAATGTGAATTTTCACTGGCTCTCCCCCATGGTTCCAAAGTTCTCCCTCATCTCTTCACTCTGGCTCCCTGGCTTCCTTCAAGTCCCAGCTTAGATCTCATCTTCTAGGAGATGTCCCACCTAATTCCCCATATGCTAGTGCCTTCCCTCTACAAATTATCTCCAATTTATCGCGCATATATTGTTTGTACATAGTTTTTTGTATAATGTGTCCTCCATTTGACTATGAGCTCACGAGAGCCAGGGACAGTCTTTTGCCTTTTTTGTATCCCCAACATCTGGCACAGTGCCTAGAACGCTACAGGCATCTAATAAATGCTTACTGACTGTCTGACTGACTAATGAGGATATCAAGAAAGGCCTGGCAGTGCAGCTATGCTTTGAAGGAAGCCAGATGCACGGAATTCTATTTTTCCCATGAGAACAGCATGAGATACTTTTGTCAAATGTTTTCCAAAGTCTAGGGACTAGACACTGCCACCATTAGTCCCCATATAGTTATCAGGGCATCTTCAGAAATACTACTGCCTGCTTCAACACTAACTGTAATGACCAATTTTGGCCCAGAGAAAGGCTGATGACGTATCATTCTCTCCTCTCTACAGAAAGGTAAAGGACTACAGATGGTGAATGATACGTGCACGCGTGCGTGTGTGTGCGTGTGTGTGTGTGTGTGTGTGTGTGTGTAAATGAATGTGTATATATACATATATATCTGTGTGTTATCAAATGTAGTCACTTGTGTTGGTCAGTTTTGATTATTTTTTTCCTCCAATTTGCAAGGAAGGTTCATTTAACAGAAAGCTGGGAAAGGATTTAAGTAAAAACAAAAAGAAGGCATTAATAAAACTTGTCTTTAAAAAATTACTAGCTAATAGCATGACAGTTGATGATGAAGGCAGAGAACAGAGAACTACCTATACGCTCCAGGTAAATATTCCAATGTCTGAGTCAGCCAAGTGTCAGAGAGCCATCATAAATAACAAACTAGATGGAATAACCTCTGGTGGTCATTCACTGATGGCCAACAGATGAGCAATTGTTTCTACTGTACAGATGCAGAAACTGAAATACATATAAATTATGTGGAAATTCCAGCAGTCTGCAGAGATATGGGGCGAATTACAACCTGAGTTTCAGTTTCCTCTTCTGTAAAGTGAGGCTGTTTTGCTAAAGTCTTCTAGGTCCTAGTTCTAGGTAAACCAGGGATTTGCTAGGTAAAATAGAAAACTTAAGATTTCTAGCCATTTCTGCAGCATAAAAACCCAATTTACCTATGTATCTGTATTTGAAATTACTGTTGTTATCACAAGGGAAATGAAAGAAATTAAAGAAATTAGAGAAATAAATTTCTTAAGCCACTCTAAATTGAGTGTTTTGTAGTTCTATTTCCATCTATTTTCCTTTCTGAAGTGTTTCAGTGATTTTCATTAAAAATTACAATGGTTTGAAAAACGTCCATAGGTACCGACTCACATCTTTTGTAAAATACTTAGCAATCTTTCTTAACCCCTAGTGTTTCTTCACACCTACAATGAAAAAAAGATCACTGCTCCACTTGGAATATTTTCAGATTTCTTACTACATGGCAATGTTCAAATAGAAAGAGAATTCCTAAGTTCCACAAAGATCCATCCCACTTTTTGAGATATCTGTGCCTTCTCAGAGGAGTGAAAACATAGTAACATCTGGCGCTTCTCATAACCTCCATTCTCATTCACCTGACAACTACCTATTCTGACACAACAAACCATTAACAGTCATGTCAAGTGAAATCAACAAGCATTTACTAACTATGTATCAGGCACTGAAGTATTAGAGATACATTACAGTCCCTGCTTTCAATAAGCTCATATTCCAATGGAGGAGACAACATGCAAATAAATAGCTAGGTATCAACAGGTACTATTCAGAATAGATGGAAGTTATCTCAGAAGGCTAGCAGCTAGGGGGCTCAGGAAAGGCCTCCTGCAGAAGGTGGGATCTGAACCGCTGTAAATCAAGAAACCAACAAGCACTTAATCGTTTACTATACACCAGGTGCTGTGCTAAGTGCTAGGATTACAAAGGCAAAAATGAAAACAATCCCTGTCCTCAAAGAGTTTGCTTTCTAAAATGGGAAACAACACGAACACACAAACAAGCAGGTACATGGTGTCTACAAAATGAATACAAGATAGGAAGGATCAGGAAAGGTTTCATGGAGAAGGTGAATCTGGAAGGAAACTAGGGATGATGGGGAAAAGGGTATATTCCAAGCTTGGGGGACACAAAGCCCAGTGACAGAAGATGGATGTTAAAGGATGAGAGTTATGTGTAAGAAGACTGGAATGGCATGATGAGCCTAAGGTGCGATGAGATTTCAAGTGTTTATTCCATTCAACATAAAAACCCTTCACAAACAAAAGTCTAGACCTCCAATAACATCATTTCAAATGTACATAATTTAAATGTTAGGAAAAAGGTAAAATCCAGTCACATGATGAGAATGAATGCTCTCTCAATCTAAACTTTTTAAGAGCTAATATTTAAATATATAGTCCTTACTTTCCTACTTTATCAATATTCCAATGGCTACACAGATTTCCTCCATATGGGTATTCCCCCCACCACTAAAGATCACAACCGCTCCAGTCGTCATAGAGAGTCTTGGCCATGGTTTGGCACAACACTTCGAGAAGATCTACTCAATGAACTAGAGACCATCATCTACTTCTTTCAATATCAGCGAAGGGAAGTACCAGCACAGCAGCTCAGCTGTCTACTTGTTATCCCTCAAACTCAGAAAATTCCAGGCCTCCCTCCTTTCTGTCGTACATGTCTTTAATGATGACTGTAAAGCCATTTATGACACAGAAATTACTGTTGGGAATATGCTGCAGTTTGCGTACTCGAACCATCCCATCCCATCCAATCCAAACTAATGAGCCTTCATTTATAAGTTCCTACTATGTGCAAGCTATTGTCCTAAACACAGAAGATATAAATTCAAAACTGTCCTTGCCCAAAAGGAATTTTCATCCGAAGGGAGGAGGAAAGATACAATAGTTGAGCAAGTACATAGATTTCTCAGGAAGGAATCTAAAGTAATAGTGAAAGGCTTCCTGAAGTTGGTTGTTTCACTTCACTGTCCCCTGGGTCACTTGAAATTCTGATCCTTCTGAGTTTAAGAAGCTCGATGATTCAAACATCTGAAAGAACGCTGGGCAGCTTGGTATCATTCAAAGTTTTGTACAACTTCTCAAAAGAGATCTTGACCAATCTCCTATTCAACTGGGTCCAAACCACTTTCCATCTGTAATGCATGTCCAAGCTACACATAGATATTCAACTAATTCAAGGGTCTGCCCATTCAACGCTGCATCATAATCTGGGCAATCTGCTTTTCCTCCACTTTCTGTTTCCACTGTGAAGAGCTCAGCCACTTTCACGTGGCAATCACTTAACTTCTTCTAGGTTTTGTCAGATTCCAACTCACAAAGCAATTAGCAGAATGTTATCTGAATAGGAGAATTGAGACAACTTCACTATTGATATAGAATCTCTTTTCTATTTACATTGCCAGTATCCCTAAGAATTCCCTGCACAAACTGAGAAGTTTATTCTTAATGTCTTGCTTGACCATGAAAGTCAGTGGACAGCTGAACCAAGTTGCTTCTGGAAGTTTTATCTTCCAAAAAACCTTGTCTTTATTAACAACTACAAAGACATCTTATTCACTGAGAGCCTTTAACATCACATTTTGTTCTGCTCCTTCACAGAACATTAGAACTGTAAGGGTCCTCTTAGAGACCAATCCACTGATTTTTTTCAGACAAGGAAATTGAGAACAAGAGGGGAAGAGGTTTGTTCCAGGTCACCCACCATGTCCCATGTCCAGGCTGCCTTCCTAATGTCAGCCTTAACTTTTCAGAGCTACAAAAAGTGGAGATATCAGCTAATGTGGCAAGATTTAAATCTGATTGAAACAGCCTAATTTTCAAACCCCAAACAGAGCACAGTGGCACAAGCCCACATGAAGCCGCCCTTAGCAAGTTCACACTGGGAAGAATTTTATAATATCCCTATCATACCCAACAGAAAACGAAAAGCTCTTCTAGAAAACCTAGCAAAGAGAGTAAACTATTTTAACTTTGCAGAACTAGAAGGGAAAATGAGGCTGATTAGAACTTTTCTTTTGTTAAAAATGTGAAGGCCATAAACCTATGAAGGCAACAGTCTTCCGATCATATTTATCCTTGCAAATTTTTACAATATATAATTAAAAGACCCAGTCAATTAATATCTAAAGACAATGACCCTTCACCCCCAAAACAAATTAATAAATCAGCATTCAGACTCATCTACTTTATGTTAAAAAAATAAATATAACCTTTTCTTAAATCAAACAGATAGGAAAATTCCATGTGGCTCAAAGCAATTCTAAAAATTATGCTATAAAGAACCAGCTTCAAAATAAAAATAATATAAATTGCTTTGTATCTGTATGTAATATTTCAAATGGCTGCTATTGGAGAACTCCCCTTTAGAAATTTAACCATATTGCCTTTGTGCTTATTTAAAAAAAAAAAGACAGGATGTTATTCACAATTTTGTTATAAACAAAGAACTCACCACTGGCTTTTCCCAGGTGGTCCAACCAAAACACTTGTATTCAAAATTCATTTAAGTAACTGTCATAAAGCAATAAATATAGAATTACTTTGCAAATACTCACTTAACCGAGTGGAACTAGGAACTAACAGAAGTATTGAGCAAAGCTAATATTCTAAAAATGAAGACTATTGAAAAAGTTAAATATCAGCTTCAAAGCATTTTTCATGATTGAAAAATCCAAGGTATCTTTCCTGCCAAAAGCTCAAACTACTTTCAGACAACCTTCAATATCCTAGTAAAACTGAAAGGAGGTATGTATAATCTCTTCAATTTGGGGAGATCAAGGCAGAGGGAAAGAACAGGTTCACAAGTCCTTCATTCTGCTAGTTCTCAGTCAGTGCCTGGGTCACTTGAATTACTGTCATTCTGCAGACTGTAGCACAAAACCACTTTAAAATGCAAGGGTTCACAGTCTGGCTAGTGCATAGAGGGCCAGCCCTAGAGTCAAAGTTCCCAGTCCTGTCTCTGTCCCTACTGGCGGCTGGTAAGCAAGTCTCTCGCCCTCTCAGCATTCAAGAAAAGAGATAATCTCTAAGGAAGATCAGAACTTAGAGAAGCCACTGCTAGGCTTTGGTAAGGGAGCTTCCACACTGAGAGTTCCCTACATATTTAATAAAATTATGGGTGCAGAAAATTTAAAAAAACACTTTAAATTTGCCAAACTATGGGAACTGAGCAAAAGGCAGGTTAATGTCCTCCAACAAGAGATGAATAAGTGTATCTAGTCTAGAGTGTGACCAGCTAAGCAACTTCACTGTCACAAAAGACCTCTCTATACACCATGCAAAAGGTATTCACTATATTTGAAACAAGAACCTATACAACTAACTATAGTCAAATCTCAGCAAACTTAAACATAATTTCCCCGTATTTCACATTACAATTAAGCATACAGACATCATCGGTTGCAATATATATAATTTCATACGTTAAAGCAAATTTTGTCATGATTTTTTTGTAGACTAGCTTTTAGCTACTTAATGTTTATGAAAATATCGGGGACTGTCACCATCAAAAAAGCTTAAGGCAGTCTTATCATAGAGAAGTTCACGCAAACTGTATTTTACTGACTTTCAAACAAGAATCTCACTGAGAACACCGCATATTTCAAGTACGCAGTGCTGAGAAGTGTGTGTATATGTAGATACACACACAAACACACTGCTAAAATGAAAACAAAAACAAAACCCTCAAAGCAACCACACTGAGCATGTGCTGAGATGCTTAGGTATTTGGAATTTTCCACATAAGGGTAATCAGAAATACACTGCTAGAGACACATACACACACAATACTTTCTTTGCTGGAGATACACATGTATCTCCAGCAAAGTATTTTAGTTTCTAAGGAAAGGAACATTTGTTTTTCTGCTGCCTTGTATAAGGACCACAAGTATATTATTCACTAAGCATCTTTTTCAATCAAATCAATTTATTAAACACCTATTATGTGCCAGGCACAGCGCTGAAGAGTGGGAGTTGGGGCAATACAAAGAAAAAGAAATGAAATACTACTTGTCCTCAGGAAGATTACATTCTAATGGGAGGTGGTAGGGGGTGTCCACATATAAGTAAGTGGAAAGTATGGACAACATAAATAAGGTAATTTTTGCTGAGAGTTGTCAGGAAATACCTTACATAGGAAGTGGAGCTTGTGCTGTGCTTTGAAGAAAGAACAAAGATTCTACAAGACAGAAGTGCATATCCTAGGCATGAGGGACAGACTGCATGAAGTCACAGAAGCTGAAGATGGAAATGGCTGGATCAAAGACTACTAAGAGGGGTCATGTGTAATTAAGCCTGGAAAGATAATCAAATTTGATGGTCATGTGGTAATAAGTCAATCAACACTGAGGATACTGATAGGCAAACTTACTTTCCTAAAAATTCTCTGGCTCCAAAATGAAAAAGGGTGGCTCCCAGGGCAAAAATGCCCCCAAAAAGAACAATTTACAAAGTCATAAAATCAAAGAGCATAAAGAGACTTCAAGGGAACATGTAGTTCATGCCCCATCTTCAGAAAGGACTGCATAAACCATAAGTCAGGTAAGAAAATCCTAAAAGGTCTTCAGAAAAAGAACCCTATACAGCTCCCTCACCAATCCAGCCTTAGAGTCAAAACTTCAATCTAACACAAGCAAAATCATAGTGTCATTTTAAAGCTGGAAAAATTCTTGGAGATCCATCCAATCCCCTCTCTTGACAGATGAGGAAACCGAGGACGATAAAAACTTTTTTAAAGAATGTATTCCACAGCTATCAGACTCAGACATAAATATTTTGGGTAATACATGGCATTTGACCATACAATTCTAATTTCTACAAGAGAATGACAGAATGTTACCTCAGATCTTTATATCAAAGCTATAAAAAATGCTTAAGTGGAAAATTCCAAATAGCTAAGCACCTCAGCTCATGCTCAGTTACTTGGAAGGCTCTGTTTTGTTTCCACTTTAGCAGCGTGATGCGCTGTAACAACTGGGTTGAATGTGAAGTCCAGCACCTCAGTCCCAATCTTAGCTGTGCTAATGACTATCTGACCTTGGGCAAGTCACTTCATCCCCACATGCCTGATTTACAAGAGCTCTCCAAGGCCTCCTGTAACTCTAAACTTTCTGATCTTATGGATGCAAAAAAATGACAGCATGCAATTTTCTTTGATAAGAATTAAAAATAGTTTGAATGCAACCCTTACAAACATACACAAACAAGAAGGCAGCAAGTCACAACCTAAATGAGTCAATAACTATAAAGGCTTAAAATAGACTAATATTAGAAAAAAAAACTAACTCAGGAATAAGGCACTTCACCCAACAAAACCATTACTAATCACTGCTATCTGTGTGGTTCTTGTACATGCCTAAAGAAGAATGGTTAACAGCACAACTTGAAACTGAAGGCTATTTATTCCAACTACAATGGCAGAAAATATATGCTTAAATTCTAGAAAACCATCTAAATCTTGTGTATATTAAGGTGTAAAGGAATGCTTTATTTTAAAATTCATAAAGAAACCTGTTTAATCAAACCTTTCATCCCGAGGATCTCTCTCCGCAAGAAGTTCTGAAAAAGCCCTGAAACAGTGGCACATGGTTTAAAAAAACCAAAAAACTAAGCATCTTAGTAAAGCCAACATCAAGTAAAAGCTATACACCAAGAAAAACTGAAACATGGAAGGAAAGAATTTTATGGATCATAATCCAAAATCTTAATTTCCTGAATGTGAAGTTTTAAGAGAAAAAAAGAACTTTACCAAATAAAATATATCAACATATACACAGGCAATTTTCTCAAAAAGAAAACTTTTTCAAAACCTAAGATTTACTTGTAACAGGACTGAGCAAAAAGAGGGATACAAGTACTTCCCCAAAAACTTTGAGGAACTACAGACTTTTTTCAAAACTCAAGGCTTTAGTTAACATGGCTCTCAATTCCTCTTCCTTAACTTCTGAACACTTTCACAAAGAGAATAGATATTTCCCTGTGACTAGAACTCAAATACAACAGCTCAAGTTAAAATTAATTACAAACTCTAAGGAAAATAGAAATTAACAACTAATTGCTTAACTTTTTTTATTTGTCTTTTAAACAAGTAATCTGCAGAAAAGGCATTTCAAAGGAAGTGGCTCATCAACCTCCCTTTCTCCCATAAAATCACCTTAGAGTTTAGGCTGTTTCTGAGTACAACCGGTATGCATGGTGCAGACACTTATGTCCTAAAGTCTCAAAGATCCAAAACAACAGGTGGAAATGGAGAAACCAACAACATCCATCTTATGCCTTGGAAAAAGATCCTGAGTAATCTGCAGAAACTATTACTAATTTATCTTTTAATATTAATAACGATCACTAGCACTTATAAATGCTGGCAAAGCTCTTTACAAATGCTCCAAACTAGGCCAGAAGGTAGGTCCTATTATAAGCCCCATTTTCTAAATGAGAAAACTGAAGCCAGTGCCTTGCCCAGGGTCCCCTTGCTCTGAGTGTCTAAGGCAAGAATCTGATTTCCTGACTACACGTCGCTCGCCACATCCCTTACCCGCCCGTTCTCCATTGGATATGTCATCCATCACCACCATCCTGAGGCTGGGAGCCACAAGAAGGTAGAGTGTGTCTTACCTCTAGACGTTTCTAACCAGGGCTCTGCACACACTAGATACGTTCTAACAAACGTCTGTCAAGTTTAATTACTGTGGAACTGCTTAATCTAAAGCAGCCTACTTTCACAAAGCTGTTTATATGAAGCTGTATGGGAAGCAAAATGATCTTATTCAACTGTCATGAACTAGTTTATTTAACAACAATGTATTTAGGCATAATAACGAGCTGTTGCAATGTTACCGTATGTTAGGGGACCATCAAAATTACTGTCTTGGAAACACTGAATGTGCAGGACACCAACTTCCAGGAACAGGATAACAGACTTTAGAACTTGAAGGAGGACCACAGAGAGATCCACCTCCTCATTTTACAGGTGAGGAAAACTGAGGCCCAGAAAGGTTATACGGTTTGTGCACGATCACAGAAGCGTAGCATCAGAGCAAGAATTCCAAACTAGGTCCTCTGACCCAAAATCCAAAATTCTTTCCACTACATCGTGCTGCCTCTCGTATCAAACTTGGACAATAAAAAACTGCAACACAGAACAGTAAATGCAAACTCAAAATAAAAATTTAAAAACAAGGAGGGGGAACCCTAATGGTATTAAAACAAACAAAAATCCCTATTCAACACGAACCTGCAAGAAAGGAAATCCGTGATTGTAAGAGCGTGTACCTGAGTTTGGGTCCATGGGTCTGTGCTCGTGTGCGTGCCCGCCCGCGCGCAGGGCCGGGGAGGGGGGCGGGGGTCTTATTTAGGGCGCTCAGGGAGCCCGGGGCTGGGAGCGCGCTCAGCGCTTGCGGCTGCGGCGGCCGGGCAGGTGCACGCGGGGGCCCGGCAGGCGGGCAGGCTGGCGCTCGCGCTAAGTTGGCTGGCGAGAGAGAGGTCCCCGAGCGGGCGCGCGCCCCCGCCCCCGGCGCTCCCCCTCCCCTCCTTCTCCCCGCCTCACCGCCCCCCCCCCCGGCCGCAGTCACCTGCCTCCCTCCCCGCTCCGTCCTCACGCGGCCCCTCCCCCGCGCCCTCCGCTCCCCACCCAGACGAGCTGACGGATAAACGGACGGACGGCCGGAGGGGGCGGCGGCGCCGTCGTCGTCGCTCCCCGGCCCGGCTTCCCCTCGCACGCACGCCCCATCCCTCCGCCAGTCCCAGCCGCCGCTGCCCTCGGCAGGCCCGGGCCGAGCCGCTTACCTGTGCCAGCCGCCTTCGCCGCCACCCGCGGCTCTAAGGATCCCAGAGCAGGCGCAGCCGCCCCTGCCGCTCCACACGCCTCAGGGCCCGGGACTCTCGGGACGCCATTTTGTCTCCCCGCCGGAAGTGACGTCGAGGGCCGAGCCGGCGGGAGGGGCCGGGCGGGGAGAGACCCGGAGTTTAGGGACCGTTGGCTGTTTCTCGATTTCGGGCTCCGCGATGGAGCTAGCCAGCATTTACGAGGCGCTTTCCCGATTGCAGCTGGGAGGCGGAAAGGAAACAGGTCCTGACACTTACGGTCCTCAGTTTCCTCATCTGTAAAGTGATGGCGTTGAATTCCACGGCCTCAATACTATGGTGCTACAAAGATTCACAAAATAGTGAATGCAAGCTCAAAATAAAAATTAAAGCAAGGCGGGACGGGAGGTTAATGTTAGGCTCGAAATCTGTGATCCTATGAAGTGACTTTCTCAAGTCGGGATTCGAACCCGTCTTCTGGCTTCAAATCTTAACCTCCATCCTTTCTCTACTTTTCCAACCTTCTTCACTCCTGAAGCACTGTCTTATCTTCATTACCCCGTCCTTGAAGTCACAAGAGTTAGGGACCTTAGAAGTCATCTGGTCCAACCCTCTCTTTACTGAGGGAGAAACTGAGACTCAAAGGGGTTAAAGCGAGCTCTTACCCAAGGTCAGGATTAGTAAGCAGCACCTCTGATTCGAACCCGAGTCATAGAATTATAGCTGGCCAAATCTAGAGCATCCCCGAAGTCCTCTCCCACTCCTAAGCTATGTTTTGAACGTCCCTTAGACATCTTAAACTCAACATCTCCAAAATAATTCATTATCTTCCCCAAAAAAACCTCACCCCTCTTTCTAACATCTCTTCATCTGTAGAAGGAACGACCATCCTTCCCACTGATCTTTGTAGAAACTCTCTATCTGTAGTGGTATCCCTTTAAACCTCCATCTCCTGCAATTCCTAATTACACTCAAAAGTCCAACTCAAGAGCCATGGATGACATCTTTCCTGATTCTCTTCCTCCTCCTTTGTTGTTCCTTCATCAAATACCAAAATTCTTTGTTTTGTATAAATTTTTGTATTAACTTATCTATGTACAAATTGTTTGCTCCCAAGAGAACATGAGCTGTTAAGGGCAAAGCTTGTTTTTATTTTTGTCTTCTTCCTAGCACCTAGCACTGTGCCTTGCACAGTGAGTGCTTATTCAGTTGAATTGGAGAGGACCTCAGTGAATTTTACTGGTTAGGAAACTGAGGCACAGAGCCCTGAGGTGATCTATTAGTTCAAATTCACAAGGATAGTCAGTAAGGAAAGAGACTGAAACTCAGATCCTCTGCTCCCAAACACAATACTCTTTCCTGTTGACCATGCTGCCTTTGTTTTCACCTCTCCCGTCTTCATTCCTTCCAAAACAATAGTTTCCTAAAGTCTCCCAAGCTTTAAAGTTTACAGTTGAGAGTCCCTCAAGCAGGATGCATGTGGGACACAAAGGAAAGATTTAGCAGAAGCAGACTTTTTCCATGAACAAACTATGCCTATTATTATCCCACCGCATCTCAGAAAGGACATTGATAAGTTGAAGAAAGGCCAGAGGAGGGCAACCAGAGGGTAAATGGTCTCAAGGCTGTGCAATAGGAGGATAGGCTGAAGGAACTAGTGATGGTTAGACTAGAGAAGATAGCTGCCTTCAAGCCTCTGAAAGGCTGTTATGTTGAAGAGGCTTGCCTGTTTGGTCCCAGAGGCAGAAGCCTACCTTTCTGTAGGGTTAGCTTGCCCAGTGGTTAGAGCACTGGACGGGAAGTCAAGACAACCTCCTTAGATACTTATTAGCTGTGTGACCCTGGATAAGTCGTTTCATCTCTGCCTCCATTTCCTCATCTGTAAAATAATTGTTAGGAAGATCAGTGACACAGTATTTGTAAAGTATGTTACAAACCTTAAAACACTATATAAATGCTAACTGTTACTATTAGGGTAGAAGTTACAAATGGGGTAAATTTGGACTTAGTGTGCTATCAATGAGAACTATCCAGAAATGGAATGGAGTGCCTGGGGAAGGAATAGGTCTCCAAGCGAAGGTTCAGTGACCACTTGTCAGGTGTGGGGTAATGGGGACTCTTGTTCAGCCAAGAGCTGGACTGAATGGCCACTGAGGTGCTCCCAATTCTGAAATTCTGTGAAAATAGCATCATTCACTACTGGAAGGGCTCTGGATTTTAAGTCATAGGACGTGTTCAAATCCCAACTCTGCCACTTACTGTGTGACTTACTGATACTGCCATTAGCCTGGTACAGGCCCTCACCACCTCTCACCTGGACAGAAAGCCATAGTTTCTGGTGGTCTTCCTGCCTCAAGTCCCTTCCCACTTCAGGCCATCTAGCCTCCACTCAGTTGTCTGATTGTTCTCCCTAAAGTTCACATCTGGCCCTGTCACCACCACCTTTGTTTAATAAACTCCAGTGCCAGGATCAAATATGAACTCCTTATTTGGTTTCAAAAGTCCTTTATAACCCAGCCCTTAATCTGCAATCCAATGACACTGGCCTCCTTGGGTCCCTCCCATAAGGCATTCCGTTTCCATAGTCCAGGCATTTTCATTAAACGTCCCCACGCTCTGGACTTCTCTCCCTCCTCATCTCTTTCTCTGGACTTTCCTGACTTCCCTTTCGAATCTCAGCCAAAGTCCCAACTTCTGCAAGGAGACTTTTCTCATTCCCCTTCACGCTAATGGCTTCCCTCTGAACTCGGATCCAACTTATCCTGCACAGATCTTGTTGGTAACAAATTCTTTGCATGTTGGCTCCCCGGTTAGAATGTGAGGTCCTTGAGGGCAGAGACTATTTTTGCCTTTCTTTGTATCTCCATTGTTTACTATCACTTAGTAGGTGCTTTATAAATGTCCATCAACGCGTACGCCATCTCCTCCTCTGGGCCTCAGTTTCCTCATCTGTAAAATGAAGGAATTCAACAACATGATCTCCAAGATCCCTTCTAGGGCCAAATCTTCCATCTATAGTATGAAGAACTTAAAATACCAAGGAGAGACTAAATCAACACAAACCAGATGCAAATCACAACGGACTAGTACTTCTCCGCCCCCCCCAACACACTGAGAAGGAAAGACTTCAGATGCTTTGGGCATAGACACAGTACAGGAAGGTTTCGGTGCTCATAAGGGGATTTCAAACAGTCCACTATACCTGGGACAGGAGCTGGCCTCTGTGCTTTTTATTTTGGTCAATGTAACATTCACACTGGATTTTAGTTTGTTTTTTAATCACAATTTCAGCACAATTTCAGCAAGATAAACACATGCCATTGAGAGGCAGCTGAGTGGTGCAATGGAGAGAACATAGCACCTGTAGTCACTTCACCTCTCAGCCTCAGTTTCCTTATCTGTAACTGAGATAATAATGTGTGGAACCTACCTCATAGTGTTGTCATGAGAACCAGATGAGGTAATTGATGCAAATCATACATTCACCTATTATTGTTGTTCACAGTGATACTTGTTTATATCTTTCTATATAAGACATAGAATATATCATATACATAATACATATTATATACATAATATCTTTCTAAATAGAGACAACAAGGTATAGTGAAAAGAACCTTAGACGTGAACTCGGAGGATCTGGATTTGAATCCAAATTCTGCTCCTTACTGGCAATAATCTTGGGCTGTTGTTTCATCTCTTTGGGACTCAGCTTCAGAGCCATGACTGGGAGAGGGAGGCAAGGCTTCTACCCCAGGATACTGACACTTACATGTGCCAATGACTCAGGACAGGGAGTGGTACCATAGTGAACAGAGAGCCAGCCTCTAAGCTAAGAGAATCTGGGTTCAACAATTGCCTTTGACAAGACTGCCACAAACACTGTAAGTTGGAGAGAAGGTGCTGACCAGCACTGGTAGGAGTTGGCTCACTCTGGTAGTTCCTTAAACTTAGATCTGCTCCAGGGGTGGGAGACCTGCAGCCTCCAGGTTAATTAAGGGGATTTGTTCTGTGAAGTTTGGATTCAATCAAAGGACGGAACTTGAGGACCTAGCCGGCCATATGTGGCCTCGAGGCCACAGGTTCCCCACCCCTGTTGGTCCTTACCTCCTATCTTAGCGTATGAATGAAAAAAATATAAAGTATTTATTATGTGCCAGGCACTGTGCTAAGTGCTGAAGAGAAAATACCAAATACAGTTCCTGCCCTCAAAGAGATTATAGTTTAATTGGATAATAGTGTGGGCCAGGAAGAACATTTTGGTCTGGGAAGTTTCACCAAGTGACACATACTATAAACATGTTAGTACTCTTTCCAAGAGACACCTAATTAGCAATAATAGTTAAACCAGAAAGGTTCTAGAAGATGTACTTCCTCTCCCTTTAACTTCTATCTCCTCAGATCCATTGTCCCCAGCGTTCAAGAGTCTCTGGCACCTTAGGACCTTGTGTCCTCATAGGAGGCTTTTCTCTTTCTTCCCCACCCCCTACTCCCAATCTGCTGAATTTTACTTCAAAAGCTGATTGAAGGTACCTTTCGTACTACTTGCCCCAGGTACCCTTTTTGCTATTTTCTTTTGGCATCAGAATTACTGTTTACAATGCTGATCAGTTCCCCTATCTGTAGACTGGGGGTGTTGGATTAGACGGGCCCAGGCCCAGCTGGACGAAGCAAAGCCAGATTCTATGATCCTAAAATCTTCCAAAGCCCCTAACTAGCCATGAGAAAGGGAAGAATCAGGGATAACAAAGTAGAGGAAAAAGCAATGTCATAAAGGGTCTCCTGAGGTGGGGATAAGAAGTCAGCTCTCTAATCAGCAGCTGCCTTTCCCCAGAGCCCAGAGCACTGGACCTTCACCACCTTGGAGCTCCATGGGGTAGTAGGAGGGGAATTCTATCAAAGTTCTAACTTAAAAACACATGATGGCTTCCATGTATATAATTTATTTATGACCCTTCTCCTTTGAAACCATAGGAGGTGTGGCTAGGTCTTACAGAATAAAATTATGAAAGTCTTCATGACCTTAAAAAAAAATAACTACTTAGAATCATAGTGTGAGAACTAGAAGGGTCCTTAGAGATTGTGTGTGGTTGTGGTTTGTCCTTCGTTCTTGAAGAGGACCATGACATCAGGGATATGATGACTTGTCTTGAAATTGACTTTGATTTGAGGGAGGGAGGGCTGTGCAAAGTCACCAGCCTCACTTTCTCCTCCACAGCCATCTGGGTCCAGTGGCCAGATATCGATCAGGACGACTGGAGATGACCCAGGATGCAGTGGATGAACGTGACCCTTTTAAGGTAAGGTCTTTTCAGGTTCTCACTTTGAGTGAGACAACAACCATTCTTTGAATAGGCCTCTTTAAGAAGTGAGTCTAGGGATGGCCCCTTTAATGTAAAAAAAAAAAATCACACTGGGAAGGAAAGACCCTTCAGGTTGCTGGCCAAAAGAGAAATAGTTACTATTTACATTCACTCTGAGCCAGGAGGGCCCAAAAAATAACCATTAAGTGGTGCTTGGGCAAGGACCCATTATTGTCCAATGCATGAGATCCAGAGTGAATTGGGTTGAAGACTTGGTCTTTGAGAAAGAAATCTAGCCAGTAAACCCTAAGTTAACCAGGTAGCTTTCAGCCATCAAAATGTACCTTCCTTTGGGCAGAACACTACCACTTAGAGACAGAAGGTTGATGAAGTGAGAGGTAGGCAAATGCAGAGAGATAAAATTGTAAATCAGGAAACTTCTGTCACAAATCAGTAAAGAATCTATTAATGGACAGCTATGTGGTACAATATAAAGCACAGGGCCTGAGTTCAAATCTGGCCTCATACACTTACTAGCTGTTTGACCCTGAGCAAGTCACTTAATCCAATTGCCTCCAAAAAGAAACGAAAAGAAAGAAAAAAAAAGAACTTATGGAATGGATGGTGAATAGAACAAGGGATAGGGAACCACTGGAGTTTATTGAGTAGAGCAGGTAACGATCAAATCCGCACTTTAGGGAGATCACTGACTGCTTAATGGGAGGATAGACTGAAGTGGGAAGAGAGGCAGGGAGACCAACTAATCAATGCATAGAAAATTTCTGCCATCAAATCCAGTGCTCCACGCCCACAGCCCTTACCTCTGCAGAGGAGTAGGGGAACTGCCTTCTCTTGTCTCTCCTGCTCTCCTGCCTCGTCTCTGCCTCCTGACTGCGTTCAAGTCCCTGTTAAAATCCCAGCTTCTAGAAGAAGGCTTTCCTGATCCCCCTTAATCCTAACGCCTTTCCTTCACTGATTATCTCCAATTTATCCCGTACATATTATTGGTACAGAGCCATTTTCATGTTGTCTCCCTGAATTAAACTGTGAGCTCCTAGAGAGCAAGAACTGGGCTTTGTCCTTTCTTTGTTTTGCCAGTGCTTAGCCCAGAATCTGGCACACAGTGGACTGGACTTAACTGGCCTTACAGAACATACTGTTCTCCTGCTTCTCCTTACTGCATTTTGCATACATTTCCTATGTCTTCCCATGTGTCTCTGTATTTATCATTACATAATTTTTAAAAATTTATTTTAACATTCTTTTTTTACATTTTGAGTTCCAAATTCTCTCCTCCCTTTCCCATCCACTGAGAAGGCAAACTGTTGTTTTATTATTATTATTATCATCATCATCATCAATTATATGTGTGAAATTATACAAAACGTATTTCTGTATTGGCCATGTTGCAAAAAAAAAGTCAAGAAAAATTAAATGAGAAAATTATACTTCTGTCTGCACTCAGAATTCATCAGTTCTGTCTCTGGAAGTGGATGGCATTTTTCATCATAAGTCATTTGGAATTGTCTCAGATCCTTGTATTGATCAGAGTAGTTAAGTATTTCACCGTTGATCATCTTTACAATACTGATTGTTGTTCCTATGTACAATGATCTCTGGTTCTGCTCACTTCACTATGCATCAGTTCATGTCTTTCCAAGTTTTTTCTGAAACCATCCTGCTTGTCACTTCTTATACCACGATAGCATTTGTCTCAATCACATACCACAACTTGTTTAGCCATTCCCCAACTGATAGGCGTCCCCTCAATTCTTTACCACCACAAAAAGAGCAGCTATAAATATGTTTGTACATATAGGTCCTTTTCCCTTTTCTTTTATCTCTTGTGGATATAGACCTAGTACTGGTATTTTGGGGTCAAAAAGTATGCAGTTTTATAACCCTTTGGGCATGGTTCCAAATTGTTCTCCAGAGTGCTTGGACCAGTTGATAGCTCCACCAAGAGTATAGCATCATTTCTGGCAACATAGCAATGTTCCATTATATTCATACATATACATTTTTTTATTTGATGCCACTAATAACCCTGTGAGGAAAGTAATGCAAGTATTAATATCCTCATTTTTCAGCTGAAGGAACTTAGTTTCTTGGAAAAGTGAAATGACTTTCCCAAAGTCACAAACCAAGTATTTAGAGTGGTCAGGACTTGAACCCAAACCTCCTAACTCCAAGACCAGAATTCTCTCTCTTATTCTTCACTTCCTCTAAAAAGTGGTGAAATCTAAGGTGCTATTAGTTTTAACTAATTTGTCATCTTCACATACTGAGTTTATGCTTCATGATTATAATTTTCCCCCAAATACTTTTATTTCATATTACCATAAAACAAAGAAAGCATTGTCAAATGAATGCTGCATTTAAAGATTTGTCCTAGTCTCTTTTTTATGTCACAAACATAGAACTGAACAAGTTTATGTGATAGAAAAGCCCCAAAACTTTTTCTACTATATTCCTCTAAGGGGCATGATCATATTTCAGAAATGTGAGCGCTCTAGGTTCAAAGATTGTTGAAATCTTTTTCCAAGTCATATAAAAGGAAGTTTATGTCTTCATGATTAGGTAAAGAAATGATTAATTCACTAATATGCCACTGTAAGAACCTGAAAAAATATTTAAATTGAGAGCCAAGTAGCAAAGCTAAGATATTTTATTGCAGGACAACAAGTAACATATGGAAAAAGAGAAAAAAGTCAGATACTTGGATGAGGCAAAATCGCATTAAGGGGATAAGAAAACCAGATTGAAAACCTGGAAATTTTGATAGTTCCCTATTGTCTGTTGAAGCAAGATTGGCAGGATAATGGCAGCAGAAAGAGCATTGCCCTTAAAGAGAGTACTCTAATACCAGCTCTGCTGTTGACAAGATGTTGGACTGCAGGCAGTTCACAGTCTCAAACCTGTAATTTGCTTATCCTCACGCTGGGCCTCATGGGCTTTAGAGCAGAAGTGACTTCAAGAGCTTCCATCTAGTCCAAACCCATTATTTTACAGAGGAGGACACTGAGGTTCACAGAGGTGTAGTAAGGCAGATGAAAACATTTTGTCTGTATATCTGGCTTTGAAGCATGGCTCTTCTGCTTACTACCTGTGTGCCTTTGAGTGCCATGTAATCTCTCTGGGACTTAGATTCCTTACTATAAAATAAAACTGGTTTTTGCTTTTTTGTGTCCCCAGCTCTTCGCGCAGTACCTGGCACATCATAGGTACCTAATAAATACTTAACGGCTAATTGACTGATTGACTAGATAACATCTGAGTTAGCTTCCAGATCTAAATCTATGATTTCTGTCATCCATACTTATAAATGATAAGAGAGGCAGTGTGTTACAATAAGTGAGAGCCAAATCTGGAATCAGAGAACCTGTGCTTTATCAGTTATTACTTATGTGACCATGGGCATGTTACTTCCATATCTGTAAAATGAAGGGATTGGTTGAATTCCTTGACAGCTAAGCTCCCTTCTAGCTTGAAATCTATGATTCAAATAGCAGAATCCGGATTTGAACCCAGAGCCTCTGACTCCAAATCCAACCCCCCTGCACTGCTGTACTCAAAGCATTGTTCTGATGATCAAATATTGACATATTTGTGAATGTGATCTGAAACTGTAAAGTAAGGAAAATATAAGAGAATAGGATGAAATACACAATTAATAGTCATAGCTGTGAATATAAAAGGATCGAATTCACCAATGAAACAGAAGAGGTCATATTAAAAAAAAAAACCCTATGAAATGGTATAGAGTTGTAAATAAGGTGTTAACCACTTTGATGCTAACTAGCCCTGAGGTTACAGAGAAGTACTAGCTAGTGACCCTGAATGTGACTTCCCCTACTCTCACTATCCGTCAAGTATGGAACCTACCATACCTCTTCTGAAACCTCACCCCCCCAATCAACTACATTTGTCTTTAAAAGCTGATTGAGTTGAGCTATCAATAAAACAGCCTGAGTATTCTTAGCTATGTCTGTATTGAACAGGGACAAGGCTATTCCATAGCAATGGCAAACTTGGCATCATTAGAGACATTTGGAGGCAATATTTTTTCAATCAGTGCTTCTTCTATTGGCTGCTATGCATGGGAGCCAATGAGGTATTTCATTGATCTTCACATTATTAGGGGGAAAATCGTAGTGGGTGCCTGCTGTTGAGACTCTGGCATATGGTTTTCACTTGGTTATTTTCCTGTGCATTTGCACTTCTGAGAAAAAAATCATTTTGACCAAAAAAAAAAAAGAAAGAAAAAATAGCAAGGAGTATCAAAGCTCA
Organism: Phascolarctos cinereus; assembly: GCF_003287225.1. Lineage (NCBI taxonomy): Eukaryota > Metazoa > Chordata > Mammalia > Diprotodontia > Phascolarctidae > Phascolarctos > Phascolarctos cinereus. The sequence continues at coordinate 387,824,230 of NW_027556098.1, forward strand.
GAAGAGGCAAGCTGACTCACGTTTCTGAGTTGTTTGGAATTTCCATGTGTTTCTCTGAAGCTCATATTGTGGCAGTCAAGCAGCAAGTCTTGACATGTGGGCTGAAAGGATGTCTCTATGCTCCAGACCTTGTTTTAGAATAGAAAAGTTTGTTTATTTTAATATCTGTGTTTATATATGTTATATGGAGGTCTTTAAAATATTAACAACCAATTGATACCCTTCTAAATGTTTCCTTTGAAGCCATTTGAAATCCCTGGAGGGAAATACATAGTTCTTTCAGCATTAAAGAGTCATTTCTGGAGAGGACTTACTTTGAAGGCAAAATAAAGATCACAAACTTAAAAACTCCCTGCTATAAAAATCACCTAGCCCTTCCCCCTCCAGCTCCCCTACTAATGTATCTCTCTTGGGCTCCTAGTTTACAATGAATTTCCTTGGCTTTTATATCAACATTACTCACCTAGTAAGAATGGTTAAAATTTATCTAATGAATATTTACATGACATTTTAGAGGCATTATTTCATTTGATTCTCACAACAAACCTATGATATAGTTGTCATTCTCATTTACTGTTAAGGAAACTGAGGCCAGAGAGGGAAGGTACTTTGTTCATTTTTACCCAGATATTAAGAGTAAGGGGTAGGATTCAAGACCTAAATCTTTATTTTCCCCTAGTCCAGTTTGCTTTTTCTAAAAAACAAAACAAAACCTTAATTTTATTTGTTAAGTTTTATTGATACATTTGTTTTTAAATCTTTTTTAGTCACATCCTTCCTGCCCAATGAATCTTTGCTTATAACAAAGAAAAACAGTTCAACTAAACCAACCTACCCAAAGAACTTGTCTGACAGCATATTCAACATTCTATACCTATAGCCTCCTTCCTCTGTAATAAAGGAAGAGTAGTGCTTTTTCTTCTTCTCTGGGGGTAATAATGATAATAATAGAAAAGAAAGCTATTATTTGGGGGGGGGGCTAGGCAAAGGGGTTAAGTGACTTGACCAAGGTCACATAGTTAAGTGTCAAGTGTCTGAGGCCAGATTTGAACTCAGGTCCTCCTGACTGCAGGGCCAGTACTCCATCCACTGTGCCACCTAGCTGCCCCCAAAAATAAAACTAAAGCTAACTTATAGCCCTTTAAGGTTTGCGAGATGTTTTTCATGCATTATGTCATTTGTTCCTCACAATGACCTTGTGAAGTAGGTGTTATTATGTCCCCCATTTTCTAGATGAGGAAACTGAATCTGAGAGAGGTAAGTGACTTGCCTAGGGTCATACAGCTAGTGAATGTCTGAAGGCAATTTGAACTCAGGTCTTCCTGACCCCAAGTCCAGTGCTCTGCCCACTGCACCACTTAGGCGCCTAGATGTATATAATTGTCTTTATAATTACAAAGCATTCTACTTCATATTGTCATTCCTTTAGTTTACAGTATTGCAATTACATGTTGTTTTCCTAGTTTTGCTTACTTCATTCTGTGTCAGTTCGTTCAGTCTTTCCACGTTCCTCTGAATTCCTCATGTTTGACATTTCTTGTGCCACAGCTGTCTTCCATTACAGCATTGATATTACATGATCTTTTTCAGGTGTTCTCCTCAAGTGTGCTTTCCTGACATAACTCCTGCCTTAAACTCCAGGCTTCTATCACCAGTTGGCTGCTGGACAGCTCCACCTATATGTCCCAGTGGTCATCTCAAGCTCAACACATCCAAAATGGAACTCAATGCAGGTGTGTGCTGAAAGCAGATTGTTAAATTTTTCATGTGACGATTTGCACTTCAGAAATGAGCAAATGCTACAAATTAGGGCATTAGGCCTTGATTTATTATTTTAATTGATTGCCTAGACTTAAGAAATCCATGTAGAATATGTTAACAATCTAGTTTCAACATAAAAGTGTGTCACGTATATTTTTTTTTCAGAGAGGCAGTTGTTAAACATGTATAAGCAGACTGCTATAACTCATTTCATTTTCTCCAAAACCATTCTTCCTCTGAAGTCCCTGTTTCTGTTGGGGCAACACCATCCTCCTAGACACAAAGTTTTGCAACCTTGGGGTCATTCTTCTCCCAACTGCTAGTGTTCCTCCCCAACCTCACAAAAAAATAGCCTTGTATGTGTTTTGTATATACTCATTTATGTACCTGTTGTCTCCTGAGATAGAATGTAAACTGTCTGAGGGCAGGGACTATCTCATTTTTGTCCTTGTATTTCCAGCACCTAGTACCCACCTAATAAATGCTGATTGCTTGATTATTCCTTTACTCGTCCTTCTAACTCACTCACTATTCCTTCTCAGTTGCTGAGTCTTGTGAATTCTATCACCTCACCTTTTCTCACATCCATCCCCTTCTTTCCTTGAAAATAGACTCTATCCTGAGTAAGGCCCTTATCACCCCTCACCAGGACTATTACAATAGCCTCCCAATTGATTTCTCTCTCTCTCTCTCTCTCTCTCTCTCTCTCTCTCTCTCTCTCTCTCTCTCTCTCTCCCCATCCTATCGTATCCTTCACACTGCTGCCAAGATGACGGCATTAAAAGACAGATATGACCATGTCACTCTGCCTCTCTGAAACATGTTCATTGGTACATGAAAGTGAAAACCTTTTGCAAAAACAAAATCAATATATTTATGATGAGAAGGGAAGTGATGGGGGGAAATCTGTGTGTCAAATTTCTCAGATAAGAGTTTTGTATCCAAGATATATGAACAATTTACAAACATGTATATATATATATATATATATATATATATATATATGCAATATATATATACATGCATGTGGATTTTGTCCTACATGTATATGTAAATTTATGACCACAGACATATGTATGTATATATTTTATATGTAATATATGTAGATAAATAGAAAGATGGGTAATGATGGATAAATCAGCTGCACATAGACATGTAATATATTGAGACACATATGAAACCAAAATGCATTCTCCAGTAGATAGTGGTCTCCTTCATTAGAATGTGAGCTCCTTGAGGGCAGAGGCTGTTTTTGACCTTTCTGTTTATCTCCAGCCTGTAGTACAGGGTATGACAAATAGTGAGTGCTTAATAAATGCTTCTTCTTTGTCAAAAAGATATGAACAAATAGTTTTCTTTTTTTTTTGTCTAGGCAATGGGGTTAAGTGACTTGTTCAGGGTCTCATAGCTGGTAAGTGTTATGTGTCTGAGACTGGATTTGAACTCAGGTCCTCCTGAATCCAGGGCTGGTGCTCTATCCACTGCACCACCTAGCTGCCCTGAACAAATAGTTTTCAAAAGAAAAATTGAAAACTATTAACCATATGAAAGAATGCTCCAAATCACTAATATAAGAGAAATGCATGTCAAAACAACCCTGAGATTTCACTTCATAACCAGCAAATTAGCAAAAGTGATGGGATGGGAGTAGTCAGTATTGGAGGGTTGTGGGAAGACAAGTAAACTAGAGCATTGTTGCCAGGACTGTGAATCAGAATAATTTTGGAAAACAATTTGGAATTATGCAAATAAAATGATTAAAATATCCCTATGTTTCGACCCAAATTGTATTCTTAGGCATATACCTCACAAAGCTTATTGATCAGAAGGAAATACCTGTATAATGCCACAGTATTTATAGCAGCACTTTTTTGTGATAGCAAAGATTTGGAAACAAAGTAAATGTCTAATAAAAAGGGAATGGATAAACAAATTGTCTACATGAATGTAACAGAATGTGACTGTGCTATATAAGAAAAGATGAATGTGTCAAACACAGAGAAAGATGGAAAGATCTTCATGAATTTAGGCAGAATGAAGTAAGCAGAACCAAGAACACAATGAACACAATGACTAAAATGTCAATAGAAATAGCAATAGACACAAAATAATTAAGAGTGTTGCAGAATTACAAAGGACAAGCATGACCTCAAAGAAGAGATATGAGCAGACATCCAGACTTCTTTGCAGAGGTGGGAGGTCTGTGGGTGTGGAACATCATATATACTTTCTGACCTTTGCAAGGTATTAATCAGCTTTGCTGATATAGTCTCTTTTTCCTCTTTTTCTTGAGAAAATATTTGTTATGTGAGATGGCTCTCTGGTAGGCAGAGGGGAGGGATACTGGGAGAAATTTGTGTGATATAAAAACAAATGATTACAAAAAATCATCAATGGTTCCCAATTTTCTCTAGAACAAAAAGTAAAAGTCTTAGTTTGACATTAGAAGCTCTACGTAGCATGGCTCCCAACTACCTACCTTTCCAGCTTACTTTAATGTTACTCCATGTTATTCTCACTCACCATTCTAATCAAACTGACTGGCCAGGTGTTATGGCATTTAATCTTGCCACTCTGTACCTTTGCATCCCCAACATCTGCAATGCATTCCCTCCTTACCTCAGTCTTGTAGGACCCCATCTTCCTTCAAAGCACAGCACAGGCACCTTCTCCAGCTCAAAGTCTTTGCTGTTCCAGTTGGAGAACTGTTAACTTTTTGAAATTATTTTGTATAATTTTGTATAAACTTCACATTTATTTGTCTGTGTACAATCTCTGTGAGTAGAAAAGGAGCTGTCAATTGGACAACATGGCTTTCTTTCTTTCTTTCTTTCTTTCTTTCTTTCTTTCTTTCTTTCTTTCTTTCTTTCTTTTTTTCTTTCTTTCTCTATCTATCTATCTATCTATCTATCTATCTATCTATCTATCTATCTTTCCCAACAATAGGTCCCAGGCCAAGTCCAACTTGGTCATTGTTTGGGCCCTGATTGGCTCAGAGTGAATGTAAACACTGAGGGTCTTCCTCTTCAGGTGATTTATTTTACTTTATTTTTGACTAGGTTAAGAGGCCATTTTCTGCCTCACTTCTTATTAAGCCTCAACACTGAATGGCCATTGCCTCAGTCAAACTGAGACCTGTCAAAGACCTTAGCTTAAAAAGGCTGAGGTCTCCCACTGCATCCTGGGCTATCTTTAGTTGTCCTGATCTATATTTGGCCACTGGACCCAGATGGTTCTGGAGGAGAAAGTGGGGCTGGTGACTTTGCACAACTCTCCCTCACTTAAATCCAATTCACTTGCAAGTCATGGCATCACTTCCCTAATGTCCCAGTCTTCTTCAAGAAGAAAGAACAAACAACATGTTGTATATCCCCAGTAGGAGGTTAGCTCCTTGAGGGTAATGTTGTTTCATTTTCTTTGTAGCCCTGGTGCCCAGCATGCTGCTTTGCCCATAATAACATTCGTTGAATTTAATTAAATAATGGTCTTACAGGATTGGGTAAAGAGACAACAAAATGTTAAAAATTGTGAAAGTGGGGGCGGCAAGGTGGCGCAGTAGATAGAGCTCTGGCCTTGGAGTCAGGAGGACCTGAGTTCAAATCTGGCCTCAGACACCTGACACGAACTAGTTGTGTGACCCTGGGCAAGTTACTTAACCTCAAATGCCTCACTAAAAAAAAAAAACCCAAAAACAAACAAAAAAAACAAAAAAAAACCCTAACAAACCAGAAAACATACAAATAAATGAGTCTTTCCTTAGGGACAGCTAGATGGCGCAGTGGATAGAGCACCGGCTCTGGAGTCAGAAGGTCCTGAGTGCAAATCTGGCCTCAGACACATAACACTTGCTAGCTGTATGTCTCTGGGCACGTCACTTAACCCCAACCACCTCACCACAAAAAAAAAAAAATATTGTCAAAGTGTCTAATCAATACAAGTCAATCAATCAATTAACATTTATTAAGTACCTACTCTATGCCAGGCCTCATGCTAAACACTGAGATACAGAAAGAGGCAAAAGATATTACCTGCTTTCAAGGAGCTTACAATCTCATGGGGGAGGCAACATGTAAACAAATATATACAAAGCAAGTTGACTCCACACATGAAATATTTTGAAAATTCTTTCTTCTTGTATGCAGAAATCTAACCCTTCCAATTTCTCTTCATTGAAAAAAAAATTTTATGCTTACTTTTATTTTTGCTTCAGGCATTTCTAGATATAGCCTCCTTCCAACTCCCCCACTTGAAGATGAACCTTCTCTTATATCAAAGATAAACAATCAATACAAGAACTACATCTAAAAATGTATGCAATATTCTTCCCTAGTAGTCTCCCACCTCTCTGCTGAGAAGTAGGGGATATGTTTTATTAACTGACTGTGTACCCTGAGACTGTTACTGGTTTTTCAATTATGCAAGAGTTCAATTTCCTTTTAGTGATCTTTTAATTTATATTGATAGTCACTGAGTATATTGTTCTCTTAGTTTAGATTATTTCATTCTTCACCAGTTCATACAAATATGGCCAGGTTTCTCTGAATTCTTCCTATTTGTAGTGTTTTACAGTGCCATAAGTTTCCTTTATAATCATATACCACAGTTTTCAGTCATTTACCTATTGCTAGGTACCCACTTTATTTCTAGTCTTTTGTTGCCAGAGTGTAAAAAAAAAATTGGCATGCTTAGGAACTTTTTTTCTGCTTTCCTACTCCCTGGGGTATATCTGAGAAGTAAAACTGCTGGGCTGCAGGCTGTGAACGACTTAGTGACTTTTCTTATTTATTTCCAAATTATTTTCCAAAATGCTTCCAATATAGGGCGGGAAAGTCACATAGTCAATGCTGTATTTTAGAAAGGTCATTTGGGCAACTATGTGAGGGATACATAAAAGAGAGGAAATATGGAAAATGGGGATAAGAAATTATACTGATAGCTAACATTTATATAGCCCTTACTGTGTGCTAGACACTATGCTGAGTACTTTACAATTATTACCTCATTTGATCCTTACCACAACCATAGAGGGTAGATACTGTTATTATCTCCATGTTACAATTGCAGAAACTGAGGGAAGCAAAGGTAAAGTGACTTGCCCAAGGACACACAGCTAATAAATGTCTAAAGTGGCATTTGAACTTACAAGTTCCTGACTCCAGATCCAGTGATCTATCCACTACTGTACCATCTAGCTGCCCCTAATATAGTATAGTGTAGTATAGTATAATGCAATGTGGTATAATATGATGATTCATCATATGATGATATGATATGACATAATATAATATGACATACTATGTATTATGTAATACATTATATTATTTTGTGTTCTATTTATTATAATATTATCATTTATAATATAATATACCCCTAATAGTCTATTGCCAAAGGCAAGAGGTAAATGAGAGCCTGAATTACTGTGACAGCTGTGTAAGTATATTTATAAATGACTATAACATAGAAGTAGGAGGCATGAATAGAAACTTTAATAAATATAGCACCAACTCCAGGCTTATTCCCCAACTTACATTGGTACTGGCTGGTTGTGTCCTCAGAGGGGCAGCTGCTATTTTGGATTCTAGGGGAAAACCTGCTGGCAGTTATGTTCCTAACACTGTAGTTCATGAACCCCAATTGATGTGCATCCCCTTAACAATCAGCCAGTAGAGTGAATTCAATTTTTAGAGAAACCATTTCCTTGAGTGACTAAGTAAGATTGGTTGCTATTTTTCATCCTCAACGAGGACCAAAATGACATCACCACATTAGAGTCGATTTACGGTGAGTCTGACTGTGGCTGCTCAGACCAATACAAACTCAGAATGCTCTACCACAGATTGGACACAAATAGTCCATGTGAACATTTGGGCTGGATAATCTAAATTTGTACATCTTGTATTTCTTTTGAGCTACTTCAATTCTGCTTTGCTCATAGAGAACAGCACCTTCTTTGGTGAGGTCCCACCATGCTGGGCAGTCCTGGGCCAATGTCTCCCATGTCACACAATCAGTTCCAAAGTTCTTCAAAGAGACCTTCAGAGTGTTCTTGTATAACTTCTTCTGACCACCATGGTGAGCTCTTGCCTTGTGTGAGTTCTCTGTAAAATAGTCTTTTAGGCAAGTGTATGTTTGGCATTCAAACAATATGGCCAGCCCATCAGAGTTGAGCTCTCTGCAGTAGAGTTTGAATGCTTGGCAGTTTAGTATGAGAAAAGACCTCAGTGTCTTAGTGTCTTATCCTGCCAGGTGATCTTGAGAATCCTCCTAAAACAATTCAGATAGAAGCAATTCAGTTTCACAGGCATATGACAATGAGGTCAGCACAACAGCTCAGTATACCTTCGGTTTGGCAGTTATTCTAATACCTCTTTTCTCCCACACTTACCTTTGGAACCTCCCAAACACTGAACTAGCTCTGGCAATGTGTGCATCAATCTCATTATCAATATGTCCATCCCTGGAATGTATACTGCCAAGGCAAGCGAACTTATCCATAGTATTCAGAACTTCATTTGCTGTAACCAATGATTCCACATATGGTTGATGGGTGCTGGCTGGTGGAGCACCAGGGTTTTCTTGGTGTTAATTGTTAGGCCAAAATTAGCACAAGCAATAGAGAATCAATCCATACTTTGATCATGACTAAGGGGAAATATGCTTAATATGAATGTATAAGTAGAACTTATATTAAATTGCATTCTATCTTGGGGAGGGGGGAGTAGAGGAAGGGGGAGAAAATTTAAAACTCAAAATCTTATGGAAGTGAATGTTGAAAACTAAAAATAAACAAATTAATTATTTTTTAAAAATCCATACTTTGTTGCATCTCAGCTTCAGAGGCTGCAATGAGTGCACAATCATCTGCAAACAAAAAATCATGCACCATCTCTCCCTCCACTTTGGTCTTGGCTGGTAGCCTTTTCAAGTTGAACAATTTACCATCAGTACAGTAGCTGACCTTAATGCTGTGTTTTCGTTCTCATTGAAGGCATTTGACAACATGGCTGAAAACATCATGCTAAAAAGCATGAGAGCAAGCACAGAGCCTTGTTTCACTCCATTGGTGACTGTCAGTTGTGAGGGCTTGTGTAAAATTATGTCAAAATTTGGTTGCCTGGAGAAGTTCATCAGTATTGTACGTCAGTTTCGTGATGGCATGCTTGCCCAGATTCTGGACAATGGATGATGTGCTTGGCATGGCAAGAACTGTGGTTGCAAAGCATCACCCTCCCCACCCTGTCCCTAAAATGCATACGCACTCTATGGAGGGAAGAGCAGGCATGAACTTATACAATGGAAGTGTAGGGAATGGGGAACACATGTGGCCAAGATAACTCACAATTCTGAAACAGCAGAAGTTGAAGTTTTTTCTTTTTCTGAAGTGTCCACATGAAGCTCACTGTGAGATGGGGCATCTGAGTCAGTGATGGACAAGTCTCTCTGCCGCTAGGCTGGACTTGTTCCAACAAGGCTTGGTGACTCTACCAGATGGACAGCTCAGCTGGACTTGCTCTTCTTAGGGCAGGCTGACTTGGCCAGACAGGTAAGCCAGCTTCTGAGCTGGCCTGGAGAAATTGCTCAGCTGACAGGGCTGCCGCCAGACTGATCTCAGCAGACGTTGACTGTTGGGCTCTTCAAAGTGTACCATGTCCCTGCTGGGTGACTCAATCTACTGGCCTCCCTGGACTTGTTCTCCAGTGGACAGTCTTCATCAGCTCCAACTTCTGAATCAGGTGGGGGTGTTCTAGTACTCTTCTCAGCATGGGGAATGACTCCCCTAGGCCAGGACTGGCAAAAGTCTCTTTTTTTTAAAACTTTTTTTCAAGTAGAGATCAGGCTTTTTTTGGTCACCATTCCTTCTAGTGATGACCAGGGCACTCTCTCTCCCTGCTTTTTGTTTGTGATGACCAACCCATTTATGCTTACTAGATTCTCTTTGGGCCTTATGGATAAATTCATTATCATTTCAGAGCGGTTCCAGTCTCAGGCCCTTTCTAAGTTACAGAGTGCTTTTCTTTATTACTCAAATAACTTTCCCTTTACATTTTTTCATTTTGTTTTTTAATTTTTTTTTATTCTGCACTCAAACATCAAAAAGAGCATTTCTATACACACAGTAGAGTATAAAAAGAGAATTCTTTATGAAACTGTGAATCTCCATTTCAAACTGCTTACTTTTTGAAAAGTATATAACACATTCAGTTACTTTCAAAACTACCTTGCTTATCTGCCCTTCCTTCCGAACTGCCTTCTGTTTTCTTCTATGCCTTTTTTAAAAAGTTTTAATGGAACCCTTTTTTGGGGGGGGAGGGAGGACCACTGTTGCTAATGCCTTTACTCTTATCCCTCCCCCAATTAATGGAGATAAAGGGGGGGGGGAAATACTTGTAACAAATTAACATAGTTAAGCAAAATTAATTCACTCAAAGGCTATGTCCAAAAATCATTTCTGGGGATCAAGTCTGGTGGGCATTGTTCCTGGTAGGGAGAAACAGCAGGGCAGATGGTAAGATGACCCTGCTGGACACTTGGATGAAACAGGAAACATGTTCTAGTGTGGGCCTGGCTCAATATATTGGATTACATGTATTTGTGCTCACTTATTCGGTAATCAAGTCTGCTCAGCCCAAGGGCAGGAGTTCTGAAGGAACCATTAGCTAATTTGATTTTAAAGACAGAGATAGTAAAAACCAAATTAACAAATTAAAAAAAGGAAAAGGAAATTTACAACAAATGGAGAAGAAAAAAAAGTTAAGCAGAAACTACTATATTAAATTATGTGACAACAAAAATAAAAACCAAAACAAAATGGATGAATAACCACAAAAATAAATACCAAAATGAATGAAAGTGGAAATAGAAAACTCCAATAACCCAATCTCAGAGAAAGAAATTGAGTAAGCCATAAATGCACCCACCAGGGGAAAAATTAATCTCTAAATACAGACAGATTTATAAGTTAATTCAATCAAACACTTAAAGAAGAGAAAACACTCCCTATGATACACAAGTAATTTTTCAAAAATAGAGAAAGGAGGTACTTTACCAAATTCTTTCTATGAGACAAAGATTGCCTCTTATAGTCTTTGTTCTGAAAGAAAAGCAGAATAAACCAGAGAAAAGAAACTGTGGTCAATAGTAATGATTATGCAAAAAAATATTAAGTAAAATACTGGTGAAGAGAATAGAATAAAATGTAGAAAAAAATTTACAAAGTTGGTTTTATATGAGGAATGCAAAAGTGGTTCAACCTTGAAAAAACATCATTACAAATCATAAAAAATGTAATTATATCAGTAGATACAGAAACATATTTGAAACAATACAGCATTCACTTATGTTAAACACTAAAGCAAAATAAATTGGAATGAAAAGGCATTTCCTCAATAAGATTAAAAGCATTTCTCTAAAACCACAAGCCAGCATTAGTTATAATGTTATTGTTTGTCCTTTGCTCTCGAAGAGGACCATGACATCAGGGAGGGGATGCCGCAACATGCAAGTAAATTGGATTTGAGGGAGAGAGGTGCAAAGTTACCAGATTCGCTTTCTCCTCTGGGGCCATCTGGGGCCAGATATAGATCAGGATGACTGGAGATAGCCCTGGATGCAGTGGGAAACCTTGGCCTTTTTTAGTTATAATGGAGAAAAACTGAAGCTTTCTTAATAAGATCAAGATAGAAAAAAAAAGAGGTCTACTATTATCACTGTTGTTCAACAATGCTAAAAGTGTTGGCTACAGTAATAAGTCAAGAAACAAAATTAAGGAGATTAAGTCTGGTAATGAAGAAGTAAAAATCTTCTATATTTGTGGATAATTTGATAGTTTACTTAGAAAACCAGAAGTATTATTTAAAATGACTACAAAAAGCATGAACTGTCTGGGAGTTAATAGATGAAGCCATCTATGTTCTACAAGACATTACACAGATTTGAACCTGTAGAATGGAAGCTCCTGGCACATGAGAAGTTTTGCATTTTTGCCTTTATATCCCAAGCAGTCATGTGGTTTCTTACATATAGATGGTGTAAAATAAATGTTGGTTCAATCAAATAAAATTATAAATACAACCACAGAATCATTTTCACTGAAATAATGTGTCATTATGTAGCAAAACTTAGCTGGAACTCCTTTTACACTCTCTCTCTATTCCAAAGAGGAGGAGACGATTGTTTCCAAATTATACCTTTGTCCTTCCATTGGGTAACCACGGTGCGTGACCTTTCCTTTGGTTCACCCTGCCTCTCCATCAAAAGTGTGGGATTTGTCCCAGTCTCCAGTTATTACTATAAATGACCAGGTTTAGCTTTAAGCTGGGATGGTCTCTACCCACCTGGGTCATCTCTCTACTATTTTAGGAGTTTATAAAATTAATAAAAATCATCACTGTAAGATCAACTCACACACAAGCCTGTGGAGGCTCTAGTTATGGGAAAATCCTGATATTTGGCCACACAATTGCTTCTCTTACCTGGTTAAATTCTATGTATTTCCAGAGAGCATTCTCCATTTGCTGTCCTTGGCACAGCATTAAAATACAAGCATGCACTGCAAAGCAACTATAATCAGTCATAGATATTTTTATACAGAACAAAATCAAGAGCTAGAAATGGCTTAAAGGAACAGTGAGAAAAAGATTATAGATGTGCCTGCCAGACACAGGCACCAGGTAGAGAGCTGGGTGGGAGATGGGGGAGAAGACTCAATCAAACCATTTCACAGCTTTCCTTCAATTCTTAAAGGGACAGTCCCAAATGGCTGAGTTCTTTGTAAGCAGAAGTGGAGGCTTGACTGCTGAATCCAGCCTGTTATACTTGAAACCTAAATCTGGAGCACACAGTGCAAGACACCTGCAAGCAATGGATCTCTGGTTACCACTACTGCTCTTCCACAATATGCTACATATCCTCTTGGCTATCTTCCCTTTGCTCTTCCACAGAACTCCAAAAGATTCCACTGTGGCAGAAGTCTACCTCCCTCTGTCCCTCCCAGCCCTGAGTTTTTCATAGTTCCTAGTTTCTCCCAGAGCAGAAGGACTAGAAATTGAAGATTAGTCTAACCATGTCTCGGGCAGCTAGGTAGCACAATGGATACAGCATCCAGCCTGAGGTCAGAAGGACTCAGCTTCATGAGTTCAAATTCAGCCTCAGACACTAGTTGTGTGACTCTGGGCAAGTCATTTAACTGTTTCCCTCAGTTTCCTCATCTGGAAAATGTACTGGAGGAGGAAATGGCAAACTATTCCAGTATCTTTGCCTAGAAAACTCCAGATGGAGTCACGAAGACTCAAACAAGTCAACAACAGTAACAGCTAAACGCATCTCAATAGCCACTAACAAATGAAAGAACTAAATAAAGATGTTCAACATTCCAGTGAGGCAGCTTCAATTTAGTAAAACTGAAAATACTGTCCGAGCTTACTTATAAACCAGGGAGTCCCAAACCTAGGGTATGCATACCTGTCAGTGGATAGAAGAAGGTCGATGTGGGGACTGCTTGATAAATAACTATATTGTCCTACTGAAATGAAGCAATCTGTTTTATTTCTCATGTCCATATACACGATCAAATTTCAAATTTATATCCTTTCATACTGAATAGGGGTTTACAGGAAGATTTACTGAAAGTCAAGAGGCATGGGGACTGAGAAAGAATGGGAATTCCTACTATGTATTTAAAGTTAGGCCAATTATAATTACTAAGGAGATACTTCATAAAATTAGACAAAAACTACAACAAATATATCAATGTAAACTCTATATGAATAACAAAATTCATATATGAGAAGAAAAAGCCAATAATATGCCGTGAAATAATGAAAAAAGCAACAAAAGGGGTTTAGCATGACCAAATATTACACAAAACAGTAACTATCAAAAGTAGCTGGTGCTGGAATAAGAAAAAAAAGGAAACAGTAATCAGTGGAATAGATTCAATGAGCAAAGAAGCATAGGAGAAACTTAGTATTGCAGTCTAGTGTTCAATAAATGCAAGAGCACAGAATGCTGGGGAAAGAGCTCTGTTCAATAACAATTATTGGGAAAATTGGATAAAAGCATGGAAGGACATATTTAATTGAACAAGCATTTGGCAAGTGGCTAATAGGTGATAGGTACTGTTCTAGACCCTGAGCAAATCAAAATCCAAACCAAACAGTCCCTGCCCTCAAGAGGCTTACATTCTAAAATGTACAGACAAATACATATAAAATAAATCTGCAGTCATTTCAGAAGGCAGGAGAACACTAACAACTAGGGAACTCCAGCAAGCTCTGGTGCAGGCAGTAGTGCTAAGGCTGAGCCCTGATGGGAACTAGTGATGCCAGGAGAAGGAGGTGAACAGAGAGGACTTTCTAGGTGTGGTGGAGCAGCCTGTGTCAAGACATAACAGCAGGATGCTGTGTGGGCGCAGCAGGGGGAGGGGCAGAATAGCAATTAGACGAGTTTGGCTAGAATGTGGCATGTATGAGAAGTCAAACTGGTTTGGACCAGCATCTTATATCATGTGATCACAGTAAATTCCAAATTTTTTAATGAGGTAAGTATGAACATAAACAAATATAAACATAAATAAGGTTATGCCCCTTTAAAAATTAGAGAACAGAGAGTAGTAATATTCCCTATTTTACTTTTTATTGGCTAAGCAATGGGGTTAAGTGACTTGCCCAGGGTCACACAGCTAGTATTATGTGTCTGAGGTCAGATTTGAACTCACATCCTCCTGACTCCAGGGCTCTATCCACTGCACCACCTAGCTGCCCCAATATTCTCTATTTTAGAGAGGGGAATAAGTAATTAGCCCTAACAACAAGATGTACTGGACAAAATAAATCACTTCAATTTTATAAAAATAAAAGGTTTCGTACAAGTAGGATGTTAACTTTAGGTCAGGGGGTGGTTCCAGAAAAGAAGCCATGGCTCTGGCCTCACATGGACTGGGTTCAGTTCTATGGAAACCAGACCCCAAGGAGAGGGAATCAATTTTTTCTCACATTGTCTGGTTCATTATTGCTCCATTCTAGAGTTCTGGGGGAAATCTTTTGAACAAAGCTTAGGTACAACTTTAGGCTCGTATCTAGGGTATTATCATAATTGAAATTAAAGTAAACTGAGAGACAAAGTTCTGAGCGTGATCAATTTATTAGTTAGGCTAGCAGTAACCAATAAATTGGGTCTATGGTCTGTCAATAAGCAAAGACATTGAGTGAGGACTGACAGAGTCTTTTCTAATAATTAGCAAGATTACAGAGCAAAATCTCAAGCAACATAGGCGTGGCTATGGAGGACATGGTCAGAATTGAGATTACATCATTTGTACCTCCCGGTAATTGAGTCACTAGACAAAGGTTCCCAGGCAATTATAATAGTTTTAAACTGAAGAGATTTGACCTTTTAGATTAATCAGGTTTCTCTAGAAAATGGGTGAAGGGTGGGATTACAAAGGTGGAGGTAATTACAAGACAAAAGCTTGACCTTTAGGCAAATTTCTCCAGGATGTGGGTGGTGGGTGAAGTTTACAAGGGGAAGAAACCTCGAAAGGAAGATTAAATCTAGCTTGTTTAAGTCTTAGCAAAATAAAATTAAAATCAATTTTCAATTTTATAATTTGCCCTTTGGTTCTTGGGAGGCCATACTTCCCATGAACGACTTAGCTTCATTAAAGTTACAAATCAGAGCATATTAAAAATCATTTATATCTATCAGCCTATAATGTTTAGTAAAGCTGCAACAATGATTACAGCAAAAAATGCTGTGAAAAGGGAGCTAGTATGTCTTCTTGTTCTAATGCTATAACCCCAAAATGTAGGAATAAGGATGAAAGAAATTTTATCCCAGATATTTTATTTTAATAGGACTAACTTGAGAGGGGATGGCCCCCAAAATATGAGTGTTAGTCTTGTAACAATTCACCCCCTGATCTTTGAGACCATCTGTGATAGATGCATTGACAAACTTCATCAGGGGTAGTCCCTTTCTGTAAGTAGTCCTTACAGAGACATCAGCACATGGGGAAGGAATGAGAGGGAAGGGTGAACATTTAATCTCTTTCCTAGTAATCCATTTCCAATGTCCATTTCATACCTTAGGGCTCAGATGTCTCATGCAATTGTCTGGTTTCTGAAAACATTTCATCTCCTCTTGGCCATTCTGGAATGGGCCTCTTCTCAGGCAGCTTTGCAGGGAGGGGCTTCTAGAAGATCTGCTTCTCTGGTTCAGGTTACTTGTAGAGATTGTTAGATGTTTCTGCTATGATCTTTTGCAAAACAGGCCTCAATATAATTTAGTACACCCTCCTAAATTTGGTTTTCTAATAACCAGCTGAAGAATCAGGAACCCATAATTCACCCAAAACTTCAGAGCATTTAAGCTTTTGTATCTCACCTGCTGTTACCTAAACCTTGTACCTGATATGGATACTGCCGTGGTTGTTGTCTGTCCTTTATTCTCCAAGAGGACCATGACATCAGGAAAGTGATGCCATGACTTGCATAGTGAATTGAATTGAAGTGAGGGAGGGCTGTGCAAAGTCACCAGCCTCACTTTCTCCTCCAGAGTTTAGTACTAGGAAAGTAAGGCTCTACCTGATTAAATTCACAACTCTTATTGTTAGTCAGCTCAAAGTATGCTGGGTAGTCATGAAAAACAAGTCAACAGCTTGCTAAAGGAGATCTCAAAAAATACTGAAGAAAATAACACCTTAGAAAATAGCCTAACCCAAATGGCAAAACAGGTCCAAAAAGCCAGTGAGGAGAAGAATGCCCTAAAAAGCAAAACTGGCCAAATGGAAAAGGAAGTCCAAAAGATTACTGAAGAAAATATTTCCTTAAAAATTAGAATGGAGCAATTAGAAGCTTGTGGCTTTATAAGAAATCAGGACACTGTAAAATAAATTCAAAAGAATGAAAAATACAAAGTATGCTGGGTTTATAATGGCTTGTAAACCATTGTTGTTAAAGTTTCTTACTCTACTATTTGAGGTAGAGAGCTGATGGGGTATTGTGATTTTTGGCCCAGGCAAAAGGTTCTAAGAAATTTGTCTCACTCTGACAGGGTGTGCCCCCACTTCCTCAAATTGCAGTCCTTGAGAATGTTAACAGGGGTTATGATTATGCTGAGGCATAGAGCCCAGAGAATGTAAAGAGATCTAATACAGTGATTCCCAATTTGCACAATGTAAGAAAACCCTTAAGGTATTATATGGTAGTCACATCTAAACCCTAGTATATAATTATCTAGAATGGAGCACTGAGAATGAAGTAATCACAATAGCCAGCACTAACATACTGATATTGATATGTGTGGTAATGGGCAGAGTGCAGTACCAAGCAACTATTCTCCACAAGCAGCCCTGAAAGGTGAGTGGACTTGCCTAAAAGGTGCTTATTTGGCTTCAGTTGTAATAGACAACAAAAGACTAAAATGTGTTTAGTTCCCCTTGTCTGAGATAACTGGATGGCACTGTGTATAAAGCACCAAGCCTAGAACCACAAAGACTCATCTTCCTGAATTTAAATCTGGCTTCAGACACTCACTAGCTGTGAGACCCTGGGCAAGTCATTTAACCCAATTTGCCTCAGTTTCCTCATCTGTAAAAATGAGCTGGAGAAGGAAATGGCAAACCACTCCAGTATCTTTGCCAAGAAAACCCCAAAATGGGGTCATGGAGAGTCAGACACAGCTGAAAAAAATTCAACAGTAACAAGAAAATAACTAATTTCACTGAAATCTTTTTCTTTTTTTTTATGAGGCAATGGGGTGAAGTGACTTGCCCAAGGTCACACAGCTAGTAAGCGTCAAGGGTCTGAGGCCAGATTTGAACTCAGGTCTTCCTAAATCTAGGACTGGTGCTCTATCCACTGCATGTCTAGCTGCCCCCTGAAATCTTTTTCTTTAAAAACACAAAAAGATTTCTGATTTCAACTTTTATTGAGTTATATGTTTGTCCTTTAGGCTTTTTTTTTAATCATTGTCTAATTATTCCCATATTATTCTGAAATACTTGAAGGATGCTTTATGATTTTTTTTTAATATACACAAGTATATTTACTTGCAAATGGAAGACAAGTTTAGTAACCTGTATCTCATTCTTTTAACTCAGATGATTAAATATTAATTTCAACAACAAATACTTTACCGGTAACTTGTCCTAATTACAGAAATTTGCTATGAAAGGAAAAAGGAGCGATAAAGTTATACAAGGGGAAAATACTTCCCTAGCTCAGTCTGAGTCCAGGTGAGAGTCACATCCATCAGCCGGTCATGGCGTTTAATAGAGTAACATAGCCAGGCTCAGGATTAGGCAGGTGAGAAAATTTCCTTTTCAAAGAAGGAAATGGCACAATAAGGAAACTATGTCAAGAGAATCCTACTTTAGCCATGCTACAATAGTCCCCCCAACTTTTCTGTGGCACAAACATCCACCTGCAGTAGTTCTGAGGCTGGACTCCCTTGGGCAACTAGTGGCATTTCCCTCAAATGCTTGATTACTGACTTAATGGTCATTCAGACAATAATATCTGAATTTAAAACTTAAAGCAATATTGAAGTCCCATGAGATTCAAATTTCCATGTTCACAGTGTGGGGCGACAATGGTTGCCTTTTTTTTTCATAATCAAAAATCATCATAAAGGCACTTTTATATTCTAAGCAAACTTGTGAGCTCTCCTCTAGCTTCCCAGAAAACCAATGTAATATTGTGGGGCTATTTAATAACCATCTATTATTATTTATCTCATGTTACCATATCACTTTAAATCACACTATGATGTTTCTGATATACAAAATCCTAATTTTATATAAATATATATGTACATATATATGTATGTATATGTATAAATAATACATGTACAAAATCCTAATTAGGTTAAAAGTACTTCTCAGAAAGGAGCTAGAAGCAGAAAGGCTACTAACTGCTTTCCATACATTCTTTCATCAGAATTTCTGCCACTTTTACTAATGAGATCAGTATGTTTAAATGTCAAATGCTCTAAACAACTTCTTTTACAAAATGGCAAGTTTTATTTATTCTGTAGTTTTTAATCTGAGAACACTTACCTATATTGTAAGAAGTTAGAGATATGAATTGAATCTCTCCTCTTTGTAATTTCTAGATATGATTTCGTGGGTGTGGGGAACCTTAAAATATATTGTTATTATTCCCACCTGTAATTAAATTGTCACACTCCAGCCTGGGCATGGGGCTAGTTCTTAAGAGCCAGATAAATTTAAGCCGCCAACTGTTCCTGAAAATTCATTGATACTCAAGAGCCATTTGCAGTTTCAGTCCATCTTTTTACTGACACTTGGGGTTCAATTCCCCTTTTTTCCCCCTTAACTCTTTAAAACAATAAACTTGTCACTCTTGGGGATAAAAGTGATTAAAAGTTGATCCACTTTTCACTTTTCAGAATGTAAATTGAGGTTTCTCTTTATATTCAATATACCCTCCTTTTTTTTGTACTTTATAATTAATTTATTTTTAGTTAACAACATTCACTTCCATAAGATTTTGAGTTTTAAATTTTCTTGCCCTCCCTCTCCCCCTCCCTCAAATCTGATATAGGCTCGACTTATACATTCATATTAAGCACATTTTCCCATTAATCATGATGTAAAGGACAATTAGAACTAATGGGAGGAACCACAAAAATGAAGCAATAAAACAAAACAACAAAGGAAAAGGAGAATAAATAGTATGCTTCCATCTGCATTCAGACTCCATATTTGTGTCTCTGGATGTGGGTAGCATTTTCCATCGTGAGTCTTTTGAAGTTGTCTAAGATCCTTGCATTGCTGAGAAGAGCTAAGTCTATCCAAGTCAGTCACTGCACAGCGTGGCTATTACTGTGTACAATGTTCTCCTGGTTCTGCTTATTTCACTCAGCATCAGTTCATATAAATCTTTCCAGGTTTTTCTGAAGTTTGCCTGCTCATCATTTCTTATAGCACAATAGTATTCCATTACATTCATATACCACAACTTGTTCAGTCATTCCCCAATTGATGGGCATCCCCTCATTTTCCAATTCTTTGCCACCACAGAAAGAGCTGCTAGAAATATTTTTGTACATGTGAGTCCTTTTCTCATTTTAATGATTTCTTTGGGATACAGATGTAGAAGTGCTGTTGCGGGTCAGAAGGTATGCACAGGTTTATAGCCCTTTGCTCATAGTTCCAAATTGCTTTCCACAATGGTTGGATCAGTTCACAACTCCACCAACAATGCATTAGTGTTCCAATTTTCCCACATCTCCAACATTTATCATTGTCCTGTTTTGTCATATTAGCCAATCTGATAGGTGTAATGTGGTACCTCAGAGTCATTTTGATTTGCATTTCTTTAATCAATGGTGATTTAGAACATTTTTTCATATGATTATAGATAGCTTTAATTTCTTCCTCTGAAAACTCGCTGTTCATATCCTTTGACCATTTACCAATTGGAAAATGACTTGTATTCTTACAGATTTGACTCAGTTCTCTATATATTTTAGAAATGAGGCCTTTATCAGAGACACTGGTTTTAAAAATTCTTTCCCGGAAAGGCAGCTAGTGGTTCAGTGAATAAAGCTCTGGCCTTAGAGTCAGGAAGTCTCAAGCTCAAATCCAGCCTCAGGCACTTAGCACTTACTAGCTGTGTGACCCTGGGCAAGTCACTTAACCCCTATCGTCTCACCAAAACGCAAAAAAAAAATTCTTTCCCAGTTTTCTGCTTCCCTCCTAATCTTGGATGCATTGGCTTTGTGTAAAAACTTTCCAAAATTATCCATTTTGTATTTCATAATGTTCTCTATCTCTTGTTTGGTCATAAATTCTTCTCTTCTCCATAGATCTGAAAAGTAAACTATTCCTTACCCTTCTAGTTTACTTATAGTATCAGTCTTTATATTTTATTCCTGTACTCAGTTGACTTCATATAAGCTATAAGATGTTGGTTTACACCCAGTTTCTGCCATACTATTTTCTTTTTTTTTTTTACTTCTTTTTTTTTTATATGCAATGGGGTTAAGTGACTTGCTCAAGGTCACACAGATAGTAAGTGTCAAGTGTCTAAGTCAGGTCCTGCTGACTCCAGGGCCAGTGCTCTATCCACTGCGCCACCCACCTGCCCCTTCTGCCATACTATTTTCCAATTTTCCCAGGAGTTTTTTGTTAATTAGTGATTTCCTTTTTTTTTTTTTTTTAAGTGAGGCAATTGGAGTTAAGTGACTTGCCCAGAGTCACACAGCTAGGAAGTATTATGTGTCTGAGGCTGGATTTGATCTCAGGTCCTCCTGACTCCAGGGCTGCTGCTCTATCCATTATACCATCTAGCTGCCCCCTCAATAGTGATTTCTTATCCCAGAAGCTGGAGTCTTTGGATTTATCAAATAGTAGATTATTATAGTCATTGACTGTTTTGTCTTACATACCTAACCTATTCTGCTGATCCACCACTATTTCTTAGCCAGTACCATGTAGTTTTGATGATTGCTGCTTTATAATAAAATTTAAGATCTGGTATACCTAGGTCACTTTCCCTTGCATTTCTTTTCATTGGTTCCTTTGATATTCTATACCTTTTGTTCTTCTAGATGAATTTTGTTATTATTTTTTCTAGCTCTATAAAATAATTTTTTGGTAGTTTGATTGGTATGGTGCCAAATAAGTAAATTAATTTAGGCAGAATTGTTGCTTTTATTATATATGCTCAGCCTACCCATGAGCACATGATTTTTTTTCCAATTATTAAGATCTGACCTTATTTGCGTGAAAAGTGTTTTGTAATTGTGTTCATATAATTTTTGGTTTTGCTTTGGCAGGTAGACTCTCAAATATTTTGTAATGTCTACAATAATTTAAATGGAATTTATCTCTTGCTGTTGTGCTTTGTTAGTAATATATAGAAATGCCAGTGATTTGTATAGGTTTATTTTATATCTTGCAACTCTGCTGAATTTGTTTATTATTTCAAGTAATTTTTTATTTGATTCTCTAGGATTCTCTAAGTATACCATCATATCATCTGCAAAGAGTGATAGCTTTGTTTCTTCTTTGCCTATTCTAATTCCTTCAATTTCTTTTTTTTCCTCTGATTGCTACAGCTAACATTTCTAGCACAATATTGAATAACAGTGGTGACAATGGATATCCTTACTTTATCCCTGATCTTATTGGAAATGCTTCTAGTTTATCCCCATTACATATAACGCTTGCTGATGATTTTTGATAGATGCTATCTATCATTTTAAGGAAGACTCCACTTATTCCTAAGTAGCATACATTTAAAAATATTAATTTTTAACATTCTAAATTGATTATATTCAAGACCAATATAGAGAAATCTTGATCAAACTATACTTTAAGGGCAAAAATTTACTTTTGCGATTTTTAAACACATTGCCCTAATGTCAAATATTGGGCGGCAACATGAAAAACAAGCTCAGTAGTAATAACCTATATTTAATATTCCCCAGGGCTAGTTTTAGCTTTTTTAAAAATTTTATTTATTTATTTTCAGTTTTCAACATTAACTTCCATAAGCTTTTGAGATTTAAATTTTCTCCCCCTCCTTTTCCTCCCTCCTTCCTGAGGTAGCATGCAATCTGATATAGGCTCCACATACATATTCATGTTACACATATTTTCACATTAGTCATGTTATAAAGAAGAATTAAGACCAATGAGAGGAATCATGAGGAAGAAGAAACAAAACAACAACAAAGAAGAGAACCAATGCTATGCTTCGATCTGCATTCAGACTCCATAGTTCTTTCTCTGTGGACAACACTTTCCATCATGAGTCTTTTGGAGTTGTCTTAGATCGTTGTATTGCTGAGAAGAGGCAAGTTTATGAAAGTTAGTCATTGCACAATGTGGCTGTTACTGTGTACAATGTTCTCCTGGTTCTGCTCACTTCACTGTGCATCAATTCATATGTCTTTCCAAGTTTTTTCTGAAACTATCTTGCTCGTCACTTCTTACAGCACAATAGTATTTTATCATAATCATATATCACAACTTGTTCAGCCATTCCCCAATTGATAGGCATCTTCTCAATTTCCAATTCTTGGCCACCACAAAAAGAGCTGCTATAAATATTTTTATACATGTGGTTCCTTTTTCCATTTTTATGATCTCTTTGGGACACAGACAAAGAAGTGCTATTGCTGGGTCAAAGTGTATGCACAGTTTTATAGCTGCTTGGGCATAGTTCCAAATTGTTCTCCAGAGTATTTGGATCAGTTCACAACTCCACCAACAATGTATTAATAGTCCATTTTCCCCACATCTTCTCCAGCTAGTTTTGTCTTTTTTTCTTCCTAATATCACTTCCTTTATTTTTTTTTATTAATTTATTTTGATTTATCAACACTTAGTTCCATATGCTTTTGAGTTTAAAATTTTTCTCCCCCTTCCTCCCTACCACCCTGCCCAAGATGGTACACAATCTGATATAGGCTATACATATACATCAGCTAGTTTTATCTTAAAAGCTATCGTTATTACTCAAATCTTTCTTCTTTTTATAATACCTGTTCCACTAGTATGCCTACATCTTCTACAATTTTTAACAAAATGACCTTCTTTCACATAGTAGAAACATTTAGCCTGGGCCCTAGACTTAGATTTTTCTTTTTCCTTATCTTTTCCCTCATAGACATGCTGGACTGTATCTTTTATTTATTTATTTATTTATTTATTTGTATTTATTTATTTATTTTTGGCTAGGCAATGTGGTTAAGTGACTTGCCCAGAGTCACACAGCTAATGAGTATTATTGTCTGAGGTTGGATTAGAACTCAGGTCCTCCTGACTCCAAGGCCAGTGCTCTATCTACTGCACCACCTAGCTGCTCCTGGACTATATCTCTTAACTTTTTAACTGACTATTTCCTTTCCTGGAAAATTCTTCCCCCCCCCCCCTTAGGCAATTGAGGTTAAGTGACTTGCCCAGGGTCACACATGTAGTAAGTGTCAAGTGTTAGGTCTGAGGCTGGATTTGAACTCAGGTCCTCCTGATTTCAGGGCTAGTGCTCTGTCCACTGCGCCACCTAGCTGCCCCTGGACTATATCTTTTAACTGACCATTTCCTTTCCTGGGCAATTCTTTTTTTAAAAAAAAAACAAAACAAACTTCCTAATTCCTGGTTGAGACCAGTTGACAAAGCTAAATTAATACTTGGAGTATCACATGGATCACTTAAATTTAGACCTTCTTAATAGTGTGTCTTTGCACAATCTATTTTTTTTAAAGTAGTTCAGAATTTCTTCTGAAAATTGAAAAATCCTGCAAATTCTGGGATGGACAACACAAATAGCCATAATCTACAAAATGTAGTTTCAGAAGTCAATTAAATATGGATTTATAATTTCTAATATTTAAAATCAATTTTACTTAAGCTACTTAAAAGTAAGGATTAAGTTTTACTCTTGAGTGACTTGATTTAAACAAACTTCTCTCCTTTTCTTGTCAAGAGAAAGTTAAAATTGTAAAATTGAAATCTTACTGAAGCTGACTTCCAGTGGTCTGACCTTCTTAAGACTACAGCGGAAAAAAAAAAGACCTCCCTTCCTAAAACAATAAAGGCAGTTTGCATATCATCTTTTCTTCTCTTAAAACACACTCTACAATTTCCAGCTACCACAGAGACATAACACCCCAAACACACTCAGTTCATGGCCAGTTTACATTTAAGGCTGATTATTTTTATGCTCATGTCTGTGCTTGCTTTTCATGGCCCACAAGAAAAGTTGGTTTACTCTGGCCCAACCCAGAAACACAAAAAGATACTGACACAGAGACACAAAAGCACAAATAAACAGGGCATTCCCAGTGAGTGTTAGTCAAGACAAAGAACGCAAATGTTAACGTTTGAGACTTCAGTTGAAATGTCTGCTTTTTCTTTACGAATTTTGCCTCTCATTTTCAGGTGAGATACCTTTTCAGTTTGGAGAAGTTAAAAAGATCTTTTACTGATGCAATTTCCAAGTAAGATATTTGGGTGGCTAATAGATACAGGATCTCAGAGAATGACCTTAGAAAGGCAATCATTTTTTAGGAGTCCCTCCCCTAGGGGCCTTGTGGTTCAGGTGAGTAGCCTAATCCCAGATCTGGTACTCAAGTTCGTAGATCTGATAAAAGTTCGGGAGTCCCTAACAGGAATCTGTCTGACAGTTCACAGCATTCAAACTGGTAGCTAGTTTTACTGCCAGAACAGGTAGTCTGTTGAAGGTTAAGGGAAAAACTCATGGGTTGCCCAGAGATGCTGGTGCTTTTAGCACAAGTGAATTCCTCCTACAGAGGAGGGGAGGATGTCAGTTTCCCCTATTGACCTTTGCTTTCTATGACTTCTTCCACAGTGCCTTACTCCAGCATGGGAAGGGCTTTCTCAGTGTGGTTGAGTTCTTTGTATGGGAATACAGTTTAGGAGCTATGGAAGAGAGTATTTAGGGCAAAACCTGGATACCTTTTTCTTATCAGTAATTTAAATATAATAATGTGGGACTGACAAGACAGATACCCAGACATTAAACATCAGTGATGAGGCTTCAAAAAGAAATTAGTGTGCACACACAAAAGTCCCCTTTTTAGGCAAAATTATATGGAACTTCTTAACATAAATCTTCCACAGTTTTAGTTACCCCTTATTTGACTGGGGGCTGTTTCCAGACTTATTGAGGGCTTCCCCAACCTTTTGGGAAGCATCTGTTTCCAGATTTACTAGGAGCTCCCCAAAATGCACCGCTTGTGGTATGCCTCTTTATCACTTCTCACCTAAGCCAGGGCTTGTACCTTAGGGGGAGTTCCCAGGTTTTCTATTGCCAATTATTGCCAGTCAGTCACACTAAAACACAGACAGGACATCAAAACAAACACACACAACTGCACTTTCTCCACCAGCTTGGGGGCTTCTTTGGCTCAGAAACACTGGGACTGAGAGGGTGGGGTAAGGTCTCTGGTGCAATCTTCAGTGGAGGATCCCCTCCCTCCATGAAAATGTCTAGGCCCCACCCCTCCAGTTTACTTTGAGACCAGCCTTCCACCCCCACTCCCTTTGTGGTTGCCAGTCTATTGTGATTTAAATTAAGGTAAACTGAGAGACAAAGTTCTGGTCATGATCAATTTATTAACTAGGCTAGCAGTAACCTATAAACTGGGTCTATGGCCTTTCCATAACCAAAGACATTGAGTGAGGACTGACAGGATCTTTTGTAACTAGTAGCCAGATTAACAAAATCTCTTTTCGTTTTCTTTTTTTTTAGGACAGGCAATGGGGTTAAGTGACTTGCCCAGGGTCACACAGCTAGTAAGTGTTACGTGTCTGAGGCTGGATTTGAACTCAGGTCCTCCTGAATCCAAGGCCAGTGCTTTATCCACTGCACCACCTAGCTGCCCCCAGATTAACAAAATCTCAAACAATATAGGTGTGTCTTCTTCTGCTTAGGCTATTGATGACATAGTCAGAATTGAGATTACATTATTTGGACCTCCTCTTCTAAAGCCCCCTTCACCACAACCAAGACTTTATTGACTCACAAGACAAAGGCTCTCTGGCAATGGGAGTTGCTACAACAGTTTAAACTGAAGAGATTTGACATTTTAGATTAATCTGGTTTCTCCAGAAAAAGAGTGATGGGTGGGAATACAAAGGTGGCGATAGTTACAAGACAAAAGCTTGACCTTCAGGCAAATTTCTCCAGGATGTGGGTAGTGAATTAAGTTTACAAGGGGAAGGAAACTCAAAAGGGAATATTAAATCTAGCTTGATTAAATCTTAGCAAAATAAAATTAAATCAATTTTCAATTTTACAGTATCCTTTAAAAGGGATTAACAGAGTACCTTCTAGAAAAAGCTACCAAGTGTACAAAGCAGTTATTTATTTCCTCTACAACAGAAAAAATGCTTAAAATACAAAAATCTCATAAGTGTACATTAACAAATATGTGGAAATGAAACAATAACCTATCATCTATTATTTTCCCCTGGAGATTAAAGATAACTTTGTAGGACTACTAAAAAAAATAGTTCACATTCATTTCCTATATGTACTGTCCAAACAACTCACAAAGTCCAGCTCTTCTGACTGGCTAGTGATGGCTGTCTAGTCCTTTCATTTATAGAATTCTCTAGATGCAGGTGCCCATCTCCTTTGAGAGGCTATTGTGAAACACATCGGACAGGACAACTTGCATCTGACATCAGAACTCTAGAATTCACAGTGTGTTGCTACCAAGTCTCAAGACTGCTGTTTGGTCACCTATGCTTTGGTACACAAAGCAGAAAAAGCAGCCAGGGACTTGAAGTCCAGTCTCAGGCTCCTGGAAAACATACAGCTTCCCAGAAGAGGGAAAAATCCCTTCCCTTTCAGCTAGAAGTGCAAGGGAGAGCTGTCATTAGCTACATCTCACCAAAGAGGGGAGAGCTTTTCTCCTTATTCCTTTATATAGCTTACTGAGTTAGCTCTTCCTGGTTTCATCACGAACCATCTGTCACACAGCTCCAGGGTGTGGGGACACACTGGAGTTAACCTGACATTACTGGTCATTCCTGTTCTTCAGCAAAGAAACCCAGTCGTACAGTCTACTGCAATAGCCGAGCACATGCTCAGCCTCATCACTATGGTCACAAACATGTAGCAAGAATAAAAGGAAAAGCTGTGAACTGGGAAAATCCTTGCATAAAACATTTTTTGATGAAAGTCTGACATCCAAAATCTGTAAGGGAAATGTCATAGTTCCAAGAAAAGAAAAAGAACTGTGTGCCACAGAGAAAGGGAATAAGCGTTTATATAGCACCTACTACGTGCTAAACGCTGTGCTTAGCACTTTCTATAAATGTTATTTCATCTGATTCACAACAACTACCCTGCCAGGAGAGTGCTATGACCATCTCCATGTTACAGACGAGGAAACTGAGACAGAGAACTGGTAAGTGACTTACCCAGGGTCACACAGCTGACAAATGGCTGAGGTCAGATTTGAACCTAAGCCTTCCTGACTCGAGGCCCAGAGCAGCATTACCTGGCTGCCACACAAAATGGCAACCACTATAAACAAATAACTCCTGAACCCAATGTTTCTGAGAGAAGTGGAGGAGCTTCACTCAATTTCCCCTTAAAGAAAAGAGGAGCAAACACATGTCCCCAGGAATGGGAGGAGAAACAAGGAAAAGGGCCATAATGGGCAAGACCGACTTGTACCTTTTCCTCCACTGGTACTGTGAGCTCTTCGGCCTGATGAGAAGGGAATTGATGCTCTAATTACCTCAAGTGGAACGTTATCTTTTGGGAAAGCCCAAAACCTTATGGCAACAATCTAAGTCTGGGGTGAGTACATTGACAGAGGGTGAAGTATTATTACCTCTCTGCCCAACTCAAGTGAATTTCTCTTTAGGGGAAGTCTTTTTTTCCCTTCTTTTTGGTGAGGCAATCGGTGTTCAGTGACTTGCCCAGGGTCACACAGCTAGTAAGTGTCAAGTGTCTGATACTGGATTTGAACTAAGGTCCTCCTGACTCCAAGGCCAGAGCTCTATCCACTGCACTACCTAGCTGCCCCTTAGGGGAAGTCTTAACCATAGGGTGGGACTCACCAAAGGGAAGGTGATATGTATGTATGTATATGTATATGTATATACACACATACATGCATACATATATGTTTATGAGCTTTTGTGCTATTTATCTTCTTTCTCTGAAATGAAATAAAGAATGCCTTATATCCAGTATATTGTCACCTTGAGTGATTGCATGGGAGTTGAGGACTCATTTTAACCCACATGTATAGAAAACTGAATGCAAGCAATAGGGCAAAAACTTGAGCACTTGAGTCACGAGCAAAACTGAAACAGCACGACTTCATTAAGAAAAAGTCATGACAGACTCTTCTGTTTCTTTTCTTTTGGGGGCACGGTTACTAAACTCTTGTATGTGGGGGATGCTATAGACCAATGGTTCTCATGTCTTTTGGTCTCAGAATCCTTTAACATCAAAATATATATATATATTTTGAGAATTCCCTAAAGAGCTATTGTTGATGAGGGTTATAGTTATCAATATTTACCATATTAAAAATTTAAACATTCTAGTATTATTATGAAAACAGATTTGACCTTAAGAACCCCCTGAAAGGATGTCAGATACTCCCAATGGCCCCCAAGACCACACTTTGAGAATCATTGCTATAGACACTGTATGCCTAAAATTCAGTAAAATGTTGACCAAAAGGCAGTCATCTTATAGGACTGCAATGGGCTACCATAGCAAAAAAAACAAAACCAAAAACATCTAAAAACACATACAATCTTAGGCTGCACCAATCAATCAATAATTCAATCAACAAACACATATTAAGCATCTAGTATATGCCCCGCAGTGTGCTAGGTGCTGATGCACAAATTCAAAAACAAAACCATTGCTATCTTTAAGGAGCTCATATTCTATTAGAGGAGATAGCCCACACTAGCTAAGTATATAGAAGGCATAGGAGGTAGGAACTAAACCTGTGATCTTAGTGTTTTAGGGATTTTTCTGTGAGAAAATTCCCTCTACTAACATGTCCTTTTGTGAGCCGAGGTGTTAAATACAGCTATAACCCTCCCTAGTTCCTGCTAGAACTTTATTAAAATGTAAATGGGAATACTTAACAAAATGAATAAGAATACAATAAAACATAGAAAATATGACATTTTAAAATCGTCAATATGCCACAGAGGTGATTCT
Organism: Phascolarctos cinereus; assembly: GCF_003287225.1. Taxonomy (NCBI): domain Eukaryota; kingdom Metazoa; phylum Chordata; class Mammalia; order Diprotodontia; family Phascolarctidae; genus Phascolarctos; species Phascolarctos cinereus. The sequence goes on from NW_027556098.1 coordinate 387,853,692, forward strand.
TATATTAGTGGATTAGGGGCCCCGCTTTTTAAACGAGCTTGACTAACACTGATCTGGAGAAATTAAACGACCTGCCTAGGGTCACGCGGCCAGCATCAGGGCTTGGAGCTAGAGTTTCCTGACTTTCAGGCCAGCTCTCTATCCATTTTGGAGCACTGTCTCTTGTATAAGATAAATACAAAGTGATCTTTTGGGGGAATAGAGTGGAAAGGGGGGAAAGCACCAGCAGGTGGGTGATTCTGGAAAGCCGTCATCTAGAAGATGATACTTCAGCCAAGGCGTGAAGGAAAATAGGAGTCTAGGAGTTAGAGATGAGGAGGAAGGGCATTCTTGGCATGAGGAGTGGCCAATGCAAAGGCACGAAGATGAGAGGAAGTGTGGTGTATGAAAAAGGAGTCTAGGTCATCAGACAAAGGCTTGGATAGCTTTTTGCCAGGGATGATGTAGAAGGGTTATTCAGGTATTAGACCAAATGGCCTCTCAGCTCCCTTTAAAAAGCTGATTCTGTGAGTATTTTCCCCTAATATTTTCTACTCACTCACCTCACATGCCAAATATAGGTGAAAATATGCCATCTAGTGGCCACCTAGAAGATAAGGGTGTGTGTGTGTGTGTGTGTGTGTGTGTGTGTGTGTGTGTGTGTGTGTGTTTGGTTTTTTGTTTTGTTACCATTTTCCTCACTTGAATATATTTAAAGAAATCAACTCTCTTCCATAGGCATTTGCTGTCAAGGACAAAACTCTTTCATTGTGTCTCTTTCTTGTCACTCTCTGCTTAAGATGCTTTGATGTCTCCCAGGTGCCTCTAGAACAAAATACAAATTCCCATTTAAAGGCATTTAAAGCCCTTTACAATGTGGTTCTAAACAAACTGTGTTCCCATTGATCCTGTCTACGAACTTTACATTCTAACCAAACTGTCAGACTTCCTATTCTTCATAAATGACATTCCAGACCCCCACCCATCTCTGTCCCTTTGTACAAGTCCTAACATTCCCCCACCTCCCCCCATGCCTGCCATATTGGACCTGCTCACCTCTGCCTCACGGAATCTCAAGCTCACTTCAAGCCTCAACTCACAAGAAATTTTTCCTGAGTTCTTCCAATTATTAGCACTTCCTCCTGGAAATCAGGTTTTGTGTGTGTGTGTGTGTGTGTGTGTGTGTGTGTGTGTGTGTATGTGTGTGTGTAATACATCTATGTTATATATGTGTATACATGCTACATACTAATGGTGTGTATATATAAAACATGTATATGTAAAAATATGTATATACATATATATGTGATATATGCATGCAAACATACTATTTATACACATGTATATGTGATTTACTTAAATGTATTCATGCACACCCAGTATAATGTAAGCTCCTTGAGGACAGGATCTGATTCATTTTTGGTTTTGTATCTCCATTGCCTAGCACAGACTCCGGCACATGTCTGGCACTTGGTAATGCTTATAGAATTAGATGTAATTTTAGGTGACAGAATCATATAAGTGGCATCATGTGAGGGATGCAGCTTCTAGAAATAAGGAAATAAGAATCCTGCTGTACTCTTCCCTGTGGTCACATCATATCTGGAATGTTACATTCGGTTCTGGTCAATGAAGTTTAGGAAGGATGTACCTAAAATGGAGACCGTCACGAGAAGGGCAACCAGGATGATGACAAAGCTCAGGATCCTTCTATATAATGATCCATTGAAAGAACTGGGGAGATTTAAGCTGGGGAAGAGAAGATAGGTAGAGATGAGGACTACAATCATTGGTTTCAAATGTGTGAAGTGACATGTCATGGTAGCAGGATTAGACTTGTTCTGTTCAGGCTGAGAGCAGTAGGTGGGAAAAGCTGCTATCAACACAAGACACACCAACAGAGAATGGGAAACCTCAAGAGGTTATAAAGGCCACCAAACCAGAAGTCTTTGAACAAAGGTGGGCTGACTGTAGATTTGTGAGAGAGCTTTCAGAGTGGATTCTTGTTCAGGTGTGGGTTGGACCAGAGGTCTTCTTCCAGCTTTGAAGTCTGTGACTTTGTGATTACACACACACACACACACACACACACACACACACACACACACACACACACTACTTTTCACTACTCACATGGCCCTCTTATCTTATCCATGTAGATACTCCCTCCAATGATCATGACTCATCCATGTCTGCCCATCTGGTCTATGTCCTCCCATATGCTCACCAAAAGGAGTCCACCCAACATAGTGGGGGGATCTTCCTCACTTTTTCTTGACATTATGAGGCTATCATGGGAGCACCACGGCTATCCACTTCGCTTTGGCCACATTACCAGACCATCCTTTTCTTTGATTATGCATTTCTTTGATGATGTCCTTACTTCAGTTCTTTGAAATTCTTCAATGGTTCCACAGTTCAGCCTGCTCATACCTACATGCTCATCTTCATTGTGTTTTACTGATTCCTAAATCTTCAACATCTGCAGTGTTCTGTTGCTCATATCCATACAACAACACTGCTTGGTATTAAAAAGATGGGCCTTCATTTCATTAAGAGGTTTGGAATCATTAAAAAAAACTCCACAATTTCCTGTAGATAGTCTAACCATTCCCCTCCTTGTGGTTAATTCTAGGCCCAAATCATTGTCCATTTGCCAAGTATATACACAGTTTGCATATTGATAAATGAACTCTATACATTTTGCTATCTCTGCTGTTAGATCTTTCGAGAAATGTTGAGTCAATAAACATGCATTAAGCACCTACGAGCTGCCTGGCATTGTGCTAAGCGCTAAGGATACAGAGAAAGGCAAGAGATGATCCCTGCCTTCAAGGAGTCCACAGATAACATGAAAACAGCTATGTATAGACAAGCTATGTGTAAGATAAATTAGAGATAATCAACAGAGGGAAGGCACTGGATTGAAGAGGGATCTGGAAAGGCTTTCTGTATAACGTGAGATTCTAAAGTGAATTACTCATCATTTTTAGTTGAATAATTGTTATTTATGAATGGGAAACACCTTTTGAACCTTAAAGACAATATTTTGCTCTACTAAATAAAAAACTTTAAAAAAATAGTCAACAAATGATGAATTTTGTCATGTCTTGTATTTGCTATATCTTTCAGTCAGTTGTGCAATGGTAAAGATGTAGTAGACTCTGGAACATCACTTGTTGAAACACCTCTTCCCTCCTAACACCTTCATCAAAGATTCCCTTGATGTGTATGTGTATACACACACACACACACACACACACACACATATTTGATGACTCTGCATAGCCCTCCCTCATTTAAATCCAATTCACTTGCATGTCATGGCATCACCTCCTTGATGTCATAGTCCTCTTCAAGAATGAAGAGGCCTGCCACTTGATTTATTGCTATAGATTTAGTTTATCCTTCTGAGCTCTAAAGTGATTTAGGGATATGTTATGCTAATTTATTTCTCATTAATAAGGTGGCAGAAAGAACAGGGCCAAGATGGTGCAGCACAGGCAGCAACCCAACCAAACTCTTCCAACATTCCCCTCCAAACAACTTAAAAATAATAGTTCAAATCAAATTTTGGAGTAGCAGAAACAACAAAAGGTCAAGGCGAGACATTTTTCAGCCTACAACAACTTAGAAGGTCAACAGGAGATGTCTGTGAGACTGGAGTGACGCTGGCCTGGAGCTCATGTGGCAGCAGCATCAGAGATGGACCTTGGAGGTGGCCGTGATAGGAGCAGCAGCTTTGGGAACTCTCAACCCAGAGGTAACGGTGTCAGACAGTTGGTCAGAAAGAGACTATAGGGGACCCTTGGCTGGCACTGGGTGCAGCTGGTACTGGTTGGCAAATCTACTTCCCATATATAATTCTGAGTTTCAGTTCTAGGGTAGAGTGGAGTGCTTGTGGTCAGTCACAACGGAGCAGGGGCCTTGGTCACAGTCCCAAGGCAGAAAGGAGCACTCACACTTGTGGCTGCAGGAGAGGAGGACCTGGTCAAATTCCAGAGCCAAGAAGAGAGTACTTGCAACTACAGGAGAACAGGTGGCATTTTTGGGTAAAGACCAAAGTGCAGACCAGAAGAGCAGGGACCACACCTCTCCCTGGATCATGCCACCTTGGAAGCACTGAAAACTTGAAGACCTGTAGAACTAGCTCTGAAAATGACAGCACAAAAAAGCCTGAAGTTTAGGACAGTGAATTCCCATTCCCAGGTGAGCAGAGCCCAACTTTAACATAAAGTTCAAAGTAAAAAAAGAAAAAGAAAAAAGGGTGAAACAATGAGTGAACTACAGTAAAAGAACTTGACCATAAAAAACTACTACAGTGGTAGGGAAGACCAAGACGCAAACTCAGAAGAAGGCACCAATGTGAAAACAGCTACAACCAAAATCTCAAAGCAAAAAAAAAGGCTAACTGGGGACAAACCCAACAAGAATTCCTGGAAGACCTAAAGAAAGAAATGAATGGTAGAGGGAAAATTGGTAAAAGAAATGAGAGTGATGCAAGACAATTATGAAAAGAGAATTAATAGCTTGGTAAAAGAGGCACAAAAAAACCTGAAGAAAATAACACCCTAAAAAAAAAAAAGAATTGACCTAGTAGTTAAAGAGGTATAAAAATTCACTGAAGAAAAGAACCCCTTAAGAAGCAGAATTAGATAAATAGAAAATAAATCCTTACAAATTAGAATTGAAGAAGTGAAAGCTAATAACTCCACAAGATACCAAGAAACAATAAAACAAATCCGAAGAATGAAAAAAAAGGAATAGAAGATGTGAAATATCTCACTGGATAAAACAACTGCTCTGGAAAATAGATTGAAGGGAGGTAATTTTAAAATTACTGGACTTCTTGAAAATATTTCAAGAAATTAGAAAGGAAAACTGCCCCAATATCTTAGATCCAGAGGGTAGAATAGAAATTGAAAGAATCAACTGATTACCTCCTAAAAGAGATTAACAGAGCAGCTAGGTGGAGAAGGGAAAAGAGTTCTGGGTCTGGAGTCAGAAAGACTCATCTTCATGAGTTCAAATTTGGCCTCTGATGCTTACTAGCTGTATGACCCTGGGCAAGTCATTTTGCTCTGTTTGCCTCACTTTCCTCAATTGTAAAATTCCATCTGGAGATGGAAATGGCAAACCACTCTAGTATCTTTGCCAAGAAAACCTCAAATGGGTTCATGAAGAATTGGACACAACTGAAAAATAATTGAACAATAGCAATACCAATCACCTTCTGAAAGAAATACCAAAATGAAAACTCCCATGAATGTTATAGCCAGAACCCAGAGCTTGCAGGTCAAGGAGAAAAGAGTATAAGAATGCAGAAAGAAACAATTCAATTATCATAGGGTTACAGTCAGGATCACACAAGATTTAGCAGCTTCCATGTTAAAGGAGTTGAAAGCTTGGATTATAATATTCTGGAAGGCAAAGGAGCTAGAATTACAACCAAGAATAAACTACCAAATAAAACTGAGTATAATCCTTTAGAAGAAAATGGATATTTAATGAAGCAGAGGACTTTCAACCACTCCTGATGAAAAGACTAGCACTTAATAGAAATTTTAACAAACACAAAACTCAAGAGAAGCATAAAAAGGTAAATATGAAAAAGAAAACATAAGAGAGTTAATAAAGTTGAACTGTTTACATTCCTAAATGGTAAGATAATACATGTAACTTCTAAAAACTTTGTCATTATTAGGGCAGTTAGGAGTTTAGATGGAGGGTATGAGTGTGAGTTGATTATGTTGAGATGACCTAAAAAATAAAATGAAGGGGTGAGAAAGAGGGATATACTAGGAGAAGGGAGAGGTAGAATGGAGAAAATTGTCCTACATAAAAGAGGCATGCAAGAAAGTGGAGGGAAAAATGGGAGAGGGTGGTAGGCAATGCTTGTACCTCACTCTCATCAGAACTGGTTAAAAAACAGAAGAATATATATATATATATATATATATATATATATATATATAAAAATATAAATATATATATATATATATATATAAACATATATATGATGTGTATACACACATACACACACTGAGTTGGGTATAGATTTCTATTTTGCACAACAGGGAAATAGGAGGAGAAAGGAATAAGAGAAAGGGGAGAGATGATAAAACAGAAGGTGGATTAAGGGAGGCAGTGGTTAGAGGCAAAATAGACTTTTGAGGAGGGTCGAGAGAGAGACAGAGACAGATAGAGACAGAGACAGAAGGGTAAAGAGAAGAAAATAGAATGGAGGGAAATACACAGTTACCAATCATAACTGTGAATGTGAAAGGAATGAGCTCACCCATAAAACAAGCAGATAGCAGAATAGATTAGAAACCAAAATCCAACAATACGTTTACAAGAGATACACTTGAAGCAGAGAAACACACACAGAGTTAAAATAAGGGTCTGGAGCAGAATCTATTAATTTTTAGCTGAAGCAAAAAAGGCAGGGGTAGCAATCATGATCTCAGACAAAGCAAAAGCAAAAATAGACCTAATTAAAAGAGATAATCAGAGAAACTACATTTTGCTAAAAATTATCATAAACAATGAAGTAATATAAAAAAATTACAAGTTTCTCTGATAAAGGTTTCATTTCTCAAATATATAGGGAACTGAGTTAAATTTAGAAAAATAAGAGCCATTCTCTGATAAATGGTCAAAGGATATGAATAGGCAGTTTTCAGAAGAAGAAATCAAAACTATCTACAGTCATATTTTAAAAAGCTCTAAATCATTATTGATTAGAGAAATGCAAATTAAAACAACTCTGAGATACCACCTCACATCTATCAGAAATAACAAGTGCTGGATGGGATAAGGGAAAATAGGTACACTTATGAAGTGTTGGTGGAGTTGTGAACTGGTCCAACCATTCTGGAGAACAATTAAGAACCATGCCCAAAGGGCTATAAAACTTTGCATACCCTTTGATCCAGCAATATCACTATTAGGTCTGTACTTCAAAGAGATCAAAAGAAAATAAATAGGACCTATATGCACAAAAATATTTATAGCAGCTCTATCTGTGGTGGCTAAGAATTGGAAATTGAGGGGATGCCCATCAACTGGGGAATGGCTGAATGAGTTGTGTCATATGATTATAATAGAATACCATTGTGCTATAAGAAATGATGAAGGGGATGTTTTTAGAAAAACCTGGGAAGGCTTATATGAACTGATGCAAAGTGAAGTCAGCAGAAACAGGAGAACATTGTACACAATAACAGCCATACTTTATGTACTGTGAAAGACCTAGCTGCTCTGATCAATACAATGATCCAAGACAATTCCAAAGGACTCATGATAAAAAAAAAGGTATCTACCTCCAAAGAGAACTGATAAACTCTGAATGCAAATTGAAGTATAGTTTTCTCACTTTCTTAAATTTTCTTGCCTTTTTGTGATATGGTAATATGGAAATATATTTTGCATGATTTCATGTGTATAATTGATGTCATATTGCTTGCCTTTTCAGTGGGTAGGAGAGGGGTAGGAGAGAAGAAGAGAATTTAGAACTCAAAATTTATTTTAAAAGAATGTTTAAATAAATAAATAAATAATAATTTGAAAAAAATTACTAAACTGGCAACCTTTTTTTTTATTAATTAGCATGAGTCTTTACCTCCAGTTCATTATATAATCATTATTTAAAGAACTAGAAAAGCCTTCTTTGCAAGTAGTAATTATCCTTATCTATAATTAAAAATATTACTAAATTGATACAATTTGTTAACAAATAAAAGCAAAGACCAACATAGAGCTTGTAATTAAAAATATTAAAGGTACTGAATTGAAATAATTTATTAATAATTTATAAATTGTATTAATACAATTTCTTAAAAGCAAGGACAAATGTAGATATTAATTATTTGCAGTACTTTGACCATAATCAATGTTATTGCTTAAATCATCTCAGATACTTAAGAGAACTATCAATAGTTGGTTCCTCTTCACTAATTTAGAAACTCAGTCTTAGGTCATTCTGATCACTACTGGTACTTATTGAACCTTTTTTTTTTAAAAAGAATCTTCTTAGTATTCTTATCACAATTTTGTCTTCTTTCCAGTGATAACAAGAAAGTCTTTCAACATCTCTCAGACTCTTCATAGAATTCTTTTTATAAACTTATCTTTATGGGATTTCCACATAAAACAACACGGAAGAGAATTTTAACAAAAAGAAGTTCCCCTCATCATCTCTCTCTTCTCTCTTCTCTTCTCTTCTCTTCTGTTCTCTTCTCTTCTCTTCTCTTCTCTTTTCTCTTCTCTTCTCTTCTCTTCTCTTCTCTTCTCTTCTCTTCTCTTCTCTTCTCTTCTCTTCTCTTCTCTTCTCTTCTCTTCTCTTCTCTCTCTTTCTTCCTCCCTCCATGTCCTCCCCCTATAAATTCTTCATAGATCCTCATAAAACATGACAAAACACACACACACACACACACACACACACACACACACACACACCCCTACTCTTTCACTCCATAAGGAGAAGTCAATTTCTCTGACTCTGTAATAACACATTTCTTGACCATCTTTTCAAACTACACGAATGAGACTACTTTTCTCCCAAATGTCTATTTGTCTCTCAAAGCTACAATAATAATATTTGTAGACCCAATGACAAATGTATTTGAAACAAGAGTTATAGAGATTAATTTAAAGTTCTATACTTCGGCTCAAAAAACCAACTTGTCAAAAACAAGATGAGAGAAGTATAGCTGTGCAGTTGTTCTGGTCTTAGTGGACTGCTAGCTCCACATAAATTAACAAAATGTTATCACAGTATAACCCAACCCTCCCCTTGCCAAATATAATGCTTTCTTAAGTTGAAATAAGGGTGGCACAGTGTCCAAACAAATAGAGGTAATAATCTGGCTCTATTCTGCTCTGGTTAGACCATATCTGCAGTACTGTGGCTTGGTTTTACTGCCAGAATGGTCAACAGATATTTTCCTCCCTTTGAAGATTTCTCTCTCCTGGGTCTTAAGTTTGTAAAGTGTCTTAAACTCTGTTCTCAGCCCTCTTCTATTATTTGTCTATGATGTTCTATTTCTTTTTTTATTTTTAAATTAATTTATTTATAGTTTTCAACATTCACTTCCATAATCTTTTTAGTTTTAAATTTTCTCCCCCTTCCTCTCCTCCCCTCTCCCCAAGATGGCATGCAATCTGACATAGGCCCCCCAGCTCCCTCATTGTGGTGGGGGAGCTGGAATAATCTTTCCAGGCTCCGTTGCCACTTCCTGACGCTCTTTCTACCGCCATCACTCAGTAACCTCTCCTTTGATGTTCATTCGGTTAATATTTATCACTCGATAGAGATTCTGGTGGTTGTTATTCACTAACCTCCAGGACATTTTCTTTATTTCCTCAATTAGTTCAGTACTAGACTCACAATATTTCTCTCCTTCCAACTTCTGACCTCCTATAAGGGGATTTCAATGTAAATGTCGATATTCTATCAAACACCTTAATCTCCCAATTCCTCAGTCCCATGATCTACTTTTCCACCCTATTTTAGCTACACAGAGAGATGGCCATAACCCTTGATCTTGGCGTCACTCAAAGATGTTCCACTTCCATGTTCATGAATGCTGAAATTCCTTTATATTCCATAATCTCTTGTCATTTTACCTCTCCCTCTTCCTTGCATCCTCTAACCCTATTCTTCATTCACATTGTGACCTCCAATTATTCTACTACTCAATTCTTTCCCAGGCCATCACTTCTGCACTACCTACACTCTCTCCTTTCTCCATCTTGATCCCTTGGTAAATCAGTTCAACTTTACACTGTCCTCTTCTCTTAAGTCTCTTGCACCCTTATCCTATCACCAATCTTGCCCTGCCAACCTTCAGTCTCAGATTTCTTCCACCATCCATTGCCTTTGCACCTACTCACAGGGGGAGAAAATAATGAAACCATGTTGACGAGGTCCACTACAAATTTATTACATAATCTCAACCGGGCCGTCACTGCTGCAAGGCAATCTTTTTATACCTTCCTAACTAATTCACTATTCCACTTAACACAGTGGCTTTTCCAAATATTTTCATCACTCCTCAAACCTCCCATGGTTCCCCTTGCATCCATCTTCTCAGCTTGAGAACCTTGCCTCATATTTTACTGAAAAAATTGAGGCCATTCACCAAGAGCTCCCTTTTTTCAACTTTCTGATTAATTCACATCACTAAGATGCCCTCTGTCACTTTTTCTTTGCCAAGGCAAACTCCTTTACATGCACATGTGACTCCATTTCATCCTGTTTTCTTCAACAGATGACCCACTCTACCATCTCTACTCTCTCTCCAAGTCCCAGACACCCATACCCTCTAAAAATCCTCCCTTGATCTGTCCATTCCCACTGGTTACTGTCTTCTTCCATTTAATAGCTGACCTCCTTGATAAGGTTATCTACAATCAATGCCTTCACTTCCTTTCCTCTCACTCCCTTCTAAACTCTCTGTATTTTGGCTTCTGACCATATCACACAACTGAAACTGCTCTTTCCAAAGTTATCAGTGATCTCTTAATCACCAAATCTCATATTATTATGTTAATTCTCGTCCTTGTTGACCTCTCTGCCTTTCACACTGTTGATCAGCCTCTTCTACTTCATACACTCTTCACTCTAGGTTTTCACGACATTGATCTCTCACGACTGTCCTCTGACCTGTTTGATTATCTCTTCTCAGTTTCCTTTTTCTGGATCTTTTTTTTTTTTTTGCTTTTTGGTGAGGCAGTCGGGGTTAAGTGACTTGTCGAAGGTCACACAGCTAGTGAATGTAATTCTTTTCCTGGATCTTCATCTAGCTCATGGCTTCTAACTGTAGGTATCACCTAAGGTCTTCTCCTGGACCCTCTTCTCTTATTCCTCTATACTGTGTCACTTACTGATCTCATCAGATGCACTCTATAAAATTATCATCTCTATGTAGATGATTCTCAGATTTATTTGCCCAGCCCTAAGCTCTGTCCTGACTTCTAGTCTCTCATCTCTAAATGCCTGCTGATCATATGAAATTGGATGTCCCATAGATATCTTAGACTCAACATATCCAGAACTGAGCTCATTATCTTTTCCCCAAATTGATCCCCCTTATGACCTTTTTTATTACTGTTGAGGGTAATAGCATCCTTCCACTCACCTAGTTTGGCAACCTAGGTGACATTCTAGATTCCTCACCCTCTTTGGCACCCACTATATCAAGTTTGCTGCCAATTCCCCTTAACATTACTTTCAGTAAAATCTCTCTCAGACAGACACACACATACACACATATGTTTGTACACACATATACACACATATGCCCCATTGTCTCTTCTGACACTGCCCCTACCTAGTGCTTTTCTGGACTATTGCAATAGTCTTTTTAAGTGTCAAGTGTTTGATCTGAGGCCGGATTTGAACTCAGGTCCTCCTGACTTCAGGGCTGGTGCTCTATCCACTGTGCCATCTAGGTGCCCCTTGCAATAGTCTTCTGATTGGTCTCTCTGCTCTAGACTCTCTGGTTGGTCTCCCACTCCAGTCCATCCTCCACCCAGCTGTTAAGTTGATCTGAACATGTCACCATCCTATTCAATAAGATCCAGTCGTCCTCTGTTACCTCCAGTGTCAAATATAAAATTCCGTTTGGCTTTTAAAGTTCTCCATAACTTGGCCCCTTTCTACCTTTACAGTCTTCTTATACCATACTCCCTGCCATGTCCTCTGTAACCCCTGACTCTGGCATCCTTGCAGTTTTTCAAACTCCAAATTTCAATACCATGAATTTTCCCTGGGTGTCCCCTATGCCTGGAACACTTTCTCTTCTCATTTCTACCTCCTGGCTTCCCTGGATTCCTTTGAGTCTCAGCTAAAGTCTTTCCTTCTTCAGGAAGGCTCTCCTGGTCCTCCTTAATCTCCAATTTGTCCCGTTTGGATCTTGTTTGTACAGAGTTGTTTGCCTGTTGTTGCTTCCGTCAGAGTGCGAGTTCCTTGAGATCAGAGACTGGGTCATTTTGTCTTTCTTTGTTTCCCCAGTGGCTTAACACAGTGCCTGACACATAGTAGACATTTAATAAATGGTTATTGACTTGACTTGAGTTATGGAATGAACTTGAAATCTTCTCAAATCCCTCCTAGCTCTTAGATTCTATGAGTCTATCAAGTGAGATTCTGGAGCTCTGGGCTTAGAGAGGTACAGATTCTGGATTCCTAATACATAGGTAAGAGCCAATCTGTTGTAGTGGATATTAGTGGACCTGCTACACTGATGTGCCACCCCAAACCCTCCCCTGTGCTATACTTCCCTATTTCTGCTGAGGGTACCACCATCCATGCAGTCACCCAGGCTTAAATGCCCTGTGTGATTCTTGACTCCCTCACCCTCTCTCACCTCAAGTATCCAGTAATTGCGAAATCCTGTTTCTATTCACAAAACATATTTCACATTCTTTTCCTCTTCACTCATACAGATACCACCCTAGTTCATGCCCTCTTCACCTCTTACCTGTATTGCTTCAACAGCCTCCTGCTTGGTGTCCCTGCCTCAGGCCTCTCTCCACTCCAATCAACCCAGCAGAGAAGAGTCACCCATGTAGTCGAGGGAAAATTAGCCTTGGCCAGGGGTGGGGAACTTGTGGCCTCGAGGCCACATGTGAACCTCTAAGTACTCAAGTGCAGCCCTGTGACTTAAGTTTGGATTCCGCCAAAGAGCTGCACTTGAGGACCTAGAGGGCCACAGGTTCTCCACTCCTGGCCTTGACTGTTGGAAGTTGAGCTGTGGAGAAAAGCAGGGAGTTCAGCTGATCGATCAGCCAAGCACAAGTGCTGCATATGCCCAGAGGTGAGCAGAGAAGGGTACCCCAAGAAGAAAAAGGATCCCAGAGAAGCCCTGTGGTGCTGCAGGGATGAGTTGCCTTGGCCACATAATTTAGGGCCCACTCTTGCCATTGACTTCATGTGTACTTGTGGGAGAGGGTGCCCTGGGTTTATGAAAGGATGTTTCACAGAGCATTTTGTCTGCATCTCTCTCATATCACTTCTTTCCTTGCATGACACTTATCTGTGCTCATGACATTCTCCTCCTTCCAGAAGAATATAAACACACTGAGGGCAGCAAATGTACCATGTTCATATTTGTATTTATAGTGCTTTGTATATTCTCTAATTCACCAGGGTCTGTGATTTTATCCCACTAGAGAACTCTGGGTGTGGGAACTCCTTCCGTCCACACATCACAGCCCAGCTATGACAGTACCAAAGTTCTAAGGAGTTTGCTTGTCTATTGAATGTCAGAGGTAGGGTCTGAACTCAGTCTTCCTGAGTTCAAGTCCCACACTCATTACATCATTCCATATTGCCTCAACATGTAACAGGTATTTAATGAGGTATCACGGCAGAGTGGGTAGAGCCCTGAACTTGGAGCCAGGCAGACTTGGGTCCAGTCCATCCTCTGATTCATTCTGGCTGTGGGAGCATGCTCAAATTCTCATAAACTTTCTGAGTTTCAGGTTGCTTATTTGTCAATTGGGGAAAATAAAACCTTAAGTACTCACAGGGTTATTGTGGGGCTCAAAGGAAGTAATCTAGGTGAGGTGCTTGGCAAACCTCAAAGCCTTTTGTCAGTGTCAGCTGTCATCATTAATGACAATAACATAATGTTTATTGAGTGGCATGGTTTATGCAGAGCTGAAATGGGTTTATTACACTTTTCATCCCAACATACTTTACAGATTTAAATGTCATACATAAACCTGATATTAATATCATTTCACATTTTAGGAGGCTAAGGAAACAGCTATTACTCAGTCAAGCAGTTAAGGCTAGGAAGGGAAAAATAATTCTGGCTAAGAGAGAGTAAGGCCAGGAACCTACCATGCCCTGGACTGAAGTGTGACCAAGATTACATGGGGAACTTTCATTACTTTTCAAAATTTTTTAACAGAGGAAGCCCATGTCCCCATATCTGGTTTTTTGTTTTAAGAGTCTCTAGAAAGACTGAGCCTGGCCCCAGTGCTTCCTGATTGCAACACTATTTCCCAGTGATAATACGTATGCCATCCCAATGCTCTTCAGAGCAGACACTTCTAAGCCCAGTTCTGCTAACTGAGTCGGTCCTGAAGGGATTCCATGGGAAATGGTAGCAGGCATTTCTGGGCCCTGACCTTTCATTTTGCTTATGTATTCTCCCTCTCCTTTCTGTAACCCCATGGTGCTATGGAAGTTTCCTGATTTATCTACAGATAATGATAATCAAGCAACAACTATTTATTAAGTGCCTACTATGTGCTAAGGATTGTGCTTGGCATTAGAGACACAGAGACCAAAGTCCTTATTCTCAGAGAGCTTCTGTTCTATTGAGAGACATGTGAACATGTAGGTGGTTAGAGTTGTTGGCCTCCTTTCTCCCACATCTGGCTCCCACTTGCAGCTGGGTCCTCCAGGTTCAAAGTCATCTGAGGCTAAACTCCCACAACTATGACTCAAACCCCTCACTGGGGTGTTGACCTTTACTCTAGTTAGCTAGATGACACAGTTGGCTTAAGACAGAGGCATTTAATTAAATGAATGGTATGGCATGAACAGTAGCAGCAAGAGCCCACCCCCCAACCCCCATAAACCTGAGCTGGCTTGTACCAGAGAGGACTGGCCGCTGAGCAGAAAGAACTCCCTCCACAGAGAGAATCAATGTCCACTATTGCTCTCTCTTCTTCTCAGGTGAATGCGTCCCTCAGAACTCTGTGAGTCCCTCCCCTCCCATGAATGGAGAAGGGCCTTACTTTGCTCTACCCCAGCTGGCAGTCATGGCAGCTGCTTGCATGTAGCAGCAAGATCCTATGTGAGCCTGAGACTGGTACCGAAAGCCTTGGCTGTCCTTTCATTTGTGTGTTTGTTTCCCTGGGCACGGGCAAACAAATAGTAATCATGAGAAAGGTCCTGTTCAAAGCTGATAGCTACCTTGGGAGTTCAGAAGCTCCTATGTTCTTAAGTCAGTGCTGACTAACAGCATGGGGAGTTTTTTTGCCATGGCGCCCCTTCTTAGGAAAGATGAGGGTGGCTAGGATTAGCCCAAGCCATGCCCTGACTCGTTAGAGAGACCTGGAGAGAATTGTGCATACAGTTCAGACCTTGCCACAACCTCATTTGACTCATAACAGCCACCTGGGGTGGTGATGAGAGAGCGGATGTCAGGTGAGTTCCTATTCCTGTCTTTGCAAACATGTGGCGAGAACAGCTCGAAATCAAGAGCAACCTGGCTCATGCTCTGACTTGGAGATTCAGGTTTTAACAGCTCTCCTTGCTTCACTAAAAATGCTATTGACACCTTCCCGAAAGTGCGGTTCAGAAACAGAACGCAATGCAAAATGAGCATGATGGGAAGAGACAGTGAAAATTGTAGAAACCTATTTGGAATGGCTGAAAGAACTGAGGCTTAGGCTAAGGAATAAGAGGAGAGGCAGGAATAGAAAGCAAATTTTAAAAACCTGTGGTTGTTGTTCAGTTGTTTTCAGTCATGTCCAACTCTTCAGGCCCCATTTGGGGTTTTCTTGGCAGAGATACTGGAGTGGTTTGCCATTTTTTTCTCCAGCTCATTTTACAGATGGGGAAACTGAGGCAAACAGGGTTAGGTGAATTGGGCAGTCACATGATGATGATGTGATGATGATGATGATGATGGTGATGGTGATGGTGATGATGATAATGATGACCAATAACTCTAGCATCAGAAGACTTGAATTCTAAATCTACCTCTGACATCTACTTGGTCAAATCATCTAACTTCCTGGACCTTGGTTTTGTCACCTATAAAATGAAGGGATTAGCCTATATGGCCTTCAAGATCCCTTCCAGTTCTAGTTCATGTGAACTCAAATTTGCATAGTACTTCAATGTCTAAAAAACATTTCCCTCACAGAAACCTTGAGAGGCAGGCAGTGCCAAAATTATTGTGTCCATTTTCCAGATGAGGAGACTGACTTAATCAAGGTCCACAGTCAATCACTACTTGAGGCAGAATTTATCCTGATGACAAGCCTGCCACTCTTATCTCTGGCATAATGCTGTTCCACTTTTGCATTGTGCCTGTGTTACCACAACCACGAAGGAGGCGATAAACGGGAAATTGTCTTCAGTCCTGGAGTATTGTGTTTATCTTGGAGCACCAAAAAGAAGTTTTATGGATACCAATGGTTTTTATATTATTTATACTTATATCTGTTTCCCTTTTTTTTGGGGGGGGGTTGGCAATGGGGTTAAGTGACTTGCCCAGCTGGTCACACAGCTAGTAAGTGTCAAGTGTCTGAGGCTGGATTTGAACTCAGGTCCTTTTGACTCCAAGGCTGGAGCTCTCTCTGCTTTTAGTTATATCTGGATATACCAATCACAGCCCTCATCCTTTTCAATGAATCTTCCCTCATAACAAAACAAAACCAATTGGCAGTGACCGTGTGACAATGTACACAACCTTCTGCTCCTCTAGCTCCCTGTCTCTCCCTCGAAAGGAGGAAGATACATTTTGTCATTTGTTTTTTGGAGGCAATTAGGGCAAAGTGACTTGCCCAGAGTCACACAGCTAATAAGCGTTATATGTCTGAGGTCGGATTTGAACTCAGGTCCTCCTGACTCCAGGGCTGGTGCTCTATCCACTGGGCTACCTAGCCACCCAAGGAGATACATTTTGCCATTTATTCTTCAAACTGGTCATTGTCATTACTTGGTGTTCAGCTCTCTCTTAGATGTTGTTCCATGATTACAGTCATTATACTTACTGATCATTCCCCTAGTTTCTTCACTGTATGTCAGCTCAAACAAGTCTTCATGATGAGATATATATATATACACACACACACACACACACACACACACACACACACACACACACACACACACACACACACGCACTCACTCACACATATATATTTGGAATGCCCTTGGTAAGCTGAAGAGCTTCCAGAGGAGGGCCACTAGGATGGGGAAGACCCTCCAGACTGTACCATATGAAGATCTGGTGTAGGAATTATGGGTGTTTAGGCCAGAGAAAAGACTTAGGGAGGGCAAGAGCATTTTCTTCAAGTATTCCAAGCATTAGCATGCTGGCTGTCCCTTGTGGGTGGAATGCCTTCTCTCCTCCCCTCTGGCTCTCAGCTTCCCTGGCTTTGTTTAGGATTCAGCTCAAACCCATCTTCTGTTGCAGGAAGTCTTTGCCGATCCCATTCTTCCTCACTAGATGTATTTGCAGGAGTCTTGGCAGGGACTGAGAAATCAAGACAGAAGTCTTTCCTGTGACAAATGAATGTTCCCTCTCTTCTACTGGTAAATAACGTCTCCATTAAATCTTGCCACTAGCTGGTGCTAGGATACAATTTGTTGAACATGCAGTCAGCTGCAGTTATCCATCCTGAGTAGCCTGTAGGTGGCACAGTGGATAGAGCCTCAGGTATGGAGTCAGGAAGACTCTTCTTCCTGTGTTCAAATCTGGCATCAGATACTTACTAGCTGTGCCACCATGGTCAAGTCACTTAACCCTATGTGCCTCTGTTTTCTCATCTGTAAAATGATCTGGAGAAGGAAATGACAAACCATTCCAGAATCTTTGCCAAGAAAACCCCAAATGGGGTCACAGAGAATGGTTTGACAGAATGATGCCTGTTTGTCATTTCTACTGCCTGGTTTATCACCGCCAGGGAAGGAATGCATTTTGGCATTCTATTCCATATCTAGCTCTGTTGTAAGCTAGGTTAGCATCTCATAGTTTTCCTTGACCATCATTTTAAAAAAAAAGACTCTTTCTCTGGACTATCAGAATTATAGCTGTAGTTAGTGCCCTTGAGGAAACCTACCCTGCTAGTACAAGGGAATAAGAGAGTGAGCCTGGTAGGCGGAGATGGGGAGAGGAGGTCAAAAGTAGGATTAGGTGACATAGCAGATATAGTGATGGATTTAGGGGTTAGGAATACCTGAGTTCAAATCTTGCCTCAGAGTGATCCTGTGCAAATCACTTAATCTCTGTCTGCCTCAGTTTCTTCATCTATAAAATGAAGATAATAATAGTACCTGCCTCCCAGTATTGTTGTAATGATTAAATGACTTAATATATGTAGAGTAATTCATAATCCTTAAAGTGTTATAATGGTAGCTATTATTATGTATGAAGATATTTTAAAAAGAAGTGTATGTGCACATATTTTTAGAAAGTTTTAAAGTGAGATTTCAGGATTGTAATAGGAATCAGATATTTGCAGGCTTTCAAATTTGCAAATAAGTTTTTTTTTTTAAAAAAAACCAACCATAAAGTATGTGTAACTTTATATTGTTCACTACAGGTATAGCATCAAATTTCCCGAGATGGTGAGGAGGCAGTGTGGTATTTGGAAGGAAGGTTGGACTTGCAGTGAGGAGGTATGGGTTAGAATACAGCCTTGGATACTTATTAGTTGTGTGAGCCTGGACAGGTCACTAACTTTCTAAGCCTCAGTCTTCCCATTTGTGTCACACAGGTTTCAAAGTCCTGAGAGTCATACCTGGGTTCCCTGCCTCATAGAACCGTTGCGGAAAAAAGACAAAAAGGAAAGCTGGTATTTGTGATCCTTTCTGGATGAATGCCATTTCTTTCACAAGCTCATTTTCCAGATGAGGAAACTGAGGAAAACAGGGTCAAGTGACTTGCCCAGGGTCACACAGTTAGTAAGTGTCTGAGACCATATTTAAACTCAGGAAGATGAGTCTTCCTGACACCAGGCCTGGCACTCTGTGCACTGTGCCCCCTAGCTGCCTGGCTCTGACCTAGTTACATCTGTTATCAAAATTGGGATTCCAATCTAGCTCTCTTGATTGGCAGTATAACATTCTTTCTAGTACTTCAAACTGCCTCTTAGCAGTTATATCCTTCAACAGCAGAAGTGAGTTTTTCCTTTCCTCATTTAAATCTGGCATAAGGCATCATGTAGGGGAACTGACAGTCTTGTTAGGTGTCGATAATGAAAGAAATCGATAGGATATTCTTTCTGGCTTCCTGCATGCCATCCTACATCAGGCTCATGTTGAGCCAGGGCTGTGAGTAACCTGGCTAAGGAACTCTGAAAACAGCAGTATTGGAAAAAAGGAAATTCAGCTATTTCCTGACATATATTGATTCATAAAGTTCAGAGGATTCTTGACTTTCACACCATTCAATTACCAGGCATGACAACTTTGAAACGGGAATGACTTCATCATGTCAAAGCTGTATCAACATGACATCCAAACGCTTGGGCAGTTCAGTAAATAATTCAGTCAATTATCCAGAAGTTTTGTCCACAAAATGTCAAGCCAGATTGATGGCTGTTTAAACCTTTGTTTAAATCATCCACTGAAGAACCTTCCTCAGTTACCTATGCCTCATTAAAAATCCACAGCTGCCAGGAAGCTATACTGGACTGGGGATCACACAGCATCACAGACTCTCAGCTGGAGATCTCAGAGGTCATTCTATCCAGTCCCCTCATTCTTTAGAATGATTGACCAATGGCCTTGTGAAGTGAATATGGGATGAGGTTAGGGGTGGTGTGAATGAGGTAAGAGAGGGCATGAGACCTGGAGAGGCCTGTAAATTCTCAGACCTTCAACTAGTTCAGACTTTTCATTTCATGTAGGAGAAATCTGGAGCACAGAGAGTTACAGAGTCACATAAGTAGTGAGTGTCAGAAATGTTATTTGAACTCATCTTCTCATTTCAAACCCAATGCCCTTTTCACTGTAACAAACTTGATTCATGTGCTTTATGGTGACCGAGAGAACTTGTACAAAGATGGGATGAGGGCTGCTACCCCAAACAACCTAACCCATCTGTGTTTTTATAAATGCTGCTGCTGATGCTACTACTACTGCTACTACTACTACTACTGCTACTACCACCACCACCACCACCACCACTACTAAAACTACTAGGTATTATTATCACTTTTAGCTAACACTTATATAGCACTTTCAGGTTTACAGCATTCTTTACAAATGTTAATTCACTGGATCCTCACAACAACCCTGGGAGGTAGGTATTATTATTATCCCATTTTATAGATGAGGCAACTGAGGCAGAGAGTGAGCTACTTGCCCAGGGTCACAGAGCTAATAAGTGTCTAAGGCAGGATTTGAACTTGGATTTCCTGACACCAGGTCCATCTATCTCTATATTTACTGTATCTCTGGCACCACCTACCTGCCTCCTTCTACCATTGCCGCCGTAATACTGCTACTTATGACAACTAGTGTGCTACTTATTATACTACTGTGCACTGCTACTTATTATGACTGGTGTGTATCTTGAGTTTTTAGGTTTGCGGCATAACACAACAAAGAGCTGCTTCACCAGAAACCTTTTGGGTGATAGAGTAGACCGGTTCAGGAATTATGCTGATTTTTGTGGCTAAAAAGTTAGGATACAAAGTTCAACGATCACATCTGACTCCCTTCCCAGCCTCCTCACCCCCTGCCAAAACAGAGTATTCTTATGATGAAAAGACAAAATTTTAGTGAACTGAACTCAGTAGACCAATTTAACCTATTTAAATGTTTATCATAGAGTCAAAGCCTTGATCCCAAATTAATCCCAGGATCCCAAGTATAGGTTCCAACACAAAAAATTTATAATTTCCAAACTAAACCATCTTCTGGAGAGACAGTATAATACAGTGAAGAGAACCTGTGATTTAGAGTTAGAATACCTAGGTGTGTACTCTATTGTGATGCTCACTCCTTGTGTAACCTTGGACAAGTCACTTCATTGCTGGGGCCTCAGTTTCTCCATTTGTAAAATGAGGGGGTTGTACTAAATGAGTTGTAGGGTTCTTCTAGTTTGCAATCTATGATCCAATGAACTTTGAGCAATGCATGAACATTGAAAAAGACAGAATTTAAACTTGATATGAAGAAAATCTTCCCAATGATCAAGGGAGAGAGAAGGGGGGAAAGAGAGAGAGAGACAGAAGAGAGACAGAGACATAGACAGAGAAAAAGAGACAGTAGAAAGAGAGAGAGAGAGAGACAGAGAGAGAAGAGACAAAGAGAAAGAGAAGAGAGAGACAAAGAGAAAGAAAAAAGAGAGAAAGAGAGAGGAAAGAGAGAGAGAGAAGAAAGAGACAAAGAGAAAAGAGAAAGAGAAGAGAAGAGAGACAGAGACAAAGAGAAAGAGAAGAGAGACAGAGAGAAAAGACAGAAGAGAGAGAAAAGAGAGAAAGAGGGGAGAGAGAGAGAGAAAGAGAGAGAGAGAGAGAGAGAGAAACAACTAAAGCAGTCAGGGAAGGCTTCTGGAAGAGATGGTCCACAAAGTGAGCCTTGAAGAACCAACCACAAGAGGCAGAGGAGAGGACAGAGTGCATAGATAGTCTAAGCATTGATACCGAGGAGGAGACAGAATGCCAAGTTCAGGGAAACAGAAATAGGCCCGCTTGGCTCTAAGAAACCTGCTTTTGCCTGATTGGACCACAGGATTTAGAGCCGGAAGGGACCCTAGGCTGGCATCCAGCATTCAGTTGTTACTAATTGTAAGCTCCTGAAGTTCACTTAACAGAATTCTCAGTTTTCTAAATGACATTCTCTTGGCATGGCTAACCATCTCTGTTCCCAAGCATGGTACGTGAGATTGAAATTTTCCAGGGCTGCCACTCAGATCAAGCCCCCTCCTCCCCATCTCCCTTCAACATATTCTGGGTTGAGGAAATGGGATTTTCCCTGAAGAACAATTAGCATGAATGAACTGTTTTTCTTTCAAATTCTCCACCTGCCATCTCAGAGAAGGTTGGCACTTGCAAACATTTCTGTGAGTTCTGAGGCATGAGTCCAAAGTGGAAAAGATGTTTGTGCTCCATCCTAAAGACCCTTCTTTGGAACAGGGAGGGATAGGCTAAACCCGAGCCAAAGCTGCAAACCAGGGCTGCCTCGCCAGGCTGCTAATTGCGCCTGCTGGCTCCTTCTCTTGTCAGGGTTTCTTCCTGGAGGAGCAGCTTGGGAAGTTGATACCTCGAAGGATACACAGGGAGGAAATCTAGCAAGGAAAGTAAACAGGAAGTCTTGTGGGCACCCACTTCTACCCAAGCTGAGCTCATATAGCATTTGTGACATGACTTGGCTACCACTTTTTTAGACTTGACTCTTTTAGGACACATAGGATCTATGTGGCTTCCTTCCCCTGGTGACTACTCCTCAATTTATGCTGTCTCATCTTATTATAGAATATATTATATAACTATATTTCGTGTGCATATATATATAGCACAGGGAGAATATGAGAGTACCACATGTAACTATATATACTGTTATTATTTAATATTTACATTATTAAATATTAATAAGGGGAAACAGCATGAATTGAGGAGTGATCACCAGGGGAAGGATTACTATCAATAATAATATAAACATTCATTCAATTTTATATTTATAGTAATAATTATAGTATTAATTAATATTTATTAATATTTAAAATATAAATAATATAATGATATAATATATAATTAAGAATATTAGCCGACAATTATAAAGCTTTTTAAGGTTTGCAAAGACTTTACATATTTTAGCCCATTTGAGCCTCACACTGACTCGGGGTTATTATTATCCTCATCTCTCAGTTGAGGAAACTGAGGCAGGCAGAAGTTAAATGACTTGCCCAGGGTCACACAGCTAGTAAGTATCTGAGGCAGGATTTCAACCCAGATCTTCCTGACTCCACACCTAATGCTCTCCTATCCCCTGCACCACCTAGCCACCTGCTAGAATGGTAGCCTTTAGAAGGTGGGAATTGTCTCACTTTTGTATTTGTAGCCCCAATGCCTTATATTTGTTGTTCAGTCATTTTTCAGTTGCGTCCAACTCTTGATGACCCCATTTGGGGTTTTCTTGATGCTGATGCTGGAGTGGTTTGCTATTTTCTTCTCCAGCTCATTTTACAGATGAGGAAACTGAGGCAAACAGAGCGAAGTGACTTACTCAGAGTCACACAGTTAATAAGTGTCTGAGGCCAGATTTGAACCCAGGAGGATGAGTCTTCCTGACTTTAGTCCTGGCACTCCATCCACTGGGTCACCCAGCTGCCCAGTCCCTTACATAGGGCTTGGCAAATAGTAGGAGCCTAATTAATTCATGATTTTTTAAATTTATTCATTCTTTCTTTAACAATGAATTACACGGAGGACTCAATAAGAAAAGTATCAGATTGACATCCCAACCCTTCTTAATTCTAATGCCTTTCTTTTCCTTTGCTGATTATTTCTTATTTATCATATATATATATATAGTTTGTTTGTTTGTTTGTTTGTTTGTTTGTACATATTTGTTTACATGTTATCTTCCTCATTTGATTGTGAGCTCCTTGAGGGCAGGGACTGTCTTTTCTGTCTTTTGCCTTTCTTTGTATCCCCAGCTCTTAGCACAGTGCCTGGCATTCAGTAGACACTTAATAAATGCTTATTGACAGACTGACATTAGTAAAGGGTTCCAACATGGCACTTCTGATCACTCCACCCCATCTAGGGCATAGGCAGGGGAATGGGAGAGTCCCGGCTAGCCTATATTCGGCCTGCGTCAGTTCTGAATGTTCTGGCATGAGTTATTTCACAGAATCACAGATGTGTGTGAGAAGACATCTTGGAGATTACTTAGTCCAACTCCCTTATTTTATAAATGAGGAAACTGAGGCATCAGGAAACTCAGTGACTTCCTGAGTTATGGTTTAGTTTTATGAATTTAGGGGTTTTTTCCCTAAGCAGTACCAGAAAACTTGAATTTGGTGCTCACTTAGATTTCCCCTAGGAGAATGAGCTGCTCCAGGGTACTGTTGAGGGCACTGGTCCTAGAAGCGAAACTGCCCCCTCTTATCTGAAGGGGGAGGGGAATTAGGGGAGGAATAGACCTCCTTGGACTCCCTAGCAAGTCCTGGATAGAGATAGCATGTCTCCCTAGAGATTCCACTACTCCTACGATTATAAAATTTAGAGCTGGAAGGAGCATAATCCATTATTCATTTTAATCTCTCTCTCTCTATCCCTTTTTCCTCCCTCCCTCCCCCTCCTTCTCCTCTCTGTGTCTCTCTCTCTGTCTTTCTGTGTGTATGTCTCTGTTTCTTTCTGTCTTTCTCTCTGTTTGTCTCTGTTTCTCTCTCCATCTCTCTATGTCTCTGTCTCACTAGCTCTCTCTTTTCTCTTCTCTTCTCTCTCTCTCTCTCTCTTTCTCTCTCTCTCTCTCTCTCTCTCTCTCTCTCTCTCTCTCTCTCTCTCTCTCTCTCTCTCTCTCTCTCTCTCTCTCTCTCTCTCTCTTTCTGTCTCTCAGACTGGATCTCCCTACCTTACTTTCTTAGCACTGCCCTTCCATCTTGCTTCATCAGCACAGAAGCTCTGACCATCTTTGTCTCTATCTTAGGTTGGCTATCCCCACCCCCAGAAGCCTGATGTCCCTTCCCACATTGGTGCCAGATGTAGTGTGGGACATCTGACAAGCTTCAGCCCTGTTGCAGCTCAGAACTATGGAGCTCAATCAATCCTCCAGCCTCAGCTTCCCCAGTAACTTAGACTACTGTATACAGATGTGTGCTGCTGCATCCGGATCAACACCCTCATCTTAAAAATAAAGGACAGAAAAATTACTCAGCCCCCCAATTTACTTTCTTTAACCCTTTAACTTTTTAAAAAATTTGCATCATTTCAGAAATTTTTTTTAAAATGACGCATCTTAAATTTAATAATTTAATGTAAATTTGTGGTTTTTTCTGCATTAAAATTTTGTGTAACCATGTAGTGTTATATTGTAAACAAGTCATTACATGCACATATTACTGCTGATGCATGCTGGACTTCATGACAATGTGTGACACCCTCACCTGCCAGCACTTGCTTATTAAGACCTGTAAGGCGGAGTTGACCACTGATTGGTCATAACTTGCATTTTGTATGTTTATTTGTAAAATAATGTAATCACTACGACTTTAACTCTGTTACACAACAGCTGAAACATGTATGAATGGTTTTTCAAAATTTCCTTCTCTTCTCTTCTTTCCTTATGCTTCCCTTTCTTTTATTCAGTTGCTCCCTTTCTTTTATTCAGTGCCCCCCCCCAATTGCACCCAAGACTACTACCTCCCCTCCCCCGACCGATTGTTCCGGCATCCCTGGGGGGAGGGCAGTATTGCCTACTTTGGGAACCTATAGCTAAGGTCACACATGCAGTTAACAGCAGAATTAGAATCTGAACTCTGGTCATCTGCATCCAAACCTGGTACTCTGTCTGCATGATACACTGTCCCTCATAGGCATTGTTACTGCTGGTGACTGAGAAACAAATGTATCTCCAAGGACAGCTGAGCAGAGGACGCTCAATCCCTTTCTATTTTAATATTTAAAAAAAACCCAACAAAACCCTTCTCCTGTATCCTAAACACGCAGTATTTTTAGATTGTCTTGGTTAGAAAGAGCCTAACCCAGTCCACCAAGCTGTTTGAATTTTAGTGGCAACTGATCACCTGAGAGACTGCACTGGATCAACCCCTCCCTCAAGAGGCTTCCCAAATCCCGAATTATCGTGCTAAGTATAGCCCATTTAGACGTGCCTTAGATGGTTTTGGATACATCAGGTTATTGTTATGGAAAAAAAAATCATGTATTGTAAAAGCATCATAACAGCTCTACATGCCACATGATCCGCACAGGACACCCGAGACTGTAAGCCTTCTCTGACAGATGGTGCCCCCCACTTGTTGCTGAATGTTCCAGACAAGCACGTCTTCTGGCTGCTGCCTGAATGTGCCTTGGTTATTCTGATTTCTCCATCTTTGCACCAATCAGCCAGTCCCCAGTCAAGATGCACACTCTTTCCTCAGACTTGAGGTAGACCTCCACTGTCCCTATCTCTCTTTTCTTTAAGATCTGACTACAAATTAACCTGGAACCACAGAAGGCTGGAGTTGGAAGAGCCCTCAGAATCCAACTAGTCCATTCCATACCTGAACAAGACTCCCTTCTATGCTCTAACAAAAAAGCCTGGCTAACATTTAGATAACACTTCAAGATTTTCCAAGTGCTCTACACACCTCATCTCTTTCGATCCTCACAACAATCCTGTGGGGTAAGTGCTGTTGTTATTCCTATTTTACAGATGAGGAAACTGAGGCAAACAGAGGTTAAGTGACACGGCCAGGGTCACACGTGTGACCGCTCAGGTCTTTCTGACTCTAGGTCCAGCACTAACCACTATACCATCTGGAAGCTTTTGCTTGAAGACCTTGAGGGATGGGGAACTCATGACCTTTCCAAGGTAGCTTATTTTGCTTTAAGGTAGCTCTAATTGTTAGAAATTTTTTTCATGATCTCAATCTGAAATCTGCCTCTGAAAATTTGCATTTCTCCTCCACCTCTCCTAGTTCTTTCTGCCTTCTGGGGCAGCCTAATCCATCTTCTGTATGACAGCTATGCAAATATGGGAAGACAGCCATTGTGTCCTGCCTTCACCTCAAGTAAATCTCTGCTTTTTTCAGGCTAAATATGCCCAGTTACTTCAAATGGTTCACACATGGCATATTCTTGTTGCTTTTTAACCCGATCTTCCTTTGGTCTCCTGGAGACAAAACCCATCCTAAAGCATATTGCGCCGATTGAACGTAATACTCTAGATGTGGCCTGACCAAAGCAGAATACAGAGGCGCTGTTACCTCTTTATTCCTCCTTTATTGCATTCTAAGACTTCTTTCTTGGCTTCTCCATTAGATTGTTGATTCATTGGGAGCTTGAGGTCCACTAAAAACCCCAGATCTTTAAGCTATCCTGGTTAGCCCCAACCCATACTATTTACTGTTTCTCTGTGCATCCTTATTAGGTACTCAGTTTGCACTGTATTAATTTGTACTCATTTTCATGTTATCTTCTGTTTATTTTTCCATTTTCATTTATAATCTATCACTATACATATACGAGCCTGTCGTCATGCTTTATGACCACTAGGTGGCGCAGTGGATATAGCACTGGGCTTGGAGTGGAGAAGACAGAGTTGGAATCCGGCCTCAGACACTCGCTGATTGTGTGACCCTATGAACACCACTTAACTTCAGTTTGTCTCAGTTTCCTCTTCTATAAAATGGGGATTATAACTGCACCTACCTCCCAGGGTTGTTGTAAGGATCAAACGAGATAATATTTGTGAAGTGCTTAGCACAGTGCCCGGCACACAGTAGGTGCTTAATAAATGTTCTTTCCTTCCTTCCTTGTCCAAAGGCCAGTCTAGCTGAGTTGGGAGAGGCTCATCACCAGGCTGTCTACAGGACGATGCTTTTTGCCCACAGTGCCTCTCCAAATGACATCTCCTGCTTCATATCTGTGGATCCTTTCCTGATGATTTGCTAATGCCCTGCTCCCGAATTTGCCTTGTACGTGTCTGTGTCGTATATGTAATACAGGCTGTGCTGTTCTGGGTAGGCCCCTGGGCTGCCGGGCGGCCGCTGCCGAGTTGGGCCAGGCAGGTTGCCTGTCTGGTGGGCTCTTCTTAGGGTACAGTGTGTCTGGGCAGGACAAGCTGCTGTCTTCCCTGAGCTTGCGGACGATAACACAACAACGACAGCAACCTCTTCAGTGCGCAGCTGAAGCGTTCTCGCCCTTCAGTTACTAGCCTGGCTGGGAGGTACTGTGCTCTTCAGCAGGAGGACTCAGCAGCGCTCTTTCCCCAAGGTCAATGACCCATGACTTAGGATGTGCAGAAGCCTCTTTCCTTCCTTTGACTCCTTCAGAGTCTCGGCTGAGAGGCTGTTTGTCACCTCCAGGGAGGAGGTGAGGGAGGTCATACGTCTCCTGTTCACCTACCCTTCCAAGGATAGAAAGCCCCTTCCGTTACACATACTTATTTCTATACATTCTACTTTCTTGATAGAACATAAGCTTCTTGAGGGCAAAGACTGTTTTTGGATCCTCAGTGCCTAGCACAGTGCCTGCTGCATAGTAAGTGCTTTATCAATTAATAAGCTTTCATTAAGCACCTACTATGTTCCAGGCATTATGCTAAGCACCCTGGATGCAAATAAAAAGCTAGAATAGGCCTTGTCCTCAAGGAGCTTATATTCGTTTTAAAATTTTAAAAAATGAGCAAGTATTTATTTTTCTTCTTCTTCCCCACTAGAAAACAAAGAAACACATGAAACAAATATGCATAGCCAAACAAAATAAATTCCCGTACTGGCCATATCTAAAAATATGGGCCTAATTCTGCCTGTTTAGCCCATTAGCACAGGAGGTAGATATGTCCTTATAGATGTATCTGATGGAGGAGATGGTATATATAAATCAGGATGTATATAATCAATACAGAGTAGCTTAGAAGATAAGCATTAGCAGCCAGGTGGGTGGGGAGAGGCCTTTCGGAGGAGGCGGGTCCTGAGCTGAGCCTTAAGGAGGCCAAGGATTCTCAGACTGAGAGATTGAGAGGGAAGGCATAGCAGGCAGAGAGAATATGCCGTGCAAAGACGCGGCGGTGTCTGGATCACAGAGTGCATAGAAGGGAGTAGAATGTAAGAATGTAAGCAGAATGCAAGGAAATTGGAAAGAGAGGAACAGACCAGGTTGTAAAGAGCTTTAAATGACAAAAAAGGTGAATCACTTCAACAAGCATTTATTAAGCTCCTACTACATGCTAGGCACTGTGTTAAGCACTAGGGATACAAAGAAAAGCCAGGAAAAAAAAATCCCTGATGAATAGCTCATAGTTTAATAGGGAAGACCACACGTGAACAACTGTGTACAAACAAGATAGAGACGAGAGAAATCAGAGACAATCACAGAAGGAAGGCACTGGCGTTAAGTTATATCTTTTAAAAGGTAGGATTTTGGCTGGCACCTGAAGGAAACCGGGGAAGCTGTGAGACAAAAGACTTTAATGTTTGATCCTGAAGGTGATTAATAAATGCTCACTGATTGATAAAATTCATAGAGCAGCTACAATCTACATCATTCCCACAAAATACACAACTCCTTGAGCACTGACATACTTACTCCCGCCTAAGCAATAAGCCTGCTGAGGGCAGGGTTCATGTTTCCTATTTCTTTCGTGTATCTTTATAATATCTGATTATTTTTTTCAATCAATGAATGTTACCCATCCTAGTTTCAAAGCTCAGACCCAAGCCTGGCCTTTTGCTGTCAGATACAGTGTCACCTTGAGAGTAAAGCATTAGAACCGGGGGAACAGAGAAGGAATTTCAAGTTCTGTCTCTGCCCCCTGGGCTGCCTGGTTCTGACTCTGACCTGGATCTTAGGATGCCACTGGGTGCTTCAGCTCCCTGGCTGCCTGGTGCAGAATGGCCCCTCCCTAAATTGTGGGGATGCTGGTAGAATCAATAAAGAACATTGCCAGCTGGCTGGAGAGGTATGGCTGAAATTCTAGTGAGACTTAGATGAAGCAGAGTCTCTGGCTTTGACTAGAGTTGCTCCAGAGGGCATCTGGTCATTATCCTAGTCACTAGCAGGAAAACCTGGGCTTTCCCTAGGTGTGGATGGTGGTATGGATAGAGGGTTGGCAGAGGGTAGACTCCTGGTCATAGTGATGGTGGTAGTGGCAGCAATGAAGGGTTGGAGAAAATGTGATGTCAGTAGGAGGTCAATGGCATGGGAGTTAGGATGATGGTGGCCAGCTGCTAAGTAACATTCCTGTCCTACTCTTGGACTCATATCCAAGTGCCATCCCACAGGGCCTGGCAGAATCCTTGCATAAAAGTCTTACCAATAATAGTTATACCCAGTAACAGGCCATCATAATAGTTCTTAGAGCTTCTTGGCAGGGGCAATGTTCGAATCACAGTCTCAGAGTTGTAAAGGACCTGAGAGGCATGCTGATGCCACTGAGAATCCCCCCTCGAACATGCTCCCCAAATGGTCATCCAGTCTTTGTTTTAAGCGCAAGGAATATTCAGACAAAAGTGAAACAATCTCTTGCCTTTGAGGAGCTTACAGTGTGAGGAGGAAAACAGACACATATGTTGTTGTCTTT
This sequence comes from Phascolarctos cinereus, assembly GCF_003287225.1. NCBI lineage: Eukaryota > Metazoa > Chordata > Mammalia > Diprotodontia > Phascolarctidae > Phascolarctos > Phascolarctos cinereus. Next base: position 387,883,633 of record NW_027556098.1, read on the forward strand.
CAGTCATTTCAGTCGTATTTGACTCTTCCTGACTCCATTTGGGGTTTTTTTTTGGCAAAGATACTGGAGTGGTTTGCTACTGCTTTCTCTAATTCATTTTTATAGATGAGGAAACTGAAGCGAACAGGGAGAAGTGACTTGCCCAGGGTCCCATAGACAGTGTCTGAGGCCAGATTTGAACTCAGGAAGACAAGTCTCCATGATTCAAGGGGCAATGCTCTGTGGCGCCACCTAGCCACTTTTAGACACATATGTAGGCTTTTAACAAAAGATAGGCAAGACCCTGACCTGATTAATATAGGGAACTCCCAGGTAGGGAAACTCCCTCTACCAATGTAGGTTGACCTTTCTGCAGTTTAGTCTTAGAGAGTGGTTTAGGGCACAAAGAAGTGCCTTGCCAGGCTCTCCCAGCTAGGATGCATCAGAGGTGAGACCTGAACCCAGGCCTTTGGGGTTTCCAGGCTGGCTCTGTATTCACTAGACCGTACTGTCTCTCAAGCATATACAGAATAGAAACCAGGTGACTGGTGAGGTAGAGGGAGAGACATTAGCTGCTGAGAGATTAAGAAAGGCTTTAAGGAGTAAATGAGATAATACTTACAAAGCCCTTAGCATAGTGCCTGGCAAATAGTGGGCATTTAACAAATAAATGCTTGTTTTCCTTTCCCCTTTTATGTAAGCTGAGCCTCATAGTTATTCCACACTTCAGCCAGCTAATAAGTAGGCCCCGACTTTGTGGCTGGGATTATTTTTGCCATACAGGAGTCCTTGCTTTCCATCACTGACTTCATCGAGGTATAATAGTGAAACCAAAGGGTAAAAATGTAATGACTGATTTGGCGTTGTCTCTCCCATAATGACAAATTGTTTTCCAGAATTGTTTGGATCAATTTGCATGTCTGCCACGAATGCATCTGTATGCCTGTTTTCCTACAGCTCCTCCAACTCCATTCCATCCTTATCATTGTTAATTTTCTGAGTATGACATGAAATCTCAGAATTATTTGAACTTTAATTTCTATTAATCCCAGTGATTTGAAGCATTTTATCCATATGAAATCCTGTAACTTATTTTCCTGGCCCATCTACTGGAAATACATACTTATGTATATGCATGTGTGTGTAAAGACTGTAAGGTCTTTGAGGGCAGGGTCTGTTTCATGTCTAGGTCTCAAAAAAAAACCCCAACCAACCCAGGATCTGGCACATAGTAGGGGCTTAAAAAATACTTTTCAGTTGCTCAATTGAAAATAGTCTTCCTAAGTTAGTATTTAAAGCTGAATTCCATTGTGTGGGCAAGTTCAGGAATGTTTATTTAAGGGTTTGAGAAGCTACTGACAAGTCCACCTTCTAAGCCATCATCTTCAGGTTAGGAGAGTCATTTCCCTGCATAAGCTACCAGGTGGGTGGTGTGCCAGTTCAGAGCCTGTCTTTGACATGAAGTAGGCATTGATGAAGCTTTTTATCTGAAGATCACAAAGCCTGGAACAGACCCTGCCTTTGTCCTGTGGCAGCAACTGCTGCTTCTCCTTTGAGGGGCTGACTGACCGGGCTTCTACCTGGCATTTTCCTAACCTTGGGATGGGTCAAGAAACCAGAGAGAACATCTCTTCTAGAGCAATGCTTACTCTCTAGCTCAGACTTCCAGGGCAGGTCGTCAGGGTACCTTCCTCATTAAACTGGACTCATCGCTGCTTTTGAAATGGAAACTGAGATATCTGACACATGGCTTTAAAGAGACAGGCAGACATCAGGATGAAGAGAGACAGAGACAGATAAAGAAGCAGAGCTAGAATGGCTATCAAGAACTAGAGACGCATAGACAGGAAAAATGACAGAGATGATAAAGCAAGAGAGATGGGCAGAGACAAAGACAGAGATGAACAGAGAGACAGAGACAGAAAGTGAGAAGAGGCAGAGAGACAGAGATAAGGAGATAGAGAAACAGAGAGAAAGACAACGAGAGACTAAGAGGACCAGAGACAGATTGAGCAAGTGACAGAGAGAGAGATGGGCAGAGACAAAGACAGAGATAAACAGAGAGATAGAGACAGGCAGAGGTACGGAGACAGGGAAACAGAAAGACAAAGAGAAGCAGAGCTAAGTAGAAATGAGACAGAGAAGAAACCAAGACTGTATGAGAGACAAAATGAATGAATGAAAAAGCATTTATCAAGTGCTTTCTATGCGCAAAGGACTGTGTTAAGCACTAGGGATACAAATAGAAAAGGTGGGGGAGGAGGGAAACCCTTGCTCTTGAGGAGCTCACCTTCTAATGGGAGAGACGGAACATCTAAGAGGTTTCAGCAGCAAGTCATAGGGAAATGCCCCATGGTCTTTGGGATATAGGATAGTCTTCAGCAGCTATGGCTGCTGAGGAGGTGGGGGCAGCAGCACCCACAGAAGCAATTATCAGGTCTCACCTCCACAAGGAACTCTTCCTTGGATGATGGCTGTGGAGGTTGCTCTGGAAGTTGGACCTAGGGTCTGGGGGCAGGAGAAGGAGGAGTGCTGCTATTTCCAGGGCTCTTGGGTTTTTGTCCCCTCCTGTTCCCTAGACAACTAGATGGCACAGTGGCTAGACCCCTGGGCCTAGAGTCAAGGAAGACCTTCATTCAACTGTGGCCTCAGACACTTACTAGCTGGGTGACTCTGTCTGCCTCAAATTTCCTCAAATGAAAAATAAAGGGTAAAAATAGCACCCACCTGCCAGGATTGTTGTGAGGATCAAATAGATGTGTTTGTGAAGCTCAGTACTGGCCCATAGCATGTGCTATGCTTAATAAACTCTTCTTTCCTTCTCTATCTGTGGTAATTGGTCAACACTTGGCAATGATAGGGGTTCCCTTCTCTTCAGAGGCTGCTTCCTTCGATGGAAGATGGAGAGAAGGCAGACATAGGGGCAAAAAAAGAGAAGCAGAGAAAGTCAGAGAGAGAGCGAGAGAGAGACAGAGACAGAGAGAGACAGAGACAGAGAAACAGAGAAACTACTTGGAAACTTTTGAGAAAATTGGAGCCTAGGAAAAAAATACCTATGTGGATGAATTCTGTATCCAAACTAGGTATGGAGGTTACAAATCATTCCAACTTTGTTAATATGTCTGGAAAGAAAAAAGATCTGTCTCGACAGCTGTCCTCCAAACCATATTAAAGCTTTTAAAAGGTTGGGCAGAGCTGTCATTCAGAAGAAGTGCTAATCTTCTGCCACCACTGTAATGACCAGCCTACCTAAGAGATAAGGAGCATTGGGTGAGTTATTTCTCTGCAGATGCCACCGTGAGATTTATTCATTATAGCCTTGGCATTGGAAGCTAGCAATTTGGAATTTTGGGTAGAATGAAAACGAATACCAGTTCCCTAGGGTGCTTTAATAAACTGGGAGCAGGGAAGAGGAGAGGATTTCTTTCTGGATAGAAATGGTAGTTGGAGAATTTGAGGTCATTTCAAGGAGGCTGTGATGGTAGTGGTGATGATGGTAGTGATGGTGGTGGTGGTGGTGGTGGTGGTGATGATGATGGTGGTGGTGGTGGTGGTGGTGGTGGTGGTGATGGTGGTGGTGGTGGTGGTGGTGGTGGTGGTGATGATGGTGGTGGTGGTGGTGGTGATGGTGGTGGTGGTGGTGGTGGTGGTGGTGGTGGTGGTGGTGATGATGGTGGTGGTGGTGGTGGTGGTGGTGGTGGTGGTGGTGGTGGTGATGATGGTAGTGATGGTGGTGGTGGTGGTAATTATGATGATGATGGAGCAGCAGCACCTAGAGAGAAAATTAGATCAGAATATTGGATCTTAAGATCAGAGTACTCACAGTTGGAAGGGGCCCTACATCTTCCTTGTCTAATCTAATAATAACTAGCATTTCTATAGTGCTTTAAGATTTGCAAAAGCACTTTACAAATATTATCTCATCTGATCCTTATAACAATCCCGGGAGATAAGTGCTATTGTTATCCCTCATTTTACAGATGAGGAAACGGAGGAAGACAAAGTGAAATGACTTGCCCAGGGTCAAACAGCTAGTGTCTGAGGTTGGATTTAGACTCAGGTCTTCTTGATTCTAGGCCCTATCCAATGTGCCACCTCTCTGTCAAGGTCACAACCATCCTTCCAATCACCCATGATAAGTTACCCTTTACTCTTCTCTCTCCATTATTTTCTATATCCTGTCAATATCAAGGTGTCATTGATTCTACATTCACAAAATTTCTGATCCCTTCTCTCCACTAACAGCCATTATGGCCCTAGGTCATGTCCTCATCACTTCTTGCCTCATCTGTTTTCATGGACTCCTAATTAGTCTCACTACTTCCAGCCTCTCCCCTATCATTTACACAATTACCAAAACATTTCCCTCCTAACTCATAGGCCTGACCATGTCACTATGATGCTTAAGAGTCTTTCAGGGCTCCTGGTTGTGGGACAAAAGTACAAACTCTTCAACTCGGCATTTAAAGCCTTCACAATTGGCCTCTAGCCTTCCTTTCCTTTTTTCACTGTCTTTCATATAACCCTTGCTTGCATGCTCGCTGTTCCAGCCAAATCTACTTACTCTCTATTCCCCAAACACAGCATTCCAACTCTCACTCCTTTGCCTTTGTAGATCTGTCTCCCATGTTTGCCCGATTCCCTTCATGACTTAGCGTCACTTTCAGCAAGTGGTCTTTTCTGGTGCCCCCAGTGGCCAGCGCCTTCCTCTTTGAGCTTCCTTAAATCTTCATGGTATATATCTTGTGTATAATTGAGTGTGTATACCTTTTCTCCCTCATTGAAGGCAGGGACTATTTTTAACTTTTTCTTTGCATCTCTAGAGCTTAGTATAGTGCCTAGCAAAGAGTAAGGACTCATCAAATGCCTGTCAATGTGCCGTTGCTGAGCCATTTCAGTCATGTTTGACTCTCCATGACCCCATTTGGGATTTCCTTGGCAAAGATACTGGAATGATTTGCCATTTTCTTCTCCAGCTCATTTTCTAGATGTAAGGATCAAATTAGACAACATTTGTAAAGCACTCTATAGATGCTAACTAGGTAGTGCAGTGGATAGAGGGCCAAGCTTGGAGTCAAAAAGACTCTTCCTGAGCTCAGATCTAGCCTCAGATACCTACTAGCTGTGTGACTCTGGGCAAATCACTTCACCCTATTTGCCTCAGTTTCTTCATCTGTAAAATGAGCTGGAGAAGGAAATGGCAAATTGTTCCAGTTATCTCTGCCAAGGAAACCCCAAATGGAGTCATGTAGAGTTGGACACAACTGAGCAACAACAGCATTATTATTATTAAGGTTGAAAGAGAGAGAAGAGTCAGAGATGCCACCAAGGTTGTGAATCTAAGGGATTGAATCATGGCATTAGGGGAACCAACCATCTAATTATTTCAAATCATTTTCATTCTGGTTCTCTGTACCTTGTTGCATTATTTTTCACTCCGTGCTCTTTCCAGATAGGCGTCACGAGGTAGTGGAGAGAGTGTTGGATCTGGAGTTGGAAAGACCTACAGTCCAATCCCGCTTCTGACACCCAATAGTTATGTGATCATGGGCAAATAACTTAAGCTCTTTGAAACAAGGATCACCCTCTAAGAACATATTTTATAGATGGGTCTTGATCTTTGGTGGAAGATGGAGTCTTCATGTTGTCAAAATTGTACATCTTGGACATATTGATGTTCTTGCCTGAAACTGTGATAGAGCAAGGCAGCTAGAGGGGATTTCCTTCCCTGAAAATGAAGTGATCCTTGAAATCTGAGGAATATTGTGGACTTTCTTCTAAGAGATCCTTGACTCCCAACAAGCCATCATTATATCACTAGACCAGACAAAAAGCTTGGATTGCTCAGAGAGCCCAAGCGAATTCTTGTCCTGGATTCACTGCTGCTTTTTTGTTTTGTTTTGTTTTGCTTTTTGGTGAGGCAATTGGGGTTAAGTGACTTGCCCAGGATCACACAGCTAGTAAGTGTCAAGTGTCTGAGGCCAGATCTGAGCTCAGGTCTTGACTCCAAGGCCAGAGCTCTATCCACTGTGCCACCTAGCTGCCCTGATTTACTGCTTCTTTACTGAATGTGGAAGACATGGATGTTTACTGAAAGGTACTCCAACTCCTTCTCCCTTAGTGTTAGCTTTCAGGTACTACCCTCTTTGCTTATGGAAATTAGTTACTGGATGGAAGATCCTGCTCCACCCATAGGTTAATAGAATTCTAGATTTAGAGCTGGAAGTGATCCCAGAGGCCATCTTTATTTTATAGTCTCCTTATTTTACAGATGAGGAAACTCATCTTGCCCAGGGTCACAAAGGTCAGATCAGAGATTTCAAGCTAGACATCTTGGGGTTATCTAGTCCAATTCCCTCATTGGTATAGATGGGGAAACTGAGGCTCAAAGAGGTCCAATGACTTGGTCAGGGTCACACAGCTAATAAGAGAGAGATCTCTAGATTTTAAATCCAGAGTTGGAAGAGACTTTAAATCTCATCTAGTCTGATCCTCTCATTTCATAGATTAGGAACCTGAGACTCAAAGATGTTAAGTGACTTGCCCAGGGTCCCAACTGATAATTATTAGTGGTAAGATTTGAACCTAAGTCTTGAAGAACCCAAGCCTGGTGCTCTAATTCCCGATAATTAATGTTCCCCATCTACTAGGTTGTAGAAATAGAATTCTTTCATTGGAAGATCTCAGGAGTCACAGAGGCTCTGCCCTATTAAATTATTTGCCAGTTTAGTGGGGGTGGGGTGGGGTTGGCTTCAAATCCTCCACTCTCCAGATGAAGGAAGCTCAAAAGCCCATTAATTGAATGAGGACCTTTGTGCTGTGATCCAACTGTTTGTTGCGGAGTAGGGGGTGGGTTGGGTTGTGGGTTTGGGCTGGCGCCTGAGTCCACAGGACCCAGACAAAGAGGCACATGGCTCCCTACATTAAGAGTTTATTTATACATCAGCGGGTCTGGGCTGCAGGGGGTGGGGCTGCACAAAGCTCTGGTTCACATTCCTCGAGGCAGCCCCCCAGCTCAGGTTACTTACCAGGCAACTGGAGCCCCCAATGCTCAGAAGCCTGCCTGACCAGGAATAACCCCGAAGGGTGCAGACCACTCATCAGGATTAGGGGCTATAGTCACTCAGGACCAATCCTATCCCCCAGTTTGCCTGAGTTGCTGAGCAAAGTTTTCCCCATATGCCAGGCTTGTGAAGAATGATGGCACAGAGGCAGCAGTCTGTCATTAGCAGGAGGATTGTCCCTGGTGCTAAGACTCAGTTATTCATGGGACAATTAGGGCCATGGATTTAGAAGGGTGTCCAATTCAGATGAAGAGTTTTTTTGCTCATTAACTTAAGATTCATTCACTGGGCCTGCCATAGTGAATAGAGAGATGAACTTGGTATCCAGAAGGCCTTAGTTCAAATTTTACCTCAGATACTCATTAGCTATGTAACCCTAGTCAAGGCACTTAACCTCTGTCAGTGTAAGTTTTCTTTATTATTATCCCCATCTGCAAAATGGCGATAATAATACCACCTCCTTCTACAGGGGTAGTTTAAGATACAAACGAGTAAGTAAAAGGTGAAGCATTTTGCAAATCTCACAGTGCCACAGAAATGTGTGAGCTGCTGTTATTATTACTGTTATTGGAGCAGGTAGGCTACCCAATAGCTAGAACGCTAGGCTTAGAATCAGAAAGACCTGAGTTCAAATCTGGCCTCAGACACTTGCAAGCTGTGTGACCCTGGTCAAGTCACTTAATCTCTGTCAGCCTCAGTTTCTTCAACTGTAAAATGAAAATAATGGGAGCACCTACTTCCCAGGGTTGTGGTGAAGATTGAGCTAATATTTATAAGGCATTTAGCATAGTGCCTGTCACATAGTAGGTGCTATACAATTGCTTATTCTATTTTTATCATTAATCATGTCGCACTTCTAAAGGGTGCTGATCTAGATATAATGTTGCTTTATACTGTTGCCTTAGTTCCTCAGAATATTTATTTAATGCCTACTACATGCTACTAGGTTCTGGGGATACAAAGGGAAATGAAAGAGTCTATGCTCTTTAGGAACTTCCATTGCTCAGAGTACAAACAGCTAGTAAGAGAGAGGGAGAGAGAGAGAGAGAGAGGAAGAGAGAGAGAGAGAGAGAGAGAGAGAGAGAGAGAGAGAGAGAGAGAGAGAGATTTATTTTGCCACTTCAGTACTTAATTATTCAGATGTTTACTATTTACTATGTTTACTGGGTTTTCCAAGCTGGTGGATGCTGGCAAATTATTTCTTTAACACAACTATAACTACACATTCCCAAGACAGTACCAATAGATGGTTGAATTAAAATTAATGTACATCCCCATTTTATCAATTACATAATAAAACAAATTATCAAGTATTGAATTATATAGTATAAAAGGCATACCAAATATTAGAGGTCTGCTCAATTCATAGCAGGAAACCATTTTTTCCCCCCTAAGGGGAGGGAGGAAAGAAGAATGAGGAAAGAGAAAAAAAAATAATTTTCCACAAAAGCAAGAGATTTCTAGGATTCCAAGATGGCAGAGTATAGAAAGTGATTAGCTGAGCTCTCCCAACATAGTCCTTTAAATAACTTTTCAAAAATGTCTCAAATTGAATTTTGGAGTGGCAGAGCTAGCAAAACACTTGAATGGAAGATTCTTCCAGCCCAAAAGAGGAAGGGAGGTAAGAAAGAGAGATCTATGACATGGGGAGGAGGCTGACCCAGAGCCTATGGGGATGAAACACCAGTCCTACGGGGACCGGGTGGTGATGACAGAAGCAATAGCAGCTTCAGGAGTTCTCAAGCCAGAGGTGGAAGGGGATCTGGTGACTGGTCAGAAATAAATTACAGGGGACCCCTGTGCTAGCGCTGGATGCAAGACCAGATGCTGTTTGTTAACACCATTGCCTATACCCACGTTTGGGTCATAGTTCAAGGGAAAAAAGTAGGGAGGTCAAGAGGGAGTGGGAGCCCTGAGGGACAGTATCACTTCTAGTCCCAAAGGATCAGGGACTCTGAGGAGCAGATCTTCTGATCCCAAGGGATCAGGGATCTTTCCTGGGAAAGGACCAGAATGCAGACCAGGAGAGCAGTAACCACACCTCTCTCCAGATCACATCACCTTGGAAACTCCCCAAAACTTCCAAACCCCTAGAACTAGCTCTGAAAACAGCAGTGTGAAAGAAACCTAAAGCTTGAGACTGTGGCACTTCTTTCCCCACATGGAAAAGAGAGTCCAACTTTAACATAAAATGCCAAGTCAAGAAACAGGGTGGAAAAATGAGCAAATAACAACAAAAAAGAATCTGACTATAAAAGTCTACTATGGTGACAGGGAAAATCAAGACATAAACTCAGAAGATGATTGAAGTCAAAATAGCTACAAGCAAAGCCTCCAAGAAAAATTGCTAATTGGACACAAGCCCAATAAGAACTCCTGGAAGAGCTAAAAAATGATTTTCAAAATCAAATAACAGTAGTAGAGAAAAAAATTAGGTGAAGAAATGAAAGCAAAAGAAGACAATTATGAAGACAATTAATAGCTTGGTAATAGAGGCAAAAAAATATTGAAGAAAATAACGCTAAAAACCAGAACTGGCCTAGTGGAAAAAGAGATACAAAAATACATTGAAGAAAAGAACTCCTTAAAAAACAGAATTGATCAAATAGAAAAAGAAGTATAAAAGTTCACTGAAGAAAATAATTCCTTAAAAATTATAATTGGGAGAGTGGAAGCCTGTGACTTTATGAGACATCAAGAGACAATCAAACAAAGTCAAAAGAATGAAAATTAGAATAAAATGTAAAAGATCTCATAGGAAAAAAAACAACTGACCTGGAAAATAGATCAAGGAGACATAATTTGAGAATGACTGGATTAACTTAATTTCTTTTCGAATATATTATAAGATTTTAGGAAATTTTATGATTAAGTGTTGCTTTATCTACAATAACAAAGCATCTCTACCTTAAAATATTTACTAAAGTGTAGGGCATATTCTATGATTCCCCAAGTTCTCAATTCAACAAATATTTATTTGTAACAGCATGTGAGAATTACAGACCTTTGGAATCTGAAGGGACCTCAGAGGCCATCAAGCATAAACTCTGCCTAAGAATCCCCTTGCAAGATTCCTGACACAGGGTCATTTACTCAGAGAGGAGAAACCCACTTACTGCTCCCCACTCCAAGCAGACAATTCCATATTTGCATAGCTTTCATCTTTAGAGGCAAGTAAGTGGTGCAGTAGATACAGTTGATTCCTGGAATCAGGAAGACCTGAGTTCAAAATCAACCATTCATTGGCTATGTGACCTTCAGTAAGTCACTTAACCTGTATGACTCAGTTTCCTCATCTGTAAAATGAGGATAATCAAAGCATCTACCTCTGGGTTGTTATAAGGATGAGATAATATTTGCAAAGCACTTTGTAAACTTTAAAGCCATATACAAATATTATAATGATTGTGATTATTATTATGATTTTCCTTACATTGAGCTGAAATTTGCCTCTGTACAACTTCACCCACTGATCATAGTTCTGTCCTCCAGGACCAAAATAATCTAATAACAAATAGTCTAATTCCTCTTCACTCTTCCACATCCCAATCCTTCAAAAACTCATAGATAGCTATCATGTCCTTCCTGAGTCTTGTCTTCTCTAGGCTAAATATCTCTAGTTTCTTCAGCTGATTCATAATCTTCATTGCCTTCATCTAAACATTCTTTGGCTTATCATAGGATGATAGGCTCAGAGATTTAAAAGTGGGAGGGACCTTAGAGGTCATCTAACCCAACCCTCTCATTTTACCGATGAGGTCACTGTCAGTATCTTTCAATGCCTTTTCATAATTCCCAGAACTGAGCATGCTATTGCAGATCTGAAATGACCAGGGCAGATCACAGTGGGAATATCGCTTCACTTGTCCTGGAGATGATGCCTCTTTGAACACAGTCCGAGGTCACATTTGCTATTTAGATGACCAGATCACAATGTGGACGTATGTTGAATTTGGAGTACATTAAAGCTTTCAGATCTTTTCCAAATCAATCAATAAACATTTGTTAAGTGCATACTAAGTGCCAGGAACTGTGTTGAGTTCTGGGGATACAAAAAAGAGGCAAAAAACAGTCCCCGTCCTGAAGGAGCTCACGATTCAAAGGGTAAATAGGAAATAATTAATAGAGGAAAGACACTAGGATTAAGAGGAGTTGAGAAAGTCTTCCTGTAAAAGATGAGATTTTAGTGGGGACTTAAAGGAATGAGTAGATATCTTACTCTGCCTTCTGTATCTGTGCTAACGAAGTTGATTTTTGGACCCCACATGTGAGACTTTACATTTAGCCCTAGTAAATCTCCTCTTCTCAGATTCAGCCCGACATTGTACCCTTCCCGGATCATTTTTCAATCCTCAATCTCTTCTCCACTGGGTTAACCGCTCATCTGGGACATCAGTTACCCCAGCGGAAATGGCGAGTCTGGGTTTTTTTGCATGACTCACAATGTTGGGTGGAGGAATGACTGTATGGCGTCTGCCTATGTCTTCCCTGTGTCATTCTCTGTGTTTTGGCCATTGTTTTAGGCTACATTTCTTTCACCACTTCCTTCTTTGACCCTATTGAAAAACTGACATGACCGAATGTGAAGGTCCAATAACATCTGCTAGTCGCAAAGGAAATCCAGGTGCCTGCCAGTATATTGTTCCATGGAGTCAGTCAAGGCAATGGCTCCAGTTCAAAGTTCAAAAGCATCACTGTGGCTTTTGAAGCTGGGACTAATCACTGGACAGGCTGCAGGGAAGGAGTTGATCTCACACAGACATCGCTCAGGTGGGGTCAACAGATAAATGGACTCATACTATTTTCAGAAAGCCAGGTCAGTCAAAAGGATGAGTGGAGAAAATTTCCTCTCCAAAGGATGGGAAATTTCTTTTCCACCTATCCAGAGAAAAGTTGAATTGAATTTGGCACAGCTGGTCATTCTTTTTCATTTCAAAGATGTGTTGGGTATGAAATCTTGCCCTTTTGATATAATTCTCCCTTCATTTTCCCTGACAAATCTTTTTGAATCACAGAATTTCAAAGTGAGGAGCTCAGGATCCATCTAGTCCCATTTGTACCAGAGCAAAAATCCCCTCTAGAATATCCCTGACCCAGGTGGCCATCCAGCCTTTGTTGGAAGATCTCAAATGAAGGGGAACCACTAGCTGCCAAGGCATCTCCGTCCGTTTGTGGGCAGCTCTAATTATTAGTGAGCTGTTGTTGTTGTTTAATTACATCCAACCTAAACCTGCTTCTCTGCAATTCCTACCCTTTGAGCCTTGTTCTACCCTTTGGAACCAAACAAGATTAGTCTAATCCCTCCGTCCCTTAGGAAACAACATAGGTTTCTCTAAGGAAGCAATTTTCTCATATTTAAAATTCCATTGCACATTAAGTAAAACCTTTTTAGCCCTCTGATTGAGCCACATCTCTGTATTTTAAGAATGTTGGCTTCAAATCTCACTAGATTGCATTTTTATTAGAAATTAACTTTTCTTTTTCTGAGAAATCAACCCATTTGAGAAGCAGCCTGGCATAGTGGCTAGTGTATTGGACTTAGCATTGAAGACCTTGGTTCAAATGTCCCCCCTGACAATTACTAGCTATTTGGCAGCTGAGGATTTGGGTTCAAATCTTGGCTCTGATACTTACTATACATGGGACCCTGGACAAATCACTTAACCAGTCTAGGCCTTGGTTTCCTCATCTGCAGAATGAGTATATTGGACTACATTTTCCCTAAAGCCCCTTTCAGCTCTAAATCTATCAGTCTTCTCCCTTCTGAGTTGGGTATTGACCCTGCAGTTATAACAACCATAAGGTGGACAATAGCAACGATGATTTGTGGTTACTATTGGGAAAATCTCTTCTCCCTTCTCCCCACACATCCTGCCCACCAGATCCTCCTTGGCTGAGGGGTGCTTGACACAATCCAATGGCTCTATATTCTGGGTCAGTGATTGGTGACTCAGCCCACTCCACCCACTTTTTATTTAAGTTGGGACAGAATGAGTTTATAGGATGAGTAGACATGAATGGGTTATAACACATGTAGCAGATTTCATTATATTATCTTCCCCCCACCTACACCCTAAGCGACACTTCTTCTAAACTTTTACTGTTATGACCATCCCCATCCTTCCAGTCACCCTGGTCCATAGTTTGATGTCATCCTTGATTTCTCATTTTCTACGATCCCACATATCCTCTCAAATGCCAAATCTTGTCATTTCTATGTCCAGACCTCTTGTATCTGTCCCCTTCTCAGTATTGACATGGCCACCACCCCATTTCATTCCCTCTCATCTGGATTAATGTAATATAACCTCCTAATTGGTATCCCTGACTACAGTTGCTCACTTCTATGATTCATCTGACACATAATTGCCACAGTAATTTTCCTAAATCATGTTTGACCATGTCATTCCTCTATTCAATAAACTCCAGTGATTTCCTATTGACTTTAGGATCTAATATAATTTTATCTTTATCTCATACTTTTTAAAGTTCCTATTTCTGTGTATTATAATGCACATGCTTATTGGTACAGTAATGCATGCATGCAACTTATGATAAATATACACATTTTGGAGGGTGCTCAAACATTTCTTACTGGTAGGGATATGTGATCAAAAAAGTTTGGAGACCACCTATCTAAGTTTGGCAAAAAGACTGAACTGTGCTTGCTGGGTAATTATCTGGTAAGGCTATGGAGTCTGAAGCACACTGACCGAACCATAGACCCCAAGTTGGAAGAACTTTACAAACCATTTAATCCAACACCATTATTTTACAGATGAGAAGGTCAAGGCCCAAAGCTATCAAATGATTTATATAAGGTCAAGCAAACAGTGCATGGCAAAGTTGAGATTTAAACCCAGATTCCTGGCCTTCAAATCTTGGATCTTTTTCTCTGAATCCCACGGCAGCTGTTTGCGATCAGTCTCCCTTTTACCAACTGTAGAAGTGTATCTGGACTACCCAGTCAGGGGAATCTGTCAGTGGTCTTACAAGCAAAAGGCCTGAGTTCGAGTCCTACTTCTGACACATATTGACTATGTGACTCAGAGCAAGCCATTTATGCTCTCTGTGATTCCAGAGAACTCTGGACTCTAAGTTACAAAGTAGTCATAAATCTATGTTGCTTATTTTGTCCATTTGTTTTGTATCTTACCTTGTTATTGGAGTTATTGTCTCGATTATCTGCTTTGCTGATTCTCTGGGGTTTTCTAAGTAAATTGTCACATTATCAACAAATTGGGACAGATTTTTCTCTGCTTTGCTTATATTTATGTGCTTAACTTCATTCTCCTGTCCTATTGTCACTGCTAGAATTTCTAGAACTATGCCAAACAGAAGTGGGGAAAGGAGGGATACTTGCTTTACTCTGGGATTTATTGAAAGTTTCTAGTGTTTCTTCATTGAAAATGGTATTAATTTTCTGTTTCAGTTATGTGCCTTTTATATTAAAAATGGCCCTTTTGTGCTTGTGTTTTGTTGGAGGGTGTGGGTTTTGCCAAAGGCCTTTTGTGAATCTGTTGATATAATCACAAGGTTTGGTATGTTTTTGTTTTTAATAAATGATGAATTCCCTTAATTATTTTCTTAATATCCAACTATCCTTAGATCTCTGGTACACGTCCAACTTTAAAATAGCAATTTTTAAAAAAATATTGCTGTAATCTTCTTGTGAGAATCTTGCTTGAAATTAGGATTAGAGTCTGAATTAGGGCATCAATATTAGTGATAGTGATCTATAAGTTCTATTCATTTTCTCTGTCCTTCTGGTTTAGGAATTAGGAGAAGATTGACTCATAAAAGAGCTTTGTAGAGTACTTTCTCAATTTTGAGGATAATTTAGGTTCTATGATTATTAATTTTTCTTTCAACATTTCTTATAATTCATCTATAACTCTGTCTGGATCAGGAATTTTAAAAAAATTCTTTTGTATCTAGTTCAATTTCCTTTTCTAAAATTGTGTTTTATTAATTTGGGTATTTTATATTTTGCAAATGATTTTGCTTTTAAAAAAATTCTCCATTTTACTGGCATATAAAATTGCAGTAGACTGATTTTATTCCGTAGTTTCTTCTCTGTGCAGATCTATATTGATAAGGTGAGTTTCTTTGCTAATCTGTCTTTATACCAATGAAATTATAGATATAGTATAATACCATATCCCTACTAGTAGAAGGCCCCCTTTTTCTGGTCATAGATTAAAATGCTTTTGTCTATGGTACTTTGTACGTGGGAGTTACTTTAAAAAATATTTATTTAGTTCAATTGAATCGTCCAACCTTGTGCCATTCTGCAGAGTTAACATAGAATGAAGACTGAGAAAAATACTGGATCATAATAAGATCAGAGATCCAAAGATGAAAGGGACCTTAAGTCACATTGATTCCACTCCCCTCCTTTATAGATAAGGAAACCGAAGACCAGAAAGAGGACAATGGCACCATGGCATAGTAGATTGGGTACTGGGCTTGGAGTCAGGAAAACTTGGTTTCAAATTTTGCCTCAGACATTTGTTAGTTATATGACCTTGAGCAAGTCACCCGACATCTAAGTGCCTCAGTTTACTTATCTTTAAAATTGAGGTGGCAGGAGTGTTTGGACTTAATGGCCTCTAAGGTCCCTCCTAGCTCCAAATCTGTGACCTTATGAGAAGGTTAAGGGATTTGCCCAAGATTACCCAGGCAGTAATTGGCAGACAGAGCCAGGTTTCCAAATCAAGTCCCTTGGCTCCAAGTTCAGCACTCTTTACACTACACTGTGCTCAGTTTCATAATGAGGTCAACGGAGACTTTGAAGAGAGCAATTCAGCAGAGCAATGGGGTCAGAAGCCAGTCTGCAGTGGGTAAAGTGAACCCAGTGTGCCTCTCCTTTTTACACTCATGGTATATTAGAGGGATAGGGTTAGAAAGAATTGAAGAAAGCAGCTAAAGAGAAGGGAGGTGGGAAAGAGCCAGGGGTCAGTTAATAAGCACAGTACAGTATTCTATACAGTACTGCCTAGTGTCCTGTTATGCAGAGAAATAAAGCCCACATTGCCTCACTCCAGAAGTGGCTGCTTGCCAATGACTGATGGAATGCTCCCTGAGGATTGTGAAAGAGCTTATAAACAACTGTTTGATGGATTTCATCTGACACTTTCCCTATGTGGCAAACCATTGCTGTGATCAGGACCATTCAATGGGCTTGCTCACTGCTCTTCAGCACCAATGGAGCATTCATTCATTCTGCCCAATGCTGACCAATAATTGAAAATACAAGCCTGTGCTCACTTAAAGATGGTTTTAAGCTATGGGCAAGGGCAATCTTTATTTAGAGAAGTAGTGCCTAGAGTGTTGGTCTTGGAGTCAAGAAGACCTAGTTTTCATTCTCATTGACATTTTTCTGCCTTTGTGACCCTGGACCATTCACGCAACCTCTTTGAGACTCAGTTTCCTCATCTCTAAAATGAGGCTCATGGCATCACGTTGAGGAGCAAACCAACTCCAGTAGTCAACAAGCATTTATGAAGTGCTTACTGTGTGCCAAACACTGTGCACTTTAGAAGGAAAATGTTATAAAAATGTGAGATATTCTTACTGTTGTTGTTATATACAGAATGCCAAACCAGAGGAATTCTTCTAGATCTAAATGCCATTTTAACTTGTTTCTCTCTCTCTCTCTCTCTCTCTCTCTCTCTCTCTCTCTCTCTCCTGCCCTTCATAATTCTCTAATTGTCAGTAATGTGACATGAATGAAAAACCCAAGAGACAGTTTCTGGGTAATTAATAATCATTTTATTAATTAGACTAGCTAATAATCAACAAACTGATGGTTGGTGGTTACTCTTGGTAACCAAAGGCCAAACCATGGAGAGACTGAAAGCTTTAATATACTGTTGGAAAAGGAAGTATCTTTGACAGGTGAAAATCAACCCTGATTGGTGGATATTTAATGAGGAGGTGGGGTAGGAGCCTTTAGCTTCTCCTGCTGAAAACATGGCTTGATCATGAGACTCCCCTGCCTCTAGCAATCCAGAAAGGATAATCCATCTTCATCCCCCCACCACCCTGGTTAGTTTTTTCCTTCATGAACTGGGTCACTCTAAATTCTAATGGAGGATTTCAAGGACAGTTGTTCTTCTTGAGGCAAGAACTCACCCGGAATGGATTCTGTTTATACTCCCCCCATCCTTGTTGGGTGGGTTCTGGCCCAAGATTGAGGAGTATGTTCTCTGAGGGTTAGAGGCAATTTTATCAATCAGCCATGTCCTTCAGAGACTGACCTTCTACAGGTCCTGGGCCTTGAATGAGGAAATAAAAAGCCTGGGATCCTAAGTAATAATTAATTATTAATAAAAATAATAACTTCTCTCAATGGTATTTTTCAGTCTTCTATGGGCTTGGAGGCTTAGAAGTAGGTAACCAGCTATTTTAGCTCTGTCATTTTATAGATGAGGAAATTGAGGCCCCAGGACATTATCCAATTTGCTCAAAGTCACACAAAAAAGTGAGCATCAGAAATAGGGTATTATGTTCTCCTTGACTTCATAAAAGCTCTGATTGTGTTAACCAGCTTCTTACAATGGATACTCTCTTTTCCCTCTGTTTCAGAGACATCACATTCAAGAAAAATAGATTTAGATCTGAAAAGGACCTGAGAGGTTGTTTAGTCACAAATGTACATTTGCCTAAAAGACTATTTTATGGAGAACTCACACAAGGCAAGAGCTCACATGGAGGTCAGAAGAAGAGACACTCCCAAAGTCTCTCTGAAGAACTTTGGAATGGATTGTGAGATATGGGAGATATTGGCACAGGGCCATCCAGCATGGTGTACCACATCAAAGAAGGCAATGTGCTCTCTGGGCAAAGTAGAATGGCAATAGCTCAAAAGAAGTGGGAGCTGTGTAAATTTAGAGACATCCCCACTCCAAATGTTCACGTGGACTGTTCATGCCCGACCTGTGGTAGAGCCTTTTGAGCTTGTATTGGTCTGATCAGCCATAGTTGGACACACTGTACATTGACTCCAACGTAGTAATGTCATTTTGGTCCTCTTTGAGAATGAAGAACAAAAACCGACTCATATATGGATAAGAACCCTGAGACCCATGGAAGTTCAGTGACTTAACCAAGGTCACACAGGTAGTATCAAAGCCATAATTTGGACGAAGATTCCTGGACTCTAAATCCGGAGTTCTTTCCATTGAACCATTTTGCCTCCGTCTCCTACCTATCTGACCACTCATTCTCATCTTCTTTCCTGGATTCTCATTAATCATTCCTGACTCCTCAGTGTTAGTGTTCTCAAAGGGTGTGCCCTAGACTTCCTTCCTTTCCCTTCTCTTCCCTCTTGGCAATATCAGAACTTCAGAATCTCATAATCAGGAAGAATCTCAAAAACCAGTTAGCTCTACCTCTACCTGACCAAGCAAGGGGTTACCCAATCTCTGCTTGAAGACTTTTAGTAAGAGGAAACTCACTGACTTCTACAACAGCTCATTCTGCTTTTGGAAAGCCCTAATTGTTAGGAAGGTTATCCCCACATCAAACCAAAATCTCCCCCTCTGCTATTTCTATTGTTCCTCATTTTACCCTGTGCAGCCAAGAAAAACAGATCAATTCCTTTCCCTCATGATGGTCCTCTACATCACTACAATGGCCTGCTCTCCACCCCTACTCCCACCCTCATGCTGAATCCTCTCTGCTTCAGGAGAAACATTCCCTCTTCCTTCAAAGGCTCTTCATCTGGCATGGTCTGTAGCCCCTCAGCTTTCCTCTGTACACTCTCCAGATTATCAATAACCTGCCCAAAATGTAGAGTTCATTCAAAACTGAACTCCAGATGGGGTCTGACTAGGGCAAAGCATACAAGGATGACTATGTCCCTCATTTGATTCAATTCAACAAACATTGAGTATCTCCATGTCCAGGGCTGGGTTCTGGGGATGCAGACAAAAGCAGAGCAAGTCCTGCCATCAGGAAATTTATGCTCTACTGTGGAAATAAGCGAATAAAAAGTATATGCCAAGTTATAAAAGTAACCTCAAGACTCAAAACTCGGATCGATGTAATAAGTAATCATGTTTCCAGAGAGCCCATAGTGAAGCATGTTGCCCACTTCCCGACGAGCCGATGGGCTCAGTGTACAGCCTGCCACGTGTTTTGGACGTGGCCAACGCAAGAAGACATTGTGCTTGATCACACGTATTTGTTAAAAGGCTTTCTTTTTTCTTTCCATTGAATGGGGTAGGTGGGAGGGAGAGAAAATAGATTTTTATTCATTGAAAAAAAATAGATCAAAGAAAAAGAGTGATAATAACTGAAGAGAATAAGGAAAGATATCCTGCAGCTGGTGATGCCTGAGCTGTGCTTTGGAGGAAGCTAGAGATTTGCAGAAGTCGAGATGATGAGAGAGTGCATTCCGGGCATGGGGCACACCCTGTGCAACGGCAGGGGGTGGAATATTACTCGCTGGAAACAGCTATCACAGGTCAGATTGACGGGTAGGAGAGGTCACGAAAGGGAAACAACAGCAGTCAGACCAAAGAGGCAGGTGGGAAGTCGATGTAAAACCTACCCCACAGGCCTGTTATTCGGATCAAAGGAGCCTTCAAATGCAAACCTTAAGATACTGTGTAATGATGGCTTATTATTGTGGAGGGCTCTAAGTGCCAGCCTGAGTTTGCTTTTTATTCCAGAGGCAATCAGGAGGCCATTGAAGATTTTTGCTTATGAGAATGGCATGGCCAGATTTGTGTTTTAGGAATGTCAGTTTGACAGTTCTGAAGGAGTGAAAGGGAGACAGAGGAGACTGGAGGCAGGAAAACCAATGAGGAGGAGGCTCAGCTGAGAGGTGATGAGGCCTTGAGCCAGAATTAAGGCTATGCGAGTAGAAAGAAGAGGACCGATACAGGAATCATTGTGGAGGGAGAATTGACAAGATCTGTTAGGTAATTAAATGTGGCAGGGGTGGTGAAGGAAAGGGAAGGGTCCAGCAGGGTGCCAGCATTTCAAACCTGTATGACCAGAAGGACAGGAATAGGAACATTTGGGAGACGGGTAGGTTCGAGGAGAAAGGTAACAACTTCTGTTCTGGCTCTGATGAGTGGAAGATACCTAAAAAACATCTAATTCCAAATACCCAATAAGCAATTGGTGATGTGTTCTGGAGCTCAGAGAGAGACTATAGTTCTGGACGTTCCAATTACCCACAATGCACCAGGCAGTGTGTGAGTCTCTAAGGACTAAATGATAAAAATGTAATTCTCTGTCCTCAAGAAGCTAATATTCTAACGTGGAGAAAGCTTGCGTGCCTACATGATAGATAGAGATGGAGATATAGATAGATGTATATATATATATATATATACATATATATATATACATATATATATATACATATATATATATGTATACACACACACACACACACACACACACACACACACACAAACCACCCACATATAAAGCATATACAAGGCACCCTTAAAGGGGGAGGCAGTATCATCTAAGGACACCAGGAAAGTCTTCAGGAGATTTCCTTGTATTGAGTCTTGAAGGAAACTAAAGATTCCAAGAGGTAGAGGGGAGAAGGAAGGGAGATTGTTCCAGGCATGAGGTGACAACCAATCTTGGAATCATCCATGGAGGGTTGATAATTGACCCTATGGGACCTGATAAGATCATCAAAAGGAGTATGGAGCTAGAGGCAAAGAGAAGAAACCCCAAGGCAGAGACTTGGCTACAATCAGGGCAGTATTTGAATGATGATCTAGCAAAGGAGACAGAGGAGGAGCCATCAGACAGGTAGGAGGAGGACCAAGAGAGAGCAGTGTCATGAAAACCCAGAGAGAAGACATAGGTTTGAAAGCCGCAGAGAGGTCAAGAAGGATGAGGATCTAGAAAAAGGATCCCAGCACACTTAATTAAATTACTTAATTAAATGTCAAATGTATGTCTGGTTGTTGACATTAACATTAGTATTAGGTCACTTCATGTTGGAATGGGGCCATACTCTTTTTAACAACAGTAGGGGAGTCCTTTGCATAATCAGCAAGTATTTTACATTTATTTCCATCTCAGTGGCTTTTATAAGGCAGGTAGGACAGAGTAGTAGAACGTGTTTGGAGTCGGAGACCTTGGGTGGCCACTGACTAGTAGTTTGGGAAAATCTTGGGAAAATCCTTTTTCTCTGCTCTATGCTTCCCACCTCTGTGACTTTACGCAGGTGTTCCCTCGGGCTGGTAATGCACTCCTTCCTTGCCTCTGACTCTTCAAAATTTTCTTTTCTTGTAAGTCTCAGTGTAGGGACTATCTACTCATTGAGGCCTTCCCCAGCTCCTCTAAATGGTCAGTGTCTCTTTCCTTCCTCCTCGAATTTCTTTGTATTTCTTTATCTGTTTTAATGCTGGATTCCTCTTCCTAACCCTCATCAAAGAGATGCAACTCAGCCATGTGCTGGTAAAGAGTCTTCAGAAAAAAAGTAAATGTATGCAAGACACACTTTTAACTTTAATCTGCATCTTTATCTCTTCCTCAACAAAATAATCAAATCCTGATTTATGGCAGGGGAGAGGGTTGGTTTTTTTCTTTTTTTTTTCTTTTTTTTTCTGTTGCCAATTTCTAAGGTGTAAATGTTCACATGGGCAGCTAGGTGGCGCAGTGGATAGAGCACTGGGCTTAGAATCAGAAAAACTCACCTTCCTGAGTTCAAATCCAGCCTCAGACTGTCAAATGAGCTGGAGAAGGAAATGGCAAACCAGTATCTCTTCCAAGAAAACACCAAATGGGGTCATGGAGAGTTGGATGCTATGGAAATAACTCAACAACAAAAAACGTTCACACTGAAAATGTTACAATCAACTGCCTCCAGCAGATCCCTGAATGTAAACCCCTTGAGGGAAGAGCCTTCCTAACACTTAATCACAGTGTATGAAACTTGCTGGGCAATTAATAAATGTTTGTAGGATTGACTTGAATTTATGGTAACTTTATTTGATGCCTTAGAATTTAGAGGGATTTGGAAAAGCATGGCTTGTATGCTCAAAGTCTCTCACAAGAGAGGGCCCAGGAAGGAAGGCTTTGAACAAAGCCGTCTTCTCTCTTGACAAATTTCCTCTTGGCAAGCGGAGGCATATATGTTCATTCTTTTCAATAAGAAACATTGAAGCATCTAATCATAATAATGCTTAATTATAGTTGCCAGAGGGAGCTTCGAGGTTTACAAAGCACTTTATAACCAGTTTAATTTTAGGGAATTTCACAGTTGGAAGGAGCCTCAGGACCCATCTAGTCCGACTGAAATCTTTTTAAAATCCCCATGATAATACAGTAGAGAAGCAGTCATCTAGCCTTTGTTTGCATTCCTCCACTGATGGGGGACACACTATCTCTCCAGGTAGAGCAGCCCATTGCACTTTGGAACAGCTCTCGTTGTTAGGAAGGTCTCCTCATTATTCCTTATTTTTCCTTATGAGGTCGAGAGAGATGAATCTAATCTCTCCTTCACGTGACAGCTCTTCAAATATTCCCAAGACAACTTTCATGTTTCTACGGATTCTCCTCTTCTCCAGGCTCAACATCTCCAGTTCCTTCTAGCACTCCTCATATGACATGGACTCATGGTACTTCATCATGTTGATAGCCATCCCCTCCTCTGGACATTCTCCATCTTATAGATGTCCTTCAATTGTGCTGCCCAGAATCAATCAGAGATGAGATGTGAGAAGGACAGAGGACAATTAGGACAGTCATTACCTTGGTCCTGGATACTAGCCCCTCTTGATATTCTCCAGTTGTTCCCCACTCATGGAATGCTCTTCCTCCTCAACTCCACCTGCTGATTTTCTTGGCTTCTTTCAAGTGTCAACTAAAATTCTATCTTGTCTTTTCCAACCCTTCTTTATTCTGGGACCTTCCTTCTGTCAATTATTTCCTACTTATCCTGCATGTACCTTGTTTGTATATATTTGTTTTCATGCTTTCTCCTCTATTAGATTATAAGCTCTTTGAGGGCAAGGACTATCTTTTGCCTCTTTTTGTACCCCCAGTGCTCAGCACAGTGCCTGGCACATAGTAGATGCTTGCTAAATGTTTATTGATTGATATGATCCTCACACAAAACTTTTGAGGTAGATGCTATATTATAATATGTAATATATATAGTATATAATATATAGCATATATGATACATAGTATGCTCTATGGTATATACACTAGACATAGTATATATAACATATATTATACTATATCTACTAACCATAACATATTATACTATATAATAATGCTATAATATATAATATATGTTATTCCCATTTTACAATTTAAAAAACTGAAGTTCAGAGGTTGTGTCTTGTCCATGCTTGAGCATTTAATATCACAGAATGTCAGAGCTGGAAGAGATTTCAGATGCCATTTAGTCTTAACCCTACCTGAAGAAGAATCCTCTCTATTTCCATACCTGACCAGTGGTCACCCAGGATCTGGCTGATGACCTCCAGGGAGGGGGAACCCACCACCTACTGAGGCAAACCATTCGACTTTGGGAGAGCGCTATCAGGAAGACTTTTCTTACCTCAAACCTACATCTGTCCCTCTGTAGCTTCCTTCCTTGGCTCCTGGTTCTGCCCTGTGGGACCAGGCAGAGTGAGACTAATGATCCCTCTTCCAACCTGGGGGCATGACTTCTGACCCATACATGGGCTGCGCTAATGCTTGTTTCCTCTCTGCCAAAAGGATGGAAACGTTTTACCAGGAAGCTAAGCTCCATCCCAACATCCTCTCTCTGTGCCTATTTCCACCTCTGCCCAGGCGTTTCCAAATATCATAAATCTTCTGATATGACACATGCAGAACTTCATAGAAATTCCAGTCATGGGACTGAAAGGCTTGATGTTCAAGGACCACCAAGAAGAAAATGATCTATAGACATTTCAGTTGGAAAACAAAACAAAACATTGACCTGGACGGGGAGGGTCTGTTTGAAGAAATACTCCCTCAGGAGGCAAAACCACAGGACCCCAGGATTTCAGAGCTTGTGGGGACTCATGGCCCCCTAGTCCAAATCACACCTAGACAAGAATCCTCTCTACACACTGGTCATCTAGCCTGTGTTTGATGAGCTCTAGAGAGGACAACTTCCCTGACTCCCAAGGCAACCCACTTGGTTTTGGAGTGTTTCTCATAGTCAGGGTGTTTTCCTTTATATCCAACCTAAATTCACCTCTTCCCAACTTCTATTGGTTGTTTCAAGTTCTGCCCTCTGGGGCTAAATAGAAAGAAGTCTTATTATCCTTCTACATGACAAATCTTTCAAATATTTGAAGAGGTTCATCATGTCTCTCTCTCTAATCTAGGTTCCCCCACTATAATCCTCAGTCTCCTCTTCCCCAAGCCAGATACCCTTAGTTCCTTCCACTATTTATCATATGTTATAGAATTAAGGGTCTTCAATCAAGCAATGTCCTTCTCTAAGACTCTCCAGCTTTTCAATGGTCTTCCTAAATTGTGGTTCCCAGAATGAAACTATCTAACTATCTATCTATCTATCTATCTATCTATCTATCTATCTATCTATCTATCTATCTGTCTGTCTATCTATCCACATATACACATACATATATACATGGTATACACATACAAACATATATACATACACACACGGTAGAGTCAAGGGCATAGTAGGAGAGTTCGCATTTAGAACCCAAGACTTATATCTCCCAACTTTCTGTGGATGCCTACTCAATAACAAATAAGTAAACCTTGTCCACACTAATATTTTGATTGAATAAATTGAGATGAAAGTGTAATTGAGGATAGAGGACCTACTATAGTAGGTGGTGCCAGAGAGGTCAAGTAGTTCATGGAGCTATGGAAGTTCACTTCTTGCTATGATTTAGAAAGCCAGTCAATTTAATAAGCAATAGGGGCCTACTATGAGCTAAGCAAACAAAATAGTCTGTGTCCTAAAGTATGTTACATTTTATTGAGAGGAAATATATAGTCTGCCTGGGCCATCTTTTCACCAGAGATGTAAATAGGGCAGAACAACTGGGGCTTTGACCCAGGTAATGAAATTTGGGAGGTACTGATGTCACTGGCATGGTTATAGAAACATTGAGCCTTGTGCCTTAGCTAGCAAAAACTGTCAGTCAAAATAGCAAACTTGCACATTAAGTGCTTCTGACTTCTCCACCAAATGAAGAGGTACCCAAATTGCTATCATCCTCTTCTCTCTTTTGATCGTCACGAATACGGATTCTGGCCCACATCCTGGAACATTGTTGGGTTGGTAGGTCATGATTCAAAACTTCCCACTTACCTTGCTTCCTTTGCTCAGTGGAGAGAGAACTAGATCATAGGCTTAGTGAAATATCCTTTGGGGGTATTTTTGGCTTCTTACAGGCATGTAAGCTCATCCCATTCCATGATTACAAATGGTCAATTTGGGACCTCAAATCACCATGGCAAATTTTAATGCAATTCATAATTTCATTCTGGAATGTTCCCAAGGGTGACTCCCCCCACCCCAAACTCCATGGAGATTCCCAATAAATACACCAACTCTCTATTATACATAACTATCTGCTTTATTTGAAACTGTCTACACTGCATTAAACAGTGTTAAGAAACCCACTGTCCTGTCCCAGCAGGCACTGGGTCCAGTGTATAATTTGAGATAGACTCTTTTATTTTTTTCATAGAGTGGGGAAGAGGAAAAGAAAGGAGAAGTGATAGGAAACAAAAATTTTAAGGGAATGGTTATAAATCACTAACCAGAAATTTGAAGGGGGGGGGAAGGGGAGATAAAAGACATGGTGTTTATAAATTCTTTCAATCACACTTTATTAGACCGTCTGCTTCCATCTCTTGTGTGTTTAATTTGTAATATGGTGCTGATGGGTAGCTTCACCCTAGAGTAGATTATATAAAATAACATCCAAACGTTGATATAAGACAAGAAACCCAGGAGAACAAGCTGTATTTCTCAGGTAATGGCTTCCCGTCCTATACCAATTCATTGGACAATTTGAAAGAACTTAGGTCTGAAACTATATCCAGTCATTCCAGGATATGTGTCAATGAATGATGATGCCTTTTGAAAAAAAAAATAACTCAATGGACATTCAGTAAAGGGCGTGCTGCATTTGACACTACTGGGATGATGAGCTAATAATGAGGAATAATGAGATAATCAGGAAATTTGACTCACTTCTCAATATGTGAAGTCAACGAATGAAGAACTGGAAAAGTTTTTGAGTCATATGTGCTTTAAAACCTTACTGCTGTTTAAAAATTTAACTCTAGCTACATTCGTTTTCCATTTCATACATCTCTCCAATGTGACAAAGGTTAAGGAGGCAAATAAATGCAGGAAAACTGACACGTTCTGCTACTTGCAGTGTATCCCAGTACAAGGGTCCTTCATGATTTAGAGATATGTAGCAAAATGCTTTTAAGCCTGAGTCATGTTAGCTGCTGGCAGCTTTGTGGCTGCAATGTATGATCTAGCCCAGCAGGGCCACATGCTAAGGATCAGAGGGGTTATAGTGATGTGGTATTGGCAGCCAATCAGAAACCAACCTTCCTTTAAGTAGAGGACCACCCTGGACCCATTCACTTCAAAACATGCAGAGATGGGAGGCTGTCAGCTCAAAACATTGAGTCAACAAGTCCTTTCTGGAGAAATTTTTTAAGCAGCCCAGGAGGCCTTGGTGGGGGGAGGGGAGGACTTGTCTTCCCAGAATCATGGATTTCCTGTTTACTATCTCCAATGGTTGACTCCATGAGGGAGTCTTTGAAGTATTTTATCCCAATCAACTAGAAACAGCTGTTCACTACATCACAAAGGCTTAGGACGCTTTTTGATCACTGCTCATTCCAAATTCTAAGGAAAAAGGAGCCTAAGGTCTTGCGCACCTCAGCCCATCAGAGTATGTGAAGCTATCTCCTGGAACAGCATGGTACAGTGGAAAGAGTCCTTAATTTGGAATCAGAAGACTTGGGTTCAAATCCTACCACTGTCACTTACTGCCTGTGCGACCTTGAGTTAAGTCCTTTTACCTCTCTGGCCTCAGTTTCTTCACTATAAAAGGAAGGGCTTGGGCTAGGTAACCTCTAATGATGATTGCTGACATTTCTAAGGTTTGCAAAATGTTTTGCATATATTGTCTATCTGATCCTCACAACCTTAGGTGATGACATAGGTAAGTGTCAGCTTGGGAAATTCACTTGATCTCAGTTCTCTCATCTGTAAAATGATGAGTTGGACTAGGTGACCTCTATGCCCCTCCTTTCTAAGGCTATGACTCTGTTCTCCCATTTTAATAAGGGAACTAAGGTTGAGAAAGGTGAAGTGCTTTGCCCACAGTCACATAGCCAGTAAGTATTGGAGGCAAGGTATAAACACAAGGCTCTATCCCCTCTGCCCCAATGGCCCTTACAAATGTCCCCCCCTCCCCAGTTCTAGAATTATGACCCTCTGACCCATTTAACAGCAGTACAAGCTGAGTAGAGTGAATGCCAATATTTCCACATTCCTTTTTGCTTTCAATAGCAACTGAGCACATTAAGAGCGTTCCAATACCATTGGGATTCTGTTGCTGCCATTTTGGTTGCATATGGGCTCACTGGTCATTGTTTCCTTGTTTCCTATCCACTGTTAGACATTTTTTGAGTCATGTCACCTACTTTTACAATGTGTATATATAAAAATAAAAAAAATGATTGAAAAATAACATAGGTTCAGAGTCACAGGCTGGAGGAGCCTTCTCATTTTCAGCTCAGGAACCCCTGGGAGAGTTTCAGGATCACCATGGATTTCGAACTGGGGGAGCAGCTCTTCCACAGATCATCTTCTCACATGGGTATGGGAAGCTAAAATAGGAGCTCTCTTTAAAAAATAAAACAGTTGGCAGAAGGACATGATTCTCCAGTCATCTATGGCCTGTGGGAAAATAAGAAAAAGGAGATGGTCAATTAATTTGTTTGACTGATTGTTGGCATACCAACTACCTATAAATAGAGGGTTGGACTCAGAGTCAGAAAGACTGGGGTTCAAATATTGCCTCTGATGGTTGCTAGCTTAGTGACTCTGGGCAAGTCACTTACCTTCCCTAGGCTTCAGTTTCTTTATCTGCAAAATGAGGAGGTTTGACTAGATTACCCATATGGTCTCTTCCAGTTGTAAATCCACAGTTTTATAATCCACGTGGTCTTTTCCCTCACTAAGTACTTGTGGTCTGATACGGTGCTCCCCTCCCCTTATTTCTAGTGCCTGATCTTATACACAACTAGAGAGGGGTTTCCAGGCACCCAAAAGAGTAAATTCAGAAGAAACTTGGGCAGCTAGGTAGCATGGTGGATAGAGTGCCAGGCCTGGAGTCAAGACCCGAGTTCAAATCCTGCAGACACTTACTAGCTATGTGAGCCTGGACAAGCCACTTTACCTCTGTTTACCTTAGTCTTCTCATCTGTAAAACAGGGATAATAATAGCACCTACTTCTGAGAGTTATTGAGAGGATTAAATGACATAATAGTTGTATAGCACTTTGCACAGTGTCTGGCACATAGCAAGCACTATATAAATGTTAGTTGTCATTATTATTATTTTTTTTTTTGAACAGCTAGAAGGTACAATAGATAGAGTGCTGGGCCTGGAGTCAGGAAGACTCCTCTTCCTGAGTTCAAATCTGGCCTCAGACATTTACCAGCTGTGTGACCCTGTACAAGTCACTGAACCCTATTTGCCTCAGTTGCCTCCTCTGTAAAATGAGTTGGGGAGGGAAATGATAAACCACTTCAGCATCTGTGCCAAGAAAACTTCAAATGGGATCATGACGAGTAGGACATGACTGAAACAATGGAAAAGATAGGTAGGTAGGTGCTGGAATGAGTTCTTAAGCTAATTAATTGTCAAAGTTTCAGTGTGAGATCTTACATCTCAGAAATCCAGAAATGGCTACAAATCAGGGCTTGATTTATTGTTTTGTTGATTTCTAAACTTAAGAAAGTGTTAATAATGTAGATTAAATTTAAAAGTGTGTGTGCATACATCCCCCCCCACCAGGTCCCCCCTCCAGAGAGCCTGGCTGTTCAACATTTATCAGCATAGTGCTGCACTGCTCCATAAGTAACGCTTGAGCTCAGGAAGAGTTCAGTGGAAGGCTCAGGGAACGAAGCAACCACCAGATTGCAGGCCTGGTGCCTATAGAGCAGTAGCAATGATACTAACTGGCACTCACACAGTGCTTTAAGGTTTGCAAAGTACTTTCTATCCATTATCTCGTTTAAGCCTAACAACACTTCTGTATTTAAGTGGCACATAGATGCACCCTAATTCCTTTCAAGTTTTAGCTTGAAGCAGGATCTCAAAATTGAACAAGCATTCAATGCATGCTCACAAAATGCCCATGTCCTGAACTAAATCTCTTCCTAGATATTTAGAATGACTGCATATACCTTCTAATATTAGCAAATTCAAACACAGCCCAGTGGGAGACAGAGAGATGGTTCAGATGACCTCCAAACACTACTGATAGGAATAATGATGATGATGATGATGATGATGATAATGACTGATATCTATTTTGCACTTTAAAGTTTTCAAAATAATCACATATAGATAATTTGATTTTCTCTTCATAGCAACCCTCTGAGGTAAGAAAAATTACTAAAGGCCTTATTGTCCCCATTTTATAGATTAGAAAACCAAGGCTTGGAGAAGCTAAGGGATTTGCTCAAGGTCATATAACTAGGAATTCTCAGGGACTGGATGTAAAAGCAAGTCTCTTCCAAGTCCAAGCCCAGTGTTCTTTCTACTGCAGCTCAAGGGTCTCCTGAAAACCACACTAATCATGCATGTATCATGTCAGTGTATAGGTATTTTACTTACGAGTACCTGCCCGACATTTTCCTCACGACTGCAATGACGATTCCAGCAATGATACCAATGGCGATCACGATTCCCAAAATGATTCCCACCAATGCTACAGTCTCCAAGCCTCCTAATATAGAGAAAGAGAAGCAAGAAAGAAGCAATATTGGTATTTCTTCCAAAAAGAGATGGAGAAGGGTAACACCCATGCACTAGGAGTAGTATCTCTACTTTGAGTCAACATTCTAGTCTGAAGTGTGGATGGATTTGTACTAAGCTACATATAGAAGGATGGTTGGTTTACAGGTGGCCCCAGATAATCATAGCAGCAAATTTCCAAAATGTATTATTGTCCTCTCATCACCCATGGATGGATTTAGAATTGGGGCATGATATAATGGCTGACCTTGAGCTATTCTAAACTATCTGGGTACAAACAAGATCCTTATGAAATAGGCTTTTGTCTATTGAGCTTAAGAACATCTTAACATTGCTATTAATTATTAGGAAGAGTTTTAATAGGGCTATTAAGATAATCATGATTTTCTAGTAACCATAAGTTGCCATCTTGGGCATTAAAAGCTGTTTCCCATCTGGCTTCAGTCTAGCCTTCCAGATTTATTTCACATTATTCCCCTTTATACCCACTCTCCTTTCCAGCCAAATGGCTCTACCTGCTGTTCTCCAAACTAAACACTCCCTCCTCATCTCTGGTTTCTGTACCTTTGCTCAGGTCAACCCCATGTCTAGAACGAACTCTGTCCTCACCTCAATCTCCTAGAATTCTGAGCTTATTTTAAGGTTCATCTGCAGTACCAGCTCCTATAGGAAACCCTTTTCGGTCTTTAGTAGTCTTTTTTCTCTTGAAATGACTTTGCATTTACCTATCTGAGCAAATGTTGCATCCCACAATAGAATGCAAGCTCCTTGAGGACAGGTCTCTTTTTTTGTTGGTGTTTGTAGCTTACCATACTTAGCACAAAGTCTTGAACAAGTACAAAGTCTTAAACTGCTTGACTAGCCCTCAATGGATTGGTTTGAATTGAATTACTGAATTCACAACTGAGAGATTTAAAAAATCTCCCAATCTGTCTTCTGATTAAAAAGCAAACTACCCAGAATTTGCTTTATTTCTTTTCCCCCATTTAATTGAGCTTTCTTTCAAAGTTTAAAACTCTCGTCCTGCAGGTGCTCTAAAGCTTAGGAATACAGTTGATGACAAGTGGATGTCTTTGGGTAACTCATTCTAGCCTACCTTTCTCAGTTGCTGTCTTTGTCTCTCCACCCACTTTCTCTGTAAAGAGAGAGATGTAACAACAGAATGATGTTAGAAAGTTTAGTAACTGGGATTTAATCATGATTAGAGGGGAAATTGCTTCAGATAGACTGCAGATTAGGTAGGAGACAACAAAGACAGGAGCAAGAGACTTTGCTAAGAAAAACACAACGAAAATTTTAGAAGTACGTTAACATTCATTATTGGTCTTAATTATTAATGTTTTGAATGTTTTTAAGATTTATAGTTGGAATAAACCTTAGAACCTGGGAAGGACATTAGAATGTGAATGTCAGAGCTAAAAGGACCTTTAGAACATATAACGACAAAGGTAGAAAGGACGCTCAAACATGAAATGTTAGACTTGGGACATCCCCTCGACCATGAAACATTAGAACTTAGAAGGGACTTTAGAATACATAATATCAAAGATGGAAGGAACCTAAAAATACAGAATATTATAACATAGAGCGTCAGAACTTGAAGGGACTTTAGAAAACAGAATATCAAAACTGTTCTATCTTAAAACATAAAATATCCCAGCAGGGAGGAGCTAAGAGATTAACTAGCTTAATCCCTCCATTTTCCTCTTTTAAGGTACCTTTTTAAAAGTTGATAACCCTTTAACTTATGATATCTTGTTTATTCTCAACTGTTTTAGAAGGTAGGACAATCAACCTAGCAGATATTCTATTGTTTGGGTTTTTTTAGAACTGAGGAAAAAAAAGACACAGAAGTGATCGTCAATTTCCCAAGATCATACAATATCATTGGTAAATAGGACCTAGAAACTAGGTCACCTAGGACTTATCACTACTAAACATAAAGAGTTAGTATCACTAATAGAATTCCCACTGTTTGAGGTACTAAGTCCTAAGCTTTTGTAGTGGGAGATAAGGGAAACAGATGAGGAAATCTAATCCCTCTCCTTGAGATGTTTAATGTAATAACTGACATCTAAACAAAAACATTCAGTTTCCAAAGAATTACTTGCATTTTCTTGTTTAAGCCTTTTAACCATGCTGTATAAAGTCCTATGAGTATTATAGTCCCCATTTTACAGAAAGGGAAACTGAGGGAGGCTAAGAGAGGTTAAGAGATTTGTCCGTGGTCTTACAGCTGGTTACTGTCAGAGATAAGATTAAAACCTAGGTTTTTCTGACCTTTGTCTCTCTATCTCCATTAGGCAGCTCGATGGCACAATGGACAGAGTCCTAGGTCTGGACTCAAGAAGAACTGAGTTCAAATTTCTCCTCAGACATTTACTATCCATGTGACCCTGGACAAGTCACTAAACATATTTTTTCTATTAATTAATGAATTAATTAAAATTTCATATTTAACATTCACTCTCATAAGATTTTGAGTTCCAAAATTTCAATCCCCCCTTTCTTTTCCCCCTCCCCAAGATGGCAAGCAATCTGATATAGGTTATATGTACAATCATATTAAACATATTTCCACATTAGTCATGTTGCGAAAGAAGAATCAGAACAAAAGGGGAAAACTACGAGAAAGGAAAAAAAACAAAACAAAACAAAAAAAAGAAGATAGTATGCTTTGATCTGCATTCAGACTCCATAGTGATTTCTCTGGATGTGGATAGCATTTTCCTTCATGAGTCTTTTGGAGTTGTCTTAGATCCTTGCATTGCTGAAAAGAGCTGTCTGTCGAAGTCAGTCATTGCACAGTGAGTCTGTTACTGTGTACAATGTTCTACTGCTTTTGCTCAATTCACTCAGCATCAGTTCATGTAAGTCTTTCCAGGTTGTTCTGAAATCTGCCTGCTCATCATTTCTTATGGAACAATAGCATTCCATTACATTCATATGCCACAACTTGTGTAGTCATCCCCCAATTGGTGGGTGTCCCCCCAATGTCCAATTCTTTGCCACCACAGAAAGAGCTGCTGTAAATATTTTTGTACATGTAGGTCCTCTTCCCTTTTTTGTGGTCTCTTTGGGATACAGACCTAGCAGTGGTATTGCTGGGTTCAGAGGGTATGCACAGCTTTATAGTCCTGTGGGCATAGTCCCAAATTGCTCTCCAGAATGGTTGGTTCAGTACACAACTCCACCAACAATGCATTAGTATTCCAATTTTCCCACATCTTCTCCAATATTTATCATTTTCCTGTTTTGTCATGTTAGCCAATCTGATGATTTGCATTTCTCTAATCAGTAGTGATTTAGAGCATTTCTCGTATGTGTAGTTTTATTATTCATTATTATATATGCTATACATATAGCATTATTATTCATTATAGGTAGCATTCATTTCTACATCTGAAAACTGTCTGTTCATATCCTTTGACTATTTATCAACTGGGGAATGAAGTCACTTAACTTCTACCTGCCTTGCTTTCCTCATATGTAAATGGGGATGATACTAGCACCTGCCTCATAGAGTTTTATTTTGAGGATAAAATGGATAATACTTGTAAAGTACTTCATAAATTTTAAAGTGCTACGTAAGTGATTGGGCTGGTAGGTGGAGCAGTGGATAGAATGCCAGGCCTGGAGACAGGAACATCTAAGTCCAAATCTAGCCTCAGATATTAGCTTTGTGACCCTGGGTAAGTCACTCAACACTGTTTTCTCCTGTTCCTCATCTGTGCGATGAGCTGGAGAAGGAAATGACATACCACTCTGGTGTATTTGCCAAGAAAATCCCAATGGGATCCCAAAGAATTGGAATAGAGTAAAATGACCAAACAACAATAACATCTGCTACA
The DNA here is from genome assembly GCF_003287225.1 of Phascolarctos cinereus. Lineage (NCBI taxonomy): Eukaryota > Metazoa > Chordata > Mammalia > Diprotodontia > Phascolarctidae > Phascolarctos > Phascolarctos cinereus. Next base: position 387,917,542 of record NW_027556098.1, read on the forward strand.
TACAGTGCCAAGTGCTGGAGATATAAAGAAATGGCCAACCACTCCCGCATCTGGGCCAAGAATATCCCAGTGGGATCACAAAGAGTCAAACATGACTGAAACGACTGAACAGCAACACCATGTAAATGGCAGCTAGCCATTATTAGATTGCATTTGCAGTCTTAGAGGACTGACTGAGGCTCAAGGTCGTTAGTGATTTACCCAAGGTCATACAACTGCTTAGAGGCAGGATTTCTATCTAAGTCTTCCAAGTTCAGTATTCTATCCAATGGAGATACTCTTTTGGACTAATCAACGATTTCTGAAAGAGGTAAAAGCTTTCCTGTGCTGCCTACTTCCTGAGCAAAGATGCTCAAACTCCACTTAAACTGAAAATTCTCTAGCTTATCTCTTGCTGGATTTTGTTTTCTAATCAGGTTGGTCATTCTCTCTTTTAGTTTCTCCTTGATCTCATCATGTAGTAAGTCCTTAACATCTCAGTGGGATGAGTTTTCACATTATTTGCAGATGGGGGAAACAGATTCACCAAGACAGGGTTTCTGCTTTCTATGAGCCAATGTAAATCCATGAATTTGGTTCCTGCTGCCTATAGGAAATGGAAAGTAAGGATCCTTTAGATTTTGGCTGTCTACACATGGATGGCAGCAGACTTATTCCCCCTAGAATCTTCAGTTGGCCTGAGGAGGTGTGGTCTATCTGAACAGAGACCCTGCAGTATCATTAATTCCATTCATACTTGAGTGAAGATGGTCTGTGGCCAATCAACATTAAAGATTGGAGTCAAAATGGGTCAACCTCCATGGCTGCCCTGGAACACACACCTTCTTCAATTCCTCCTCTCAAAAGACCCCAGTTCCCTTTAGGGTTCAGCCCATGTGCCATCCCCTGCAGAGCAGTGGATCATGCCAGATTTGAAATGAAGAAGACCTGGGTTCAAATCTCAGTTTCTGACACTAGTTGTGTGGCCACGGAGAAGTTGCAACCACTCTGAACTTCAATTTCCTAAACTATAAAATGGGTATAAATAGTATCTGTAGTTCCAACTTCCCAAGGCTGTTGAGAGGCTCAAATGGGACAATACACGTAAAGGGCTTTGTAGACTTTAAAGCTCTATATAAAGGCCAGTCACATTTTTTTTTCCCAGGAAGCCTTTCCTGAGATAGCCTACCTCAAGTTGGCAGTGTTGTCTCTTTCCTCATATTGTTATACTTTTTGAACTGTGATTTCATTGGTCTGTCCAAGAATTGGCAAACTACTGCCCACAGGGCAAATCTACCCTATCTCTTTAAGAATGTTTTTTATATTTTAAAATAAAGTTTTATGTTATTTATTGGTTGGTTTAACCATTCTTAACTCCCAAACAAAAAGAGGAGATGAATGGATTTGGCCCTCAAACCACAGGATAGTTTGCTGACCCCTAGTCTAGGGAATTTCCAGTGAGAAAATTTCTACCAACAGAAGAGAAAAATCGGTTGGGGTGGGGAGGATCATTGGACTAGACAGGCACTGAGGTCCTTTCCAATTCTAAAACTATAATCTCAAGATCCTATAACTTTGGTTCCATTCTCAGTTCTACCATTTTGTAACTGAGACCGTGGGAAAAATCACAGTATGTGATTTGGTGCTATGAGAAAAAACCACTAGCTCTGGAATCAGAGGATCAGGGTTCAAAGACCAGCTTCTTATTACTTGTACGACCTTGGACAAATCATTTAACCTCTCTGAGCCTCAGTTTCCTCATCTGTAAAACAAGACGGTTGGACTAGATGACCTTGAAGGTCTCTTCCAATTCTTATTCTAGGATTATTGGGCTTTAGTTTGCTCCTCTATAAAATGGAGATGATCAACCTCATCTATTGATGAGCACCTACTATGTGCCAGGCACTTGGATTTATACTTTCTTAACACCTGAATAGCCTACCTCACAGGGTTGTAGCGAAGAGCAAATGGTGGGAGGCAAAGTTTTGCAAATGAGGAACCTGATGTCTATCCCACTGGAATAATGATAGGGATATTTTGGTTTTGTCTTTGTGTGCCTAGGACCTAGCAAAATGTCTTATACATTATTGTCATTGCTCAGTCATTTCAGTTGTGTCCAACTCTTTGTGACCTCATTTTGGAATTTTCTTAGCAAAGAAACTGGAGTGGACTGCCATTTCCTTCTCCCGATCATTTTCCAGATGAGGAAACTGAGGCAAACAGGGTGAAACAGGGTCACACAGCCAGTAAATGTCTAGGGCCAGATTTGACATCAGGTTTTCCTGACTCCAGGTCTGGTGCTCTGTCCATTGTACCACTTGGCTTCCCTTTACATATTATAGTAAGTACATAATTGAAGTTTTATAGCAAGTACATAATTGACATTATTTTTTTAAACAAATAAACTAGTCTCTTACCACTGGGATGGTCAGTTATAACCCTGGAGTCCGTGGAGTTCTCTCTGCTGTGGACTGTGGGCTCTGGAGTGGGTTTGTCATCGGCTCCTGTGGTATGGTGGGGTCTTATGGTTCTTGGGGGCAGCTATGGAGCAGGTGGGAAAACCAGGAAAAAAGCCAGTAAGCAGCCTCACAGAAGGATGAAGGACACTTGTTTGTACTACTTTTCGTGCCTGGGGACTGAGTTCCACTGACTGTACCACCTCAGCCAGAATTTTCAATAGCATTTATCATCTGTATCACACATCTGCCTCTGGGTGGGTCACAGTTCTAACAAAAGAACCATCAGCACAAAATTAATGTGTTGTCTTTTCTTCCTCAGCTAGATTGTAAGCTCCCTGAGGACAGAGAGCATGTATTACATTTTGAAAATATCAAGCCAAAGGAAACAGTCTCTCTCAGAACATTTCCATTACTACAGGCTTGCTCTCTGTGCAAACGCATCTTATCTCATAATGCTCGGAGGACAAGACTTCTTTCTGTAGCATAAGCCACAGTATTTGATAACATTGCAGTGGCCTCAAGCTTGGTCTCTATAAAGGCTAATTTTATTTGAGAAAACTCAGGCCTCTAATCTTGGCTGTGTTCTGTGAGAAATAAAGGTAAACTGAGGCACAAAAATTAAATAAAATGTCAAGTCAACAAACATTTTAGTGCCTACTATGTGCCAGGCACTATGCTAAGCCCTAGGGATACAAAGAAGGCAAAAACAGCCCCTGGCCTCAAGGAGCTCCCTGTCTGATGGGGGAGACAACGTGCAAATGATTATGTATAAACCAGCTACTTGAAGGATAAATAGGGGATAATTAACAGAGGAAAGGCACTGGAATTCAGAGGGACTGAGGAAGGCCTCCTGTAGAAGGGGGGATTTTAACTGGGACTTGAAGGAAGCCAGGGAAGCCAGGAGGGAGAGATGAGGAGGGAGAGCATTCCAGGCATGAGGGACAGTGAGGGGAAATGCCTGGAGTCTGGAGATGGAGGGTCTTGTTTGAGGAACTGCAAGAAGGCCACGCCTCACTGGATCAGGGTATGAAGGGGGTGGTATAAGGCATAAGAAGATTGGAAATGTAGGTAGAGGGGGCAGGAGGTTAGAAAGGGCTTTGAACACCAAACAGAGGATTTTATATTTGATCTTCTTCTCTAGAATACCCATCACAGTGCTTTGTACAGAGAAGGGTTCCAATATTTGTTGGCTGTTTGAAAGCGGTGGGAAGGAGAAATTATAGGAGTAGAGATCAGAGTTGGAAGGGACCTTCGAGGTCCACCTAATCCAATTTCCTCATTTTATGGATGATGAAACCTGGAAGCCCAGAAAGGCAACTTATGCAAGGTCACATAGGTAGTAAGAGGCAGAGCTAAAATCCTAATCCAGGTTATAGGAATAGGGATGTTGGATTGGAAAGAAACTTGAAGGTCCTTCTAGTCTGATCCCTTCATTTACAGATGAAGAAACCCAAAGAGAAAATGACTTGCCTAAGGTCACACAGGGAGTAAGTGAAAGAACTGGGTTTTGTACCCAGGTCACAGGATCACAAATTCCAAGTTGGAAAGGACCTCAGAAGTTGTTCTGCCCAACCCCCTCAATTTAAAGGTGAGAAAAGCTGGACACCCAGAGGGGGTAAGTGTTTTGTCCAGGTCACATAGGTAGTAAGTGACAGAGCTAAGATTTGAACCCAGGTCTGCTGACTCCAAATCCAAGATTCTCTCCACTGGACCACACATTGATTCTTGAGTAGACTGTTCAGTTTGGAAGGCAGTGGGAGTGTCCTCTCCATAAAAGATGCAAACTCTTGTTGCTCCACCAACTCCATGGGCAGGGCAGAGGGCTTTGAGCCACCTTGAGATGCCGAGGGATTCAATATGGATTCCAGTTACGCAGCCACGCCAAAGTTACGCAGTGGCTCAGGATAGTGTTAAGTGTGAACAGCCAAGGACCTCTCTCCCCGAGTTGGACCCAGATGGTAAATCACCAAAGGGAAGCCCTAGAATTTATTGACGGGCACTGCCCCCCAGGTCCCGCCTTGGATCCACTGGTGGGTGGGAGAAGACTAGGGGTCATGGACTCGCAATTAAACTTAGACCCCTCCCTTTCCCTCCGTAAAGTTCAGAGTCAATGAATAATTATGGGCAGGAAGAACAAATCACAGCCCCTGGAAAATCCCTTCCAAGCCCGGAACTCCTCTGAGATCTATGCAGGTAGTTACCCCAGAATTCCAGAAGTGGAAGGAATCTCAGTGGTCTTCTATTCTACCCCACACCCCTGAAAGCAAACCCATCTACAACACAGCCTTTGCTTGGCCTGCAAAGAGGAGGAACCGACTAACTCAGAGGCAGTCCATTCCACTTTGGGACAGCGCCATGCCCACACTCACTGCTTTCCACAGGCTGTCCCCCAGGCCTGAAATGCACTCTCCGCTTTCCTAAGCCTCAGAGGCCCTCTCACCCCTAAGACGAAGCTGAGGCATTACCCATTATATGAAGCCTTTCCTGGTCCACTTCCCTAACTCCTAGTGCCCTCCCTCCCAAATGATTTTGTACATATTTGTATTTGTTCATTCAATCGACATTTATTGAGTCCACTCCAGGGATGGGGAACCCACAGCCTCGAGGCCACATGTGGCCCTCTAGGTCCTCAATGTGGCTCTTTAATTGAATCCAAACTTCACCTTCTGGACTCTGTGTCAAGCACTGTACTAAACAGTGGGGATCCAAAAAAAGGGCAAGAGACACCCCGCCCACAAAGAGCTTATGATCTAATGGGAGAGACAACATAGAAACAGATATACACAAAGCAAGCTCTAGACAGGATAAATAGGAAATAATTAACAGAGAGAAGGCAGTGGAATTAAGAGGGATGGGGGAAGGCTTCCTGGAGAAGGTGGGATTTTAGGTGGGACTTAAAGGAAGCCAGGGAGCTCAGTAGTCAAAATGGAGAAGGTAGCGCATCCAAGGCATGGAAGACAACCAGAGAGAATGTCCTGAGTCAAGGGATGGAGGGTCTTGTTTGTGGAACAGCCAGTAGATACAGATATACACACATGTATGTGTGTATGTATTTACATACAAACACACGCATACACACATGTATATGTGTATGTATGTGTGCGCATGTGTGTAGATATGTGTGTATGTGTGTTTGTGTGTACTTGTTGGCTCCCCTGGTAAAATGTCAGCTCTTTCTACAGAGGGATTGGTTCATTCTTTATACCTGGATTGCCAGCACTTAGCACTGTACTGTTGGATGACAGGTGACATTTAAAAAATAGGTGACATAAATAAATGACATAAATGTTGATCGATCGTTGAGAAGTTGTTTTTTTCTGGCATCAAATCTAAATTTGCCTCCTTGCAATTCTCCCCCTCCCTTCTTAGTTCTTCTCTCTTGAACTGGAAGGAACAAATATTTTCCTCTTTCTGCTTCACAGTCCTTCATAGGATTATAGATTTAGATTTGGAAGGGACTTAGAGGCCATAGAGTTCAACCTCCTCATTTTACAGATGAAGAAACTGAGGCAGAGACATTACAGGCAGAGAGACTTACCTGGGCCACACAGATAGCAAGTATGTGAGGGAGGATTTGAAGCCAGGCAGGCCATCCTGACTCCAAGCTCTGTGTCCTAGCCACTAGGCTTTGCTGTCACTCTTAGGATACTGGAAGATAGAGCTCTCAACCCCTTCCCCCAAACTCCCATAGAGAGCCACCTACTTCCTTGCCTTTTGTTGTACTTCGACCCAGCCTTCAGCTCCAAGAATTAAACCTGGCAAGAAAATGAGATGGCATGAGGCTGGAGATACCCACCGGTGTTGATGCATCATCAGAACCACGAGGATGCCAGTCACTGGAGACTGCCGTGGTCATGCCATCTTCTGGTAAGGTTGTGCTGGCTGGAGGAGAAAGACTGAGTCAGAACTCCACGCTGGAAACTCTCCATTCCTCCCTTCCTCTGTGGGGGGTTACATTTCTCTCCAGTCATCTCGTGGGCTTTCTGCTGCTCCAGAGACCTGACCTCCAGAGACCATTTCCCCAGAGACCTGGAGAGCTACACAGGACTTCAGTATTGCAAAAACCTGTCATTTTCTCAGTGGGAAACCCCTCCAACAATGCAAATTTCAACCCACTTGTAACTTACGGTCTTAGACAGGTGTTTAAGGCTCAGAAAAGGCAAATGATTGGCTGAGGGCCACACATCTAGAATCTTAGCCTGAGTCTTCCTGACTCCAGGGCCCACTCCCTATTACTACTATGCTGCATGACCATTCAGAAAATACTACTGTTCATTCATTGATTCATTGATTCATTCATCTATCTATTTATTTGTTCATTTATTTATGTTCATTCATTTATATATGTATCTATGTGGTATAGTGGACAGAGCATTGAGCTTACAGTCTAGAATAACTGGGTTCAAATTTTACCCATGATTCTTATTAGCTTCATGACCCTGGGCAAGTCTCCTAGCTTTTCTGGGCCTAAGGCATTTTCCACCAAACTTTTCCACTAGGCTACAGATGTCTTACTATGATCTGCATACCCACTGACTCTACGTCTTTTTTCCTCCCTCCTTCCCTCCCTCCCTCCCTTCCTTTCTTCCTCTTTTCCTTCCTTTTTTCTCCCTCCCTCCCTTTCTTTTTTCTCTCTCTCTTCCTTCCTTCCTCTCTTCTTTCCCTCCCTCCTTCCTTTCTTCTTTTCTTCTTCCATTTTGTATTCCTTTCTCTCTTTCTTTCTAAGAAAATCCCAAGATCATAGAAATAAGAATTTCAGAGACCAATCCACTCTTTTACAGAGGAGGAAACTGAGGCACAGACAAGTCAGTTACCATGCTCAAAGTTACACATGTAGGGCTGGGAGTTGGTCCTCTGACTCCAAACCCAGCTTCCTTTCCAATGTACCACACACACTGCCTATGATCGTAGACTAATCATCCCATTTCACAGATGAGAACAGAGTGGAATGCATCTGTAATATACTAAATGGTGTCTCCTACCCACCCTGCTGTTTTGTGGCCCTGGTTTACTGTTCTTGTCTCCACAGAGGTTGCTGTTCATCCTTCATTCTTGAAGAGGACCATGACATCAGGGAGGTGATGCCATGACATGCAAGTGAATTGGATTTAAGTGAGGGAGGGCTGTGCAAAGTCACCAGCCTCACTTTCTCCTCCGGAGCCATCTGAGTCCAGTGGCCAGATGTGGATTAGGATGACTGGAGATGGCCCCGGAAGCAGTGGGAAATGACCTTGGCTCCAATCACCACTGCTTGACCTGTGCACACACCTTATTGCCTCCCACATACCAGAGCCAAGCACTCTAGGCTCCCTGCCCATCCAAGCGAGGAATCTACCTCCCTCTATGGGCACCAGGCTCCCTGCTTACCTCCTATTGACTCCATCTGCCCCAAATCTGCCTCTCAGACAGAGCTGTCCCCAGGGTGGAGTGACTCGAGCCTTTCCCGGGGCTCCAGATTGGGGTGGCCTGTACTTCTCTGGGCCAGGGTCTCAAAGCCTCTCTGTGCTTGACCAGTTCAGAGCCACCCTGTACTATAGTCCACATTCCCTTGTCCAGCCTCAATTGTCCTCCACCAAGACTCCATCAGCATTACTAGCACCCATCTCCTGGGCCCACTGAATGTCAGCTTCTTCAGGGAAGGGACTGTTTTTACCTTTTCTTTTGGTATCACCAGTTCTTAGCACTGTTTCTAATATGAGTAATTGTTTAACAAATGTTTGTTTGCCTACTGTTACATCCTCTTCTCCCTGTGACATTTTCCCTCCTCTCATTCCACTTGAAAGCCAGTAGGCTGCCCTCTTTTCTGACCCAACTGTACTGCGACTGTGTCTTGGGTTCCCACCTTATATCTTTCCCAGGTGTCATCCATGCTTTTGCTTTGTATTCCAACTGAATTTGCTCAGCACAAGAATTTCTAGCTATCGTTCTGCCTTCAAATCAATGAAATTCAATGGGCATTTATTAAGCACCTACTATGTGCTAAGTTCTGAGGACGCAGACAAAAATTAAATAGTCCGTGTCCTTAAGGAATTTATGTCTTATTGGGAGAAAACATTGCCCTTTGGCCTTGGCTTTTCACCAGCTCCATTTGGAATGACCTTGCTTCCTGGCATGGAAGGCTTGGACCCTCTTGGGTTGTTCTCCACCCATGCATGGGGGAAAAATGTGAGAACCTAGCCATCCAGTGACTCTTAGAAATCACTTGTGAGCCTGCTAAGCCCTGCTGAGTAGTGACGGATGACTCGCCCCAGTCTTTGAAAGGCAACATGGCACAGTTGGACTCGGCCCTGGACTTGAAGACCTGAATTAAAATCTCACCTCCCCTTGACTGTGTGACCTTGGGCAAGTCACTTTAGTGTCCTTATCAGTATAATGAGGGACTTGGACTTAATGGCCTCCAAGGTCCCTTCCTGCCTTAAATCAGTGATTTTACAACTTCACTACAAACACAATATATGCCCACTTGAAGAGTTAACAGTCTGACTCATGAGCCCCAGCCCCGTCCCCTGGCATGGGATAAGGTTCCCGAAATCTCATGACCAAACCATCTTGCAAAACAGGAGAGAAAACACGTGCCTTTGAGGGGAGGAGAAGGGGGTTGTTTGGAGATCTCTATGAGTCATGGAAGAGCAGCTGGGCTCTGAGACTGGTAGCACCTCTGTCTGTTGAAAGACATCTTTTTCTCCCCCTCTGCTTCCCTTATAAATATGCTCACAGACAGCCAAGCCCAAGACAAGAACTAATAAATATTTGATTGGAACTTTTCTGGCAGCATAGGAAGGAGCAAAGTCTCTGGCGTCCTCCCTGCTTCTGCTTTTCATTCTGCATTTGATGCTCTAAATCCCCATCCCTGAAGATGGATAGCATGGAATCAAGCGTCTGAGCGTGTGGGTTTATTTGTAGTCTCTGAGGGAAAGGGTTTCACCAGGAGCCATAGTCAAATCATTGTTGGACCCCAGGGATGGCTTCCCTCCTCTCCCATCCCCCACCCCCATTCACTGGAGGTCAAGGTTTGGCTGCTAGAGGGATTGATGGGGCCTATTGAAGACAAATGTCGAGTCGAGCTGTGTGCTTGGGGGAGGAGGGGAGGAGAAAAGCTCCTTGGCAGACAAGGACCCTTTATGAAGGAGCCAAGCATCTCATTGCCCTCCTTTTCAGAACTAGAGTTCTGAAGCTGTCGTACCAAACAATGCATTTTTAAAAGTATTTTCTGGAGGTATTCTGTATTGATTCTAAGAGTTGCTTGTCAACTCCCAAATAGCACGGAAACATCAATAGAAATGTGCATATTTATAGAAATATACACAGATAAATAGGCATATAGGTATATACATACATACATACAATATATACATACATATATATGTGTGTGTGTGTGTATGTGTATGTGTGTGTGTGTGTAGATATAATATATATGGAAAGTCAGCACAGCCAGGCAGTGCCATGTAAAAAAAACCCTCGGACTTGGAATCTTGAACTTGGGATGACTAGACTCAAGTTTGAATCCTGGCTCTTACCACTTACTCCCTGTATGAGCTTGAGAAAGTCCCTTTATCTCCCTGGGACCTCAGTTTCTCAATCTGAAAAATGAGGGGATTAGACTAGCTGACCTCCGAGTTCCCTTCCAGCCTTAGAACCCTTTGAGCCCTAGTTGATAAAATGCTGGATTCAGAGTCAGGAAAACCTGGGTTTGGTTGAATTCGTTACATACTAAAAACAAAACAAAGCAGAACAAAATCCCAACAGCAAGCTTTATACAACAGATGAACAGATCTGAGGTTCCAAATACAAGAACTCTCTTTTTCTGTTCTTTGTATATGGAAATGTTCATGTTTGTTGGGATTTGTCAAATTTGGAATAACAAGAAATGAAAATTAAAATCTTGGAAAAAAAACAAACCCCAAGTTCATATCTTGTCTCTGAGGCCTGCTAGCTATATAACCACCAAAAAGTGATCTTACCATCTCAAATGATCAGTTTCCTCAAAGGAGGCAGTGTGCTACTACAGAAAGACCACTGAATTTGGATTCAGAGAACCTATGTCTGAATCTTGGCTCAGCAGTTTGCTACCTATATGATGATGGGAAGTGGTTTTAGCCTCTCGGCAACTGAGTTTCTTCATCTGTAAAATGAGGGACCTCTAAGAGCCCTCTGTCCTCTGAATCTAGGCTTCTAAGGTAATAAATGTAAAGTGGAAAATACTTTGCAAATCTTTAAGCACTATATAAATGTGAACTATTATTACACCACACTGTTTCTCACATAAGTATAGCACATCACATATACTAGACACATACATAAAAGCAGTGAACACAAATGAATACATACTTAAACACATGTATGTGCATACATATGCCTATACATGTGTGTGCACACTACACACATGCCTACACATGTGCACAAATTTATATACATATACTTAGATGTATTTAGATGCCTACTTACATGTATCTAAATATATGCATACTCCCACAAGCCTACATACATATGCATATGACATACCATACATGTATATAAACATACACACATGCATTTTAAATCCCAGTATAGAATGGAGCAGGTTACTGTGCTGGGAGCTCTGGTGTTTCTCCCTGTTCTTCCCTCTCCTATAACCCACTCAATACAAACTTCAACTCTGGATAGACAAAGGCAAGGTCCTGAATGACAGACAGGATCAGGGGGCGTTCCTTTTGTCTCCATGACCTCCCTTTCTCTCGGCTTCATGGGAAAGTTGCTCTTAATGAGAGATCCCAACCCATCCCTCAGTGATAATAGTCCCTGTTGTCCCGGCATTACAGGTTCCTGCTGGGCACAGCTGTTGGATTTCAGCCTGCCTTCCCATCTTTTTCCTCTCCATTGTGGAGTGTGGGTTATGTAGTGCAGCTTTCATGCTCAAAACCATTTTCCTTCTTAAAACAAAACCAGTAGCTGTGGATGTTTCTAAGAACATCGAACCCCAATGCCAAGCTGTGTACGCACACATTAGCCTCCAAGGTCCATCTAGCCTATTCTACCTTTCCCATGCCCAACTCAGTCTCCTTGCATATTGGTGAGATCTCATGGCAATTTTCCAGCATGGGACCAATCTCTTTACTCAAGTTCTAATTTTGAACTGGTGATTATTCTTATGAGTTTGGGGCCAATCTTACTTTTGGTCTACCTATAATGTGATAGATTATAAGCTCTTTGACAGCAAGATCTGTTTCACTTTGGTTTTGAGACCCCAGTGCTTGCACAGGGATTAACAGATGTTTTAGGATCATGGGATCTCAGAGTCTTAGATCTAGAGCTGGGTGGGCCCAGAAAGCATTTAATCCAACCCCCCACCCCATTTTGAAAATGAAGTTCAGGGTTCAGGGAGGTGAAGATACTTGTCCAAGGTCAAACAGGTAGTAATTGTCAGAATTCCAACCCAGACCCTTGGAATCCAAATTTCACACATTTTCTACCATGCTACCTCTTTCATTGAAATGAATACAAAATACATTTTAATGAGAAAACTGTTAGGGGGAAGGGGTGTTTGAGAACAAACTCTTCTAATACTCTAGCAGACCTTTATTTGCATTAATATATTAATTAAGAACAATTGATCTGTTCACCAAAATAAGTCCCTGAAGACTTCTGCTTGGAAGCCCTGTTACCTAAGTTTACATTACTTTATGTCCTTGAAAGTAATCACACTTCATTTCTTGAATATTTTCCATAGTCCAGGTTGATTACTAATTCAGACCGGCCATCCTCGGGATTATAATATTGGAAATTGTGCTAGACTAGGAGTCAGAGGATCTAGGTTTGAGGTCGAGCTCTGATCCATTTAGCTATTCTGACTCTCAGTTTCTTTATCTGTAAAATGGAGACCATAATGTTGTATTACCCATTTCACCCTGTTATGAAGGAGGCCCTTTCTATATTATAAAACACTATGTAAATGTTATTATCCTCAGCTCTTCCATTAACTTTCTGTATGACTTCGGACAAGTCACTTCCCCATTCATTACACCAGTTTCCCAAGGAAGATGGACTTAGATGATGTCTAATGCCCCTCCTGGTTCTGACGTGAGGAAATGCACCCCGGTAGAATAGATAGAGCACTGCACTTGGACTCAAGAAGATGTGGGTTCCAATCCGAACTCAGATGCTTCTTCCCTGGGTGACTCTGGGTAAGTCATGGTACTTCCATGGGCCTCAATTTCCCCTTCTGTAAAATGAAGGGCTTAGATTAGATGACATCTCAGGTCCCTTTCAGCTGTAAATCTATGATCCTAAAAGGAGGGTCCAGACATTTTTACTCACTGAGTAGCAACAGGAATTCAATCTCTAAGTTCTTAACCTTTTCTGGTCATGGACCCCTTTGAAAGTCTGGAGAATTCTCTTCTCAAAACAACATTTTTGAATGCATAGAGTTACAAAGGAAACCAACTATATTGGAAAATTCTTATAAAACATGTTTTTTTTTAAGTTCACGGACCCCAGGTTAAGAACATTTGCTCAAGGACAAAATAACACATACTGGAGAAGCAAGAATCAGCACAGTGGAAAGACCACTGGATTTGGAGTCAGGAAGCCTGATTCTGAATCCTGCCTTTGACATGTATGTGCCATGTGATCACAGGCCACTCACTAAACCTCTCTGGGCATCAATTCTGAAAAATGGAGGCGAGGGTTAGATTAAATAATTTATAGGGTCCCTTGCAGCTCAAAATCTATAATCATGCAAATCAATTAATCTTTTCAGGTATCAGTTTCCCCATCTGTAAAATGAAGGGGTTGGACCAGATGGCCTCTGAGACCTCTTGCAGATCTAAACGGGTATTAGTGCATGTTTAGTTCTTATATCCTCTTGGAAGAATACTTTAAGAATTCCCCTTCCTGTTTGGGCCATGTTCTATTTTCAAGTCTAGATGCTCTCAAACTTGCCTGGGGTTCGTAAGAACTCTCACTGCTGCATCCAGCTGTTGTTTTGAAACAAACTTGGTCTGGATGAGGGCCTGCCTTCTTCTCCCAACCCCCAACCCTCCTGACACAGGAGCCATCTTTCAGGCTGAGGATTAAGATGAAGTTGACTTTGCCCAGGATGCTCAGGATCCCCGCCTTGGACACAACAGCACCCTCTTTGTCAGCTTCTGTCTGGGCTGCTTCCAGCCCCTCTGGTCTTTCCTCAATACAGGCCCCTCTTCTCCTACCTCTCATAGCCTGACCGTTGGTGGGATCAGTAAGGGGTGGCCACAGGGCTCACAGCAGCCCAGGAAGAGAACATGGAGGAGAGGGATGCATAGAGCAAGGGAGGTCAAGCAGGCAGGACCCTAAATCTTTTCTGGGCACCTTCAAAGCATGCATGCGTCGATGTTGGCACTGCAATGACTTCTGAAGACTCGACAACAGGTTAGCAAGGAGCTGGGTGGAACAGTAACTGTACCTGTTCTGGGAGTCAAGGGAACTGGGCTCCAGGCCTGCCTCTGCCACTAACTCAGTGTGATCTGGGACAATTAATTGCCCCTGACTGCTGCATTCTCTTGTCCTCAATTTAAGGTAAAGTCAGGGAAGAAAGGTTGGAACAGATGATCTCTAAGGTCTCTGCAAGCTCTGATATTCTGCATTCTAAGACCCCTCCCAGTTCTGACGTTCTTTGTTCTACGGGTCCTCCCAACTCTGGCATCCTGTGTTCTAAGATCCCTCCCAGCTCTGACATCCTGTGTTCTAAGTGCCTCTCCCAGCTCTGACACTCTTGTGTTCTAAGGGCCCTCCCAGCTCTGACATCCTGTGTTCTAAGTGCCTCTCCCAGCTCTGACATTCTCTGATTCAGTTTCTGGGTATCCAGAAATGTCACTCTGGCAGCTCTGAGGTGGGAAGGTGACTGGTGCAGACCCGTTCCTCCCAGAATGATTTCCTTCTTCAGCCTCTCTTCTAACATGGCACTGGGGCAGCTGTCTCTACTCCCACCCTACCGTATCTTCCTAAATGCTGGCAGCCAAGAATTCCTCCTGGATCCTGGTACTCTAGACAGACTTAGTAATCTTCTTCCAGCCTCTTCATAGAGCTCAACTTTTCCTCCAATTTCTGTTCATAACCCAACCCCCAACCCTGATGCTATTCACACTCCAGAAGACATGTGGATTAGGTGAATGTGCCTCCTCTCTCATCCACTGGGCCTCCCTAGGGTGGGAATTTCAGGGAAATTCAGTCCCTGAAAATCTAGGCTAACAAGGACAGCAATATGTAAGCCAGGAAAGGGTGAGCATTTGCTTTAAAAAGGAATGTGCCATGGAATCCCTCTAAACTGTAGCTTCTAAAGAGTTCTCTTGGACAGCATAAATCCCTGGTAGAAACTCTGAGGGTGAGGGCAAGGAAATTTAAGGTTCAAGGATTAGGAGCCCTGGCTCACTGAAAATAATAACTGACATTTATAGAATATAGTATAAAATTTGCCAGGTATTTAACACACATTAGCTCATTTAAGCCTCAAAATGACCCGGTGAGGTAGGTACTCTGGGTACTATTATTCTGCATTTCACAGAAGGGGAAACTGAAGATCAGATATGTGAAAATGACTTGCCATCAGTCACATGGCTAAAAACTAGCAAAAGTGAGATTTGAACTCTGATTCCTCCTGACTCAAAAAGTCCAGCTCTCCATGAACTCTGACACACTTCACCTGGGCCATGGATAGATATATAACTTGTTTAAAAAAAAACAACTTTGACAGCCATATTTCATTATAACAGGTTTCCTTTGTAATGCTATGCACTTTATTTTTTGTATATAAAATATGATTTTGAAGTCCATAAAGCATTATTCTAAAGGCCATAGGCTTTACTTATCTGCCAAAGGCATCCATGATAGGCCAGAAGTTCAGAACCCCCACTTTCAAGTCTGTGCAGCTGGCCCTGATCTCATTTCGGATCACCACATGTGGGCGAGTGTCTGAATTCCAGTCCCATTGCTGCTAGACCCCCTGCTTCATAACTCAACAGCAGTGGGGTGTGTTTTTATGTCTGTGCAATGTGGATGTTATTCTGAAACTGCTTTGAATAGTTAAACATCTTGTGGTTGAACTTGCAAAACAGGAGGGGAAACCCTAAGCCCTGCGTTAACCTAAGTACGTCATCTTCCTTGTAATAAGGCTTACTGGCAGCTCTGGAAGCGGACCTGTTGTGTTCATCGACGGAAGGAGGCAGTGATCTTTAGGTTACTCAAACATTTCTAATGTCTGATGTCTTCTTCAGCCTGTCCAAGTGCAGCAAATAAGGCCGGGAAGATGAGAGATCAAACAGCCCTGAAATCATCTCTTAAGAGTTTTCATGAAATAGAATAGCTCGTTCGAATTTGTTTCCTTTAAAAGGTTTCTGGTTGTCTCCGGCTTGTTCTGGTTGTTTGTCTGGTTTCAAGATGACAAACAAAAACAATACTTATCAACTTCCCCATTCCCCTCATGATTAAATGTTGGAGAAACACGGAATCAAAGGACGTCTCCAAATAGGAGGCCTTTCCTTATGCCTCTACATGCTAGTTTCTCCCCACCCCAAAATCAGCTTGTATTTATTTTGTCTATATTTAAATACATTGTCTTCTCTAGTAGAATACAGGCTTCTTGAGGGGAAAGATTTTCACTTTTCTCTTACGCAGCTGGCACTTAATAATTGCTTGTTGAATGATTTGATTGCAAATAGTACAATTCCTAAGGTATTCTTCAAAGTGAATTCCGTGGTGCGTGCAAGTGTAAAAACATCCACCCTTGCCCTTCCCCATCCCCCCCCCGCCAGATTATCTGGTGGCTACACAGTTGTCAACACTCCTTGGAGGGTAGTGACTCCGTGGGTAGGAGCCCCGACTGCCTCTTTTTTGTTCTGGATGGGACAGAGTGAGTTGCACAGAATCAACAGGTGTGAATGGCTTGTGATCTGGATCAAAGGGTTCATGACATTATTTTTCCCCTCAAACTCTCCCCTCTTCCAAATTCCCCCCTGGTTGCTGAGGCCACCAACAGTCTTCTAGTCTTCCAGTTATTCTTTTAGACAACCTCAGTGTCATCCTTAACTCCTTACTCACCCTCACTCCACATATACAGTCTATTGCTTAGTCACTTCTACCCTCATGTCTCTGGTATCTTTCTCCTTGTCACTGTTCACAGAGTCATTACCCTAGTTCAGATCTTCATCACTTCTTGCCTAGACTATTGTTACAGCTTCTTAATTTGGTCTCCCTGACTCAAATCTTTCCCCTCTCAAATCTATCCTCCACATAGCTGTCAAAATGACCTTCCTAAAGTCCAGGCCCTCTCACCTCCAAGATCAAATATTATTTTATATTTATTTCACCCTTTTAAAAATTTCTATTTTTTGTGAAAGTTTTATAATGTATATAATTATATATAATGTATATGTGTATAATATAATATAGGATATCTAAAGTATATAATGCATATTTGTACAGTATATATATATTTGAATTTTTAAAATTAATTTATTTTGATTTATCAACAATCACTTTCATAAGCTTTTGAGTTTTAAATTTTTCTCCCCCTCCCTTCCCACCTCCCTCCCCAAGACTACATATATATTTAATTTAAAATAAATATACACCTATTAAGAATCCATGTTCAATTTTATTTTACTAATAGAGATGCTTCATTAAAAAAAAATTAGAGCTCACCAGTTAGCCTTTGCTTGAAGATTTCCAATGATAAAGAACCCACTACTTTTCTCAGGACTAGAGTTCTGCAGGAATATTCACAAAATGTTAAAAGCCCCAGAGGAACACTGTACAACTTCTTTCCCTAAAATACTTATCCTTGCCATGTTAATTTGCTATGTCATGCCTCGTTAACACAGCTAACAAATTAAAGAAGGCAAAATGGCCTCTCTGCTATTTGCCATACACGACATTTCATTTCCCATTGCACACATTCTCTCTCTTCACCTCAATCTCTTGGAGTCTTTAGCTCTTTTCAAGGCTTAGTTCAAATAGTACCTCCTTCAGCAGGCTCTTCCTAAGCCTCTCAGTCTTTGATCTCTGAAATTACTTTGGTTTTACTTTGCATATACACTTTTGTATTGACTTATCTCTGTAAACATTGTTTCCTCCCAGTAGAATGTGACACACTTCAGGAATAGGACTATTTTATTTGCTTAGCACATAACCCGTCCTTGCTGACTGTTGAATTGAAAGGCTTTCTAAATCATATCAAGAAGTGAGCTTTCATAGTTCCAGGAGCTCCTTGACTCTCTGGGACCACCCACTCTATGGTTCTTTACCCTCAATTAGACTTTCATCTCCATTCACTCAATCCAAAATTATCATGGACAAAATTATTATGGACAAGGCTCACTTATTTGCTATTGAGTAGGTTTCCATCAAAAGTTGGGAAACTTAAGACTTGGTTCTAAATATCAAGTTCCTGCACCCTTGACTCTAACTCATGGGCTGGACCAGCCACACCACAGGGGTCAGTCATTGCTCTCTGATGGGTTGACTTGGAGTCCCCTAGAGTCTTGGTACGAGGAATGCCCTTCCCTGATCATGGCTACTAGGCTGACCACTGTCTCCAGACCCAGGATTGTGGTTGCTAATGGCTCTGGATGGGGCTCAGGCTTCACCTTTACAGTCTTTCAGTAGATTCTGGGTAAATGACCACATGAATCAAAAGTACTTCTATGGTTAATACAGGCAACTTCCAAAGAGGAACATGGAGACAATGGACTTTGGGGATTATCCATGGAAAATTTAGCCCTGGGCTGGCTAACAGTTTTATGGATGTTCTGGGAATGCAAATTTGTTTTGATTTTAGCCCAAGTAAACTTGCTGTTCCCACAAATCACACAGTACATTGCATTCATAGATTCATAGCATTTCAGAGTTGGAAGGAGCCTCAAAAGATATGCAGTCTAACCCAAGGGTAGTGGTTGCCCACCTGTGGGCTGCTGAGGAGGTATTTCAAGGAGTCTACCAATGTATATAGTGCCAAGAACTTCATTTTGATCTTTATTTAGTAAATGGCCCTTATGTAGACTGAGTAGACAATATGCCTCATGCAGGAACCAATTCTTAGTTTTGAAATGTATGTTGATGCTACTGTAATAAATAAAATACAAATTCATTTCGATCATTATTGAATTCATAGCTTTGTCATGATAACAATAATAACAAGACATTTATGGAACTCTAAAGATGGCAAAGCTCTTTACACATATCTCATTTGAGCCCCACAACAGCCCTAAGAGGTAGATAGTACAGGTAGCATCCCCATTTTTCAGATGAGTTAACTGAGGCATAGAGAGTTTGAGCGATTTGCCCATGGTCACACAGCTAGAGAGTTGCAAATGCCAGATTCAATCTCGGGTCTTCCTGGCTCCAAGTCCTATATTCTTTCTACTACTAAGCCATACAACCATTACGCATTTTTAAAAATAAACATCATAGCAATTGTTATTATCATCAATATTATTTTTATAGATATCATGTATATAGTTCTTTAAGGTTCACAAAATGCTGTATATATCTTATCTCATTTGAGCCTCATAACAGTCTTGTATGGTGGCTAACATTCTCATCTTCCAGATGAAGAAACTAAGGCTTACGGAGATGAAGTGATTCACTCATGGACCTATAGCTGGACAGTAGCAAGGCCAGATTTTAACTCAGGTCTTTATGACCCCAAGTACCCAAACTCTATATACTACGCCATGTTCTTATGATGTATTTTCTTAACTAATAAATAATAATAATAATTTGATGTTGATGGATACTGTTGTTGTCCATCCTTTATACTTGAAGAGGATCAGAATGTTGGTAGTAGTTGTCCTTCGTGCTTGAAGAGGATCAAAATGACAGCATTATGTCGGGGTCAAGGTACAGTATGTCCAACTGTGGCTGATCAGATCAATACTAGCTCAGAAGGCTCTACCACAGATCGGGCACAAATAGTCCACATGAACATTTAGAGTGGGGATGTCTCTAAATTTGGACAGCTCACATTTCTTTTGAGCTCCTGCAATTCTGCTTTACTAAGAGAGTACAGCACCTTCTTTGATGTGGGCACACCATGCTAGGCGGTTCTGCGATAGCATCTTCCACATCTCACATTTGATTCCAAAGCTCTTCAGAGAGACCTTGAAAGCATCCTTGTATTGCTTCTTCTGACCTCTGTGTGAGTGTTTGCTTTGTGTAATTTCTCCATAAAACAGTCTTTTAGGCAAACCTACATTTAACATTCAGACAACATGGCCAGCCTATGAGAGTTGCACTTTTTGCCACAGAGTTTGAATGCTTGGCAATTCAGCTCAAGAGAGGACTCAGTGTCTGGTACTTTATCTTGCCAGATTTTCAGAATCTTCCTAAGACAATTCAAATGGAAGTCATTCAGTTTCCTGGCATGGCACTGGTAGACTGCCCAGGTTTGCTAATGCAACAGATATTACCATGTGGAGATATGTGAAATCTGTTGATGTTTAAAAAGAGGCTGTCATATTCAAAAAGGTTGAGAATCCCTCCTGTCATAATTTGGATTGTTTTTGATCTCTCTCCTTTGACACTGCTCCTTGAAGAGTATGAGTAAGTGAGGGTTGACTGGGTTACTTCCCCAGAATCAGCTTAACAAACAATGATGAGAAAGCAGGACCCTGGTCTTGGTCAGGTCACACCTGAAATACTGTGTTTAATTCTGGGTACCACATTTTAGGAAGGACACTGATAAAAGGTAGAGAGAGCCATAGGAAAAGTGCTGGCTTTGAAATCACAGGACCTAGATTCAAATTCTCATTCTGCTGTGTGACCTTGGGCAAGTAACTCTACCTTTCTGGGCCTCAACTTCCCCATGTGTAAAAGCCTATGATCTTGATGCATCTGTCTGGGATCTATTATGCTGTCACCTCAAATTCACCAAGCACCAAACCAACCACATGCTTTGTCTCCTCTTGTGTCCCCCCTGAATTTGATATTTTAGTGGTTAATGATATCATAACTTCTACCCCACCCCCACCCCATTCACTCTCAGTTACTCTGGGGGTTGGGACTAGATGACCTATAGGGTCCCTTTAACAGATGAGTCTAAAATCATCCAGAGAAAGGCACAAAGGATGGTGAAGGATGTCTAGTTCATTTCAACTGAAGGACATTAAAATGTTTGGTTTGGAAAGGAGCAGGCTCAAGGGAAAATGGGTAGCTGCCTTCAGTTCTTTAGAGGGCTGTCACACGAAAGAGGGAATCAGCCTGTCCTATCTGGCCTTGAAAGGCAGAACCAGGAACCAAGCAGCAAAATTAGGCTTGATAGAAAGAAAAACTTCCTTACAATGAATGCTGTCTCAGAGGAGAATGAGTTTCCCTGGGAAGTCTTTGACCTGGAGGAACATAGATTTGGAGCAAGACGGCAGGTCATCTAAGCCAAGCTGTTCTTTCTGCAGATGAGGTAATTGGTGTGAAGTAACTTGCCCAAGGTCATGCAGGTGATAAGTGACAAAGCCAGGACTTGAACCCAAGTCCTCTGGCTTTAGTTTCTCCCTCATTGGAGGTCTCAAGCAGAGGCTGGATGACTACTTTGTTGGATTTGTCATAAAAGGGACTCTCCTTCAGGCAGATACAGATCCAATTATCTGGCTTTTGAGGTCCCTTCCAACTTGGAGCACCCTTGACTCTGAATGAAAGGAGAGCCCCTTCACATCTGGAGATTAGCTTTCTTGCCCAGCTGTTTGACTGGTAATAGGAAGCAATGTGCCCACACATTGTGTCAAGTTCATCAACTGTCCAAGAGCTCAGTCAAGCAATGAGACTTGACAGCATGTTGTACATTGCTCCCATGTATGCCTTTTTCAGGAAATTCAATTGACGCCATGTCAGAGCCAAGGGGTCCAGGTGAGGCAAACATCACCCACTACTGGGCTTGTCTCTGGTCTTTCTAGAATCTGCATGTTTGGATTTGGTCAGGTTTCTTGTAAGGATCCAGAGCTGGAGGCAACCATGAAGGAAGCCGCCAATGAATGCATTCTGAGAACAATTCCATCGACTTTTTTTTGTTAAAGACATTTTTTCAAGTGTAGGATTAACTTTTTCACCTTTGTTTTATATTCACTATCTTCTTTTGAACCTCTCAGGGACATGTGAGGTAGATACTCCAAATTCTATTATTATTAGTATTATTAATATACTATTATTAGTATTATTAATATATTATTATTACTAATATAATAGTAATAGTATTACTATAATAACTAATACAATGCTATTATTACTACTAATACAATAGTAATAGTACTATTGTAATTACTAATACAATAGTAATAGTACCACTGTAATTACTAATACAATACAATAGTAATAGTATTATCAGCATCCTCATCCTCATCTGAGTGGTCCTCTAGATGGAGCGTTGGACTTGCCGTTGGAAGGTTGTTGTTATTGTTCAGTCATGTCTGACCCCCCATGACCCCATGAACCATAGCTCATCAATATTGTCTGTGAGGTTTTCTTGGCAAAGATACTGGAGTGGTTTGCCATTTCCTTCTCCAGTGGATTAAGACAAACAGAGATTAAGTGATTTGCCCAGGGTCACACAGCTAGTAGATATCTGAGGGCCGATTTGAATTCAGATCTTCCTGACTCCCTCAGGCCTAGCACTCTATCTACTGAATCACCTACCTGCCTCTGCAGTTGGGGAGACCTGAGTTAAAATCTTTTCTAGCTGTATGACCTTGGGATAGTCACTATATTTCTCTCAGCCTCAGTTTCCTTATTTGTAAAATGGGGGGATAACAATACCTATCTCCCCAGGTTATTGTGTGGCTCAAATGAAATGACACATGTAAAATATTTTGCAGGTGATAAAATACTCTGTTAACTATTATTATTATTATTTTGTTTTTGTTCAGTCATTTCCAGCTCTTCATGATCCTGTGTGGGGTTTTCTTGGCAAAGATATTGGAGTGGTTTGCCATTTCCTTCTCCAGTGGATTAGGCAAACAGAGGTTAAGAGACTTGCCCAGGGTCACACAGCTAGTAAGTGTCTGAAGCTGTATTTGAACTCAGGTCTTTCTGAGCCATCTAGCTGCCTCCATTATCATTACTGCTATTATTATAATCCCTAGTTTCCCTCAAAATTTAACCCAAGCACTGTTTTCTATAATAAGTCTCTCCTGCTTCCAACACCCCAGTTTCCAGTGCCCTCAACCTCCAAATTGTCTCCAAATTGTTATTTATTTTGTTTCTATCTCTGTACGTACATGTTTCTCCCAATAAAATGTAAACTTATTGAGGGCAAGGACTGAGTGACCCTGAGTAGGCCACTTAGCCTCTAATCCTTGGTTTCTCCATCTGTAAAAATAAAAGCATCTACCTCAGAGGGTAAATAAAAGGATTAAAGGAGATAACATATGTAAAGCACTTTGTAAACCTTAAACTATTATGTAAGTGTTAGCTATTATTTATCTCATTTTGTCACTGTATCCTCAGTACCTACTATGGTGCTCACGATGAATACTTCATAAATACTGATTATTCTCATTTTATGGATGAGAAAACCGAAATTAACTTGATTCCATGGCTGAGAAGTGTTTCCTATGGGAAGTCAGTGGGTTCTCCTGCGTCAGAGGGAGGGCAATGGGGTACAGTGTCAAAGAGCACTAGATTTGCAGTCAGGGGACCTGTGTTTGAATCCCACCTCTGTGTGACTTTGGTTAAGTTCCTTAATCTCTCTAGGCTTCAGTTTTCCCATCTATAAAATGAAGGGGTTGGAATAGATGACCTTGAAGGTCCTTCCCAGCTTTAGATGTATGATTCTATGAGATTCCTAAACTATCTGTTGCCTCACTTGGGAAACAAAGGGAAAATTGAATGCTTACAGCTGAAACTAGGACATATCAAAGAATAAAAAAGACATGTGTCAGGTGGTACCAAAGAATAAGAGATTTGATTTAAATTAAATTATTCATTGAGTATCTCAGTTCTGCTACCTACTAGCTGAGTGACCTTGGGCAGGTTACTTAGAATTCAAGAATCTCAGAATGGGAAGGGAGCTCCAATGTCTTCTTGCACAGCCCTTCCCTGACCAAGAATTCCCTTTAGAATATCCCTGCCAAGTGGTCAGTCACTCCTCCAAGGAACAGCCAACTACCTCCTGAGCCAGCTAATTCCACTTTGGGACACATGATGGTACCAACAAGCTGAGCCGAACTTAGGGCGTATGGAGACCCCCTCCATAAGTGAGCTATGTGTACAATCAGCAGGATTAATGTTCTTAGGTTAAGAGAACATTCCACTATAACACACTTAAGTCTCATGTTCTTAAAACATAGAATGTTAGAGCTGGAAGGGACTTTAGACATTAACAAATCTCCCCCCACTCCTTTGTTTGACAAAGAAGGAAACTGAGGCCCTAAAGTTTCTACCACAGAGTTGAGAATGGATTCAGGTCTCTGGACTCTCCAATCAATGGCCTTCCCGTGGAACTATACTACTTCTAACTGAAGGAAGTAGGCCATGACAATGGCAGAATTTCAATGAGAATTTCTAGGGTTTGGGCGAGCACCTGAGTTAGAAATTATGTTCCCACCAGGCAAGAAACATAGGAGATTGTTCTGTTGACAGCCGAGTCTCATTTTGACACTTGGGTGATTTTTTTTACCTGCTACTTTGCCTGATTGTACACACATTAACAAGAGAAAACCCTGTTGCTCCTTGATAATAGGATGTCACCTGGGACTTACTGGAAGTCATTTGAGATTCTCTCATACCCTAGGAAATAGATTTTTAAAAATGTGTAAGGTGAGGATTGGAAAATACCTGGCTAAAAATGAGACCTTAGAGGCTCAGAATTTGTCTTGACTTGATAAGCTCCAACACCTTGTGACTTTAGATCACCAGCATGGTATCTTTCTTCTAGTCACCATTTTAATCCACGGAATTTTCAGGTGGAAGGGACCTCAGAGGCCGTAATATACAAGGTAAGTGCTAATCCAGGCTCTGCTCAAAGACCTCCCGAGGAGGGGGAACCCACCACCTCCCGAAGCAGCCCATTCCACTTCAAGGAAGCCCTAAGCGTTGGCCAGTTTTTGCTGATGTCAAGCATAAATATGCTTCTCTAAAACTTTCATCTTTTACATCTAATTCTGCCCTCTGGGGCCAAGAAGAAAAAGCCTATTCCCTCTTGCCCACGGTAGCCCCTCAGACACTTGAAGACAGCAGTCAAGTCCTCCCTATACATTCTCTTCTCCTCTCCAATCCCTTCAACTAATCCTCCTATGGCATGAAGCTGAATGAAGCCTTTCACCATTCCTGCCTGCCTTCCTCTGCACATTCTCCAATTTATCAATGTCTTTATTAAAACATGGCACCTAGAACTGAACACAACAATTGAATATGATCTAGTGAAGGGAGAAAACAAGGGGACTTTGTGCTCCTTTGTTCTGGACACTGTTACCTCTCTCATTTAATGCCACAGTAGCTCTCTGAACTGCTCTATGACAGCATTGGCTCATATTTTACAGAGGAGGAAAGTAAGGCCCAGGGAGAAGTGACTTGCTCAAGTTCACCTAAATCATAAGTTGCAGAGCCATTTAAACCTCGGTCTCTGACTCCAAATTCAGAGCTCTTTCCATTGCAACACACCCTCCCCATTCCTGGGCCATATCAACTTTGAGAAAGTTGAATAGAAGCCAAAATTCCTTGTGTTTCAGTAATTCCTTCACAGGTACTTTGGCAGAGCAAGTACCGGGTCTTACAAGAAGGCAAAGTAAAGCCCTCTTTGATCTGATCTTACTTTCCAACAAGCTAGCCTGCAGACAGCCTGGCTGTAAAAGCAGGAGGATGAAGGTGGTTTGGAATGTTCAGAATGTTATGGTGGGTCCCTGGGCTGAGCTTGGCCAGTAGCCAAACCTGCGCTGTGAGCTAGGTTAGATGCTGTTAGTACTGCTGTAATAATTTCTTCTTATTATTATTAATACTAGTAATAGCTAACATTTATGTAGTGCTTATTATGTGCCAAGCATTTCTCAATTATGATTTCATTTGATCCTTACCACAACCCTGGGAGGTAAGTGCCATTATTATCCCCATTTTACAATTGGGGAAATTAAGGCAAATGGAGGCCAGTTCCAATTTACATAGATTTAGACTTGGAAAAGATCTCAGAAATCACCTACTCCAGCCACCAGTCCAGTTGTATAGATAAGGAAACTGAGCCCCAGAGGAGGCAGTGACTTGCCCAGGGTCACACAGCTAATATATGTCCGAGATGGGTTTCGAATCCAGATCGCCCCAATTTCCAGGTCAGCACTCTAGCCATTACACCACATGACCATCAAGTGACTTGCCCATTATTACACAGCTGGTAAGTGTCTGAGGCTGCATTTGAACTCAGATCTCCAGGCTCTATCCACTCTATCCAATGTGATACCTAACTGTCTTGTTTATTACTGTTGTTGTTTTCTTTGGCTGGGGGATGGCTCTGCCATGAATTGTACTTCCTTTGCAAAATGAAGGAAGAGAGTTGTACTGGAATGATCGTCTTAGGAATGCTATGTGGGACATTATTGAACGAACTAAGGAGGTTTAGCCTGGGATTTGTTCTTGAAGTTTAGATTCAGTCAAAGGGCCACACTTGAGGACCTAGTGGGCCACATGTGGCCTTGAGGTCACAGATTCCCCAACCCCTGGTCTAGGAAGTTTCTAGTGTAGAAACTCCCTGTACCAAGGCAGATATGAAGTTGTCTGAGGCTCTGAGAGTTTAAGGGACTTGCCCAGGGTCACATAGCTAATAAGTAGCAGCAGGCAGGATTTGATCCCAGGATTTCCCAGTTTCATGCCCAGTACTCACTATACTGTACCAAGCTTCCCCTGGTTATCATAGGAAGGATAAAATTAGATATATGATTTTAGGATTTCAGGGCAGCTAGGTGGTTCAGTGGATAGAACATTGAACCTGGAGTCAGGAATACCTGAGTTCAAATCCAGCCCCAGATACTTATTAGCTATGTGACCCTGGGCAAGTCACTTAACCCTATTTGCCTCAGTTTCCTCATCTGTTAAATGAGCTGCAGACGGAAATGGCAAACCACTCACCACTCCAGTACCTTTGCCAAGAAAACCCCAAATGCAGTCATTAAGAGTGGAATATGACTGAAAAATGACTAAACAACCACTTTAGGATTTCAGAAATATTTAGAAGCATGAGGTCCCACGAGCTGGGGGACATCTGTAAATGCGTTGTCTACTTCAAACAGAACTGGGCCAGTGGAAAAGGCACTGGATTTGGAGCAAGATTTTCCATATCTGCAAAATGAGATAATGGGATAGGATGGCCTTTGAGGTCCCTTCCACCTCCTGATCTGAGGTCCTGTAAACTGTTGTAAACTGTTGTGAACTGTTGTAATGGGATTCTTGAGAGGTCGTTGAGGAACAGCCATGGCTCCCTCGGAGGACCCTGATGAAGCAACCATTTACAGACTGTCAAGTATGTTGGAGATGAGTAGGGGCTGGGAGGGAGTCTGGACAACAGCAGTTGAGATCATCGGACATCTTCTCTACCCTCTCCCTGGGCACTCCCTCCCCCACAATGAGTTATAACCTGGCATGCCAGCATGCAGGAGCTGGAGTGCACAAATATGAGAAATATTCCGAGATGAATCAGTGGAATGTAACGTCCAAGTCCACTCTTCTCCTGCTAAGAGGATAACAAAAAAGGGCATGGAGATTACAAGTGAACCTTGGTTTACACAATTAGGTGTGTTCCAATTCCAGGAAGACCTGATCCAATCTAACAAGCATTTGTTAAGTACCTACTGTGTACAAGGGGCTGGGCTAGCTCCTGGGGATAAAAAGGAAACTGAGGCATACTGATATTAAGTGAGTTGCCCCAGAGTCAGACAGTCAATAAATGTTTGAGGCTGGATTTAAACTAATACTCTAATCTACTATACTCTAATACTCTATCTACTACACCACATTCAGTTCTTTTTTTTTTCCATTTGTCATTTTTCAGTTGTGGTTGACTCTTCATGACCCTGTATACATACATACATACACACACGTACATATAATACACATATACTTGTACAACATAGTACACATATGTACACATATGCAACACATATCCATACATATATACACACTTCCTACCTAGCATCATACAGTGAAAAGAGAGCACTGTCTCTGAAGTCAAATGACCTGGGTTTAAATCCTGCCTCTTGTGCATATTGTCTGTGTGACCCAGGCAGGGCACTGTCCCTTAATGCACCTCAGTTTCCCCATCTGTAAAATGAAGCAGTTGAAAACTAGGTGATGTTGAAGGAGCCATCTGGCTCCAGATCTGTGGTCCAATGATCTACCCATCCCCTTTCCCTCTAGTTATCTTGTGCAGAAATCTGGATTTTATTCACTGAGTTTGCTTAAAGGACAGCTTCTTGACCTTGGCAGTCCTGGGGAGGCCAATAGTCCGCTTCTCAGATTGGGATTTTTAAAAAATTTGTAATTGAAGGAAATGTTAAATTACAGTTAGTGGTTAGTGAAAATAAAGATGTCTTTTTTTCCCATCCAAGTTCATGGACTACCTGAAATCTATCCATGGACCCCAGTTTAAGAACCCGGGGCTTAAAGTAGAGTTTTACAGAGCTTAACCTAGAGACGGAGACCACTGAGTCAAGAGTACCTGGGTTCAAATCCCATCTCTTATATACAATTGTTGTACGGTCTTAGGTGAGTCACTTAGCCTTTCTGATTCTCATCTGTTAAATGGATGTGATAACCATGGTCCCTATCTCAAAGGGTCGTTGTGAAGGTCTAGTTGGAAAGTGTTTGTGAAAATTGATTAATTGTGGAAATATGTTTAACATGATTACACATGTACAACCTATATCAGATTGCTTGCTATCTTGGGGAAGGGAAAGGAGAGGGAGAAAAATTTGGAACTCAAAATCTTATAAGAATGAATGTTGAAAACTATCTTTACATGGAATTGGAAAAAATAAAATGCTACTTAAAAAATAAAAAAGAAAGAAAAGAAAATGTTTGTGAACTGCTTTGCAGAGGTTAGTTTAGGACTGTTTTCTCCTCAAGGAGAATCAGGAATACTTCTCCATCTTAATAGCAGGCTTCTGGGTCCTTGGGAGGCATTGATACAGAAGTTATTGATGAGATACTATGTTTCTCACATCCCTTCTGCTCTAGGGAAAGATGAGGCAGCTATGTGATGTGGTAGACAGCTAGGTGGTGCAGTGGATAGAGTGTCAGGCCTAGAGTCAGGAAGACTCATCTTCCCGAGCTCAAATCTGGCCTCAGACACTTCCTAGCTGTGTGACCTTGGGCAAGTCACTTCACCCTGTTTGCCTCAGTTTCCTCACCTGTAAAAGGAACTGGAGAAGGAAAAAGCAGACCACTCCAGTATCTTTGCCAAGAAAACCCCAAATGGGGTCACAAAGAGTTGGACACAACTGAAAAACAACTGAACAACTGAAAGGATAGTAGTGGATAGAGTATTAGACCTGGAGTCAGAAAGACCCAGGTTCAAATCCAGCCTCAGACAGTTATTGGCTATCTGACCCTGGTTCAAGTAACTTAACAGCTGTCTGTCTCACTTTCCTCATCTGTAAAATGGGGGAGATAACAGCACCCACCTCCCAGGGTTGTTGTGAAAAATCAAGTGAAATAATACTTGTGATATGTTTTACAACTTCAAAGCACTATATAAATGTTAGCTAGTGATATTATTATGCAACAAAGGAAGAAGGAGTAATCACAGATAAATCAGTCCCTCTCTGTTAAGCAATATTGACCATTCCCAGACTTAGCTTCCATGTACGTTAGGCCCCTTTTCTCCTATTTTATTTCCTCCTCTCGCCAATTCTGTGGAATGTCCCATTTGGACCAGAGGTTTGGCTTCTGATATCCAAGGAAGACCGGGAGGCCTGCTGCAGGAAGGGCCTACATTCATACCTAACACATCTGCTAGGACTGGACTTGGAACGCAGAGCTCACGGAAGGAGCCCAAGGGCCAGGGTGGAACGCACTATTGGCAAGGTCTGGGGGGAAATCACAGGGAAATGGATTTACAGCGATGATTAATCCTGGGTGGACAAATACTAGAAAACACATGTGCATTTTCTGCAAAGAACTGCAGAATCTGCTGAAATAAGTTAGCCTACTCCAGAGCCCTGCAGTCTGCCTGAGATCTTCAGTTCAAGGTCAGGGTGGGGCCCCGAAGATTTGGAGAAAAACAGGAGACCTGGCAATAAGCCAATCATTTGGGGAGAGTCCTCCTGCTCTGAATCTGCTCACATACGGTGTGGTAACACAAGGTCCCTGGACCTCACAAAACTAGACCAGGAAGTTGCCCTAGGGTGGATGAGGATGCAGGAGAGGCATAATGAGATTCATCATCAATGTTCTCCTAAGCCGAGGTTCTTCCCATAATAGTTTTGATCAATAGAGTCATTCACCCATATTCAGGTTGGCTCCTGCATTCTTCCAGGACAATCCCCCACTTCCCAGCCCAGCAGCTGAGCAGACCTGAACATTCTCTATTAGTCTCCTCACGTTTCTTTCTTTAGCAGCTGAGTGCTGCCGGTTGGGAGGAAGAAGGCTGAGGGGTTGTTTATGAGAAGACCAGACTGAACACCACTTTGGAGTTACAATTTTGCTATCTACTCCCTGGTCTCCCATGATTACAGCTAGCTCTTTCCCCAGTAAAGAACAGAGGATGTCTCTCCCTCCCCTTCCTCGGTGGAGCCTCGAATGTCAGTTAATTTGGGTGCCACCTACACATCCCTCGTCTAGGGAGCACTGAACAGTCTAATTTGCACATTTTGCCTCCAAAAAAGAGATATAATTGAAATAGAGAATGGTATGTGTTCTGGGGGAAGCAAGGGCCCCTAAAAATAGTGCCTCCAAAGTCAGTCATGTGGCACCTCCAAAGAGGGTTGGTCAGACACACTCTCTTTGAACTGAGCAGCCTGAGAACACAGTGCTGGGTGCAATTTTCTGAAGTGGAGGTATTTTTGTCCTTGCACAGAATTAGTGAAGTGAAGGCGAGGCCAGGTCATCCCCCACCCCTGCCCACCCAGCCTGCCCAGCAGGGTGACTGCCTCTAGTGTTCTGTCTGTTTTCTAAAAGTGGATGAATGAGCTTCCTGTCTCTCCGTAGAGCAGCTGATGGAAAGAACACTGGGACTCAGGGGCTGGGGGTGGTCAGGAGGCCTGGATTGGAGTCCCAGCTCTACCCCACCAGCCCTGTGACCTTGGGCAAGTCACTTTCTCCCGCCAAGCCTCAGTTTCCTTATCTGTAAAACAAGGGGAATAAATTTTTGTGTAATAGAGGACTAGATTTGGCATAAGAAAGATCTGGATTCAAATTCTGCCTCTGACACCCACTTGATAAGTGATACTAGGCATGTCACTTCTCGATCTCTTCAATATGTAATCAGAGTAACAAGTTCAATATCATGTATTGAGTGCTGGACTCAGACTCAGGAAGACCTGGGTTCAAATTCTGCCTCTAATATTTATTTGATGTAGGACCATGAGCAAATCACACATCTCTGAGCCTCTATCACTTCATCAGCAAAACAGAATGACAATATCTACAATTCCTACCTCATGGCTTGTTGGGAGGATCAAATGATCCATGTATGTACAGTGCTTTATGTGGGGGGTGGGGGGAGCAGTGCAGAATAAACATTTATAAAGCGCCTACTATGTGCCAGGCACTGTGCTAAGCACTTTACAAATATTATCTCATTTGATCCTCACAACAACCCTGAGAGTTGGGTGCCATTATTATCCCTATTTTACAGTTGAAGAAACTGAGGCAGACAGAGATTAAGTTTCTTAACAGTAGTGTCACACAGCAGCTAGGAAGCGTCTGAAGCAACATTTGAACTCAGATCTTCCTGACTCCAGGACCAGTGCTCTATACCTCGAGCGCATTGCCTCTCCATGAACCCACACCCCAGCAGGGCCTTAGCTAGGTGGGATCTTAGAAGCCCTTGAAGCCGATCCCTTCATTTTTTCAGGTAGGGTAACTGAGGCCCAGAGAGGGGAAGGGATTTGTCTAACGTTACCCAAGCCTCAAGTTACCCAAATCTCAAGCTGAGATTTGAACTCAGGTCCTGTAGCTCCAGATCTGGTTCTCTTGCCAGACCATCACCTGGCTTCTCAACACTTTTATTCAATCATAAAAAGCAATCGTTTTAGTCATCTGCTCGATAGTCTACATTAAACATAAAGTAATAATAGCAGGAGAACAACTTGGTGGGTGACTCAGTGGAAAGAATGCTAGACTTGGAGCCAGGAGGAACTCTGAGTTCAAATGCTAGCTTTATGACCCTGAACGAGTCATTTCATAGCTCTGTGCCTCAGTTTCCCCATCTGTAAAATGGGGATAACAATAGCATCTCCCTTAAAGGGTTATGTTGAGGATCACGAGAGATAACCTTTGTAAAGTGCTGTATAAACCTTGAACTGATATTGCTACTGCCCCAGGACTGCTCCTGGGGCGCCCTTGATGAGATTAGAAGAAAAAGAGGTATTCGTAGTAATAGACTTTTCTAAATTCCTTTTAAGGTTTACAAAATACTTTATCAGTGCTGGGTGTTAAGCCAAAGGAATGAAGGGGAGAGAAAGGAAGAGACAAAGGATCATGATGACAAGAGAAGACCCCAAACAAATCTCTCCCTGGAAAGAGGCTTCGAGCTTCTTGAGAACAGGGACTGCTTTTGGCCTTTCTTCTTACCTCCAGGGCTTAGTAGGGCTTAAAAATGCTTCTGGAATAACTGGCTGACCTGGATGGTCTGTTCTTCTGTTCAAGAGCATTTCCTACTTTTAGAAGTGGGAAGGGCTCTTCTAGACCACTGGGTAGCTAACCCCTCACTTAACAGATGAAGAAACTGAGTCAGAGAAATGAAGTGATTTGTTAATATGTGTCCAGAGCTAGATTTGAAATGGAGGCTTTTCTTGCACTGTCTACAGGCCCTGATACTTCTCATTTAATATCAAGACACCATCCTCCCCACTCCACAGGTACCCCCCACCAGACACACACAGCCATCATCAGCTGACTGACTCTAAGTACAGCAATGTGGTTGAACAATTATATGATTATTCAGTCACTGAAGACAACCAGCTTGGATAAAATGAAGTCCCAGAGCAACTCTCTTTTTCCCTGAAATAATTTTTTAACCTTAATTATGTGGATAATTACCTCAACTCTTCCCTTTGCTCTGCCAGTATAGATACTGCCCCTGACTTTTCTATATCCCTCCTTGCCCCTCAAGTTCCCCACACTCAAGAGGAGTTTCCTCCTTTCATAATAATAATAATAATAATAATAATAATAATTATTATTATTATTATTGTTGTTGTTGTTGTTGTTGTTGTTGTTATACAGTGAAAGAGGCCTTCTAGCAATCCCATGGCTAACTCCACAGACTATCTCAGGTATGGTGAGAAATCTGGAGGACCCTGAGAAGATGCCCCAATCACAGACAAGAAGCTGGAAAGATCTCAGAGACCATTTGGTTTAACTCGTCCATTTTCCAGATGAGGAGACCAAGGCCCAGAGAAATGAAGTGACTGGCTCATAGTTGCACAGGTAATAAATAGCAATGGTAAAATTTGAACCTGTCTCCTCTGACTTCAAATTCATGAACTCAGAGAAGGTAAAGCCTGCCCAAAGCCAGAAGAAATTAGACTGATCTCTGGTACCTGGATGAATTCTGGCTCCAATCTAACCTCCCTCTCTCCAACCCTATCATTATTAATGGGGCTGTTTATCTTCCAGTCTCTGCCTCGTGGAAGAGCTAGGATGCCTGGGTCGATGAGGAGGCCACCATCTTATTATCAGATTCTGAACCGTTTTGTTCACCCAACAGAGGAGGTCACACAAGGCTGCCTGAAGAGATGCTCCTCCAAGGCTACCCTCAGCCCACCCACTCACCGTTCCCAGCTATCTCTTCTGCCAGGCACTCCGAGGATTCAAAGCCTTTGTAAGGTTCTAGCAACCTTCTCACGCAGGAATGAGGTTCTCCCTGACCCCAGGCTCTTCTTCCTCCACCTTAAAGTGTTCAGACCCTTAAACATTCCCTCCTCCAGCTCCGCATCGATCACAAGCGCGGCTCCAAACAGCCAGACACAAACAATTCCCCCTCAGTAAGGCAAGTCTCTGCTTCTGAGCGCCTGGCCATATCAGACCCTTACCTTCTGTGATCACCCAGAGGGGCGAGCTCCCTAAGACCAGTAGCAGGATTTGAAAGTGCCACATCTTCTTCTGCCTGAATAGTGCAGGCCAGGGGGATGCTTTCTTTCAGGAGAACCGCAAACTGGCCTCGTCTCCAGCTCGGATTAGTCCAAATCCTACCAGCTGAGGGGGAGGGAAGGCAAGAATGGGGGGGAGTCAGAGAGCGTCCAGCCTCTGAGGATTCCCCTGATGGGTGGGTCTCTGCCTCCCACAGAGAGAAAACGAGAGAGCGAAGGCAGATCCGAACTGGGGACCAAACTTTCTAAAGAAAAGTTCCAGTCAGCAAGCGGCGCAGAGCTTCTTTCCAGCGAGGGGAGGGAGCAGTGATGCATAAGGTGGTCTCCGGGAGGGAAGAACACTGGGACCGCCCTCTCTTCTGTTTGGCCAGTGTGGAAAACTATGAGCTCAGAGCAGGTTTAAAGTTACAGGGCTGCAGCTGCACTGCGTGGGTCTGAAGTGAGCCTAGGGCCCTTAGATTTGGGAGGATTTGTTTTGATTTGTCTAGGGGTGTCAGGAAAGGTCGTGTGGGCTAGGGGAAGCACTTGTTTTATCATCATCATCATCATCATCATCATCATCATCATTATGATTATGATTATGATTATAATTAACTACCTCTCCTCGGCTTTCGAAGGCTAAGGGTTGGTAGAGCGATTTGGACTATAGCAATGATATCAGAGGTCTGGTGCCCCCCCCAAAAAAAAAACCCTTCATTTTTACAGATGAAGAATGAAGGCTGTTCTGGCTTTTCCAATTACGTAGAAGAGTGAGGGCCTGGCTTTTGGATGAAAGAATGCTACCGTGGACGTGGATGGGCTGGTGGGTGTGGACGAAGAGTACTGGTTCACCTCGCATCTCTAATACTTGTTCCCTATGTGACTTTTGGTAAGTTTCTGACCCTCTCTAAACCTCAGTTTCCTCATTTGCAAAATGAGAAGGACCTACTAGATGTGACCTCTAAGGACTGTGATCCTGTGAACACAATTTCAAAACCTGGCATTGCTTTTGCTGGTAAATTTCATATGTATTTTAGAGCTTCTTTAAAAAAAAATTTGAGTTGTTTGCTCTAAGCATTTGGGTGGGCTTATGGGCAAACTGCCAGACTCTTACCCTGCTAAATGAGTATTTGTCTGGATTCAGGAATAGCTGAGTTCTGGCATGAACTGTTTCTAAGAGTCAGCTCTGAAGAGCTCCGAAAAACTCCTGGGTTCTATAATGGCCAGAGCTTTCAAAGAGTGGTCAGCCTCCTTTGTCCTACTGATGGGCAGTGCAAATCCTAAAGTGCAGTGGTCTTTCTACTTTGAGATTCTACAATTCCTATTATAAGACATCCTTAACTGACAAAGGGTGGGGATGGGGGCTTGGCTTGCATGTGAACCAAAATTCATACTAAGGTGTAAATGACTTATAGCAGAGCCTTTCCTGAGAGCAGATTTGCTAGAAGTTATCAGAGAGAGAGAAGGCAGCAAATGAGAGCATCAAAATTGCAGGGGATGGGGCAGACACGGGGTATATGATTGTACATGACCAAAGAAAAGAAAAAAAGAAGAAATAAAGGGGAAACAGGATATACTTACTGCCTTTATTACTATGGGCAAGTCATTTTTCCTTTCTGAGCCTCATAGGAGCCTAAACCTAGAGGGATGTCCAAGCTTATATAATCCAACCCCTTCATCTTACAGGTGAGGAAAGTGAGGCTCAGAGAGGTTATGAAACTGGCACAAGGTCACACAAGTAGTAAACATCAGAAGCAGGAGTTGAACCCACATCCCTGGAATCCAGAATTAGTACTCTTTCTACCACATCCTGCTGCCTCAGTTTCCTTCTCTGCAAAATTGAGGGGATTGGACTAGATAGTAACTGACATTGATAGGGAGCTTGAAAGTTTGTAAAGAGCTGTGTGCCTGTGGGGGGGGGGCCAGCAGAATTCCCAGCCAATCTAGAGAATACCTCCATCCACTGGATGAGCTTCCTGGGTGGCGAGCCTTTGGGGCATTGGATGGACAACCCTCACCCTGACAGGGTACGAAGCCTTGCCTGTTTACAAGATAATGGGCATTGTGGGAAGGACAGAGGCATCACCCAATTGGGTTTTAGGGATCAGGGCTGCTTCTAAAATGACTGGTTTGCTGGGATCCTAAGGAAAATTGTGGGCAACATAAGCACCTCTCTCTGCTGACCTATAAGAGAGGAGACAGACCCAATCACTTTGCTCCCCTTTTTTTTCTTTTCTTCTCCATGGCATAGACTAAAGATCTGGGCTCAAGTCTTGCCTCTCACACCTCCTGTGTGGCCCCAACAAGGCATTCATCCTCTCAGTGCTCAGATAGCAATCTGACTCTAGGCAAGGTGCCAACCTGCATCGGTAGAAGGAGATTTCCCACCTGGGAGTTCCCTAGACTGGTTTAATCCCAGG
The DNA here is from genome assembly GCF_003287225.1 of Phascolarctos cinereus. Classification (NCBI taxonomy): domain Eukaryota; kingdom Metazoa; phylum Chordata; class Mammalia; order Diprotodontia; family Phascolarctidae; genus Phascolarctos; species Phascolarctos cinereus. The sequence goes on from NW_027556098.1 coordinate 387,953,602, forward strand.
TTCAGCCACTCCTCCTCTCCCTTCCATTTCCCTATTCATAGGTCAGACTGAAGGGCAGCTAAGCTAATTTACCCCAGATCATCAATAAGAATTTTTTTTTTTGGCAAGGCAGTCAGGGTTAAGTGACTTGCCCAGGGTCACACAGTTAGTGAGTATCATGTGTCTGAATCCAGATTTGAACTCAGGTCCTCCTGACTCCAGGACCGATGCTCTATCCACTGCACCACCTAGCTGCCCCTCATCAATAAGAATATTGAGAAAAATCTCATGATGGCAACAAGGGCAGCTAGGAAAGACAGTTAGGTGGCCTAGTGGATAGCATTGGGGATGGAAGCAGATAGTGGCTAGCTGTGTGACCCTGGGCAAGTCACATCCCCTCTCTCTGCTTCAGTTTCCTCATCTGTAAAATGGGCATATAAGAATCACATTTACCTCACAGGTTGTTAAAGACCAAATGAGATCACACAGAAAGCCTGATTTCAATGCTAGCTATTATTGCCATTGTTATTGTTATTAGGTCAGAGGCTGGAGATCAGACTTTCTTTAATTTTTTTTAAATTTTTTTTTTTGAGACCAGACTTTCCAAGCTCAGAAGATAGAAGCAGTCCCTGCGAAGGTAGTTTCTATAAAAGCACGTGGCAAAGACCACCCACCTGAGAGGAGACTTTCTGAATAGTCTATCTGAGCCTCAACTTCTGGTGAGAAGGGGATACGTTCTTTGATTTTCCAGGCAATGGATTCCCAGCATCTATCCTTCTAGCCAGAGCTGCAAGATCCTTTAAGCAGGGCTAGCCCGGGGTTATCTTATAAGTGTTCAGGGATGAAAGTAACGTGACTATTGGAGAAATAGGCCTGGGGTCAAGAACCCTGAGTTCCAATCTGATCTCAGACACTTTACTAGCTGTGTGACCCTGGGCAAGTCACTTAACCTCTTTTGGCCTCAGTTTCTTCAACTGTATATTGAGGAGAATAACAGAACCTGCCTCCCAGGATCGTTGTGAGGATCAAATGAGATAATATTTGTAAATCACTTAGCACAGCACCTGGCACATAGTAGATACTTAACAAATGCTCATTTCCTTCCTTCCTTCCTGAACCTGGAGGAAAAGCAGTAAAGGTTCAAGTCATAACTTGGGGGGTGGAGTGGGGAAGGGTGGTGGTGGGACCTTTTTATCCCTGGCTGTTGCAGAGGGTTTATTTGAACAATATGAGTCTGAGGGGAAGAGGATTGTGTGTTCAGCAGTCCCAGAATGGGTTTGCCTCCCAGAGAGAGTCTATGTCACAGAATGGCCCTGCTAGTCTGAGAAGGAATGCATGGGAAAGAAGGTTTTCACCATAGTGTCACCAAATTTTCACCAAATTCTGTAGCAGGTAGGTAGCTATCACAAGCACCTCAGGAGCTTTCCATATATACTTATTGGGCTTCTGTGAATCGTTTCAATCTTTGGCATTCTCTGTGGATTTGTAAAGATAAAGGCTGTCCTACACTCGTGCCCATTTGTTATCTTGCATGCTTGGATGAGAGATGAGGCTCTTACTGCCGACGTCTGTGGAAACCTAGACGCAAACCGTTTTGGAAATTCCTTGGGAGTAAACTCTGAGCAGGGACAAGAAGCCAGAGACAAACTGACCTTTTGAATCATTGCCCAGGATTTAATCTGGTTCATATGACACCAGAATCTTGGATAAGGGGAGCCTTGGACCCTGGGTTTCATGTCCATTATTATCTCATTTGAGTTTTGCGACAACCCTGGTAAGTAGGTACTCACTTCAACATTTAGTGATTTTGTCAATACGGTTCTCTTTCTGTCAATGCAGCCTATTTATAATAATAACAATAATAGCTAGGATTTACATAATGCTTTAAAATGCTTTTTTATTTATGTAATACTTTAAGGTTTATGCTTTTCAAATATTATCTAATTTTATTCTCACAACAACCTTGGAGGGAGATGTTATTAGTATTCCCATTTTACAAATGAGGAAATTGAGGCAAAGAGAGGTTAAGTGTCTTGCCCAGAGTCACACAGCTGGTAAGTGACGGGGGCAGGTTTTGCACTCAGGCCTTCATAACTCCAGGTCCAACTCTTTATCCACTGTGCCACTTATGACAATAGATGACTGTCAAGAATTGTGGGGAACATTAAAGAATTTTGATCAGTTCAGTGACTAATTATGACTTCAGCAAAATAACACCTTTTCAGTTTAGAGGTAGAAGACTACTGGTATATAACAATAATAGCTAACATTTATATAGCACCCACTTTGTGCCAGGCATTGTGCTAATCACTTTCCAGTATTATCTCATGTGATCTTCACAACAACCTTGGGAGGTAGGTACTATCATTATGCTCATTTTACAGATGGGACTGGGATTAAGTCATTTGCCCTGGGTCACACAGTTAGGAAGTGTAGGAGTCTAGATTTGAACTCAGGTCTCCCTGATTCCAGGCACGGTGCTCTATCCACTGAGCCACCTAGCAGCCTCCTTCATTTAGTTGTACCTCTTTGTTACAATCTATTTGGGCAAGGATCAATCCTTGGGAAGTGAGGGTATTATTAAAAAAAAAAAAAGGATAGCACTGGGCCGAGAAATCAATCACCTGGCACCCAACCTGCTGATAGACCTTTCCAAACTTGTCAGTCCTCAGAGGACAGGTGTAAAAATCTATGGCAGGGTCCATCCTCCCCAGCTTGCTGGGAACGTAAGCTCTCTTAGAACAGAAACTGTCTCACATCTGACTCCAAATTCAGTGTGCATTCTGAATTCCTACTATCTTCTTCCTGCTCTCTCTAGGAATTAGTCCTAGAGCTAAGATACCACATGGTCAAACGCCTAATAACAAGGATACCTAGCATCATAAGGTGCCTCTGGGTGGAAAATTCAGTAGCTCAGTTGAAGGAGTACTGGATTTAGACCCAGAATATCTGGGTTTCAATCCACTCTCTCGTACTTATCATCTACACGACCCTACTCTGGGCATTTCCTCCAGCTGGCTGTCCCCTGTGCCTGGAATGCTTTCTCCTCATCTACACCTCCTGGCTTCCTCAGCTTCCTTCAAGCCCCATCTAAAATCCCTCCTTCTATAGGAAGCCTTTCCTGATCTTCATTAATACTAGTCCCTTCTCTCTGTTATTTTCAATTTACCCTGTACGTAGCTTGTTTGCACATAGCTGTTTGTATGCCATTTCCCTCTGTTCGACCATGAGGTCCTTGATAGCAGGGACTGTGTTTGCCTTTCTTTGTATCCCCAATGCTTAGCACAGGGCTTGTCACATAGCAGGTATTTAACAAATACTTGTTAACTTGATTTTACTTCTTGCAGTCTCAGTTTCCTCATCTGTAAAATGGGTTGAAATAGATTATCTTTGAGGTAACTTCTACATAAAAAGCATGTGGTACAACAACTCCCTTCTTTTACAGATTAGGAAACTGAGACCTGGGGTAGGGTCTTATCCAAGGTTAGTTAGAGCAGAGCTAGGTCTAGAACTAAGGTGTCTTGATTCTTGGGTCAGTATTCTTTTCTCTACCTCACTGCAGCATGCTTCTTGGAACATTCTTGACCATCCCACCTAGTTACCTCTGAAGCTGTTTCATTGATTAGCTGCTCATTTCTATACACAAGCAGCAGCAATGGCCACATATAAGTAGAGTTGGTATTCACCTATGGATTGTGTTTTCAGGGGTACTGGTAGTGACCCTCTGTGGTACTCCCCCAATTTGCACCCACACGTGCAGGTTGAGTCTAGAGGGCAGTTTCTACTCCCTTAGATTCAAAGTGTAGCCTATGAAGCTATATTCCTAAACCGTAATTCACAAGTCCCCACTGGTGTGCTTCCCATTAATAGTAATGCTGATAAACACATTTAGCTCATGGCAAAAAACATTTACTAAAACATCATAGAACGGTAGCTACAAACTATTCCCACCAAAAACCCAGGGCACATTTTGCTACAATTACACACAGCATCCATGACAAGAGTAAGTACAAATAGTAAAATGACAGTAAAGCATATATAGATATAGATATAGACATAGATATAGATACAGATAGATAGATATAGATATAGATATAGATATAGATATAGATATAGATATAGATATAGATATAGATGTAGATATAGATATAGATGATAGATATAGATATAGATATAGATATAGATATAGATATAGATATAGATATAGATAGATAGATATATAGATAGATACACAGAATACATGTGGCCAAAGCAACTTGCCACTCTGTATCCCCATGTCCTTTTTCTTTTCTATTGAAATCTTGACAAAGGTCCTCTGCTGAGTGGTTTATCCAGCAGGGCTCTCAGAGTCTGCCCCCCCCCCCAATCTCTATTCCTGATTGCCCGGCATAGCTCCCTCTTGAGTCCACAGCTAGCTCTCTTCTTTGCTACCAGAGGTCTCACTCTTTGAGGGTTTTTTTTTTAGGCAATTGGGGTTAAGTGATTTGCCCAGGGTCACACAGCTAATTAGTGTCAAGTGTTTGGTCTGAATCCAGATTTGAACTCAGGTCCTCCTGATTTCGGGGCTGGTGCTGTATCCACTGTGCCACCTAGCTGCCTCGAGGTCTCACTCTTTGGAGTTTCTTGAATACTGTCTGTATCAGTGTCTGAATGGAGAGTATGAGTCTGTTCCCTACTATGTGCATCGTCTCCTACAAATACAGTACCATGAATGATGGGAGGGATTGGGATCATAGGATCATCTACCTTTGAGCTGGAAGGGACATTAGAGGTCATCTATTAGAAATCCCTCATTTTCTAGATGAGGTAGTTGAGATACATGAGATAAAATGACTTACCCTTGGTCACAGAGATGGTGTTATTTAGTTGTTTCAGTCATGACTGACTCTTTAAGACCCCATTTGGGGTTTTCTTGGCAAAGACACTTTTTTTAAACTATTTCCTTCTCCAGCTCATTTTACAGATGAGGAAACTGAGGCAAACAAGGCAAAATGACTTGCCCAGGGTCACACAGCTAGTAAGTGTCAAGTATCTGAGGCTGGATCTGAACCCAGGTACTCCTGACTCCAGAGCCAGGGCTCTATCCACTGAACCACCAAGCTGCCCCAGCTAAAGATTTTTGAGGAAGAGCAGGGTATGGTCAGACCTGTGCTTTAGGAAGATTATTGATAGCTGTCTGGAGGATGAGTTGGAGAGGGGAGAGACTAGAGGCAGGCAGGTGAGGAGAAATGAGGGACTGAACAAGGTTAATGACTTTACCTGTTTGACCTCCAGTTTCCTCATCTGTAAAATGGGCATGACAACACCATTACTACCTCCCTCACAGAATTGTTCTGGTGATCAAATGTAAATCACCAAACAGTTCAATGTAACTTCATTAAAGTTGGCAACTGTTTCAATTTTGCCTAGTAGGCATTTAATAAATACTTGATTAGATTGAAAGGAAAGTAATCAATAAATAATAATAGGATCCAAGATCTTGTACTGGAAAGGGACCTAGGCCATTTAATCCAATCTGCCTATCCTACAGATGAGACAATTGAGGCCCAGAGGGGAAGGAATTTGTCCAAGATCACATAATGTGGGCTTTTAAAATATTATTATTTAAGTTTGTCTTCTAATGATAGCCACACTCAGTCATCAGGCCTGTATCTGAAGCCTTTCCGCTGTGTGAGAGCTTGGGGTCTGTTGGAATAGCCTTTTCTCACCCAGGGTCATATCTGGGCCTGCATGAAGGATGGGGGGCGGGCGGGGGCTCCTGTTTCTAAGGCCCTGGGTCTATTGAAATCACTTTGTCGATGTGACACCAGATCACTCTAGCTTTCCCTACCACCAAATGAACTATTGTTTGGGTCAATTCATGCAAATGGTGACACCTAACAGGGCCCCTGGGACTCCAAGGGGCTGGGGAGTTGTGGAATCATTTTTATCCAGGTTGAGCATGAGATGGATAAACCAAGGTTGGGGGAGGTGGCTCTTTTTCCCAGTTCAGGCCATGGAGGCCCCATTGCACACAGAAGGGCCCTTTCATGGGTATTCTCAGAAAGCCCCTTCATTAGGAAGACCCGGCCTTCTGCCTCAGAAAACAATCTGAATGAATGCCGCCCAGTGTGGAAGGAGCTTTGAAAAGTCAAGTAGGGACAGAGAGAGAGAGAGAGAGAGGAAAAGAGAGACTGAGACAGGGAGAAGGTGTCTGGAGGTTCATACCTGAAGTGAGGAGGCCAAGCAACCTTGCCATCCATCTTCCAGTCAGGGTGCCATGGTCCTGAATACATTCTTGGACCTCAGCTTACCTCAAGAGAAAGGCAGACCTTGGAAAACCTTTGTGGGAGCTGTATGTGTGTGTGTGTGTGTGTGTGTGTGTGTGTGTGTGTGTGTATGTGCTGGCATGTCACTGGCATACAGGATAGGGACTGGACCTAGGATCTCATTGGTGTAGGAAACTCCCAGGAAGGGAAATTCCCTCTACCAGTGCTGGCTGACACCTTCTCTGCAATTTATAATCTGAGAATATTCCTGAAGAATTGAAAACTTAAGTGACCTGCCCAGGATCATATGGCCAGTATGTGTCCAGGAGCTACATGGCACCCTCCTGGATCTAAGGCTGGGGGGTAGGGAAAGGGTGGGTGGTCTCTGAACATGCAGCCTGTGCTAGAACTGTAAAAATCTGGTCCAGGACCATTATGTTATGGGTTTATATTCTGTGCATATATGCTAGATTGTTGGTGTTTTGAAAACTCCACATGAAATATTTGAAATTTGAGTCTGGCAGCATCACAGGACAGAATAAGCCCAATGCCAAAAACTCCCTGGAGTTGACAGCAGCTTGAGCTTATCCTCCCAGCCTAATAGCCAACCCTGATCTAATTCAGCAACCATTGTTTAAGCACCTACTAGGTGGCAGTCTCTGTGTTAGGGGCTGCAGAGAAAGACCAAAATGAAAGTCTTTGCCCTCAAGGAGCTTACACTTTACTGAGGGGGATGTGGAATGGACTAGACAAACATCAGGCAGGGGGTGGAGTGAAAGGCAGGCTGAGGGCTCTAAGACTGCTTGGGAAACCTGGGCATATCACTCTATCTCTCCGAGTTTGAGTTTCCTTGTCTGGACAATGGGGATAATAAAGGCATCCATTTCTCACTAGAAAGATAGAGACAGAAAGGCAGAAGGGCAGATAGGGAGAGACACACAGAGAGAAACAGAGAGAGATAGAGACACAGAAAGAGAGATAGAGGGGTAAGGAAAGAGAGAGAGACAAAGACACAGAAAGACAGGGATAGAGAAGTAAGGGAGGAGAAAGAGACAGAGACTGAGGGAGGGAAGGAGACAGAGGGACACATGCACAGAAAGACAGAGACAGAGAAGTAGAGAGGAAGAGAGATAGAGGGAAGGTGACAGAGACACAGAAAGACAGATAGAGAGGTAAGGAAGGAGAGAGAGACAGAGAGAGGGAAGGAGACACACACACACAGAAAGAAAAGTAGATAGGAAGAGAGATAGAGGGGGAGAGACAGAGACAAAAAGTCAGAGATAGAAAGGCAAGAAGAGAAAGAGAGAGAGAAAGAGAGACAGAGAGAGAGTGTGTGTGTTTTCAGGGATCAAGGAAGACTCAAGAAACAGGGGACACTTGAGTTGAGCCTTGAAGGACAAGAAAGATTCAGAAAGTCCAAGATGTGGAGGAAGGGAGTACTTCCCAAAAGCTGCCCTTCCTCAGGAGGCTCAAAGATCCCAATGCTCAGACTAGGATGAGGATGTGCATTAGGTAGCTTTCTCTCCTGTTTATTTCCACATAATTCTGCCCTGACTGCCATTGGAGAACTTCCTTTTCTGGGCTATGGATCTGGGTGACTCCACAGTCAGGAATCTGATTCAAGTTTTCAGGTTTTCCAATCAGCCAGGAGGGTGGTTTTGGCCCCAACAGGAAAACAGGAAATGGCTCAAAAGTTAATAAAGTTGGAAGAAAACAGCTTTTCTGTTGGTGACCCAATACCCCCACCTCTGCCAGCTGCATTTCGATACAGGAAATTTGGCAGTGGAAAACGCTGGGTCTCTCTGCACATCGTGCATCAGAGTGTTCTGAAAAGGGCCCTTTGGGTTTGGAGCCTGGGGGGAAGCGATTTGACGTTTTCCCCTCTTTTAACACCCCAGTGAAGCAGGAAGGATGCTCTCTTGGTGGTCAGGAGACCTGGGTTCTAGTCCAAGTTGTATGAACTTGTCATGTTGCTTAATCTCACTAAGTCTTAGTTCTGTTATCCATAAATCGGAGGCATTAGACACGGACTACTTTAAAATGTCAAAGCACTCCTCTAACCCCTCAGATGATCATATTATAGATAACCCACTAAATGAAACGCATGTCTGGGTATCAACCCCTTGCAATATCAGGGAAAGAATTTTACAGGTTACAACTTTACAATTTACAGTCAGAGAACCTCTCATACTTATGACCCAAGAGAGCAGGTCCATTCTACTTTGGGCCTCTCCTCTGTAAAAAAAAAAAAGGGATTGTGCTAAATGGCCTCTGAGATCCCTTCCAGGGGCAGATCTATGGTTCTTTGGTGTGTATGCCCTGGTTCCCTCTCTCCCAGAGCCAGGCTGCTCCATTTGCCCCTCACAGTTCCAGGGGGTGAGTTCCAGGGGTTGTGGTATCTCTCTACAACCATCAGGTCAAGCCCTTTCCAGCTTCGTTCTTCTTAACGTGAGAAGCTTATGACTAACACTACAATTCCATTTAACCTCCTAAAATCAATTAGCTTTCACAAAGAGATTTATTCCAAAGGTCTAGCAAAAACAAAGTACAAATATTTTCCCCAACAGCTCAGGAACATCCTCTTCTCTGTACTGCCTCTGTCTCTGGAGGAGTACGCTCAAAACGTAGTTCTTTTCCTCCATAGCATTAGTCCCACCAAGTTCATGCACATAGGTGGCATGAATGCCAGATGAATCCTCACTCCAGTTACCACTGGACTGGGTCTCAAGGATGACTTCTCACCCCTTGAGGTATCAATGTGGCACTGGTTGCAGATCTTGATTCTGGTGTGACAGCGTGTGAAGGGGCTCTCTGGACCTTTTGAACTCATAAGATTAGAGGCAGCACTCCCTTCACTAACTCACCAAGCTCCCTCAAAAGCTGCTGAGGCAGGAACTGAAACTGATAGCCCTTTTCAAATGCCTCACAAGGCAATCAAAGAGTTATCCTTCAACACTTGGTTAGTTGACTAGAAGCAATTATAGAAGGTCTACACATTCTCCACAGTCTGACTTTCTGAGGTACTTATCCCCTTTCTCCTAGAAGCAGACTTCCCAGGTTCTCAAAGTTGAGAGATTTATTAGAGGAAGACAACATATCTAATGGAATAAGGGCCAGGGAAGAGCGTTTTGGTCAGGAAAGTCACCAGGATGGTGAGTGGAGTCAGTCAATAACCATTTATTGAGCTCCCATTATATTCCAGGGACTATGCACTGGAGATACACAGAAAAGCAAAAAGTAGTCCCTGCTTTCAAGGAGCTCACGGTCTAATGGGAGAGAAAAACAGGCCAGCAACTATATATAAACAAGACAAGATAAATTGGAGGTAATCAACAGAGTTACAGAGCACAGATCTACCCTTTCCAGGAGTGCTGTTATTCATCCTGTGTTCTTTTATTTTCTTTTTGGTGAGGCAGTTGGGGTTAAGTGACTTGCCCAGAGTCACCCAACTAGTAATCATCCTTTGTTCTTGAAGAGGACCAATGACATCATGGGGTGATGTCACGACTTGTGAGTGAGTTGGTTTTAAGTGAGGCACAGTGGCACAAAGTCATCAGCTTCACTCTCGCAGTCATCAAAGTCGAGCAGCAAGACAAAGGTCTGGACAGCTGGTGATGGCCCTGGATACAGTAAATCAGCGCTTCTTAAACTGTAGGTTGTGACCCCATATGGGGTCACACAACTGAATGTGGAGGCTGCAAAAAATTTGGCAACAGTAAGAGGTTTCTGAATGTTTAACAACTAAAAATTAATTAAAATCCAATATATAATGAATACAAGGTGTTTCTGGCAGTGCTCGTCTATGTTGCATCACACGACTTCACTGCAGCCTTGGCTCTGCACACACAACATGGGTGCTTTGCACTGTACATGCCATCATGCCATGCAATGCCAACAAACACTGCCAGAAACACCTCAGATCAGATTCAGGATTATTGTGTGTTATGAATTGCAGTGTTTTTACTGTATGTAAAAAGTTTTCTGCTCTTACAGAAACATAACAGTTTAATTACAGAAAATAAAAATTTTAAATATTTTTCTACCATCATTCCTCAGCATATAAGTATCAAATTAGTATGTCTTTGAATTGTATTGTGTTAGAATGTTTGATTTTTAAAATTGCTATTATCTCCTTTTATGGAAACATAAGTGTTTAATTTGCAGCAAGTAAAGATGAAAACTAATAACATTTTTCTACTATCACTGCTGTATGTGTAATTTAGACAGAAGAGGTAACAATACTGATGACAATGAAGCAGAACCTTTGCTACCAGGTTGTAGTACACCTAAATTGACAAGAAAAAGAAAACATATTGAATCACTTTTGCAATGTGGATTTACTTCTAATAATGATGATGGTGTGGAAAAACCTCTTTGCTTAACTTACAGTGAAGTTTTGGCTGTTGAGAGCATGAAACCAGTCAAACTAAAATGACATCTTAATACCAAGCATGCAGTGTACTGCAATAAACAAAAGATTTGTTTTGAATGACTTTTAAAATCTTCAAATAAAGAAAAAACAACATTTTGAGAAATTTGTTACTGTCAATGAAAAGTATTTACTTGCATCTTACAAAACCTCTTATTTAATTTCAAAAACTAAAAAGCCCTAAATGATAGGAAAAGACCTTTTGTTACCTGCTGCTATTAAAATGGCAGAAATAGTTCATGGGGAAAAGTATGGGGATGAAATTTGTAAAATTCCTTTATCAAATGATATGGTTTCCAAAAGAATTTCTGAAATTAGTAATGACCAATTCCAGCAGTTTATTACCAGGCTTAAGGGCAGCCCAATGTTTGCAATTCAGTTAGATGAAATAACTGATATTTCTAATACGGCACAGTTTTTACTTTACGTAAGATATGCTTACGAAGGAAGCATACATGAGGAATAACTGTTTTGTTGCCCTTTGGAAAGGCCCACAAGAGGGGAAGATATGTATCTTAAAGTCAATGAATTTTTCACAAATGAAGGTTTACAGTGGGAAAATTGTACTAGAGTCTGTAAAGACAGTGCTGGAGCAATGATGGGCAAGAATGTCAGATTTGTAGCAAAAGTTAAAGCTGGTAGCAATGAATATATCACTTTTACTCACTACATGACCCTTTGGGAGACACTTGTGGCCAAGAAAAATATCATCAGAGTTAGATGTTATGCTTTGAGATACTATCAAAATCACTAACTTCATTAAAAGCTGTGCCCTTAACAGTTATTTGTTTTCAAACCTTTGGAAGGACATGGACTCTGATTATAAAAGCTTATTACTACATGCAGAGGTAAGATGGCTCTCCAGAGGGTGAAGTTTAAACGGACTATTGAAACTGGAAGATGAAGTTGTAACATTTTTGACTGAGTAGAAATCAGATTTTGTTATTTTTTTTCACAATGACTTAAGGCTTTCAAAGCTGCTTTATTTGTCAGATATTTTTGAAAAACTCAATAATTTAAACATGTTGCTTCAAGGAAAAAATTGTAACATTTATATTAAAAGATAAAATTGAAAGTTTACTTAAAAAGTTAAAATATGAAAGAATAGGGTGGAAAATGGTTCTTTAGAAATGTTTACAGTTACGGATGATTTTATAATTGAAAATAACCTTTCCAAAGATTCAGTTGTAAGAGTTGTAATTGATCATATGAAGTGCCTGGAGACACAGTTTCAGAAATACTTCCTTTCAAATTTTGATTCTAAAAAACTAAGTTGGGTTCATAAACCATACTCAATTGAAATTAAAAAAATCAGTCATCTGCCATTAAAAGTTCAAGAAGAATTTTCTGATTTATCAAGTGACAGGTTTAAAACACGAGTTTCCTAAAAAAATATTAAATTAATTTTGGCTTGGGATTAGGACAGAATTTCCAACAATATCTGAAATGGCCGTAAATATTCTTCTGCCATTTTGTATCACATATTTAAGCAAAGCTCTGTTCTCAGCATTGACAATTATAAAGTCAAAATATCGATCAACTCTGAAAAGTGTTGGAGATGCTCTACATCCTGCAGTATCAAATATCCTGCCAAGATTTAATTCTCTATGAAATAAATGAGCACATCCATCTCATTAGTATGCAAATTTGCTCTCATCTTCAATAAATGGTAAAATTATATGCATACCAAAGAATTATTTTAAAGTAAATTTCTTTATGATTTATTATCAGGAAATGTTTGATTTTATATGTATTTTATATACCTATATACCTGGGGTCATGTAAAAATTTCTCAGGCAAAAAGGGGTCCCGAGTGGAAAAAGCTTGAGAAGTCTTGCAATAGATGACTTTGGTGTCTTTGATGTCTGACCAAACTCTAAGCAAGTCATAGCACCTTCTTCAGCTGCTTTCATGGCCACTGGAACAAATTATTCTCATCTGCCCATTCTGCCAGGGGACGTCTTCACATGCTAGGGGTAGACACTTCCCAAACTCACCAATGGGTTTCCTTTAGATTATCCTCAAACTGGTTTAGCCTGTTGCTTGCCAACATGGTTTTACCAAGTGTGGTCACTGTATGTTCTACAGCTTCTTAGAGCCACAGGTGAAAGTTGAGAGACAGGTAGACACCAAATGTGGATGGTGCTGTTTGTTGTTAAGTCATTTTTCAGGCGTGTCCAACTCTTAATGACCCTATTTGGGCTTCTTGGCAAGGATACTGGCATGGTTTGCCAATTTCTTCTCCAGTTCATTTTACGGATGAGGAACTGAGGCAAAAAGAGTGAAGTGACTTGCCCAGGGTCACACAGCTAGTAAGTGTCTAAGGCCAGATTTGAACTCAGGTTTTTCTGACTCGAAGCCTGGCACTCTATTCACTGTGCCACCTAGCTGCCCCCAAAGGTGGATGAGCAGCCCTGAAAAGGGCTCAGCAAGTCCTCACACCACATAGAGCATATGTTAATCCTCCCTGAACACCCCATACACCAGGAGTGGTAATGTTGATATGATTATTGTTCTCAGAATAGAGGTGGGGGAAGCCAACATGTAAAGATAGCAGGGAAAGAGTAGCATGAGGGTCAGGCTAGAAGCCCAGGTCCCAAGGGCTATAGGTGAAATGCAGGGTTGGAAGTGGAGTCCGGAGTGCAGGAGCTCACTAAACCAAAAAAAAAAAAAAAAAAGACACCTCTATTCGTGCCACATCCCAAACTTAAAGGCAAACCAGAGCAAGATCAAATTAATTACAGAAACTGAATGAATAGAGAACGTTGTGGGGTGGCAGTATGAGAATACACCTCCCCTCACACACACACACACACACACACACACACACACACACACAGAGGATCTCCAGAAACTCATCATGCCTTAAGATGAAATCACCTCTGAAACGCACTCTTTTTCAGCATTCCCTCCCCCTAGGGCCCCTCCCGCCGGCCCCTCCCACCTTCTGATTGGAGAGCTCTTCTCAGCTCCACTAGCATTTAGGAAGGGCATCCCTGGGATTTGTCTCATTATTCCCCACCTCTACTCTCTAGGACTTCCTGCCCCTGGGGCCCGTCCCTCCCTCGGGTTGGAGAGAAGGTTGGAGGGGAGTGGGCTTTTGGGAGCTCCTCGAAGTTCCTCCCAAGGAATTCACTTCATCATTTCTCACCTAGCTACTTTCCTGGACTTAATTAATGATCTCCAGAAATGCTTCATTCTGCAAGCTGAAGTCAATTCTAAAACTCACCTCCTTAGCTCATTTTGTACCCCAACCACAGGACTTTATCACCCCCAAGTGGGGTCACTGGGGTTAACTCCCGCAATCTTCCTCTTTTTAGCTTCTTTTTGTGTGTTTATGGGCTTCTTGAGGGCAAGGATTGTCTTATGCCTTTCTTTGTATCCTCAGTACTAAGCTCAATGCCTGGCACATAGTAGGTGCCTTTTCTCACTCTGACTGATTCTGACACTGCCACTAAGCCTACAGTCATAGGATATATGATCATAGAATTGAAGGTGGAAGGGACTTGGGAGGCCAGTCTCCTAATTTTCAGTTGAGAACACTGAGTCCCAGGTAGATGACATATCCAAGATCACATAGGTAGTATCAGAGATAGGATCCGATCGTGGGTCCTCTGACTCTAGGAGTGATCTGTGTTCAAATCCTGCTTTTGACACTCACTAGTTGTGTGACCAGGAACAAATCACTTCATTTCTTAGGCCCTCAATTCCTGCATGTATAAAATGAGGATAATAATACATCTAGCACCAGAGTATAAGGGTTCAATGAGATGATACATGCAAAATACTCTCCAAACCTTAAAGCATTGTATTGATGCCAGGTCTTATTATTATTAGGGTATATGGGCATTAAGGAAGGACTGGTACCTCTAGTGGGATGGCTTGCTGAGTCCCTTTCAGGGCTGTTCGTCTACCTTTGGTGTCCACCTTCACTCATGATTCCAAGAAGCTGTAGCATGTGCAGCAACCATACCCCAGTAAAATTGGCAGATAGGCTAAACCAGGTGGAGGGTAACTGATGGGTCTCAAACCTGTTGGTAAATGAAGGCATTCTACTCCAAGTTTGTGAAAAGCTCCACAGTGGAATAGGTGGATGGGAACAACGGCCATGAAGGCAGCTGAAGCAGGTGCTGTGGAGTTTGGGCAGAGTGAAGATGCCAAGGTCATCCAGTGCATCTTGAGTCATCGTCAGCCATCTTGACTTTTGTCTTGCCCCTGGACTTCGATGACTCTGGAAAAGAGAGTGAGGCTGATGACTTCACACAGTTGTACCTCACTTAAATCCAATTTATATTCAAGTCAAAAGATATCACCCAGGCTATTTTACTACTTCATCATTTTATTATTTTATCATTTATTAAGTTACACTTTTACTATTTTTATTAAGTTACTATATTTATTAAGTTACACTTTTACCATTTTACCTACCTCAAAGCTCTGTGGCAACAGGCAGGTGATGAAGAAGCAGGTGTGGATACACTGGGAGCTGTAGCCATAACCTTGTGCAGGAGGCACAGGCCATAGGCTTGTTTTCTCACAACGGGAGTAAGTGGCTCCCTGGGTGTCTGAGCAGCTTTTTAAGGAGTGCACTGCTTACCTCCTGGCATGAAGAAGGGGATAGAAACGGTGCCCTAAAAATTGTCTGCTTTACCCAACCTGGGCCTGCTTACTGCAGCAGGCAGGGATCCCACCCTGTGGCCGAAACACACAAAAAAATACAAAAACTTTTGTGAAGATGATTCAACTCATCATTGGTAAATGACATGTGCTCATACTTATGGACAACATGAAATCCTCTAGACCTGAAAGACAAACAGCTCTTGTTGTGAGAGAGCTCAGCAGGTATCACATCCAAATAACAGCCCTGAGTGAAACAAATGAAGGCCAACTTACCGAAGTCAGAGCTGCATATATGCTTCTCTGGAGTGGCCACTGTGATAAGGGGTGCCATGAAACTGGTGTAGCTTTAGCAATCAATAAGCTTGTATGCCTTCCCGAAGGAGGGAAAAGACACGCTCATGACAATGTGATTGCTACTTGCAGGGAAGTGCCATGTCACTATCATCAGTGGATATACTCCCACCATGCCAAACCCTAATGAGGTCAAAGAAAAATGTTAGGAAGACCTGGACACCATAATCACCAATGTGCTGAAAGAAGACAAGCTTGTAAATCTGGGTGACTTTAATGCCAGAGTAGGCACAGACTATCAGACACAGTAGGGAATCCTTGGGAGGAATGGAGTCAGAAACAGCAATGGTCACTTACTACTGAAGTCTTGTGCATCTCATGACCTTCTCATCACCAACACTGTCTTCCATTTACTTAAATGCAATAAAATTTCATGGATGCACCCTCACAGCAACTACTGGAATTTCTTAGGCTACATCATTGTAAGGAGAAGAGACAGACAGGATGTGAGAGTGACAATATATGGTGTAGAGTGCTGGACCAATTATAGACTTATTCTCTTCAAGCTAAATGTTAGCATTTAACAGAAGTGGGGGACCCAAGGCCAGATGATTATCATAAGACTCGATGTCAACAGATTAGAATACTTCTTCGTGTGTGAACATATTGTTGCTGACCTGGAGGGAGAGCTGAGCCAACACATAGTTGGCAACAGAGAAGCAGAAAAGGAGTGGGCAGCTTTCAGAGATTTGGTGTGAAATATTGCATTTGCTTATCTGGGCCAGTACACTAGCAAATATCAGTATTGATTTGATGAAAATGATGGGGAAATTCAGAAATTACTAAATGAAAAACAAAAACTCCTCGTACAGGGCTTACCAGCAGGACAGTTCATCCATCTCTAAGAAGGCAGCATTCAACTCTATGAAAAGTAATGTGCAAGCAAAGCTTAGAGAGATTCTTGGCTCAGTAAGAAGGCAGATGAAATTCAGTTTTACACTGATAGTAACAGTCCAAAGCACTTCTATGATATCCTGAAGGCTATTTGTGAACCAAAGACCCTTTGTGCATCTCAACTACTCAGCATTGATGGAGCCGCACTGATCACAGTGATAAGGATATGATATTGGAGAGATGAGTTGAACACTTCCATAGCATTCTCAACAGACCATCATCAGTCAATGTGGAAGCCATTGACCTTATACCTCACATTGAAGTCAATCCCTCTCTAGCCAAACTTCCAAATGAAAAAGAAGTTTTGAATGTCATTAGGTTCCATTCACGTGACAATGCTCCGGGTGCTGATTCCATTCCAGTACAGATCTACAAGACAGGTGGGGGGAGGTCCATTGCTCATACAAAAGCTGGTAGACATCTTCCAGGTTATATGGCAATAGGAAGTTATCCCCTGGGAGATCAAGGATGCCTTCATTGTCCATCTCCATAAAGGAAAAGGAAATTGGTTGTCCTGTGACAATCACGGGGGGGGGGTCTCTCTTTTAGTCATTGCAAGCAAGATTATTTCTTTAAAAATTTAATTAATTTATTTATTTTTAGTGGGCTTTTTTTTTGCTTTACTAGACTCTGAGAGTCTTTCCCTCCCAGACTGATACTTTTATTTTTTTAATTTTTTTATTTATTTTTAGGCAATGGGATTAAGTGACTTGCCCAGGGTCACACTGCTGGTGAATATTATGTGTCTGAGGCTGGACTTGAACTCAGGTCCTCCTGACTCCAGGTCCGCTGTTTTATCCACTGTGCCACCTAGCTGCCCCTATTTTTAGTTTTGAACATTCACTTCCATAAGCTTTTGAGTTTTCAATTTTCTCCCTTTCCTTCCCCTCCCCCCTCCTCAAGACAGCATGCAATATGATACAGGCTCTACACATACATTCATAATAAACATTTTCACATTAGGCATGTTGTAAAAAAGTGTTAGAAGCAATGGGAGGAACCATGAGAAAGAAGAAACAAAACAAAACATCAAAAGAAAAAAGATCAAATAGTATGTTTTAATCTGCATTCAAACTCCATAGTTCTTTCTTTGGAGGTGGATAGCATTTTCCATCATGAGACTTTTGGAGACATCTTTGATCCTTGCATTGCTGAGAAGAAACAAGTCTATCAAAGTTAGTCATTGCACAATGTTGCTGTTACTGTGTACAATGTTTTTCTGGTTCTGCTCACTTTGCTCAGCATCAGTTCATATACGTTTTTCCAGGTTTTTCTGAAGTCTGCCTGCTCATCATTTCTTATAGCACAATAGTATTCCATTACACTTATATGTCATAACTTGTTCAGTCATTTTCCAATTGAGGGGCATCCCCTCAATTTCTAATTCTTGGCCTCCACAGAAAGAGCTGCCATAAGTATTTTTGTACATGTGGGTCCTTTCCCCTTTTTTATGATCCCTTTGGGATACAGGTCTAGAAGTACTATTGCTGGATCAAAGGGTATGTACAGTTTCATAGCCCTTTGGGCAAAATTCCAAAATCCTCTCCAGAATGGTTGGATCAGTTCACAATTCCACCAACAATGCATTAGTGTTCCAATTTTCCCACATCTTCTCCAACATTTATCATTTTCTTGTTTTGTCATGTTAGCCAATCTGATAGGTGTGATGTGGTACCTCAGAGTTGTTTTGATTTGCACTTCTCTAATCAACAGTGATTTAGAGTATTTTTTCATGTGACTATAGATGGCTTTAATTTCTTTATCTGAGAATTGCCCATTCATATCCTTTCACCATTTATCAGTTGGGGAATGACTTGTATTCTTATAAATTTGACTCAGTTATCCATACATTTTAAAAATGAAGCCTTTATCAGAGACACTGGTTGTAAAAATTGTTTCCCACCTTTCTGCTTCCCTTCTAATCTTGGTTGCATTGACTTTGCGCAAAATCTTTTCAATTTAACATAGTCAAAATCATTACTTTTACATTTCATAATGTTCTCTATCTCTTGTTTTGTCATAAATTCTTCCCTTCTGTATAGATCTGACAGATAAATTATTCCTTGCTCTCCTAGTTTGCTTGTAGTATCAGCCTTTATACCTAAATCATGTACCCATTTTGACTTTATTTTGGTATAGGGTGTAAGATGTTGGTCTAAGCCTAGTTTCTGCCATAAACTTTTCCAGTTTTCCAAGCAGTTTTTGTTAAAAAGCAAGTTTTTGTCCCAGAAGCTGGAGTCTTTGGATTTATCAAACAGTAGATTACTACAGTCATTGACTATTGTGTCTTATGCCTAACCTATTCCACTGTGCAAGCAAGATTCTTCCCAGAGTCCTCCTTAACAGGCTGATCCCTCACCCGGAAGATGGTCATCTGACTGAGAGCTAGTGTAGCCTCAGAAAGGGCCGAGGATGGTTCATATGGTGTTTGCTGCCTAACAACTCCAGGAGAAATGCAGGAGCAGAACAAAGGAATATTCACAACATTCATTGATCTGACCAAGACCTTTGATACTGTCAGTGATGAGGGCTTATGATCATGGCAAAATTTGGTTGCCCAGAGTTGTTCATCAGTATCATACCTCAGTTTCATGACAGCATGCTTGCATGGGTTCTGGATAATGGAGATGTTCTCAGTCACCAACGGAGTGAAGCAGGGTTGTGTGCTTGCTGCTATGTTTTTTGGCATGATATTTTCTGTGCTGTTGTCAGATACCCTCAAAGAGGATGGAAACTGCATCAAGTTCAGCTCTCACACTGATGGTAAATTATTTGACTTGAAAAGGCTACAAGCCGAGACTAAAGTGGAAGGATATTTGTTGAATGACTTTTGTTCTCAGATGATTGTGCACTCAATGCAGCCTCTGAGGTTAAAATGCGTTAGAACAGAGATCAATTCACTACCACTTGCTTTCATTTTGGCCTAACAATTAACACTAAGAAAAGAGGTTAGAAATTTGAATGCTGTGGATAAGTTCACTTACATTGGCAGTATATTTTCCAGGGATTTACATATTGATCATGAGGTTGATGCATGCATTGACTGAGCTAGCTCAGTATTTGGGAAGCTTCAAAAGAAATTGTGGGAGAGAAGAGGCATTAGGCTGCCCACCAAACTGAAGGTCTACAGAGTCACTGTGCTGACCTCATTGTTCTATGCATGTGAAACTGGAACAATATATCAGTACCAGGCCAGGAAATTGTATCACTTACATTTGACTTGTCTTAAGAAGATTCTGAAGATCATCTGGCAGAATAAGGTACTGGACACTGAGGTCCTTTCTCAAGATAAACTGTCAGGCATTCAAACTCTACTGCAAGAGAGAACTCCAATGGGCTGACTACTTTTTTCGAATGGCAGATGTAGATTCCCCTAAAAGATTATTTTACAGAAAACTCACACAATGCAAGCGCTCACAAGGAGGTCAGAAGAAATGACACAAGGACACTCTCAAGGTCTCTCTGTAGAATGTGATATTGATTGTGAGACATGGGAGACACTGGCACAGGACCACCCAGCATGGCATGCCCACATCAAAGATGGCGCTGTGCTCTATGAGCAAAGCAGAATTGAAGTAGCTCAAAAGAAATGTGAGATGCACAAATTTAGAGCTATGTCCATCCCAAATGTTCACGTGGACTATTTGCGCCTGATCTGCAGTGGAGTCTTCTGAGCTCATCTTGGACTGATCAGCCACAATCAGGGACACTATACTTTGCCCCTGACATTGTAATGCCATTTTGGTCCTTTTCTAATATGAAAGATAACAACAATAACACTATTACTATTATAAGTCCAATTTATTTTGATGATAGGGATGAACTGGATCTTCAGAAGCAAGGAGTTATGGAAAAGGTCCTGAACTGAAAAATGAATCCTGGGTTGAAGTCCCCCACATCAGCTAAGATCTAGCCATGCAACCTGAGTATGAGCGTTGGTAACACTCATTACTGATACCAATATTAGTCACATTTCTAAAGCACTTGAAGGTTAACCAAGGGATTTCCTTCACTGAAGACCTCTTTGAAAGATAGTAGAAGTATTATTGTCCTCAATTTATAAAGGAGGAAACTGAGGCACTGAGCAATGCGATACTTTTCCTAGTCGACACAACTAGTTGGAGTTTGAAGTAGCACGTCAAACATGGAACTCCCTCTCTGTGAGCCTCAGTTTCTTTTTCTGTAAAATGAAGGGAAGAGGCAATGAAGCATAGTGAGCAGTGTCAGTCTTGGAGCCAAGAAGACTCTTGGCAAATAGCCTCAATTTTTTCAATGAAATATGTGTATGCAAAGTAAATACCAGATTTTTTTGTTTTGTTTTGTTTTGTTTTGCATAGAGAGGAGAAATCGGGGACTATTTCATTTTTGTCTTTGTATCTCTATCACTAAGGTGTTTGGCACATAGTAGGGGCTCAACAAATACCTCTGCATTGGGTATTTTCCCCTTCCTCCCCCCACCCTTTTCAACTTCTTTTCATGTGTTGTTTTCCCCCAATTAGATTGTAAGCTTTTTGAGGGAAGGGATTGTTTCTCTTTTTTGCATTTGTATATATAGTGCCCAGCACATAGTAGGCACTTAATAAATGTTTATTGGTGACTGACCTGGTCACCTTGCTATCCAAAAATTCAAAATACTGCAGTAGTTTCCTGTAGCCTCTGGGATCAAATGCATTCAAAGCCCTTTATAACCAAGCTCCCTCCTACCTTTCCAGTTACTCCCCGGTACATACTCTTCAGTCCCATGACACTGGCCTCCCAGCTGTTCCATGAACAAGACCCTGCATCTCTTAGCTCTGGGCATTTTCTCTGCCTTTCCCCCCATGCCTAGAATGCTCTTCCTCCTCATTTCTGCCTACAGTAGGCTTGCCTGGCTTCCTTTAAGTCCCAGCTAAAATCTGATCTTCTTCAGGCCTTCCCTAACTCTTCTTTATTCAAGTGCCTTCCTCCCCGTAATTATTTCCTCCCCCCGCCCCATATTACTTGTTTGTACACATTTGTTTTCATGCTGTTTCCCCATTAGATTGTGAACTCCTTGGGGGCAGGGACAGTCTTTTGCTTCTTTTTCATACCCCAACACTTAGTCTAGTACCAGACACACAGTAGGCACGTAATATACTTTTATTGACTTACTAATTGCCAGGCACTGGCAATCCAGCTGCTTTCCACTATGCCCAGTATTTTGCATACCCCTTCCACTTAAGTATTACAGATTATAGACGCTGAGGGCTGCAGGAGAATGCCTAATGGTGCATATTTATAGCAATCAAATAAATATTTGCCTTTTGGATATAGTCCCCAAACCTCCCAGTAATTTGTAATGACTCTCCCAAACATCCTGCACAAAAAGGCTGCCCAGCAAGGCTCACCACTGAGGCCGGAGAACATCTAGGATCTCTGACACCCCTCCCAGAGTGTTCATCCTTTTTTTTTTAGGGTGGATAGAGCCTGGTTATTCCATCCAGTGCCTCCCCCCAAGTCCTGCTGCCCTAGCAGACATCCAGGCGCTTAGCCGCCAGCATAATGCCCCAGGATTGGGTTTCCTTGCTAATTTTAAGTATCTGGCCATTCATCATGTACTTAGCCCTAAATTATATGTTGGGTCTGGGTTTTTCTTAGCCTGAGCTTCGACTCATCTCCAAGGCAGGTAAAGAAAACTACCAAAGGATAGAATTTTTTTAAAAAAGCCAACCAAAGACTCAGTGTTTCCTTGTCAGGGGAAGGCTGCAGAGCTGGGCTGCTGAACTGGGGGGTGGGGAGGTGTCCCATTAGGACTTTTTGAGGCTGCACCAGAAAGTGCAGAGACCCCCAGCCGGTGAGGTCCTACACAAATTGAATCTTTGGCAGAGGTACCCACAGGCTTCCTATTTTCCCATCCCTCTTACCAGGCTTTTTAATCCTGCTGGGCTGTAGGAAGGACTCTGCCTTAGTACCAACTCACACCTGAACGAATGCGGCACTCCCAGCTGTAGTCACTAGAGGACGCCACAGGTCAATAGATTCTTCTCTGCAAGTCAGACAAATGAAAACAGGATAGCAATAAGACAGGCATGGTTTGCCTGCTTCCTTCCTGCCCCTGGAATGATGCTGGGTGACAAGACAAATGTACTGTCAACAGAGCCTGAAGGCTGCAATTCTGATGTCACATCCTTGGGTGCCAATTTCTTTTCTTTTCGAGTTTTTTTTTTTTGGAAAAATATTTTTTTTTTGATGAGAAGAAAAAGTCCTGGTTGCTGAGAATGAATCACCTGCTTTCTTACTATAGTCCTTCTAATACCAAAAGTTCTTAACCTTTTTTGTGTTATGGGACCCTTTGGCAGTCTGATGAAGCCTGCCGACCCCTTCTCAGAATACAGGTTTTTACATGCAAAAAATGAAAGAAACCAATTACATTGAAATACAGTTATTAAACCTTTTTTTTTCAAAGAAGTTTCTGGACCCTAGGTCAAGAATTCCTAAATTCTAACTCTTTAGTTAGTAAAATGGAAAAGAAAGGAAGAGAAAGGAAGGGAAGGGAAGGGATGAGGGAAGAGAAGAGAAGAGACAGCAGGAGACTCAAAGTCAAAACTCAGGGAAGACAGGGGAAAACTGACCAGTCAGTCAAGAGTCTGCTCTCTCCTCCGACATTGCCGCCATCTTGGTCCAAGCCTACATCTTCATGTCCAGAACTTTACAATAATGTGTTGGTGAGTCCCCTTGCCACACATCTTTCTTCATTCTAATCCATCCTAGGTAGCACAGTGAAGAGGGCAGTAGGCCTGAGTTCAAATCTAGCCTTCGATACTTCTTAGCTATGTGACTGTGGACAAATCACTTTACCTTTGTCTGCCTCAATTTCCTCATTTGTAAATGGGGATAATAAAAAATACTTTCCTCCCAAGGTTGTTGTAAGAATGCAATGAGATAATATTTAAGTACCTGGCCCATAGTAGGCACTATATAAATATCATCCATTGTTATTACAGAGATGGGAGATGTATTGCAAGAGCCCCCAGAGGCCATGTAGTTCAACCCACACCTGAACAGGGATCTCCTCTACATCCCTAATAAGTAGGCTCCTATTCACTAAAGGTTTGTTTATTTATTTATTTTTTAGGCAATTGGGGTTAAGTGACTTGCCCAGGGTCACACAGCTAGTAAGTGTTAAGTGTTTGGTCTAAGGCTGGATTTGAACTCAAAAAAGTTGTGCTCTATCCACTGTACCACTTAGCTGCTCCATTCACTAGAGGTATGGAAATGAAGGCTGGATGACCTAATAAGGAGTCATCCAGTCTTCATTTCCAAACCCCTAGTGAATAGGAACCCACTCCCCCTTCCCCAGAGCACCCATCCCCCTGACGCAGTAGGCAGCCCATGCCACTTTGGGGTGGTGCTAATTATTGGCAAGTTCTTCTTCATATTAAGTTGAAGTCTGCCTCTCTGCAAAGCTTAAGTCTGTCATTATCCCAAGCTCTACCTTCTAGATCTGTAATGGGCTGGGCCTGACTCAGGCTGATCTCCTGGCAGTTTAGGTCCAAAATGGGAATGGAATAAGACATTTGTAAGCCATCTAACATTTAACAAAAGGATCTTTACTTAATCATAGCAGAAAAGGACATTTTAGTCAGTCAGTCAGCTAACAAACATTTATTAAGTGCCTACTATGTGCCAGGCACTGTGGTAAGCACTGGGGATACAAAAAAAGAGGCAAAATCAGGTGCTCATTCAGGATAAGACAATGACACAGTTGAGCACAGTTTCCTAGTCTTGTTTGTGCCAAAGGTCTGTGGTCTGAGGTCTGGGGAGCCCTCTTATCCTGGCTGTTTTGTACTTATGGGCTGGAAAACTATACCGATGGTCCATTCCTTAGTCTCCTGAGCTAATCAAATCTCAAGGAGAACTTCAATATCTCTGTGTGTATGTGTGTGTGTGTGTGTGTGTGTGTGTAGCAATTGGGGTTAAGCAGCTTGCCCAGAGTCACACAGATAGTGAATGTAATGTGTCCAAGGCTAGATTTGAACTCAGGTCCTCCTGACTCCAGGGCCAGTGTTCTATCCGCTGTGCCACCTAGCTGCCCCTTTTAATATCTTTTAAGAAAAAAAGTAGCTTTTTGGGGTGTGAGTAGGAGTAGGGAGTACTAAAGGATTTAGCTATTTCTCCTACCACTAAGCAGAAGTCAAAGAATCACACATTCTAAGGGGTGGGAGAGGCCTCAGAGACCACTCATACCTGACTAAAAATCCCTCTTGCAAAATCCGTTAACAAGAGGCATCTAGTAGTAGCAGGATTAGAACACAGAGCCTCTGAAAACCAAATCCAGTTCTCTTTCCAGTACACTTCCTCCCAGGCTACTTTGTCTTTAACTACTTTGTGTCTATTTGTAACTATTCACTTTACATTTGCGTTATCTATGCACATATTTGTAAGCGTCTTCCCATCAAAATGGAAGCTCTTTGGAGTAAGGATTGATTATTTTATATTTGAATCCCCAATGTCTAGCACATAGTAGGAAGTTAATAAATGCTGTTGATTATGGAATAACTTTAGACTATTGGTACTACTACCCTCTGATAAGATCATACAGAGTTGTGGGGTCAAATCCAAACAGAAAAGAGGGGTCATTACCCCCTTCCATAAGGATTCCTTATGGATAGAGTACACTATTACTAACATTATCTTTGTTCTATTGGATTTTTATTTATTTTGTTAGATATTTCCCAATTATATTTTAATCTGGTTCCGGACATGCTGTCCCCCCCCACACACACAATATGTTTGACATCTCTGACCTTGACTGTGTTTTATTTAATTGTTTAAACAAAATAGGACAGCCAGTCTTAGACAATAAAGAATTGAATAGAACGTTATCAAGTGCTTCCTGTTGATGGAATCCCAGACTCCCATAATTCCAGAGCTGGAAGAGCCCTCAGTGTCATCTAGTCTAACATAAAGAGGAACCACCCCCCTGCACCCATAATACTCCCAAGTCCTCTCTCACCCTTTATTTGAGGACTTCCAATGCAATCTAGGGGTAGCTAGGTGGTGCAGTGGCTAGAGCACCAGTCTTGGAATCAGGAACACTCATCTTCCTGAGTTTGAATCCAGCCTCAGACACTTAGTAGCTGTGTGACCCTAGGCAAGTCATTTCACCCTCTTTGCCTCAGTTTCCTCATCTGTCAAATGAGCTGGAGAAGGAAATGACAAACCACTCCAGGATCTCTGCCAAGAAAACCTCAAATGAGGTCAGGAAGACTCAGACATGATTGAAACTACTGAACAACAACAACAATGCATTCTATCCAACAAGCACTAATTAAGCACCTGCTGCATTCGAGGCTCTGTGCAAGGCACTGGGGATATAATGACAAAACAAAATGTAGTACCTGTCCTCAGGAGGCTTATTGGAGGGGGAGGGGAGGGTAAGCACATCTGCGATCTTTTGAGGAGGAAGGGGAAAGCAATGAGTGGGAGCCTCTGACCTCCCCCATTCCAGTCAGAAGCAGCTCTGATGGACAAGAAGAGTCTTCTTACATTAAGCAGGAATTTACCTGGAGTTGGGAGCCAATGGCCATAGTAGAAAAAGCAGTGGATTTGGAGTCAGAGGCCTTGGGTTCAAGGCTTCTCTCTGCTACCTCTTACTACTTCTGTGACCTTGGACAATATTCTTAACCTCACTGGGCCTCAGTTTCTTCATATATACAGCTGGTCTATGTCAATGGATCTAATTGGAATCCAAGACCCACTTTTAGATGTTGGAAAATCTCTGTCAAGCGACAGTAATTATGCTATAAATACTCACTGACTTAGAAAAGACATGATTGGGTATTAACCCCTTACAAACATAGGGAAAGCAGGTGGCATTCAGAGTTAGAGAACAGGGCTTACATTGTGACTCTCATGCTGTCTACCCATGAGAGCCTGGGCAGGCCCGCTCTGCCCTGGGCCACCCCTCTGTAAATGGAAGGGGGCAGACTAGACAGCCTCTGAGAGCTCTGTGCCTTCCCACTAGAGCTCAGTGGTCCTGTAGCATGCTTGCTCTGGCTTCCTCTCTCCCAGAGCCACCTTGGGTTTCCAGGGATGAGTCGAAGGTGTTGGAGTAGTTCGTTTAGTCATTTAGTGACCCCACAGCCTATACTGTCCGTGAGGTTTTCTTGACAAAGATACTGGAGTGGTTTGCAATTTCCTTCTCTAGCAAACAAGGTGAAATGATTTGCCCAGGGTCACACAGCTAGTAAGTGTCTGAGGCTAGATTTGAACTCAGGCCTTCCTGACTCCAGCCCACTACTCTGTCCACTGTCAGGAAGGACCTGAGTTCAAATCTGGCCTCAAACACTTACTAGCTGTGTGACCCTAGGCAAGTCACTTCATCCCTGCCTCAGTTTCCTTATCAGTAAACTGGGGATAATAATAGCACTTATTTCCCAGGGTTCTTGTAAAGATTAAATGAGATATTATTTGTAAAATATTTAGCCTTATTAAGGTACTCATGCTTATTTCTTTCCTTCCACTTAATATTTTTAATAATTTTAATCCTGGGGCAGCTAGGTGGCAGAGCAGATAAAGCACCGGCCCTGAAGTCAGGAGGATCTGAGTTTAAATCCGCCTCAGACCGAACACTTGACACTTATTAGCTATGTGACCTTGGGCAAGTCACTTGTCTAAAAAAAATAAAAAAATAAAATAATTTTAATCCTAATAACTTTTACAAAGAGATATTTTCTTTAGAACTATAGCCAGAACAAAGTACAAGGGTTTTGCCACAGACCCAAGGGAATACTCTTCTGACTTACTGCCTGTGTAACCTTGGAGAAGTCCCTTCCCTTCTCTAGGCCTCAGTTTCCTCCTCTGTTAAAGAAGAGGATTAGGCCAGATCACAGATGTCAAACATGGACTGCATTGCAGCTCAACACTCCCAAGTACCACCCAACCAGATTAAAATATAATAAGAAAATATCTAACAAAATAAATAAAAACCCAGCAGAACATTCATAATGTCCATGTGCTACCAAGGACCTTATTATAGTATAGTGGGCTTATTGGCCCCATTTCTTTTTTGAGCTTGACACCAGTGGCCCAGATAACCCCTAAGGACTCTTCCACCTCTAAAACTATAAACTTATAGGCACTAAAGCCTCTTTGCAATTTCCACTCTCTGCCCCTGATTCTCCCCTCTGGAGCCAAGCAGAACATGGATATTCCATCCTCTGTATGACAACCCATCAAATATGTGAAGACAGCCACCATGTTTAAGAAGGTTGATGCGTACCCTCCCTGGCCCTTAGATGATCTCGAAGTCTCATTGAGCTACAGAAGTCTATGATTCTGTTATTTTAAAAATATGGTAAAAAAATGTCTAAGTGTGTGTGTGTGTGTGTGTGTGTGTGTGTGTGTGTGTGTGTGTGTGTGAAAGAGAGAGAGAGAGAGAGAGAGAGAGAGAGAGAGACAGAGACAGAGAGAGACAGAAACAGGGACAGAGAGAGACAGAGAGAGAGAGTTTTGGGAGGGGTTAGAGGGAGAAGTAACTTCCTGACTTTAGCTGGTAATCAGCTTTGTGCCCTGAAGCATGAAGACTGAGCATACTGGGAATTTCTCTCCTATTGAGTGAATGGGTATACGCTCCATTTCAGAGATAGAGGGAGGGGCTGGCTGTCCATTCTGGAACATTTTTATAGTCTTGGGTGCTCAACTGCTCTAAGCAAGTGTAGTCAGGCTTAAGTTATCAAGCAAATGTTTTTATTTATATATGCAAGTTAGAATTATCTTGCAACACAGCAACTCAAGGGCACAAACAAGGACAGTACAGCTGTTCCACCGAGTTAGCACTTTGAGAAATGAACATGGGGTTGGTTTGTTTTTTCTTTTGAAATTTTCCAATTCCTATGCACTACTAGCTTTTCAAGAGACACCAAAATACAAAAGTTAGGGCCCTGTGGCCCTGTTGTAGTGTGGAAAATGTTTCGCCATGGTGGTAGCCTGTAAATCTGTAGTCCTTTTAAGTGAGGGAGCCCCCACCACTGCCCCCCAACTCTAAGACGGCTCATTCTGCTTTGCTGGGAAGTTTTCTGATATGAGGCCTTTGAAACTCCCCACCACCACCATCAGCGCCCTCGTTCTTCCTTCTTGGACAAAGCAGAGCCTTTCAAATACTTGAAGACAGCTCCCATGCCCCACCCTGAGTCTTCTCCTCTCTAGGCTAAGCATTCCCAGTTCTTTCAATCAACTTTCATGTGGCATGAACTCAAGGCCCTTCACCCCTCCTGGTCGTGTGGTTCAAAATGTATTGGCTGGTTTGTTTTCTCCCACCTTATTGATGGTCTGTCCTGAATGGGTTAATGGACAGACTATTGGCTATGAAATCAGAGGATCTGAGATGCAGAGGGAGAAGGGATTCAGAGGCCAGAGAGGCCAACCTCTTCTTTTGGCAGGAGAGGACAATGATCCCAGAGAGATGAAGGGGATTTCCCAGGCTTGCACAGAGAGTGTCTACAGAAGAGTTCAAATCAATCTTCTAAATTCTAAGGTCAGAGCTGCCTCTCGGGGGAACTAGTTTGGAATTTTTGCTGTGGGACTTAATGCCTGGGTGCCTTTGAACAAGTCATTTCTCCTCCATGGACTGGACTGCATGATCTCTAAGGTCCTGCCTGTCTACCTCTAAATCCCATGAGACCTGATAAATTACAGAAAGGAACTGTCCTCACATGAGTAAGAGCAGCCCTAGGAAAGCCTTAGGGGGCACAGAGCCTGGGGCTAAATGGAAAGTAGGTGTCACAGGAGTCTGTGTATTGGTCTTTTCCTGAGGAGGGAGGAATGGGGACCTGGTGATGATCTCTCCTCTGTGACCCAGCCTCTGGGGTCTTTGGATGGATGTTCGGCAGATGTAACCTCCCTTAAGGCCCTGCACTGTCTGGCCTCAGCCTACCTTTCTAGCCTTTTTTATACTTTATCCCACTTCATAAATTCTGTCTTCCTTCTGATCTATATTATGAGCTATTTCCTAAACTCAGAACTCCCACTTCTGGGAATTCACACAAGCCATTCCCTATACATGGAAATGACCTCTCTCTTAAGCTCCATTTCACAGAATACTAATCTTCCCATCAGGCTCAGCTTAGGTGACACCCATTTGGGGAGCAGTCTTCCCCGATATTCCCTGCCCCCCTCCCCCCTCTGGCCTTCTCTTGTCCTTTCTCTCTGTTTCTCTTTCCATCTCTGTCTCTGTCTCTCTCCTTCTCTCTCTCCTTTCTCTCTGTGTCTCTCTCTGTCTCTTTGTCTTTCTGTCCCCTCTGTCTCTCTATCTCTGTTTGTCTCTGTCTCTGTCTCTCTGTGTCCCTCTGTCTCTGTTGCTCTCTGTCTGTCTGTCTCTGTCTCTGTCTCTCATTCTCTGTCTCTCTTTCTCTCTGTCTCTCTCACTCTCTGTCTCTCTGTCTCTCTCCCTCCCCCCCTTCTCTGTCTCTATCTCTCTCTCCTCATATGTCTCTCTCTGTCTCTTTCACTCTCATTTTCTCTCACTGACATTTTCCTTCTTATTAAACTTAATTGTGTATAGCTTGTCTCCCCTGACTGAATGTGAGCTCCCAGAAGGCAAGGACTGACCTGTGTTTTTCTTCTATTCTCAGTCTAATACACCGTTGCAGTTCAAGAACAAAGACTCTCCATCCCGTGATGCTACCCCAGCCCAGTAATCTACCTGACAGTGAGTCCTAGGGCACAGCTGATCTGTTGAGCATGAGCACCTCAAATAGACCTCACCCCTCTCTATCCAGGCCAGCCCTGGGACTCCACCAACACCTTCCCTGACTGTCAGGGAGGACCAGACACTGCGCATCAGACCTGCCTCAAACCACCTGCTGTCCCCTCATCTTTTCAACTTTTTCTCCAGGGCTGATAATCAAATCAATATTACCTTTGCTACTATGAAAAGCAGAAAAATCTACTGCCATGTGGCTCCACTCCAACAAAATCCTTGCGATTCAGAGGCAAGCTGCTTGGCTGGAAGCCCCCTTTTCTAACCATCACTCCCTGTTCCCTCGTACCCATCCGTGTCAGACTCATCCCTTCAGCATTCCCATCCCATTCTGCTAGATCCCCCCTTGAGCCCCCTGCAATCTCCATTTTATTGTTAAAAAACTGCCCCTCATGTTAGACCTGTTGTCATTCAGTCATTTCAGTCACATCCATCTCTTCCCGACTCTGTTTGGGGTTTTCTTGGCAGAGATACTACAGTGGTTTGTCATTTCCTTCTCCAGCTCATTTTGCAGAGGAAACTGAGGCAAACAGGGTGAAGTGACTTGTGCAGGGTCACACAGATAGTAAGTGCCTGAGGCTGGATTTGAACTCAGGGAGATGAGTCTTCCTGACTCCAGGCTCAGCACTCTATCCACTGTGCCACATTGTGGCCCTTGAACAATACATAGTAAATGCTTGATAAATAAGTGGTTGAATTGTTGAAGCACTATATAACTCTTGAAGCATTGTCCCTGACTTTGATTTTCTTATGTGATTTTTGCCAAAACTGCTACCTGCCACCTGCCTGATATGAGTTTTCTGGGGAAAGAAAGATTCTCCAAAACCCTTTGGGGCAGAGAGTGCAAGATCTGGCAGCCTCTATCCCACCAGGGGTACAAGGCTGGCTCTCAAAGCCTCAAGTGGGCTTAGAAAATATGCCTTGTCATTCCCTGCAGAAGGCTGCGCCAGGGCCCCCCTCCCTCCTCCAGAAGCCCCCTGCAGGATATTCAGAATTACAGCACCTCAAAGGCAAATGTCAATCAGCAACAACCCCAGAATAACAAATGAGCCGAGGGAAAGAAACACCCCCTGGCCAGCTCAGTTTCAATTCTTAGGGGAGCCGAGTTTCAGAAGAACAAGGAAACTCGTTTATTTATATGAGAGAAAATGGGTTTTCCTCCATCTGTAAAGGCAAGTAGGTTTGATAGCAATACACCCCACCTCCAGGTAATGGGGTACCCCAGATGGTGGCCTAGTCCCCTCAGGTAAGGGCTGACATTGGGACTGCAGAGAGCTTAGGTCATTTGCCCTACATACAGCAGACACCTGCTCTCCTACCCTGGCCTGAGCTCTTCTGGACTTAAACTAGGGTTTCTTTTAAATAGAGAAGAATCATTTGCATCGACTGCTTCACAAACTTACAAATTTGGTTTGCATTTTGCCCCTGCTTAGAGAGTTTCCAAATATAGCAGGTATAAGTTATGTCTCGTTTTCTATCAACATTCTCAGCTCCTCTAGTCCATGTGAACCATGAACACACTCACATTATTGCTGTTGTTTAATTGTTTCAGTTGTGTCCAACTCTCCGTGACCCCATTTAGAGTTTTCTTGGCAGAGATACTGGAGTGGTTTGCCATTTTCTTCTCCAGCTCATTTTACAGGTGAGGAAACTGACACAAACAGGGTGAAGTGCCTTGCCCAGGGTCACCTAGCTAGTAAGTGTCTGAGACTAGATTTGAACTCAGGGCTTCCTGACTCCAGGCCTGGTGAACTATCTAGTTTAGGATATAGATACTGCATGAAATAGAAAATGATAAAACACAGGACTGAGGTTTCCCCAAGCAGCCTGCTGGACTTGAGTCAACAAAAATCTGAGTTTCAAATCTGGCCTCAGCTGCTTTCTAGCTGTGTGACCCTGGGCAAGTCACTTAACCTCTGCCTGCCTGTTTCCCCATTGATAAAAGCAGGATCATTACAGCACCTGCCTCCCAGAGCTGTTGTGAAGATCAAAGGAGATCTGCTATGAAAGGCAGAAAAATCTGTTGCCATGTGGTTCCACTCCAACAAAATCTTTGTGATTCTGAGTCTTAAACTGCCTGGGCCAGAGTCCCCTTTTCTAACCAACACTCCCTGTTCCCTCACACCCATCCATGTCAGACCCATCCCTTCTGTGTCCCTACCCCAGTCTTCCAAATCCTTCCACTGGGCCCACTGCAACCTCTGTTTTATTATTAATTTTACATATGTAAAGTGTTTTACAAACCTCAAAGTGCTATATAAATGCTAAGGATATAATACAGTGTTAGTATATATAATGTTATATAGTATAATATTATATAATATACAGTATGTTATAACATTATATATCACAGTATATTATGTTATGTTATATTATGTTATGTTACATTATATTTAATGTAACATAACATAACATAATATAATATAATATAGCAGGACAGAACAGAACAATGTAACATAACATAATATGATATAACATAACATAATGCAATACCATATAACATAACATAATATAATATTATATAACATATTACAATATAATGTCATATACTACAATGTTATAACATAGAATAGAATAGCATTATGATTAGCATTTACATAGCACTTTAAGGTTTACAAAGCACATTATATTAATATCATTAATATGATAAATTATATATTAGTATAGTAGATATATTTTTATGTGATAAATCCTATGATAAATATTATTGTTATTCTCAGATGTGTTAGATACGAAGGATATGCAGATTAACGTGGAAGAGTCCCTGCCCTCACAGAGCTTCCGTCTTTCTGGGAGCCATAACGTGTACATACTTAAATGAATGAGGTCTTTTAAGGAAGAAGACAGCACTAACAATGTGGAGCTCAGGGAAAGCTTTGCAAGGAGGGAGGGTACCCCGCCTCCTTCCCTGCTCTCTTCCCTAGCCTCTCAGCTTCGGAAATCTGTTGAGGTCAGCTGCCCCTAAAGAGCAGGACAACTGTCTCCAATTAGTGATTGGCCCCTTTCCAGATTCAGATTCTCCAAATCTGATTTGAGTGCTTTCTCTTTAAGCCCAAAGATTAAAAGCATTTCGGTGATGAACTTGCTAGGTCAAGATTAGAGAGATTAAGAATAGCACAAAATCAAATTTGCTGGTGCCTATGGGGCTGGGCTCCCACCTACACTTTGCCACAGAAGCCAGTCAGGTCTCTGCCCATGGGAAGCATCAGTAAGCACACATTTGCTGGCTGGGTTTTTAAGCAAACATCTAAGGCACAGAAACTAGCTTGTCTCACTCACACTATACTTTTTTCCCCCAGTGATTTTGGACTGGCTAGGTGCCCTTTCCCAATCCCCTCTCCCTGCTGCTGCTTCCTGCTTAGTTCTAGGGTGGGGAAGAGATTGGAGATTTATACCTAAACAGACAAATAACAAAAGCAACAAAAGCCAGAAGAAATTTAATCCATAAATTAAAAGTTAATTTAATCCAATTCAGCAAAGATTTTTAAAAATCATCTATGAATATTAGTAATCAAGCCAACACTACCTCCCAACCAGTCCGTTGATACATAAATCAACTGCCCCATGGCTCTATCACCTCTATAGACTGAACCGCAAATCACCATTCTCCAATCTGATTAAGGTGGAGCGGGGATTGTGGCTGAGGGAAATTATTATTTTCTGTTGTATTAATAACCAATTATTAAATTATGATTAAGGTATTTTCCTTTTATGTTCTCATTCAGGAACTAGCACCTGTAGGTCAGTCAATCGGTCTCTGAAGGACATTGCTGATAAATGAGATTGCCAAAATCCTCTGGATACACGTTCCTAGATCTTGGACAGGAGCCTCTCTCCACCAACCAGAAGACCTTACTTCTCTTTAGAGTGTAAACAGAATCTGATCTAGGAAGATTCTTGCCCTTAGGAAATAAGCCTATGTCATTGTATCCCTCCATTGGAGTTTAGGGTAACCCAGCTCCTCTAGGAGAAAACCAACCAGATTGGTCTGGGTAGAGATGGGTTCCCCTCTCCAGATTGTTGGGGCAGCTAAGTCAGTCTCATGACCAAGCCACATTCTCAACAAGAGGAGTGGAAGATTTTTAGCCCACCTCCATTAATATATCTACCCCTCATTAATTGTTCACCAATCAACGTTGATTTTCACCTGTCAGGGGAACCTCCTTTTTCCAAAGGTATTTAAGCATTCAGTGATCTCCATGGTTTTGTCTTTGGTTACCAAGAGAAACCACTGACCGTCAATTAATTATCAGCTAGCCTAATTAATAAATTGATTGTTAATTATCCAGAAACTCTCCCTCTTGGGCTTTTCATTTATCTCATGGCAAAAGGGGAAGTCAACAAGATTTTTTCTGGTATTCCTATGAGGTCACCTGACCACTGCAAGCCAAGAAAAAGCAAGAATGTCATTGCTATCATAATGAGCATTTATTAGGTGCCTGTTGTGTACTAGGAACTGCGCTAAGCAAAGGAGATACAAAGAAAGGCAAAAGACCTGCCCTCAAGGAGCTCACTTGCTAATGAGTTGTGGGGGTGAGTAAATGCAATGAAGGCAAACTGAGGTACACACTCCATGCATAATCAGTTTATTAACAGTGATGCATATAACTGTTTTGTTTCTGTTTTGGTGAGGCAATTGGGGTTAAGTGATAGAGTCACACAGCTAGTAAGTGTGAAGTGTCTGGTCTGAGGCTGAAATTTGAACTCAGGTCCTCTGGACTCCAGGCTCAGGGCTCTATCTACTGTGCCACTTCGCTGCCCCACATGTAACTGTTAACAAAGTGTGTCAGACTAGCCACATCAACAAGGCCACAATGAGAAGAGGAGAATCCTTTTATTGACCTACATGAATGGGGGAGGGAGGGTCTGGGTAGTTGGAGACCATTATAATTGGTTACATTGAGAAAAGTGGGTTGGCATAATGGCTAATCATGCCCGTCTCTGACCATTGAGGAATGTTTATTGTTTTATGAGATGTATCTGCCTCTTGTAATCTTTGTTAGGGGACCAGAACTACCCAGCTAGTTGTTCCCTTGGGGGAGATCAGATTTCCCTTCATTGTACAAGGACAGGCAAGGACCGGTGACTTGTCTTTGTGGGATGGCACCAGGTTAAGCTGGTTGGGACTTACAGACAACAAGCAGATGTCTCAGGGGCTAACTGCAGGAGTGATAACAACATTCCTTTTCAACCCCACCTATGGCTTGGAAGGACACCTGCATTCTTAAGCTTAACTCCAGATTTGAGAAACGGAGCTTGCTGAAATAGGGAATGGGGTCAATTACAGAACAGAATCAATTGTTAAATGATATAGAATAATTTTAATTTCCTCGGTGGGGGGGGGAGAACAACATATACAACTATATACATAAAAGATATATATGGGATAAGTGGGTGGAGATAGTTTCAGAAGGAAGGTCCTATGTTGGGAGGGGGGTATGGAGAAAAGATTTGGGAGGAGGAGGCCCAGCAAGGCCTCTTGTAGAAATGCACATGACAGTTTCAAAAATAATCTTCTCTGGTTTTTCCAGGCTTGGCTTTTTTAACAGAAAGCTGTCTCTGCTCTGGACATTGTCTTTCCCTCCTTCTGCTCCTTTCTGGTATCTTCCATTCCTGGAATTTCCAGGCTACCAATGTCACTGTTCCATGTCGGGGCCTCATGTCTGTACAACAAGGGCCTCACTGGCCATTCCCCAGCACCTCTCTGGCTATGATATCAGAAATGGGAAACCAATTAGACATACCAAACAGGGATCAATTAATCAATTCAACAACCAACATTAATTAAGTGATTACAATGTGGAGGATGCATTGGAGTGAGGAGGGACAGGGATATCAATTAGGAGGTTGTTGTAATAGTCCAGGCCAAAGGTGATGGAGGCCTGAACTAGAGTAGTGCCTAGGTAAGTGGCAAGGGAGGAACAGATGTGGAGGTAGACTGTGGGATGAGAGAGAGTGAAAAACTGAAGATGGCAAAGAGGTTGAGAACCTGGGTGGCTGGGAGGATACTGATGTCCTTGACAGTAATAGGATACCAAAGAAGAAAGATCATTTTAGGCTACTATCTAAAAAATGGTAAGGGGTTCCATGTTAGAAATGTTGAGTTTGAGATAACTAGGCAGTTGGCAATGCAGGACGACAGCAGAGGACAGAGACTATGGCTGGATATGGAGATCTGGGAATCACATGTACCCCCAAGAAGATGGTGGGACCCCCAAGTGAGGATGAGAGAGAGAGCCCCCACCCTACAAAAGGCTTCTCATGTGTCAGAGGCTCTAGTCCAGACTTGTTCCTTTCGAGGTCAGAAGTAGGGGCGATGCAAGGAAGTTACTTAGGCTCAAGGTCAGGAAAGTCCTTAATAATCACAACTACCCCAGAGTAGAGTGGGCCAGCTAGAGAGGTGGCAGGTTTCCCCTCCTTGGAGGTCTTGAAGGGGTGGCTGGACAATCACTTACTGGGTGTTAGCATGGGGACTCCTCTCCTGCCCAGGGTGGACTCCATGGCTGCAAGGTCTCTTCCAGCACTCAGATGCTGTGAATCTGTAATTCTGAGTGTTCTGGAGGCATCCCTTGCTTGACTCTGAGGTAGTGGCAATGATCCTCCTTGGACTGAGGGTGTCAAAGGGCCACAAAGCCTAGTTATTTAATCATCTACTGGCCCAAGCTGGATCTTTTGGGGGGATACATTCTTTAAATTCTCGGACTGCTAGGGGCAGTTAGGTGGTGCAGTAATAGAACACTGGCCCTGAAGCCCAGAGGACCTGAATTCAAATCCAGCCTCAGACCAAACACTTGACACTTACTAACTGTGTGACCCTGGGCAAGTCACTTAACCCCACTTGCCTAAAAAAAAAATTCTCAGGCTGCTAAAATGGACTGGGACGGTGTATCGACAGGGAAGCTGGAAAGAGCAATACCAAGAAAGGATAACAGGTTAGGAAGTTCCAGTCCATGCCTGTGCAGCCTCTGCCCCTGGCTGTCACTTCTCCAATTTCACATGGCTCCCCCTTCCCCCACCCTCTCAGCTGAGAACCTTGCCTCATATTTTACTGAAAAAATTGAGGCCATTTGCCATGAGCTCCCTCTTCTTTCCTCCTCCTCATTTCCTATAGAGATGCACAAATTTAGAGCCATCTTCATCCCGAAAGTTCATATGAACTATTTATGCCCAACCTGTGGGCAGCTTACATTGGTTGATCAGCCACTGTCGGACACACTGGATGTTATTTTGCTCCTCTTCGAGTACAAAGGACAACAATGAATGATCTATCACTCAGCTGCCTTCTGCCCTTCACCCTGTCTCACGGGATCAAGTGGCTTACTCCTTACCGAAGATACTTGTTCTATTTGTTAAAGTGATCCCACTCCATCCCATCTCCTCTAACAAATTGCCCCCTCTGTCATCTCTACTCTTTCACTTATTTTCACTCTTTTGACGTCTTCTAGTTCATTCCTTTCTATCTTCAAATATGCCCACATCCCTCCACCCTGAAAAAAAACTACGTAATTCTTCCGTCTCTATTCATCAACACTCTATGTGTCTTCTGCCCTTTATAGCTAAACTCCTCAAAAAGACCGTCCACCATGGCCTCCACTTTCTCTCCCCTCACTTTCTTCTTAATCCCTTACAATCTGGCTTCAGACCGTAGCACTGCACTGAAACTGCTCTTTCCAAAGTTACTCATGATCTCTTAGTTGCCAAATCCAATGGCCTTTTCTCAGACCTCATTCTCCTTGACCTCTCAGCAGCCTTTGACACCACTGATCATTCTCTTCTCCATAATACTCTTTTCTCTCCAGGTTTTTGGGACACCACTCTCTCCTGGTTCTCCTCCCATCTAGCTGACCGCACCTTTTCTGTCTCCTTTGCTGGACTCTCTTCCAGATCTTGTGCTCTAATGATAGACTTCTTTCCTGGGCCCTTTTCTCTTCTCTCTCTAAACTATTCCCCTCGGTGACCTCATCACCTTCCATAGATTTAATTATTAATTCCATGCTAGTGACTCTTAAATCTAAGTTTCTTGTTACAATCTTCCTGCTGACCCCCAATCTTGAATCTCCAGCTGTCTCTCAAAATCTCAAACTGAATGTTCAGTAGACATCTTAAACTCAACATGTCCCAAGCTAAACTCATTAGCTTTCCCTCTAAACTCTCCACCATCCAGTTCTACCCTCCCTGTTATTGTAGAGGACGATACCATCTTTCCAGTCCCTCAGGTTCATAACCTAGGAGTCAGCCTGGACTCCTCACTCTCTCACGTACACCCTCCCATCCATATCTAATCTGTTGTCAAGGCTTATTGAGTTCACCTTTGTAACATCTCTTGAATATGCCCCCACCCTGGTGCAGGCCTTCATCACTCATTATCACCCCTACGCCAGCCCTTCATCAGGTCTATTGTAATAGCCTGCTGGTGGGTCTGCCTGTCTCAAGTCTCCTCTCGCTCCAATCTATCCATTCAGTCACTAATGTGATTTTCCTAAAGCACAGGTCCAACCTTGTCACTCTCCCCCCTCTTATTTTACAGATTGAGAAATGAAGTCACAAAGCTAGTAAGAGTCTGAGGCAGAATTTGAACCCAGAATTTCTTGACTCTAAATGCAGTGCCACATCCACTATGCCATGGCTGCCTCTTGGGGGCAGGGGAACGGGCTTAATGAATTATTTTTCTTTCCCTTTATCTTGTTCTCAGGTAACACTTATGAGTCAGTTGGGTGGTGGTGCTGGTGGTGGTGGATGGAGACAATGACTTTGATGATAATAATGATGATGATATGCTTCTCCACTGAAGTCTTCCTTTGGTGTCCTCTCAGGGCACATGCTTGAGTGACCTCGGGCTCTCAAAGGCTCTGCCAGTGAAGCATAGGTCTTGGCAGGTCCTGTCAAGCTGGATAAGGCTTGAGTACATACAGGTCCAGCAGAGGACAATCACCAGAGGATTAGACTACCTTTCAGATCCTTCTTCAAGGCTCAGCTCTTCTGTGCAGCCTTCTCTGATCTTTTCATGCTTGAAAAAGCTTACTTCCCTCTTCACATTTTCTTAGAGCACTTGGTCTACAGTCCTCTTTGGCCCCAGTGTTTCCTATTATCTATTAACCAGTCAGTCAGTCAACAAGTATTAGGAAGCAGCTGGGTGGTACAATGGATGGAGCACCAGCCCTGGAGTCAGGAAGCCCTGAATTCAAATCTGGCCTCAGACATTTGTCACTTACTAGTTGTGTGATCCTAGGCAAGTCACTTAACCCCATTGCTTAGCCAAAGAAGGAGAAGACTTGGGCACACTTACTAGCTGTGTGACCCTGGGGAAGTCACTTTACCTCTGTCTGCCTCTGTTTCTTCTTCTGTAAAATGGGGGTACCTACCTCCCGGGGTTATTGTGATAATAAAATGAGAAATTTAGAAATGTAAAATGTACAAAGCATTAATAAATATTATTGTTATATATCATTGTATTGTGTTATTACATATTATATTCATGTATGTTAACAATGATTATTGTTATGCTACTATAATTAATTAGCTATAATAGCAAGACTGTTGAGCACCTACCATTTGCCAGGCACCTTGCTGGGATATAAATACAAAGAATGAAACAATACCTACTCACAGAAGAGCTTATATTTTAATGGTGGAAACAATTACACATAAAAACATAGCACTGAATAAATGCAAAATTCAAAAAGAAAATATATGCAAAGTAGTTCAATACAAGGCAGTTTGAAAGGGAGGATACCAGCAAAATAGGGGATGAAGGGTTTCAGGAAGGAGAAGATTCCTAAGCTGCACCTTGAAGGAAGAGAGATACTGTGAGGCAGATTTAAGGAGGAAGTACATGACAGGGATGGAAGATGACTAGGACAAAGGCCTGAAGGTAGGAAATGGAGTGGGAAAAATAGAGAGAAAACCAGTTTGGCTGGACCCTGGAGTGCTAGAGGGAGAGTAACGTTTAGTGGGCTGGAAAGATAGGTTGGGGCCAGGTTGAGTAGGGCTCTAAAAGCTAAATAGAGAAAATATCAATCTTAGAAGCCATCTTCACAGCCAATGGAGTTGCCTAAGCTGGCAGCACATCATGGTCAGATCTGTGTTTAACAAAAATTGCTTTGGCATCAGTGCATAGGACGGGCTGGAGCTGTGAGAGACTTAGGCAGGGAGACCAATGTGCTTCAATAATCTGTTTGTCACAATAATCCAGGAGAGGCAATGAGGGTTGAACTAAAATGTAGCTGTGTGAGTGGAGAGGAGAGCTCAAATGGGAAAGCTGTTGTGAAGGGAGAAATGGTAAGATTGGGCACTTGTTTGGATATGTGGCATAAGAGAAAATGTAGAGTCAAGGCTAATGCTCAGAACTGGAACCTGAGATGCTGTCAGGATGGTGGCCCTCAAAAGAAATAGGGAAGCTTATTACAAGTATTTGAGGACATGTAGCCAGAACCCCACTCTACCCCAGGACTATAAACAAACAAATAAACAAACAAACAAATAAATAAATATACACACACACACACATACATGTACACACATATACATATATACACACACGCATATATATTATATTTTATATTTATATATTATATTTAATTATATAGTATGTTATAAAAATAATTATATGTGTACATATCTGCACACATACATACACACATATGTACATATGGGTATGTAGGTATGTGCATGTGTGTGCATGTATGTGCATATGTACACATATAATTATTTTTATAATATACTATATAATTAAATATAATATAACATATAATTCCCTTGCTGGGTCACAGCATTGTCATGGCGGAGGGCCTTGCATAGCTCAGTGAAACTCTGAGCCACACCATGCAGAGTTACCCAAGATGGCCAGGTCATAGTAGAGAGTTATGAGAAAAGGTGATCCACTGAAGAGGGAAACGGAAAACCATTCTGGCATCTTTGCCAAGAAAACCCCATGGACAGTATTAAAATGATAAAATAAATGACACTGGAAGACGAGCCCCTCAGGTTGGAAGATGTCCAACACTACTGGGGAAGAGTGGAAGACAACCACAAGTAGTTCCAGAAAGAATGAAATGGCTGAACCAAAGCCAAAAGGAAGTTGAGCTGTAAATGTGTCTGGTGATGAAAAGGTAGTCTGATGCTGAAAAGATCAATATTGCATAAGAATGTGGATTGTAAGATCTATGAACCAAGGTAAACTGGATGTGGTCAAACAAGAGATAAAAAGATTAAACACTGACATCTTGGGGGTCCGTGAATTTAAATGGATGCAAATGGGTGAATTTAATTCAGGTGATCATGAAATATACTACTGTGGGCAAGAATCCCTTAGAAGAAATGAAGTAGCCATCCTAGCCAATAAAAGCAGTACAGGGGTACAATCTCAAAAATGACCAAATGCTATCTGTTTGAACCCAAGGCAAACCACTGCACATGAGGATGATGCAAGTCTATGCTTCAACCACTGAGGCCAAAGAGACCAAAGTTGATCAGCTCTGTGAAGACCTACATCTTCTAGAAATGATAAAAGAAGACGTCACATTCACCAGAGTGGATTGGAATGCTAAAGTAAGAAATCAAAGGACAATTGGAATAACAGGCAAGTTTGGCCTTGGAGCACAAAATGAAGTAGGGCAGACACTAATAGAGTTTTGTCAAGACAACTCTCTGGTCATAGCAAATATGCTTTTCCAAGAACTCAAAAAGTAACTTTATGCATGGACATCACCAGATGGTCAATATCGAAATCAAATTCATTATATAATTTGCAATCAAGGGTGGAGAAGCTCTATACAGTCGTTTACAACAAGACTTAGAGCTGACTATGTCTCAGATGATGAGCTTTGTATTGCAAAATTCAGACTTATATTGAAGAAAGTAGGGAAAACCCTCAGACCATCTAGGTATGGTCAAAATAACATCCCCTATGCATATGAAGTAAATGTGACAAATAGATTTGAGGGATTAGATCTGATCGATAGAGTGCCTGAAGAACTATGGACAGAAGTTCACAATGTTGTATAGCAGGCAGCAGCAGCAACAAAAACATCTCAAAGAAAAAAAAGAGCAAGAAAACAAAATGACTGTATGATGAAGCTTTACAAATAGCTGAGGAAAGAAGGAAAGCAAAAAGTGAAAGAGAAAGGGAAAGACATAAAACTGAATGCAGAATTGTAGAGAATAGCAAAGAGATATAAGAAGGTTTTCTTAAGGTAGTCTTATTACAGACTCTTCCAGAGGCCAACCCCACTTCCCACTGCTGAAGGAAAAGACTGGGAAGACATAAAGGACTCTGGTAGTCACCATGTGGTCTCTACTCCCAGCTTGTTACACAAGAGACTTCAGGAAATTTCCTCTTTGAATTTCTCTCATTGGTTCTCAACATGGTGCCCAAATAAGAGACTCTGACCTATAAGACAGCTCTTCAGAAGAACCTCCCAGCACACACACCTATTGATTGCACCAAGGGACTTCTTTGCAAAGGGGCTGCCCTGGAGGCTAGAATTCCCCCTCAGGTTCATTCCAGTTCTTCTGAGCCAAGTTACTCAAGTGATCTGTGAGACTTCTGGAACAAAGATAGAGGAGTAAGGCAAGAACTTGCCTGAGTTCTCCCAGATTCCCTTCCAAACAACCTTGCAAATTTTATGTCTCAGAACAAATTTTAGAGTAGTGAAGCAGTTTTCCAGCCTAAGATAGTTTGTAGGGTAAGCATAAAAGGTGTGTTGCACTGGGGTCAAAGGGGAGCACAATTGGGCAGCAGCAGGGGCAAGCCACAAACCAGGTGGCCAGCAGCAAAGACCTGCCCCTAGTGCAAACCAGTAGTAAGGCTCTAAACCCCAGGGAAAGCCAGCAGTCAGTGCAGAACGGGAGTGAGGCTATGGTGCAAGCCAGCAGCAATGAGGCCCAAGACCCAGTGTTAGCCAGCAGCAAGACCCCCCCCTTCCCCATTGCAAGCCAGCAGCAAGGCTTCCCCTCCACTACAAGCCAGCAGCAAGTCCCGGAAGCAAACTCCCCACCCC
The DNA here is from genome assembly GCF_003287225.1 of Phascolarctos cinereus. NCBI lineage: Eukaryota > Metazoa > Chordata > Mammalia > Diprotodontia > Phascolarctidae > Phascolarctos > Phascolarctos cinereus. The sequence goes on from NW_027556098.1 coordinate 387,996,841, forward strand.
AAGCCAATAAGTTTGGGATGCTGCTCTCTCTGCTCCAGGAGCAAGGCCCAACTTTTACAAAAACTAAAAAGTCATAAAATAGGCAGGAAAATGAGCAAAGAACAAAAACAAAAACAAAAAATGAACCTGATCGTGGAAAGTTACTATGGTGACAGAGAGGAGAAAAGGACAGCAATGTCAACATGTCTACAAGTGAAACCTCAAAGGAAAACATGAATTGGTCTTGGGTCCAAAAAGAACTGCTGGAAGAGCTCAGAAAGGATTTTTAAAAGCAAATAAGGGGAAGAAAAATTGAAAAGACAAATGAGAATAATGCAAGAGATTAATGAAAAAAGAAGCAACAGCTTGGTAAAGGAAGTACAAAATACGGAAAAAAGATATAAAAAATTTATCAAGGAAAACAATTTGTAAAAAGTAGAATTAGTATGACCAAACAAGAGATAGAGAACATTATGAAATGCAAAATGGATGGTTTTGATTACATTAACTTGAAGTTTTTGTAGAAACAAAGCCAATGCAACCAAGATTAGAAGGGAAGTAGAAAGCTGGGAAATAATTTTTACAACCAGTGTCTCTGATAAAGGCCCCATTTCTAAAATGTATAGCTATCTGAGTCAAATTTATAAGACATACAGGTCATTCCCCAATTGATAAATGGTGAAAGGATATGAACAGGCAGTTTTCAGAGGAAGAAATTAAAGCTATCCATAGTCATATGAAAAAATGCTGTAAATCACGATTGATTAGAGAAATGCAAATCAAAACAATTCTGAGGTACCACATCACACCTATAAGATTGGCTAACATACCAAAAGAGGAAAATTATAAATGTTGGAGAAGATGTGGGAAAATTAGAACACTAAAGCATTATTGATGGAGTTTTGAACTGATCCAACCATTCTGGAGAGCAATTTGGAACTTTGCCCAAAGGCCTATTAAATTGTGCATACTCCTCAACCCAGCAATACCAATTCTAGGTCGGTATCTCAAGGAAATCATAAAAATGGGAAAAGGATCCACATGTACAAAAATATATATATAAGTTCTTTATGTGGTAGCTAAAAATTGGAAATTGAGGAGATGCCCACCAATTGGGGAATGGCTGAGCAAGTTGTGGTATATATGAATGTGATGGAATACTGTTTTGCTATAAGAAATGGTGAGCAGGTGGATTTCAGAAAAACCTGGAAAGACTTATGTGAACTGATACTGAGTGAAGTGAGTAGAACCAGGAGAACATTGTATGCAGTAACAGCAACATTGTGCAATGACTAACTTTCATAAACTTGGCTCTTCTCAGCAATGCAAGGATCTAAGACAACTCCAAAAGACTCATGATATAAAATGCTATGGACATCCAGAGAAAGAACTATGGAGTCTGAATACAGGTAGAAGAATACTATTCTCTCTCTTTTTTGTTTTGTTTTTTCTTTCTTGTGGTTCCTCCCATTGGTTCTAATTCTTCTTTACAACATGACTAATGTGAAAATATGTTTAATATAATGTACATGTAGAGCCTATATCAAATTGCATGCCATCTTGGGGGAAGGGGAAGGAAGGGAAGGGGAGAAAATTTATAACTCAAAAGCTTGTAGAAGTGAATGTTGAAAACTAAAAATAAATAAATAAGTTTTTTAAAAAGGTAGAATTAGCCAAATGGAAAGGAAGGTACAAAAGCTCACTGAAGAAAATAATTCCTTTAAAAATAGAATTGGGTAAGTGGAAGCTAATTACTCCATGAGCCATCAAGAAACAATAATATCAAATCAAAAGAATGAAACAATAGAAGAAAATATAAAATTTCTCATCAGAAAATCAACCAACCTGGAAAATAGATGGAGGAAAGATAATACAAGAATTACTGGACTACCTGAAAGCCATGATCAAAAAAACATCCTGGACATTATATTTCAAGAAATTATCAAAAAAATAAAACTGCCCTGATGTTCTAGAACCAGAACAGTAAAATAGAAATTTGAAGAATCCACTAATCTCACCTCTTGAAAGACAGCCCAAAATGAAAACTCACTGGGATATTATAGCCAGATTAACTCCCAGGCCAATGAGAAAATACTGCAAGTAGCCAGAAAGGAAAAATTCAAATACTGTGGAGCCACAGTCAGGATTACACAGGATTTAGCAGCTTCTACATTAAAGGATCAGAGGGTTTGGAAAATGATATTCCAGAAGACAAAGGAGCTAGGATCACAACCAAGAATCACCTACCCAGCAAAACTGAATATAATCCTTCAGGAGAAAAAAGATATTTAATAAAATAAAGTGGATTAATTAAATTAAAAATGAAAATAAAGTAGATTTCAAAATAGTTACATGACCTAAATAAAAAGAGAGAGGTTACAATGAAATTTAAAAAACATGGAACATATTTCTTATCAGATTCATGGATAGTTGAACAATTTTATGAATAAACAAAAGCAAAGTTATGTATAAAACAATTAATTTTGATTACATGAAGTTAAAAAGCTTTTGTACAAATAAAACAAATGTATCCCAGATCAGAAGGAAAGCAGAAAATTGGCGGGGGGAGAATTTTATAAACCATTTATCAGATAAAGGTCTCATATCTAAAATATATGAAGAACTGTGTCCAATTTATAAGAATATTGGTCATTCCCCAATTAATAAATGGTCAAAGGATATGAACAGGCAATTTAACAATGAAGAAATCAAAACAATTTGTAGTCATACAAAAAGAACTCTAAATCATTATTTGTTAGAGAAATACAGATTAAAATGACCTTGAGATATCATTTTACATTTATCAGATTGGTTAAAATGATAAAAGGGGAAAGTGACAAATGCTAGAGAAGATGTGGAAAAATCAGTACACTAATTCATTGTTGGTGGAATCGTGAACTGATCTAACCATTCTGGAGAGCAATCTGGAATAATACCCAAAGAGTTATTAAACTGCCTATATATTTTGACCCAGGAATACCATTACTTGGTCTATTTCCAAAGATGATTACGGAAAGAGGAAAAGAACCTCTATGTTCTAAAATGTTGATAGCAGCTCTCTTTGTGGTGGAAAAGAACTAGAAATTGCAGGGATACATGCCCATCAGTTGGGGAATGGCTGAACAAGTTGTGGTATATGATTGTGATGGAATACTACTGTGCTATAAGAAATGATGGGTTCAATGATTTTAGAAATACATGGAAAGACTGGCGTGAAATAATGAAAAGTGAAATGAGCAGAACCAAGAGAATATTGTATAGAATAACAACAATGTTATTTTAAGAATGACTTTGAGCTAATAAGTTACTACGTCTATAGCAAATACCCATGTTAACTATAAAGGATATATGAAGAAGGCACTATCAGCATCCAGAGAAAGAACTGATAAATAGAAGTATATACAGATTAATTTTGCATATGTATGCACACCTATTTATACCTAATGGTAGCTCTCTCTAGGGCAGGGGGGGATGGAGAAAAAAAAGAAATATACATGATAATTTTGTTGTATATTTGAAAGGAATAACAAGTTGTGCATAGCAGATTTGCAATTTCATATGCAATCATCATTTTTTATTGTATTGTTATAGAAATGCTTGTTTTATTCCATAAATTGATAAAATTTTAAAAATAAAAAAAGATTTTCTTAAATGAGCAATGCAAAGAAATAGAAGAAAACAACAGAATGGGAAAGGCATTGTCTCTTCAAGAAAATTATACATATCAAGGGAATGCTTCACGGAAAAAATATGTATGATAAAAGATAAAAATCGTAGGGACTTAACAGAAGCAGATGAGATTAAGAGGTGGCAAGAATGCACAGATGAACTATACAAAGAAAGACAAAGCTAGACATCCTGGAGAATAAAGTCAAGTGGACCTTAGGAAGCATTGCTAACAATAAGGCTACTGGAGGTGATGGAATTCCAGCTGAGCTATTTAAAACCCTACGTAATGACGCTGTCAAAGTCTTGCTCTCAACATGCCAGTAAATTTGGGAAACTCAACATTGGCCACTGGATTGGAAAAGATCAGTTTATATCGCAGTCCTAAAGAAAGGCAATGCCAAAGAAGGTTCCAATTACCAAGCAATTGCACTCATTTCACATGCCAGCAAGTCTGTGCTTAAGATCCTGCAAGCTAGGTCTCAGCAATACGTGAACCAAGAATTACCAGAAGAGCAGGTTGGTGTTTGAAGGGGCAGGGGGACTAGAGATCAAATTGGCAACATTTGCTTGATTATGGAGAATTCAAGGGAGTTCTAGAAAAAACATCTACTTCTGCCTCATTGACTTCATTGACTTAAGTCTTTGACTGTGTGGTTCACATAAAATATGTTAAGTCCTCGAAGAGATAAGTGTGCCAGATCATCCTACTTATCTCCTGAGGAATCAGTATGCAAGTCAAGAGCAACAGTTAGAACCAAACATTGAACAACTGATTGGTTCAAGATTGTGAAAGGAGTATGAAAAGGCTGTTATTTTTTTTAACTTACGTACAGAGCATATCACACAAAATGCCAGGCTGGATGACTCAAAAGCAGGAAAAAAGGTTTATGGGAGAAATATCAACAATCTTAGATATGCAGATGATACCACTCTGATGGCAGAAAGTGAAGAAGAATTAAGAAGTTTCTTGATGAGAGTGAAATAGGAGCATGTAAAAGCTAGCTTGAAGCTTCACATAAAAAACAAACAAAAAACCAAAACCTAAGATCCTGGCAACTGATCCCATCACTTTATGGCAAACAGAGGGAGAAAAAATGGGAACAGTGTCAGATTTTAGATTCTTGGGCTCAGCGATCACTGCAGATGGTGACTGGAGCCATGAAATTAAAAGATGCTTGTTCCTTGGAAGGAAGGCTGTGGCAAATCTGGACAGCATACTAAAAAGCAGAGAAATCACCTTACTGACAAAGTTCTAGTCAATGCTATGGTTTTTCGAGTGGTAATGTATGCTTGTGACAGTTGAACTATAAATAAGGCTGAGCACAGCAGAACTGACACTTTTCAATCATGGCACTGGAGAAAACTTTTGAGAGTCTTTTGGACAGCAAGGAGATCAAATCAATCAATAGTTAAAGAGATTAATTCAGATTATTTCTTGGAAGAACAAATGCTGAAGCTTAAATACTTTGGCCACATGATGAGAGGATGGGACTCATTGGAAAAGAGCCTGATGTTGGGAAAGATTGAAGGTAAAAGGAGAAGGGGATGGCAGAGGATGGATGGAGGGATAGATAGTGTCATAGAAGCAATGAATGTGAGCGGGAGCTTGGACCGACTTCAGGAGATAGAGGAGGATAGAAGGGCCTGGAGTGCTATGGTCCATAGAATCACAAAGAGTTGGACATGACTGAATGAATGAACAACAATATAGTATATATTTATTTTATGTACATATTTATATACTTTAGAAGCTTATAATATTTCTATATAGAAAGAGTTAATTTTTCTATCCTGAGCAATGAATTTGAGTTAAATAGGAGGAAAAGAGAGGGCAGAGCTGCCTTTGAGAAATTAAAAAACTCCTTTAAGAACCTGCAACTTCTCCCTGAAACAAAAGCCTATTTTATTAAATACCAGTATTCTATCAGTGTGTTGTATGGCTATGAGTCAGAGAACACAACTGTTCCCAGAGCATTTAAAATGAGCATCACAACGGGAGAAGGGAGAGGTGCTAGGTGGGTGGGAGCAAGCTGACACACATAAGAAATAAGGATTTGTAGAAAGGCAGAAAGGATGACATCAAAGAAATGTGTAACTGAAAAAAAAAAAGGTGGGTTTATCACCATCACAAGAGTAATGGAAAAATGGACAGTTTGTGTGCTCCACTGGGATGCTCGGAAGAGCAAGGTCAAGAGAAGGCCAGGAAAGCTCCCAGCCCTTTGGATTTCCTGTGGCACAGGCTGGGTAAATAGGGCTGAGTTGCAATCTGCATGGCTAGAGTGAATCTTGACATCAATAGGATCACATATTTTATTGGAGTATTTGAGTAATAATAATAGCTAACATGTATATAGCACCTACTATGTGCTGGGCACCATGCTAAACACATTACAACTATTACGTCATTTGAAACTCACAACAATCCTGAAAAGTAAGTACTGTTACTCTCCCCATTTTACACTTATGGAAACTGAGGCAGGTAGTGGTTAAGTGAGTTGCCCAGGATCACACAGCTATTCTGAGGCAGGATTTGAATTCAAGGCATCCTGATTCCTAGTGCCATGTACATAGTGAGGAGATATCTACCTCAAACATGTTTAAGACTTCTCCTGGCAGAACAGGTGGATGAGAACAATTTGTTCCAACAACCATGAAGGAGGTTGAAGCAGGTAACATGGAGCTGCTTAAAGCTTGGTCAACCAAGGTCATCCACTGCATCCCTGGCCATCACCAGTCGTCTTGACTTTTGTCTGACCACAGGACTTCAATGACTGAAGAAGAGAGGGTGAGGCTAATGACTGTACAAGTCGGCCTCACTTAAATCCAATTCATGCTCAAGTCAAGATATCCCCTGTGATGTTCTCTTCGCAAATGAAGAATGAACAACAATAACAGGACCCTCAGAAACGTTTGTTGAATGAAACTGAATCCAAATCAATTGAGCAGAATTGAGCAAAATTCTAACTGAACTAGGAGCTCGTTAGCAGAAGGTTATTAGCCGCCAAATAATGAGGGTTTTTTGGCCACAGCAACTCATGAAACAAGCTACTAAAACCATGGTGGGTTGTCACGGTCTGTAGTGATGGAAGAGATGCCCAGATGGATGAAAACATGTATCTTTTCTAGTATGGAGGTAATAACACACTGTCCTTAGTATATAAAGACAATGCTTGGTACCCATGTACCTGGAATCGCTCCTCCATGAACCTGGATGGTTTCTCCCAATGATCTACTCGCACTTTCTTGCCAAATCGCTCTTATGGGCAAAGAAGCTTTGGATAATATCTAGCCCCCTCATTTGACAGATGAGGAAACAAAAGTCCAGGGAGCAAAATCTGGGGGCTTATGAGTTTCTCCAAGGTCACATGGCAGAGTGGTGGCAGAACCAGGTATTAAACTTAGGTATTCCTGACTCTAAATCCAAGAGTACTTCTCAACTACGTACCAACCTACAGCCTGGTTGGGGCTGGCACCCAAGCCCCATTTCACAATCACTGCCTCTCATATTTACCTTGACCTCTATGATTCAATAGGCTGTGCATGCCCAGGTCCCCCTCCCATTAACTTAGACGTATTTTGTATATACTTGTGTATATGTTGTCTCCCCAATAGAATGTGAGCTCCTAGAAGTCAGAGATGATCGCATTTTTATCCCCATTGCCTAGCACCACACCTGTATGAAGTAAGCATTTAATACTCTAACAGCAATGTCTAACATTTTTTATTATGGGAAAATCCACAGCAATTTCCAAATTGATTTACAATGTAAGCTCTTCCAGGCTAGGAATGGTTTCAATTTAGTGTTCATATCCCCATCTCGTAGCATAGTGACTGCAGAAGGAGGTGCTTAATAATTGCTTATTGAGTTCAACTCAATCATATGTACATTTACTAAGTGCCTACTATGTACCATCCACACTGCTAGTTTCTAGGAATACAAAGATGAAATAGTCCATGCCTTCAGGGAGTTTATATTCTATTCTTTAAAGTGATTTTTAAACCTTAAAGCACGACATATTTAAGCTGGGCAGCTAGGTGGCAGAGTGGATAGAGTGCCAGGCCTGGAGTCAGGAAGACCCGAGTTCAAATCTGGCTTCAGAAATTTGCTAGCTATGTCACCCTGGGCAAGTCACTTAACCCTGTCTGCCTCAGTTCCTCATCTGTAAAATGAGCTGGAGAAGGAAATGACAAAGCATTCCAGAATCTTTGCCAAGAAAACCTAAAATGGGATCACAAACAGTCGGCCACGACTGTAATGACTGAACAGCGACAACAATATTTGAGCTATATGGGGAGGGAGGAAGGGGGATGGAAGAAGACAACATGCACTCAGGTAATTAAATTCAAAGTCTAGAGGAGTAAATGCCAAGGAATTTCAGGGGGTAAGGGGAAGCTCTCCATAAACCCCCATTTTGTAAAGTTGAGTTGATTGAAGGCGGATCATGGGAAGTGACAATGACTAATGAAGAGAAGTAATATTCAATAGAACCTACTTTGAGCACTGCAAGATGAAGGAATTCCAAAATCTCATGTTTTTAGAGTTAGAAGGGATCTCAAGGGCCATCTGACCCAACCCATACCTAAATATGTATCCTCTACATATCCAACAAGAAGTCATCTAATTGCTCTTCTTTAAGACTTCCAACAAGGGGGAGAACTCTCCATCCCAAGGCAGCCCATTCCAATTTTGGAGAGTTTTAATTGGTAGAAGTTCTTCTTCACATGAAGCCTACATGCCTCTTTGCATCCACTGCTGATGGTCCTGCCCTTGGAGCTAAGCAGCACAATTGCAATCCTGCCTCTTAGAGGCAGGTGGGTGGCAACAGTGGATAGAGCATTGGGCCTGGACTCAGGAAGACTTGAGTTCAAATCTAGCCTCAGACACTTAACTGTCTGTGTGACCCTGGCAAGTCACTTAACCTCTTTCAATCTCAGTTTACTCAACTGTAAAATGGGGATAATAGCAGCACCCACCTCCCACGGTTGTTGTGAAGATCAAATGAGATAATATTTGTAAAGTATACAGTGCCTGGCACACAGCAGGTGTTTAATAAAGGCTTATTTCCTTCCTTCCATGTGACATTTCCAGACACTCGCAGACAGAGATTGTGACCTCTCCTAAGTCTTGTCTTTTCCAGGTGAAATATCACCCGTATTTTCAAAACTTTTGTGTGGCAAGATCTCAAGATTCTTCACAATCCAAGTTATCCTTCTCTAGATACTTTCCAACTTATCAAAGACCATTTCAAAACATGGCACCCAGAAGTGGAGACAATACACAAGTGGATATGCCAGGATTGCATCCTGTAATATCATCAGTTCAGCAGTTGATGTCTCCAGCTTCATGGGGGAAGGAGGAAGTAGCAGAGTCAGAGGCTGAGAGGGTTTTCAGCAGGGATGAAGCCCTGGCTACATGTGTTCCGTACGTGTAATCCTAGTCTTTTTCACGTTTCTTGTCATACATATCATATCTCCTATCAGTAGTATGGAAATCTGTGGAAAGGTTTCATTTATTTTGGTACACTGTTAATTAAATGTTCTTTGCTTCCAACTACTATAGACTCAGACTGGAATAAGAAACACTGATGGGGGCTTGTGAGCTGTAGTTTTGAGTAAATGTTGGCCTTTGAACCTGAAGTAGCTTTATGGAGAGCACCATAGGCTACATAAACATGTGTTTGATTAACAGATGAACAAATGTTTTTTATGGAACCCAAGAGATCTCTTATAAGCACTCTGTAATTACCTCTTGTTAAATTAGCAAGTAAATAAATACCCTGATAGCCTGACTTTCTAGTTTGGTCTTTTGGGGCCCTTTCTGCCTCTGAGCGCCAAAATGCTGCACAGGCTACTCTGGTCACGCTGTATATGTGACATCACGTCCTCAGGAGGCCAGGAAAGGCTCCACTGACTAATTTATTTATTTTATGTACTCAGCATGAGAGCTTGGAAATTCATGCAAATGTATGCACACCAGCACCCAAACCTATGTGAAAAAGCATGCAAATTGAAGGCTCAGAATTCATGGAAAACAAATAGGGCTGCTCTATACTATTGAATTTTCTAATTATACCAGGGTTACCATCAACACTTTCAGAGTCTCACACCTGGGTGATGGAGGCGGTGTGGACTCTTTGTGTGTGTGTGTGTGTGTGTGTGTGTGTGTGTGTGTGTGTGTGTGTGTATGCATGTGTGCCTATGCTCAATCACCCACCTGTTCATTCCTGTATTGGGGGAAGGAGTGTGGAGAGGTATGGCAAGTATGTTTGTATGCTACTCAGTAATCACACTTTGGCCTTATTAAAAGTAGAGAGGCACCATGGTATGGTGGAAAGAACAAAGGAGCTGGAGTCAGAGGACCTGTGTTTAAATTCTGCCTCAGCCATTTTTAGCTGTGTGAGTCTGGCCTCAGTTTTCCCATCTGTAAAATGAAGGAGTTGGTCTAGATGGCCTGTGTGGGCTATCATTCTGTGACTTAAGATCTGATACTCTCAGAGACTTGCGGAGGACTGAGATTTTATTTAGCACACTGAGAGTCAAAGCACCTTGGGACACTCACTTCAAAAGCTGGAGGATTTCTTCAGTCTAGTCACTCCCTCCTGTACTTCCCAGCCTCCCTATGCCTTAGTCTTCACTATCTAGAGTGATGGGAAAAAAAATGCATCCCCTGCAGGCAGTGTGGTATAGGCAAAAGAAAACTGGATTTGAAGTCTAAGAATCTGGGTTTGAGCCCTACCTCTGTCATTTATTACCTGTGTGACCTCAGGTGGGTTACTCGCCTATCTTTGCACCTCATTCTTCTCCTCTATAAAAATGGAGGGGGTTTCACCAAATGATCTCTAAGGTCCTTTCCAGCTCTAAATATATAATCCTACAAACCTACCGATTAGCCTCTTTGAACTTAGCTAGGTTGACATGCAGGTGACAGATATAAAGGCCTCACACCAGGCCCATCCTTAGAAGTGTGTGCTGGAGCCAGCTCTAATCAGCTTGCAAGAGCTGAAAATTTCCAGTGTAAACATTTATGCCTCAGAAATCATTAATAACTACAAACCAGACTTGATTTGCTGTTTTATTGATTATCTAAGACTTACGAAAGTGTTAATATTGGAGATTAAGCTTAAAAGTATGTGTGCATACAACTTTTCTTCTTCTAAGAGCCTGGTTGTTAAACATTTACCAGCACAATTTCTTCTTGAAGGCATTCTGGCTTGGTGGAGCCTGCCAAAGCTTATGTTAGCCTTCAAGAATTTGATTCAATTCAATAAGCATTTTATTAAGCATCTGCTAAGTGCCAGGCACTGGAAGAGAGACCAAAAATGGACAGTCCTGCCTTCAAGGAGTTTACATCCTACTGTGGCAAAGGAGGGGGTAGAAGACATAAATAGAACACAAATATATACCAAGTGATTTCAGGAGAGAGAGAGAGAGAGCATTAACCACAGGGAAATCAAGAAAGGACCCATATAGGAGGGGGCACTTGTGCTTGTATTTTAAGAGGTTAAAGTCTATTCCAGGGCTCAGCTTGTGCAAAAGCTCATAGGAAGGAGATAGAAAGTCGTGTGCAGGAACCAGAACTCAGGGTCACCTGTTCACCCCAAAGAGGCACTGAATGAGCACTCTAATGAGGACCCATTTGGAATACCATAAGAAATCATTAGAAAATGAAAGGCTAACCCTGTGGGCTGGCTGAGAAGCAACACTTATCATTGTGTGTAATTTTCCTTAGATGAGGAGGATGCTCTTGGCCTATTTTTTAAAATTAATTAATTTTTATTTATCAATAATCACTTTCATAAGCTTTTGAGTCTTAAATTTTTCTCTCCCTCCCTTCCCAAGACAGCGTGCAATCTGATACAGACTATACATATACATTCCAATTAAACATATTTTCGCATTAGTGATGTTGTAAAGAAGAATTAGAACCAATAGGAGGAACCACAAGAAAGAGAAAACAAAACAGAAGAAAAAAATTGTGAATAGTATGCTTTGATTTGCATTCAAACTCCATAGTTATTTCTTTGGATATGGATAGCATTTTCCATCATGAGACTTTTGGAGATATCTTAGATCCTTGCATTGCAGAGAACGGCTAAGTCTATCAAAGTCATTCATCTCATAACATGGCTGTTATTGTGTACACATTCTCCTGGTTCTACTCACTTCACTAAGCATCAGTCCATACAAGTCTTTCCAGTTTTTTCTGAAGTCCATCATTTCTTATAGCACAATAATATTGCATTACTTTTGTATACCACAGCCTATTCAGCCATTGCCCAATTGGTGGGCATCCCCTCAATTTCCAATTCTTGGCCGCCACAAAAAGAGCTGCTACAAATATTTTTGTACATGTGGGTCCTTTTTCCCATTTGTATGATCTTTTTGGTATACAGTCTTGGCTTATGTTTAATAAGATTGGTGCTTTTGAATCATTTTCCTAATTTGGGAATTTTCTTTCCCTATCCAGATCTAGAATAGCATTTTCTATTGATCATGTTCAATTTGGTATTATAGTTATTGCTGACCCCATCAAACTCCCCTCCCAGCTCCCTATTACATCCAGAATCAGATATAAAATTCTGTTTGATGTTCAGAGCCCTCCATAACCCCACCTTTCCAGTCTTCTTATACCTCATCACCCCACCCCATCCCATCTGCGATCCAGTTATACGAGGCTCTTTGCTGTTCCTCTAAAATGACCCTCCTTACTCTATGACTTCCCACTGGATGTCTTCCATGATTGGAATGTTCTCCGTCTTCCTCTCTACCTTTTGGCTTCCTTCAGACACTTACTATCTGTGTGACCCTGAGCAAGTCACTTCACCCTGCTTGCCTCAGTTTCCTCATCTGTAAAATTAGCTGGAGGAGGAAATGGCAAACCACCCCTGTATCTCTGCCAAGAAAACTGAGTCAGACACAACCAAAAAACAACTTAAAAAAGACAGAGACTCAGCTCAGAAATCACCGTCTTTCCTAGTCCCCCGCCACTGCTAGCATCTTCCATCAGAGAGAGCTAATTCATCCAGACAATTTCTTCTTTACACATACTTGTTTGCTTCTTTCCCTCTTCATTAGAATGTGAGCTCCCTGAGGGCAGGCACTGCTGTTTGCCTTTCTTTTTATCCCCATGGAGCTCAGCATCCTGCCTGGCACGTGGTAAATCCTTGCTGATGTCTAGTTGCCCGCAGAAAATAAAATCCAGAAGGGCAGAAGCGGAGTCTGGTTCATTTTATTGTGTTACTTTGTATATACTTTACAGTTTCCTTTATGCACACATTGTATCCTCCCAGGAGAATGTAAGCTCTTTGAGGGGAAGGGATGCCTCATTTTTGTATTTGTATCTCTAAAACCTAGACCAGGGCTTTGAACATATTGGGAACCTAAAGAGTGTTTGCTGAATGTGAAGGGGCTATGCAGAACCTGAGTTCTTACCCCCTCCCCACACTGACCCGGGGCATAATTCACCAGACAGCTGGCCAGGATTAGGAGGACTATTTCTGACCATGGAAAAAGTTGGTCGGATTTTTTCTTGTTGTTGTAGCAAGCCAATCATCCCAGGCAAAGCAGGATGGGAAAGACAGCCTGGGAGATGGTGGCAATGGGAAATCCAGAGAAAAAAAAAAGCAGGAGTATGTTACTGAGGGGTATGACTACCTGGGACCAGTTCTACGTCTGCAATTTACCGTCTGTGAGCCTCGCTACTGTTTCTGCAACTGTAAAATAATAGGGCTGGCCTATGCCATCTCTAACATCCCAGGCAGTTTTAAATATCCTGCATCCAAAGGACCCTCCAGGGTGTGATATTCTATATCCTAAGGGCTATTTCTGCTCTGACATAGTAAGTTCTAAGGTTCCTACCAGCTCTGTGACTATGAGTTTCTCAATAATCCCATGCTGAAACCAGCTTGAAGCAAGGAAGATCTAGGTTCATATGCTACCTCAGACACGTAACATCTGTGTGACCAGTAACAAATCATATAACTTCTGTAATAAATAGTACCTACCCCACAAGGTTGTTGTGAGATCAAATGAGTTAAGGTTTGTAAAGTGCTTTGTAAGCTTGAAAGTGTTATATAAATATTAACTTAGTAGTAGTAGTAGTAGTTCTTGTTATTATGTAAGAGATGGCATGCATGGCATACCAAAGAAAGAGCCAGCCTCAGAGACAGCAAGCCCTGAGTCCAAGCCTCATCTCTGACCCACACTGGCTGTGTGACCCTAGGCTAGCTCCCTAACCTCTCAGTGCTCTAGGCAACTTTCTAAGACTGAAAAGTGCACTGGTGGATGGATTTTCCTCACCTGGGAGCTTCCTTCACCAGTGAAATCACAGGTTTAGTCTTCCTCCTCTCCTTCTCCCTGCTCCTCCCCTTCCTCTTACCTCCTCCCCCCTTCTCTTCTTCCTCCCCTTCCACCTTCCTCATCCTCCTTTCTAGCAGTAGGATTGACATAGTTTTTGTTACCCTATCTACATAGTCAAAGCAAGGGATTGATGTGATACTAGGGGTGTGTGTGTGTGTGTGGTGTGTGTGTGTGGTTTGAATGAGAAAAGGAGAGTGGTTAAAGTGAGCAGCCAAGCTGTCAAATCCCGGGAGACAGAAATGCCCAGTGTTCACCCGTGGATGCCACCTCTTTATATCAAGGATGAAAGAAGTCGGAATAATCCCAGGAGAAATGCCTTGAGTGTTTGCCCCACTCCCATCGCTACCCTTTCACTGAGCTGGAGAGAGGGAGGGCTGTGAGAGAAATAACACTGAATGTGGAGTCAGAAGTTCTAGATGGGTGTCCTGGCTAGACTACTTACTCCCTGTATAACACTAGGCAGGTCCCTTAAATTCCCTACACCTTAGTTTTGGCACCTATCAAGTGAAGCCGAGAAACTAGACCAGCTCCAGAGTTTCTTCTGGTTTGGAATTCTATGACCCTGTACATGGATGTTCTGAAGAATGGAGGGTTTTGTTCTTGGAATCAGGAGAACCTCGACTCAAATCCTGTCACCCCCATATACTGCCTTTGTGACCTCAGGCAAATCACGTAACTTTGCCTCAGTTTCCTCATCTGTAAAATAAGGGAGTTAGACTCAATGTCCTCTAAGGTCCCTTTCAGCTCTAAATCTATGATCCCATGGTAGATACCATCTCCATGTAGCTAGATAGGCAGGGAGGGTGGGGCCCACTGCCCTCGATTTCCTATTTCATTTCATGGTGAAATGTTTTTCCTCAAATCCCAACAAGTTCATTTCTTAGGAGAGAGGGGTGAGTAGGGCCGACAGCATCTGCTGGGGAGTTAGGATTCTTGAGTTCTATTTCCAGCTCCCGCCACTGACTCATGATGTGACCTTCACTAGGTCACTTGCCCTGTATTTTTCTTGCCAAGGAGAAAACAGAGGTGGTGAAGCTCACATTTGCCTAAGGGTCTGGGGAACCTCATCTGAAAAGAGAACAGTCCTCAACTGAGTCTCATAGGAGCACAGATTTAGGACTGAAAGGGACCTTGGAGGCCATTGATTCAACCCCCTCTTCTTACAGATGAGGAAACTGAGGCACAGAAAGCTGAAGTGATTTGCCAGGGGTCTCACAGCTAAGTAAGTATGTCAGGTAGGATTCGAACCTAGTCTAGTACTCTTTCCACTATTCCAAGCTGCCTCTCTAGTTTGATTCAAGTGACCTTTATGGACAGTGTGCTTATGTTTAGCCCCAAGGGACTCCAGGAGAGACATGCTGTGCGTCACAGAGAATTTGTCCAAAGGACAACAACCAAATTAATCCTTTCTAGGACTTCATAATTTTCAAAGAATCTTCATATATCTTCTCTCACGTGACCCTCACACACATTGAGGTGAATGGAGCTGATATTGCCTCTATTATACAAATGAGGAAACTGAGGCTTAGAGGATCAGATATGTGGTACAAGATTCGGAGTCAGAAGGCCTAGTTTCAAATTCTGTCTCTTCCACTTAGGACTTCTGTGACCTTGGGTATGTCCTCTCACCTCCCCGGTGGTCTTGATTTCTTATTTTTAAAATAAAGTGGTTGGGGGGCAGCTGGGTGGCACAGTAGATAAAGCAACCAGTCCTGGAGTCAGGAGGACCTGAGTTCAAATCTAGCCTCCCACACTTACTAGATGTGTGACCCTGGCCAAGTCACTTAATCCCAATTGCCAAAGAAAGAAAGGAAGGAAGAAAGAAAGAAAAAGGTAAAAAAGAGAAGAAGAGGGTTGGATAAGGCAGCCTCTGAAGTCTTTTTCACCTCTGGATCTAAGAGCCCATGAATTTGCCCAAGGGCATACCAGCTAGTCAGTTGTGGAAGCCATGTATCCTGAGGACGTCTACTCCTAATTTCTTCCAGACCAGCTGAAAAGGAAGGCAGGTGCACAGGCATGCATGTGCATGTATACACACAGACGCATATGCACACACACACACCCTGACACACACTGACTACAAAGACAGGAAGACAGCAAAATCAAAATTGGGGAGCTCTGAGGCAGTAAAGCCAGGGACTTAAACCAGGGGCAGATGGGTATTCAGGATAGAGCCTAGGCAGTGGGGAAAGATCCCTAAAGCATTGACCCTGAAGTCAGGAAGACCTGAATTCTAATGCAGCCTCAAACAACTGCTAACAGACACTGGACATGTGGCTTAATCTCTCTGTGTCTCTGTTTTCTCATATGTAAAATGGGGCTACTAATAGCACCTAGGAGAAAGCTAGGGGAAACCGTAGTGCACAGAGTCCTGGAGTCAGGAAGACTCATCTTTCTGAGTTCAAATCTGGCCTCAGACACTTACTAGCTGTGTGACCCTGGGCAAGTCACTTCACCCTGTTTGCTTCAGTTTCCTCATCTGTAAAATGGGCTTCTTGGAGAAGGAAATGGCAAACCATTCTAGTATCTTTGCCAAAAAAAAAACCAAACAAACAAAAACAAAGGAGGTCACAAAGAGTCAGACATGACTGAAATGACTGAACAGTAGGACCTACCTCACCAGGCTGCTGTGAGGGGCAAATGAGACACCCCATATGTAGAATGCTTTGAAAACCGTAAAGGATAAGAGAGACCTGAGCTAGAGCTATGGGTGTTGGGCTCTTCCTGGAATAGGGGAGAGGGTCACAGGTGAGGCCAAGGTCGTTCAGCAGAGCTGTGGGGGTGCAGCAGGATCTGTTCAAAGTGCCACCTGCTTGCACTTTGTCTGACTCTTAATTAATCCACCATTTATCCGGGGAATTTTTAAGATCACTCCATTCTCTTTTCAGGTGCATCCACCTACTGTCATACAAGATTTTCCTGCTATTAGACTCTTCAGAAGAACAAAACAAGACAGAGGGGCTGGGCCTGGAACCCAACATCATTGTCCCAGATCTGCAGAGGTCAAATCAAAGAAGGATTCTAGGAGACTAGCAGCATGGGGTGGCCAGCCCCCCAGAAAAGAGCCTGGTGTCCTGAGGTATGAGAAAAGCCATTCAGCACAGAAGGAAGAATTTGGGATTTGGAGTCAGAGATAACAGAATCCAAATTCTACCACTGCTGCCTACTGCCTGTGTGATCAAGTGCTTAGCACAGGGCTAATAAATGCTTGTTTCCTCTCCCCTCCCCTGTGAGACCTTGGGTGAGTCATTTCAACTCTGTGCCTCAGTTTCCTCATCTATAAAATAAGGGGATTGGATTAGATGGCCTCTCAGGTTCCTTCTAACTCTCAAGCCATGATATTATGAGTCTATGTGTCCTCATTTCACAAATGACCCGGCCCATGGTCCAGAATCCTGGGTATTTTTTCTCAGCTATCTGGGGAAAGTTTATCCCACGTGGACCTTGCAGGGGTCTGAGGCAGATATTCCCCTCATGTCTTCCTTCTGACTTGGTGCCAAAGATGACCTAAGATCATGGCCTGGGCAGCTCAGTGGCAGCTCAGTGTTGAGCATCAGGACACTCTGTACCTTGGTGGGAAGAAAAGACCCAGGGGCTTAATTCCCTGAGTAGACATTGAGACTCAGGATTCAGAGGCCTTCAGTCAGAGAGCCCTCCTCTGGATTATTTCTGTCCAGTGGAAACCCATCAACTGAGGGCATTTTATCCACAGCAGCCCACACCTTCAGACTGTTGTGGGCCTGTGGTCTCAGTAGATTGGGATGGAGGGGCAGGGGTGGGGGGAGAACATCTCGCTGAGATGAGTGCTTACATCAGTTACTTGGGATTGCAGCCCCTGAACAGTCTCCGTTTTATCACTAAGCAGAGTACAGACTTTATTGATGGGTTGCTGTTGGGAGGAGGGGGAGGAGCAGTTGGTGTGGGTGAGACAGAGGCTGGGAGAGGGGGAGGGAAGTCCAGGAGAGAAGAGGACGCTTGTTCTTAGAGTCCTTTGCAGCTGTAATACCAGTCCTTCCTCACAAGCCCAGAAAACCAGGGAATCAGAGGACATCTAGCCAAAACCCATCATTTTAGAGAAGGGGAAACTGAGGTCCGAGGAAGTGAATTGACTTGCCCAAGGTCACACAGGGACTACGCATTAGGGTAGAATTTTAATCCAGATCCTCTCTCATTTCACAGATGAAAAAAAAACCTAGGCCCAGATAAGCCAAGGATCATAAAACTAAAACAGATTTTAAAAGCTATCTAGCCTAGCACCCTCATTTTATAGACAAGTAAACTGACACTCAGGGTAAAGTGACTTGCTCAAAGTCACACAAAATTTGAACCCAGTTTCTCTCCCATTTTACAGATGGGGAAAACTGAGGCTCAGATGAGCCAAGCTAAAGTACCGTAAGACTGGAGAAGTCATAGATTTGGAGTTAAAAGGACTCCAGAATCTGAATGGAGATTGAAGCATACTGTTCTTATTTTTTCATGGGGTTTTTTTTTTGGCCTATGTTTTCTTTCACAACATGACTAATATGGAAATATGTTTTGCATGACTGCACATACATAACCTATATCAAATTCCTTGCCTTCTTAATGAAGTGGGAGGGAAGGGAAGGAAGGAGGGAGAGAATTTGGAATTCAAAATCTTAAAAAATGAGTGTTAAAAATTTTACATGTAACTAGAAAAAAAACAAATCTTTTTTAAAAGGAGGGGAGGCCTGTGGCTGTCAATCGACTTGCCCAAGGTTATAAATATCAGAGGAAGGATTTGAATTCTGGTCTTCAGAATCAGCAGCCGGTGCTTTTCCCGACATACTGTGTTGTCTCTATTTGCTCCAAATCATACATCTAGTTAGTGTGAGAATGGGAGCTAGAACCCAGGTGTCCTGACTCCCAGCCAAGGATTGTTTTCCCTTTAATCTCAATGTTTCTCAATCTCGACATTATTGAATTGTTTGAAGAAAGTTCCCATGATTCCAAGAGTGCACAAAGACTCTACATGGAAAATGCACACACTCTCATCCTACCCCCATCTCCCCACCCTCATTTCCCAAAGCTTTCTGAATTGTTGTTTAATCACCTCTGGTTTTCATGACTTCAAGGACCACATGGTCTATGGAGTTGTCTTAGCAGAGATATCTGCGTGGTCGGCCATTTCCTTCTGCAGCTCATTTTACAGATGAGGAAATTGAGGCAAGCAGGGTGAAGTGACTTGCCCAGGGTCACACAGCTAGTCAATGTCAGAGGCTGGATTTCAGCTCAGAAGAGCTTGACTCCAAGCAGAGTGCTCTGTTCACTCTGATGCCATCTAGCTGCTTCCTAATAAGTAAAATCAAGGCTAGGGCAGCTGCTCTCAGTGGAGGACTACCTGATTGCAGTGAATGACTTCATTCATTGGCTTTGGATCCTCTGAAGCTCAGAGCAGGACAAGTAAATTCGGATTTGGAGTTTTCAAGTCCTGGGTTCAAATCCCACTGCTGCTACTTAGTTCCCTGTGTGATTTTTGAACGAGCTGTTTTCCTGGCTCTTGAGCTCAGTTTCCTCTTTAGTAAAATCAGGGAATTGGACCAGATGGCTTCTAAGGGCCCTTCCAGCTCCAAGTACTTTACCTGAAGACCTCTGTCTTTTGCCTTTTTTGGCATCCCCAGAGCTTAGCAGAGTGCCTGACACAGAGATGGCACTCAATAAGTGTTGATCGAATTGAAGAAAAAAACAGTTCCTTCCCTCAAGGAGTTTACATTCCAACGGGAGGAGCCTAAAAAGAGAGAGAGGAAGTGGCAAGCCTGGAAATGGAGGTTCTGGGGGGAATCTCACCAATGGAAGGAGGGAGCCCTCAGGGTCATAGAAGGATCTTCCAAGGTGAGAAGGTACCTGAAGCATGGTAGTAAAGTTTAGAGAGTCAGGAGCATCAAAACAAAAAAAATGGATTCCAATCCCAAATCAGAAGACCTGGGTTCAAATCCGATTCTGCTACTTAATGAACTAAATAAACCCTAAGGGCCCTTCAAACTCTTGATCTAGGATCCTGATTCATTTTCAGGTCAGTCACCTGAAAATGAGGAATATATTCACAGAAGGAATCTAGAATTCTGAATGTGTATGGCCCAGTCAGTCTTCTGCCCCAGGGCTGGAAGAGATCTCAAAGACCTCATTTTACAGAGAAGGAAACTGAGGGTCAGAGAGATGACATTATTCGCCCAAGGTCAAACAGGTAATAGATGGCAGAGCCAGGATTCAAGTCCAGGTTGCTGGACTCCATTCAGACAAATCGATAAAAATGCCATCTGCCGCCACCAGCTGAACCCTCCAGCCTCTTTGTCCTCTATGATCCGGCCACATCTGAGTGGTACTACATACCCAGAACTTTGGGGGGAGGGGGTGGCCCGGCACGGTGAGCAAGGAGCCCAGCGAAACTATTACCGTGTCCTAGATGTTACCGCGGGTTCAATATTCAAACCCCCCACTTGTTCCCAGAGAGCCGAGAGGCAAATCACAGGGGCAGGTTTAATTTCACCCTCCCCGAAATCAGCAAGGGCTGGATGAAAGCCCTGGGGTGCTCTGAGCAGCTCCTGAAATCCACTGATATGATGCAGTCCCCTTACCCCTCCTGTTTCTCCTCCACTCGATTTCCCCCCCAGCAGGATGAATTCTCCTCTCGCAGTTCCCTCCCTCCTTTTCTCCTCGGCTGCTCTCCATCCTCCCTCCGTTCCCCACCCCCCTTCCACCCGCTCCTCCTTCCCCAGCCGCCGGCTATTTGAGCTTCAAGGATATGTGATCTCTGGATACCAAGCGGGCGCGCTGGCACATAGACGGACGCACACACGGAAGCACACACGCGCACACACAGCCACATAGCCCACGCGCCGCGCACACAGGGGCGCACGCACACATAGAGGCGCGCACAGAGCCAGTGCGCTCCCTCGGCGGAGGCCAGATGTTTCTCTCCTAACCTAGAGATAGCCGCCCCGGCCTTGGTGCCGGTCCGGATCTCCCGAAGCCCCTCCAGGAACCCTGGCTCAGGATGGGGCCGCCGCCGGGCTCCCCGCCGTCCTTGCTGCCCGCCGCAGCCCTCTGCCTCCTTTCCTGCCTCCTGTCTGCGCCTCGGAGCCACGCGTGCCCCGCGGGCTGTGTGTGCGCGGACTCCCATACTGTGGACTGCCGGGCCCGAGGGCTGCCCAGCGTGCCGAGCGCCTTCCCCCTGGACGTGCGGAAGCTGCTGGTGGCCGACAACCGCATCGAGGCCATCCCGGCTGACTTCTTCATCTTCTACGGGGACCTGGTGTACCTGGACTTCAGGAACAACTCTCTGAGCTCGCTGCAGGAGGGCGCCTTCAGCGGCTCCGCCAAGCTCATCTTCCTGGACCTCAGCTACAACAACCTGACCGAGCTGGGCGCCGGCACCTTTCGCTCGGCCGGGAAGCTGCTCAAGCTCAGCTTGGCCAACAACCGCCTGGCTGGCGTGGACGAGGCCGCCTTCGAGAGCCTGGAGTCGCTCCAGGTGCTGGAGCTCAACGATAATGACCTCCGGAGCCTCAACGTGGCCGCCCTAGCCGCCCTGCCCTCCCTGCGGACCCTGCGCCTGGACGGCAACCCGTGGCTATGTGACTGCGAGTTTGCTCAGCTCTTCTCCTGGCTCCAGGACAATGCGTCCAAGCTGCCCAAGGGTGAGCGAGGGGCTGGGACGGTCCGGGCGGGTGGGGGAAAGGGAGAGGGGAGCTCAGCGGAGAGGGAACCAGGGCTGCTAGCTGCGGTGGGGCTGCGGAGCTGAGGGCTCTTGAGATCTGCGGTGGGAGATCCAAGTCACGCCAAGTCAGCCGGCTTTTAGGAAGTGACCCCGGCCTCCTGGCTGCTCCTCACCAGAAACCCTCCAGCCCGACTCTGGGCATTTTCACTGGCACTCTCTCCTTCCTCATCTCTGCGTCCTGGCTTCCTTCAAGTCTCAGCTAAAATCTCCCGCTTCCTACAGTCCCCCTTTATCTTCAAGCTTTCTCTCCAACACCGTTTCCCATTTCTCCTGCATAGACAGCTTGTTTGTGCATAGCTGTTGTTAGCATGTTGTCGGGCCCACTGGTGAACTCCTAGAGAGCAGAGGCTGGCATTTGTCTTTCCTTGTGTCATCGTGCTTAACCCAATGCCTGGCACATAGTAGGATCTTCATACGTGGCTGTTGACTGAGTACTTACTGTGCATCAGGCACTGTACCTGCCATTGCTGCATCCCTAACCCTATATTCCCATGGGACTAACTCTAAGATTGGCGAGGAGCAGATTTCCTTTGTAAGGGAGCCAGACAACATCTGTCAGCTGATGAGGAAGTTTGGTTAGGAAGATGCTCTACTGGGAGTAGGAACAGGGTGCCAGAGAAAGAACACTGGGTTTGAGTCTCAGGATTCAAGCTGTGTGACCTTGGGCAAAAAATTTCTCCTCTCTGGGCCTCAGTTTCCTCACCTGTCAAACAATCCCAGTTGTTCTTCAATCATGTCTGACTCTTTAGGACTCCATCTGGGATTTTCTTGGCAAAAATGCTGGAGTGGTTTGCCATTTTCTTGTCCAGCTTGTTATACAAAGGAGGAAACTTTGGTGAAGTGACTTACCCAGGGTCACATTGTAAGTGTCTGAAGCCAGCTTTGAACTTGGGGAGATGAGTCTTTCTGACTACAGGCTGGGCACTGTGCCACCTAGCTGCCCCTAAATGATCCCCAAGGCCCTGTGTGCTTTAGAGCTCTTGCTCATGTTTAAATGATCTCTAAGGTCCAGTTCTGAATCCTGTGATGATATGAATCTAAGCCAGACCCCCAGTGAGGTGTACCCACAGCATAGGAAGCTCTGGTTTTCCCTTTGTGTTCTTCCTACTACTGCCTAGTGAGGACGGTATACCCAGCAGGCGCTCCATCAGTGGTTTTTCTTTCTTTCTTTCCCACCTTCCTTCTCTCCTACCAAAAGGCAGCACACAGGGATGGGGAACCTTTGGCCTCGAGGCCACATCTTACCTTCAAAGAGTGCAGCCTTTTGACTGAGTCCAAGTTTTACAAAACAAATCCTTTTATTAAGGGGATTTCTTCTGTGACGTTTGTATTCAGTCAAACGGCCTCACTTGAGGAACTAGAGGGCCACATGTGGCCTCGAGGCTGCAGGTTCCCCACCCCTGGATAGGGGATGAAGTGCTGGCCCATGAGTCAGGAAGACCTGAGTTCAAATCCTGCCTCTCATATCACAAACAAGTTGTTTCACCTGTCTGAGCTTCAAGCAAGTCTCTAAGACCATCTCTTGTAGACCAGCTGTGCTTTCCAGAAGTGGAGAGAGTTCCTACTTGGATAAAATCACAGCTCCTTGCCATATGGACAAGGGTGATACAAAGAAAATCAGGTAGTCCCTTCCCTGATGAAATGTACAGTCTATTGGGGAAGCTAGGCCGTGGGTAGAAGCAGCTACACTACAGGAAAGAATGCAAAGATACGAAGCAGGTGCTGAGGCAGTGAAGCTCAGTGGAGAGGGCACTAGAGGTAGGATCAGGAAGACCTGGGTTCAGATCCCGCCTCTGACTCTTAGCTGTGTGACAGTGGGTACATTGCTTAACTTTTGAGCCTCAGGCAACCTTAAGACTTAACTAAATCATAAACTAACTGTCCCAAACAGGTAAACTTATATCTGCCACATATTAGTATATTGTACTGAGTGCAGAGCCTGGAGCGGTCTGATAATAATTATTCAAATTCAAAGGGCCCTTTAAGATTTTCCTGGCTGGGGGGGGGGGGCAGCGCAGTGATTGGGGAACAGATGGCATTGGATGGCATTAGGGTCTTTCCTTGAAGACTAGACAGATGGATGGAAAGTTCTGTTCTAGACAGATGAATCAGCATTCACTGATTTCCCCTTGTCGCTGGTCCGTAGCTTTTGTCATGTCCGACTCTCTGTGGCCCCATTTGGGGTTTTCTTGGCAAAGATATTGGAGCGGTTTGCATTTCCTTCTCCAGCTCATTTTGCAGATGAGGAAACTGAGGCCAACAGGGTTAAGTGACTTGCCCAGGGTCACACAGCTAGTAAGTGTCTGAGGCTGGATTTGAACTCTAAATGAGTCTTCCTGACTCCAGGCCCAGAATTCTATCTACTGCACCACCTAGCTGTCCACTGATTTCCAGTACAATAAATAATAACATAGGCTGCAGCATGGACTAGGGGAACATGGTTCAGTGGTCAGAGAGAGCTAAGTTAGAACTGATGTAACATCCTGACTCTTCTCCAAGCTTTCATGCCCTTCTCCATCTGTTCTTCTACTCCCAAGTATTACCCTTTCTCCTTCTCTGGTTGCAACAGGGCAGCAAGATAACATATGTCAAACAACTCTGACATGAAAGAACATTTCTCCCCCAATCGTGTAAGCCTTTGTCTTTACTTTATAAGTTCACTGCTATAGACTTCTCAAACATTGTGCCATGTATATTTCACAGATCATACATTGAGTTATCCACAAATTAGACTTGACATTCGAAGCTCCTCACAACCTGACCCCCCCACTTGCTTCCAGACCTATTCCATGTTACTCTCCTTCACAAAATCCTCCCATATTGCTCTTCCTCATGAATGACATTCGGGCTCCTATCCCTGGGCACAGGCTATAATCATCTCCCTTCTGCCTGCCCT
This sequence comes from Phascolarctos cinereus, assembly GCF_003287225.1. Taxonomy (NCBI): domain Eukaryota; kingdom Metazoa; phylum Chordata; class Mammalia; order Diprotodontia; family Phascolarctidae; genus Phascolarctos; species Phascolarctos cinereus. Next base: position 388,021,479 of record NW_027556098.1, read on the forward strand.
CTCCTCCTACCTCTAAGAATCCCTGGTTTCCTTTGAGATTCAATCAGGTGTCACCTTGTACATAAGACTTTTCCTGATTCCCCCCACTTCCACCTCAGCTACCAGTGCCCTCCCTTGCCTGGCATCTATTTTGTGTAAACCTAGGTGGCACAGTGGATAGAGTGCCAAGCCTGGTCAGGAAGACCTGACTTCAAATCTAGCCTCAGACACTGACTAAGCTATGTGACCCTGGGCAAGTCACTTCACCCTGTTTGCCTCAGTTTCCTCATCTGTCAAATGAGCTGGAGAAGGAAATGGCAAGCCACTCTAGTATCTTTGCCGAGAAAACCTCAAATAGGGTCACGAAGAGTCAGACACAATTGAACAACATATCTGTATGTGTTTATCTCCCCCAGTTAACTCATAATGTTTTTGCTTATGTTCATTTATTGACTACCTGTTTATCTATTTATTGGCCTTGGGGGTCATTTTGGAACAACCATTTTGGAGGAGTGAAAGGTGAAGCCCAGAGATGTTAATGACTTAGCCAAAGTCACACAGCGAGCCAGCAGCAGACCCAGATGTCCAGACACATAGCCTTCTCTGCGGTTTGGACCAGGCCGTCCCTGTCCCTAATGTTCTAAGCTACTCTCATTCTCATAGTCAAGACAGCATGATGAAATAGAGATCTGTCCTGGAAGCCAGGAAAATCTGGGATGAGGACCTGCCTCTGTGATGTAGAGTGTCACATCAGCATGTGGCCCTGTACAAGCTTCTGAGGGCTCCCGGAAAGTCTGTAGGAGCAGAAGTTTCCAAGAAGATGCCACTCTTCACTGGTAGAGGGAATTTCCTCATCTGGGAGAGCCCTATACCAGTAAATAACCAGTCTCTCTCTCCAATCCCTATCTCCTCGAATTCCCACTTGAATCATCCAGCATCAAGTTCAGTGGCCTGGAGCCCCATTCCACAGGGAGAGATCCTGGCTGCCAGAGGAGCAGGGCCTCCTAAGCAGGTGCTCTGTAATACTGGGGGAACCCATTGCAAAGGAGGAAACCATTTCAGGACTCCTGGGGGATCCAGGCTGCATATGTGTTCTTCCTAGAAGTAAGTCTAAGTAAATGGGGAAAGGTGCCATCTTAGCTGTTAAAATGGGGCCAGAGAGGAGATCGAGACAGTTCTCTCCCTGTGACCTTGATAGCTCCCCTTGGCTTGTAAAATGTGTTTATCTTGCCTGCCAGGTTAGAGTCCCCGTGCAGTCACCCATCTGATAAGGCGCTCCTAGCCAAGGAGAATGAACAGAGGAGACAAGGGAAAGAGGGGGAAATCAAAGCCGACCATTTCCTGTCCAATTCCTGGCCTGGAGAATGGCAGGGTCTTGATCAGAGGCCTTGGGGCCTGTGCCAGAGAATCTAAGGAGGTTCTTGCCTCATCGGCCCCCTTCCTGGCCTAGGGAGCAGAGGGGCCTGGGTGCCAGTCTTGGTCTCTGCCATTAACTTTGGGACCTCCTTTAGGCGTTAGCTTCCACCTTGGTAAAGAGGGAGGTGACTTAGCAATTGATTTCTAAGGTTTCTTCTAGGCCCGTAATGATAGATTGGAGAATCGGGCCCAGGGAGCTAAGACTCCTGACCATAGTCTGGGCAGCTCAGGGGAGGGGGCTGCAGACACCCCCATGAGCTCCTTGCCCCATCTCTCTCTTATCTAGTATTGCACTTTATTCTATACCATTCTGGGAAGCCATGCAGGTCAGTGAAAAAAGGTGCCAGATTTGGCACCCAAGGACCTGAACTCAGTCCTCATGGTTTAATGAATAGTTCAAATCCAGCCTCACACTTAGCAGCTTGTGACACTACATAAGTCACTAACCCTCTCTTAGCCTCAGTTTCCTCATCTGTAAAATGGGATAATAATAGCACTTACCTCACAAGGTTACTGTGAAGATCAAATAAGATCATTTTTTTAAGGCAATTGGGGTTTAGTGACTTGCCCAAGGTCACACAGCTAGTAAGTGTTAAGTGTTTGGTCTGAGGCCAGATTTGAACTCAGGTCTGCCTGACTTCAGGGCCAGTGCTCTATCCACTGAAATGAGATCATTTATGTAAAGCACTTTCAGACTTTAGAGCAGGCCTGCACAACCTGTGGCCCGAGGGCCGCTTTCGGCATGCCAAAGGATTTTAGGTGGCCCGCAAAAAATATAGAAGAAAACTCGAGTTTTCTGCTTTAGAGTGTTATAGAAATTTGAAAGCCAGTCTTGGAGGCAGGAAGGGCCACTTCTTTTTTTTTTTTAACTTACTTACTTACTTATCTATCTATCTATCTATCTATCTATCTATCTATCTATCTATCTATCTATCTATTTATCTTTATTCATTAATTTATTTATTTTTAGTTTTCAACATTCGCTTCCACAAGATTTTGAGTCCCAAATTTTCTCCCCATCTTGTCCCTCCCCCAACCCCAAGACAATGTGCATTCTGAATACACTTTCCTCTAATCTGCCCTCCCTTCTATCTCCCCCCCCCTTCTCTTATCCCCTTCCTCTTCTATTTTCCAGTAGGGCAGGATAGATTTCTGTGCCCCATTGCCTGTATACCTTATTTCCCAGTTGCGTGTGAAAACAGTTTTTTAACATTTGTTTTTAAAACTTTGGGTTCTACATTTTCTTCCTTCTTCCCTCCCCACCCACTCTCACTGAGAAGGCAAGCAGCTTGATATAGCTTATATATGTGTAGTCATGCAAAACACTTCCATAGTAGTTATGTTGTGAAAAACTAAGTGTATTTCCCTTAATCCTGTCCTTTCCCCCTTTTATTCTATTCTCTCTTTTGACCCTGTCCCTTCTCAGAAGTGTTTGCTTCTCATTACCCTCTCCCCCAATCTGCCCTCCCCTTCTCTCTTATCTCCTTCCCCCCATTTTCCTGCAGAGTAAAATAGCTTTCCATACCTAATTGAGTGTGTTCTTCTCTCCTTAAGCCAAATCCAATGAGAATAAGATTCACTCATTCTCTCTCACCTTCTCCCACTGTAAAAGCCTTTTTCTGTCTGTTTTATGTGAGATAATTTACCCCGTTGTACCTCTCCCTTTCTCCTTCTCCCAGTATAATCCTCTCACCCCTCAATTTTATTCTCCAGATATCACCCATTCGTCTTCAACTCACCCTGTGTCCTCTATCTATCAATCTATCTATACATATAATTTTTTTCCTTCCAACTATCCTAATACTGACAAAGGTGTCACGAGTTACAAATATCATCTTTCCAAGCAGGAATGTAAACAGTTCAACCTTAATAAGTCTTTTATGATTTCTCTTTCCTGTTTACCTCTTCATGTTCCACTTGAGTCTTGTGTTTGAAAGTCAAATTTTCTATTCAGCTCTGGTCTTTTCATCAAGAATACATGAAAGTCTTCTGTTTCACTTAATGTCCATTTTTCCCCTGAAGGATTATACTCAATTTTTCTGGGTAGGTGATTCTTGGCTGTAATCCTATCTCCTTTGCCCTCTGGAATATCATATTCTAAGCCCTGCGGTGCATTAATGTAGTAGCTGCTAAATCCTGTGTTATCCTGATTGTGTTTCCACAATACTTGCATTGTTTCATTCTGGCTGCAAAGGCCCACTTCTGACATATACTGTATGACCCTGGATGAGTCATTTCCTTCTCAATGCCTCAAGCAACTCTCTAAGACTAAGTCTCAGAGAAGATGCTTATTACTGATGAAGGGAGTTTCCTCATCAGAAGTTCCCTGCACCCAAGAAATCATCAGTCCTGGTTGAAAAAAAGTGAAATATTGGTGAGTGATTATTAATACCTGTGGGACCTTGAATAAAACACTTAAACTCTCCAGGACTTGGTCCAGGGGTGGGGAACCTTCGGCCTCCAGGCCACATGAGGCCCTATAGGTCCTCAAGTGCAGTCCTTTGACTGAATCCAAACCTCACAGAACAAATCCTTTTATTAAGGACCAAGTCTTGGTCTTTTCATCTCTGAAATGAGAATGGTAGAGACCAGATGACCTCTGAGGTCCCTTCCAGCTCAAAACTTATTATCTTAATAGCTAAGATGGCACCTAACAGCAATTTCATTAGATTTGCTAAGCCTAGTGGAAAGTGCCATTTCTGAGTCCCCTTCCCTCTCTCCCACCCATCATTACTTTGTAATTGAATGTGCCTATTCCACCCCCATCTCAGACCGCCCCTTCTGCCCTGGGGCCAGGGCTCATCGTAGTTGCTAGCTCAGCTGAAAATAGGCATCATGGGTGCCTACTTCTGCTGGACACATGTACCGCTTCTCTCTTGCTGGTGTGGATCCCCAACAGCCTTTGCCTTTACAGACAAAAGAGAAATGTCATCTAGTCCCCCCTTTCCCCTCCCTCACATTCAATGGGGAGGAGTTGTCCCTAAGCATCTGTGACTAACTCTGTCCTATCCCTCTCCTTGTTAAAAATGTCCTTTCACAAGCTTCATCTTCCTCTGAACTGTTTCCTCCAGAGAACTCCTCCTCTTGAGATACAATACACACACATACACACGAAACATTTATTTTAAAAAATCCCTCATTGGGACAGCTAAGTGGTGAAGTGGATAGAGCAACAGCTCTGGAGTCGGGAGGACCTGAGTTCAAATTCAGCCTCAGGTATTTACTAGCTGTGTGACCCTGGGCAAGTCACTTAACCTAGACTACCTTAAAAAAAAATTCCTCCTTGACCTCATTGTATTTAGAAAGAATTCCACTGATGTGGTCCCTACCCTCCTGGTGTTTCTATTCCAAAACTTATCCAAACATATTCAGCATTGTATTGGCAGAACCAGAACTGAAAAGGATATTTGCTACCTATGAAAGAAAATCATGGCCCTTTCTCTGGACCTTTCTCTTGCCTATAAAATGGTATGCTGAAGAGAACATGGCATTCACGATCTGAGGGCCTGGGTTCGATTCTTGCACATGCCTCTTACTCTTTGCATGGCCTCCTTCCTCATCTGGGCCTCACTTTCCTCACTTGCAAACATTTCTGAGGTCCCTTCGAGCTTGAACCCTGTGTCCAGGTATAGTACAGTGGAAACAGTATTGACCTGAATTCGTAGGATTTGAATTCAGATTCTGCCTCTACTGCCAACTGGCCATGTGATTAGGCTAGAGGCTTTATTGATCGGGGCCTTAAAGGAAACATAGACTCTGTCTGGTCACAGGGATCATAGAACCTGAGCTAGAAGGGCCAATTCATCCAACTCTCCCATTTTACAGATGAGGAAACCGAGGTCTCGGGAAGATAAGCAACTTGTTCAAGGTCACCCACGTAATAGGCAGAAGTGGCATTTGAACTGAGGTTCTCCGATTCTGCGTCTGCCACTCTGTCCACTGTGCCTCTCAGGGCAGGTGGATTCACATCCCGAGGCCTCAGCTTCCTCAGCCGTACAGTGAAGAGGCTGGGGTCTCCTTCTAGCTGTAGATTCTTGAAACTGGACTTTGCTGACTTGAAGGAGGAGCTTCGAGGGTCCCCAGCTGCCTCTGGAATCAGGGCGTCCAAAGACGGTTGCGGCTAGCACTGCTTTTATATTCTTTCTTCCCATTTTTCTCCACCTCTGAGCAGAAAGGAAAACCTTTACATGTAGGGATACTGGTTTGTTGCTTTGGAGCCGACTCGTGTTTTGATGATGTCAGCAAACCTACCCAATTAATGCAGTTTACATTGGGCCCAGAAAGCACATGTATAAAAGGAAAGCAGTGTGCAGGTCTTAGGGTCGGAGACACCCTTCTTCAGCTCACTGGCAACTTCAGTGTCGAGAGATCACAGTGCATAATAATAGGCAGAATTGTGAAACAGGACAGCCTTGGGTAAGGTCGATATGATTTGGTTGGAGGGTTGGGAGGAATGGGCAGGGGCTGGCAACTTATTCCCATGGGTGGGACTCTTTGCAATGGTGATCCCGAAGAGGCCACTGGCTCAGAGATGGAGATCTGGAAGGGACCTCCAAGGTCATCTAGTTTGAGTTCTCATTTTACAGGAGAGGAAACTGAGGCAAAGAGAGCCTAGGTAGCTTACCCAAGGGAAGAAGAAGAATTAGGATTAGAATTCAGGTCCTCAGACTCCAAAGTCACACTGATATACTATCATGAAAAGAGTGCTGAATTTGGATTTGAATCCCAGCTTAGCTACTTATTAGTAGTGTGATGTTAGACAAGATGCCTAGCCTCTTCAGGGTGTCATGTCCTCATTAGTAAAATGGCCCAGGAAGATGAGACAGGTAGACAGAAATGAAGGCAGATCTCATATATGCCAAAATAGTCACAGCAACATTTGTGTATGTGTGTGTGTGTGTGTGTGTGTGTGTGTGTGTGTGAGAGAGAGAGAGAAGAGAGGGAGAGAGAGAGAGAGAGAGAGAGAGAGAGAGAGAGAGAGAGAGAGAGAGAGAGAGAGAGAGAGAGAGAGAGAGAGAGAGAGAGAGAGAGAGAGAGAGAGAGAGAGAGAGAGGGAGGGAGGGAGAGAGAGAGGGAGGGAGGGAGAGAGAGAGAGGGAGAGAGGGAGAGAGACAGAGAGAGAGGGAGGGAGAGAGAACACAAAGAACCAGAAACAAAGTGGACAGAGGCAATATGGTGGTAGACTAGAAGACAGGAAGACTTGGGTTTGGATCTTAGCACAGCTACTTACCAACTGTGTGACCCTGGACAAGACACTCACCCTCTCTGGGCCTCAGTTTCCTTATCTATAAAATGGAAATGTTGGACTTGTTGGCCTTTAAGGTGCCTTCCATCTCTAAATCTATGATCTAATGGCTGATGGGTGTGCCTCAATTGAGGGGTGGATGAACAAAATATGACATATATATATATATATGTAATGGATTATAATTGTTTGTAAGCCATTGGACACCACCTTAAGATCTGTGCTCCCATTGATCAGGTTCCATTTTAGGGACATCCCCCAATTCCTATCTCTTTGTCTTGTTTTGCCCCTCCCCCCACTCCCTGATAATTGCCTCTGGGAAATTTCAAAATAAAAGTATGTCTGAATCTCTACTGATGTAGGGTTCTCAGCACTTGAGCTAACAACCCATAGTGATAGTGACATGTACGTTGGTAAATGTTTAATACCAGCTCTCGGAAAAGGTATTTGCAAACCACACTTTCATGTTTAATCTTCAGTATTAACATTTTCTCCATCACTTTATCAAGTCTAGAAAATCAACAAAGCCACAAATCAAGCTCAGCTTGTAGCATTTGCTGATTTCTGAAGTGCAAATGCTCACGCTGAAAATGTACCAATTGGCTCTTGGGAGTCACTTGGAGCTGGCTGCAACATAGCCCTGGATATGGGGTACAGGACAGTCTTTATTTTCCTCTGCAGAGAGACAAAAATGCATAAAGGACTTGGATAAACTCATGAGCAATGACATCATTCTTCCTCTTTGGTAAGTCCCATTTTCCACATAGATCCATAAAGAATGTTATGCAAAACCCTAAACTCACCACCTACTGTGTGATTTGAACTAAAGAGACAACCCCCTGACGTTCACTTTAGGGATACATACAGGCCTCAAGTCTTAGAGCATGTTCATAAAGGTTTGGACTGACCCCAGAAAGAAGAACGAACTTGGTGTTGCTACAGAGACAACCCCCTTCCTGTTGAACCCACGCTATCTAACTCATGAGAGTAGCAGACGGCAAAGTCCAGACCTTTTACTCTTCCATGTCCTGCTTCAGTCCTTTGACTCTTGGTGGGCATGGGGGCAGCAGCCTCCCTATGAGGCAGATGGAACCTGAGAACTTGCCCTTCTCTCTTTAAAAAGCTAGGTCCCCACTCTCTAGAAACTCACTATTGATCAGAACGCACCCCTCTTCTGTCTAGAAAGCTGGGTCCTAAAGGTCTCCAGGGACTCATCATTGTCCAGGAATTCCCTCTCCCCTATGCAGAGAGCTTGGGTTTGGATAACTTTCCCCACTGCCTCTGAAGGCTAGGACAAAAGGATCTTTCTTTACCTGGAGATATCAGTAAAACTTTAAAATTTTATATTTTAAAATATAAGTAAAATAAAATGACAATCTCTAAAAGTTCCTTCCAATTCTAAGTCCTAAGATCCTATACCTTCAATAAATCTATAAGCATTTATTAAGCTCTTACTGTGTACCAGACACAATGCTGGGCTTTGGGGATACAAAGACAAAAAAATGAAACATTCCTACCATCAAGAAACTTGCATTCTATTAGAACAGGCAACATGTATATTGCCATGATGATGCTAATGATGATGATGATAGAATTTATTATTATAACAACTTTTATGTAACATTTTAAGGTTTGCAAAGTGCTTTATGTATATTATTTCATTTAATTCTTTGTTTTTAGGCCAGATCTATGATTTTTTTCACTGCAGGAAATTCTTAGCAAAGTGCTTCCTTTAACAATACCAGTCTTGAATCTATAGTAACAATGCTTTTCTACAAATTATAGTGATAGTAATAAAACACCTATTGTCTCATTTAATTCTATAGACAAGCCTGAGATGTAGGGGCTATTATTATTCCCATTTTATAGATGAGGTAATTGAAGCTGAGAGTGGTTAAGTGACTTGCCTAAAGTCACACAGCTTGCAAGTATCTAGGCAGAATTGGAACTCAGGTCTTTCTAACCCCAAGCACAGGATTCTATTCACAGTATCACCCAGGTGCCTTACAGTTATGTTCAAAAATAGGTATATATAAAATACAGACGAGGTAATTTTAGAGTGGGGGGAACTAGCAGCTAAGGGTCAAGGGGAGTCAGAAAAGACCTTATGTCCTTCAGTTTCTTCAAAGGAGCCTGGGCAAATGCCCCACATGCCAGAGAAGCCAGAGGCTTGGGCTGCTGCTATTTGCTTCCCTCTGAGGAAAGGGACCCCGGGTAGAACACTTACCAAAGCATTGGCCCCAGAAGCCCCTGAAGGAATCCCCCTTCTCTTAAATTCCCACAAATCCTTTTGCCGAGGCAAAGGCTCTCAGAAGGCAGATTGGGAAGTGTTAGAAACAAGGATTGTGTTTCTATTAGCAAAGCCAAGCATATTCTGGCCCTTCCTTTGGCCCATTCTTGCTTACCTGGAGTCATGGAGGAAGGAGCCAGCAGCACCACGGGGAGCTCCCGGAGTTCCTTTCTGTCAGAGGGCTGTCTCCAGGATAGCCACAGAGGTTGGGTGAGGTCTCTGTTGCTATTTTCAATCTCACTTAGACCTTCTTTGTGGCTCTCAGAGCATCTGCTTGTATTCTAACAGCTAATGCATTTTTAATGGACCTCTTAATTACAGCTGGTTGCTGTGGTGTTCCCTTTCCCTCCCTGGTTTTTCCTTAGGTCTGTTTGTAATAGTCTTGGGATTTCTCCTGTCCCTTGGTAGGGACAACTGTAGATGTTACTCATTTCTGCAGTGACCATAGAGGTCATCAGTGATTTCAGAGCTAGAAGGGGTTCAAGGACCAGTGACTCTGTACCCCAAAGGTCCCCATGCCTAGAATGAACTCCTTCCTCGTTTCATATAGACCTGTTCACGGGACCATGCATCTAGAGCTGCAACAGTCTTCAGAAGCCATTTAATTCAGCCTCCTTCATTTTACAGAGAAGAAAACTGAGGGCCATGGAGGTTAAGTGACTTGTCCAAGGTCACAGAGATAGTGTTAGAGTTGAGGTGTGAACCCAGGTCCTTTTTCCACTTCTTTCCACTTCTGCCTTTAAGCGTCCCTTGCTTTCTTCCAGACTTAGCTCCTGCCCCACCCTCTATGGAAAATCCTTCCTGCTCCCTCACCTATGTCATTAGTGCTCTTTCAGGGGAGTCCATAAACTTGGATGAGGAAAAAAAAATTCTGTCTTTGGGGCAGCTAGGTGGCACAGTGGATAGAGCACTGGCCCTGGAGTCAGGAGGACCTGAGTTCAAATCTGGCCTCAGACACATAATACTCACTAGCAGTGTGACTCTGGGCAAGTTACTTAACCCCAATTGCCTCACCCCCCCAAAAAAAAATAACCCAACAACAAAAAAAATATTCTGTCTTTGTTTTCACCAACTTCTAACTTCAATTTAGCATTTCTTTCTTTCTTTTTTTTTTTGATGAGGCATTTGGGGTTAAGTGACTTGCCCAGGGTCACACAGCTAATAAGTGTCAAGTGTCTCAGGCCTGATTTGAACTCAGGTTCTCCTGACTCCAAGGCCAGAGCTCTGTTCCTTGTGCCACTTAGCTGCCCTCAATTTAGCATTTCTTTCAATTATTTAAAAATATTCTGAGAAGAAACCCATGGGCTTCCTCATACTGCCCAGGGGGCCCATGGTACCAAAAGAATTTAAGGCCCCCTGATATAGACCAACCCATATCTTTCCACCATATGTATATATTGTCTTCCCTAATAGAATGCAGACTCTGTGAGGGCAGGGACTATTTCATTTTTGTCTTTGTGACCCCAGGATTTAGTAAAATGCCTGGGCTTAGTGGGAGCTTATTGGTACAGTGGATAGAGCACAGGGCTTGGAGTCAGGAAGACCTCAGTTCAAACCTGCCCTCAGCTATGTGACCCTGGGCAAGTCACTTCATCTGTTTGCCTCCGTTTCCCCATCTGTAAAATGAGCTGGAGAAAGAAATGGCAAACCACTCCAGTATCTTGGCCAAGAAACCCCCAAATGGGGTTACAAAGAGTTAGACACAATGTAAAAGACTGAACAACAAAAACATATATACACTGTAGTATATGCCCTGGAGATATTAAAAAAGGCAAAAACAGTCCCTGCCCCCAAGGAGCTGACATTCTAAAGGAAACACAGCATGGAAATAACTATGTACATATAAGATATATTTGGATCAGATGAGAGGTAATCACAGAGGAAAGCCTTGTAGTGTTCCTTTTCCCTTCCCGGTTCTTCCTTAGGTCTGTTTATAATAGTCTCACCTGCATTATCTCAGGGATCCTGTCTTGGGATTTGTCCTGTCCCTAGGTGGGGACAACTGTAGATGTTACTCATTTCTGCAGTGATCATAGAGGTCATCAATGATTTCAGAGCTAGAAGTGGAAGAAACTTTAGAAGTGATCTTGAAATGTCAAACTAGCTGCTTGCAGGCCACCCAAAACTCCCTCGTACTGCCCAAAACAAGTTAGAATGTAACTGGGAAATGTTTAACAAAATAAAATAAAAATACAGTACAAAATAGATAATGTTAATTTGTAGTTTTCTAAGTGAATCTAAGGGTCTCTTTCTATTTGAGTTTGATACCACTGATCTAGTCTAACCCCCTCATTTTACAGATGAAGGAACAGAAGTCCAAGAAGCTTATGAAACTTTGGTCCATCCAAGTTATATTATATGTCTTTGATGACATTCTATTGTGCTATAAGATGATGAAGGGGATAGTTTCAGAGAAAACTGTGAAGACTTGTGTGAACTGATACAGGGCGAAGTAAGCAGACTCAAGAGAACAGTTCATACAAGACAACAATATTGTAAAGTCAAATAGCTTTGAAAGACATAGGAACTCTGATCAGAAAAATTACCCACCACAATTCCAGAGGATTCAAGTTGAAGCATGCTGGCCACCTCCTAATAGAGAAGTGATAGAGTCAGAGAGCAGATGAGACTTCTTTTAGTTATTTATTTATTTGGAAATTGTCAATGTGGGGGACAGCTAGGTGGTGCAGTGGCCATGGAGTCAAGAGGACTTGAGTTCAAATCTGGCCTTGATATTAGCTGTGTGACCTTGGGCAAGTCACTTAACCCCAATTGCCAAAAAAAGAAAAGAAAAGAAAAGAAATGGCCAATGTGGGAATTTGTTTTGCTTGACTATAGATATCTATAACACAGGTTTTGGGTTTTTTTCTTTCTCAGTTTGGGGATAGGGAAAGGCAGAGAGAAAATGAAATTTTCATTAAAAATAAAATTAAACCTTCATTTGAAAAAAGAAATCTATGTTCATAGATCTAGAGTTAGAAGAGATCTTAGAGATTATCTAAACTCCTCATTTTACAGATGAGGAAACTGAAACCCAGAGTCTTGGCCAAGGTTACATATTAATAGTAGAGTGAAGATTTGAACATTAGGTCTTCCTACTCCATACCCACCACTTTTCTCCAATTAGAACATAAACTCTTTGAAGGCAGGAACTGTCCTTTTGCTTTTATTTGTGTCCTCAGTACTGAGTCTAAGTGCCTGGAATGTGCTAAATGCTTAATGAATGCTTGTCATTTTGCTTTGCCTTTTTGCTGACACCAAGGGAAAAGATGTAACTTAATTTGTTTCACCTAATCCCAGGTGATGAGCCAACTTCTGACATTGCCCTGGATCATTGTTCTTTTTAAATATTGGCGAATGTTGAGTCAGCCTTAAATTCTTTTTGGTTAGACCAGGAATTTAGTTTTAGCGAAATAATAGATTGTTGTTCAGACATTTCTGTCATTCAATCAATTGTGTCTGATTCTTCTTGACCCCATTTGGGGTTTTCTTGGCAGGGATACTGGAGTGGTTTGCCATTCCCTTCTCCAGCTCATTTTGCAGATGAGGAAACCAAGGCAAACAGGGTGAAGTGACTTGCCCAGGGTCACACAGCTAGTAAGTGTCTGAGGTCAGATTTGAACTCAGGAAGATAAATCTTCCTGACTTCAGGCCAGGTTCTCTATGAACTATGGCGCCACCTAGCTGGCCTTGACATAATAATACCTGCATTATAACATGCCTGCTTACCCTGTACATTTTTATATGCATATGCTCTTACAGGTCAATTCTCTCCCCTTGAAAATAAATGGTAACATGTTGTTAAAAGAAAGGACTCATGGTTTAATAGACAGAAGGTCAGTCTCAGAATCAGGAAGACCTGGGTTCAAGTTCTGCCTCTGAAACATACTGTAGGCAAGTCACAGCCTCTCAATGGTTCAAGACCACTGTCTCAACTAAAAGTGACAGATGAGAGGCTAATTTGCATCAGAAGAGTGTGTTTCCACATGGAAAGTTCATGCATTGATGAATTCAAATGCCTAACCACCACCCCCAGCCCCATTTATTCTTGTTGCAAAACCAGATGTGACAAATTGAGCTTCTCTTCTGTCTTTAAACAGCAGTATCCCAATGGGCTGCTACATTGTAGCTAGGGCAGCTATGTGGCACAGTGGTTTGAGTGCCAAGCCTAGAGTCAGGAAGACTAATCTTCCTGAGTTCAAATCCCGCCTCAGACACTAATTGTGTGACCACGGGAAAGCCGCTTAATCCTATTTGCCTCAGTTTCCTCATCTGTCAAATGAATTGGAGAAGGAAATGACAAGCCACTCCATTATTTTTGCCAAGAAAACCCCAAATGGGGTCATGAAGGGTTAGACACAACTGCAAAATGACTGAACAGCAACAACAGAGCCAGCATTGGCTACCGTTGTACTTGGTGTGTGACAGCCATTGCCATGCAACAGCAGATCTCTCCAGGACTATTTTCCAAAGTTAGGGGATGACAGTAGACTCTAGGTCTAAGGCTATGCCTTCTCCATGGCAATGGCTTTTGACACAGATATCCCTCACAACCCTTGATAACCAGTTATGGACCTGCCACTGGGTCCGCTTATATTTCCTCTCTTTTAGAGATAAAAAGTACCATTGGTTTATTATCACAGAATTACAGACTTTCAGACTTAGAAGGACCTTTAATGGATATTGACATCTTAAATTTACCAGTTCCAAAACAGAACTTCCCTATTATTCTCATGGGTACCACTATCTTCTCAGGCTCACAACCTACGTGTCATCCTTGATTCCTTACTCTCACCCTCCCCCATTTCTAATTAGTTGTCAAGTCCTGTTTTTTTTAATAGCATCTTTAGTGTATGTCCCCTTCTCTCTTCTGACACTGCCACCACCTTGGTATAGGCTCTTATCACCTCATTCCTATACTATTATAAGATAGCCTGATGCATGGTCACCTTGCCACAAGTCTCTCCTGACTGCCATCCATCCTCCACTCAGCTGTCTAATTGATCTTCCTAAAACACAGTCCTAACTGTATTACATCTTTGTCTCGCCCTTCCCCCATCCCCATTCAATAAACTCTAATGGCTCCTATTACTCCAGGATAAAATGTAAAATTCTCTGTTTGGCTTCAAAGCCCTTCATACTTGGCACCTTCTACCTTTCCAGTCTTATCACAGCTTACTCCCTGCCATGAATGCTGTAATCCAGTGATGCTGGCTTCCTTGCTCTTCCTCCAACGAGACACTGCATCTCTTAACTCTGGACATTTTCTCCAAGTCTCCCCCATGCCTGGAATTCTCTCCTCCCTCATCTCCACCTCTTGACTTTCCTTGCTTCTTTCAAGTCTAAATCCCACTTTGTACAAAAAGTCTTTCCCAGTTCCCCTTAATCTTGGTGCCTTCCCTCTTAGATCATCCCAGTTTATCTTGTATATGTCTTGTGTGTACATAGTTCTTTACATGTTCTCTCCTTTATTAGAATATGAGTTCCTTGAAAACAGAAACTACTTTTTGGGGGGGAGGGTCTTTTTTTGCCTGTTTTTGTATTCTCAGTGCTTAGCACAATGCCTGGCATATGGTGATCCCTTAATAAATGCTTAGGTGACTGACTATTGAGGCCAACTCCTACCTGAGAAAAAAACCATTACTATATAGTAGCTGACAGGTGGTCATCTAATCTGGACAGCATACCGAAAAGCAGAGACATCACCTTGCCAACAAATGTCCATACTGCCAAAGCTACAATTTTTCCAGTAGCAAAGTATGGCTGTGAGATTTGGATTGTAAGGAAAGGTGAGTGCTATGATGCTTTCAAATTGTGGCTCTAGAGAAGACTTTTGAAAGTCCCTTGAACAACAAGGAGGTCAAGTCAGTCAATATTTAAAGGAATTAATTCAGGCTGTTCACTGGAAGGTCAAATATTGAAGCTGAAGCTTAAAGACTTTGGCCACATAGTGAGAAGACGGGATTCATTGGAAAAGACCCTGATGTTTGGAAAGATTGAAGGCAAAAGGAAAAGGGGATGGTAGAGGATGAGATGGAGAGATGGCATCATGGAAACAACAAACATGAGCTTAGGCAGACTTCAGGAGACAGTGGGGGATAGAAGAGCCTGGTGTGCAATGGTCCATGAGGTCACGAAGAGTTGGAAATGACTGAACGAATGAACAGCAGCATTGTTAGTAAGTCTTTCCTGACATTTGTCTTACTGCAGCTTCTACTCATGATTCTCATCTTCTCTTTGTATCCTTAGCACCTAGCACAGTACCATGCATATAAAAGGTGATTAATAAATGCATGTTGAATTGAATTTACCAATAATCTTTTCCCCCCAATCTCAGAGGGAAAAAGAATCCATACTCCATGATGATATTCTGTAACACTGATCCATGCATTTTGAGACATTTCTCCTCCCCTGGTATCCAGGACTCTAATTAGGAGCGTGATGATGAGATTAGAAGTGATCGGTTTATCCTGGGAGGGCCATCTTGGTTGAAACCAGGATTTCTGCAAGATGGAGGGCTAGGGTGAAGGCTTCCCCTGCCTGGCTCTTTCTTTCCTCTAAGTGATGCTCCCTCTCTTCTCCACCCACATAGCTACCTCTCCTCATTAGCCTCAAACAACTGTCTTGGAACTCTTTCT
The DNA here is from genome assembly GCF_003287225.1 of Phascolarctos cinereus. Classification (NCBI taxonomy): domain Eukaryota; kingdom Metazoa; phylum Chordata; class Mammalia; order Diprotodontia; family Phascolarctidae; genus Phascolarctos; species Phascolarctos cinereus. The sequence goes on from NW_027556098.1 coordinate 388,037,047, forward strand.
TCCCTACCATGGGATGTTGTCCTCTCACAACCCATTCAACTAAGGGCCTTTGCTTCAGGCATGGTTTGTGGCTCTGTGTAGAGGTACAAAAGTCCTTAATTATGATTTTGGGAAGTGCTTAATGAAAATTTGTTAAATAGTAACAATGATAATGTAAACCTACAAAAGATGAGCTTTTGTTCAAATACCTTTTTCAACTACATAAAGTAGGTATTTTATCTACTTATGAGATAGTCCACAGATTGTTAAATATTAAAGAATTATAGTGGGATAGAGGTGGCTCAGTGGATAGAGCTCTGGGCTTAGAATCAGGAAGACTCATCTTCATGAGTTCAAATCCAACCTCAGACACTTCGTAGCTATATGACTCTGGACAAGTCACTTAACCCTATTTGCCTCAGTTCCTCAAAGGAAATAACAAACCGCTCCAGTACCTTTGCAAGGAAACCCCAAATGGGGTCACAAAGAGTCCGACACAACTGAAATAACTGAACAACAAAAATAGTGGGATAGACTTGCCCCAGGATCTTTTCTATCTGCCCTCCACTGAACAAGATAAGAGTGATTTTTTCATTGTAATAATAACAACAACAGCATTTCACACTTGTGAAGCTCTTAAAGGTTTTCATTTTACATCCCTTATCTCATTTTATCCTCCCAACAACTGTGGGAGGTAGGTCCTATTATTATCCTTATTTTACAGATGAGGAAACTGAGGTAAACAGGGGTTAAGTGACTTGTCCAGGGTCATATAGCTAATAAATAGATTTAGTAAGATTTGAACCCAGGTCTTCCTCACTTCCCACTCTTATGCAAAGAATTGTGCATGTCATCGTCTTCAAAAATTGGGGGGGGCCTACTTTATTGCCTACTGAAGAAAGTTCAAACTCCTTTCCTGGCATTCAAGCTTGCCCTAGTCTGGCAACTTTGTATTTTTCCAGCCTTATTCCATCTTATACTGCATGCTGCTGCCAAACTGGGCTACTTACTCTGATTCTTTAACATGCCCACCATTTTCTGTGCCTTGGCTTCTTCTGTTCCCAATGGCTGTTGAATTCCTACCCATTTTTAAAAGCACTGCTCTGTGCCACATCTTCTAGGAAGCCTTCCCTGACTTTCCCCCTTGGAAAAGGTCTTTATACTTAAGCTCTTATGTATTCAGCAGACATTCAACAGGCATTTATTAAGTACCTACTGTGTACAAGACCATATGGGAGATTGGGGTCCACACACCTGATCTATATAGATAGAGTTTGGTGGGGGGAGCAGTTTCAGAACTTGGATGGGGGGAAATTACTTCAATTTTTACTAATCTCTCATTGAAATTGAGCATTTCCTTCATTTCTTTAAAAACGTGATTCTAAGAAGAGGTCCACAGACTGCCAGAGGAGCCCATGGCAAAAAAAAAGGTTAAGAATGCCTCTTCTTAACTGGGCACTTGGGGTACAAAAGTATATATGATCATATCTTGCTTTCAGTGAGCTTACAATCTCGTAAAAGGGAAAGATATGTATTCAGTTAACAATGATGCATGGGAGGTTGGGATAAGCATAAAGCAGAGGTCCAGGCAAAGTTGAGAAATTTAACAAAGGAGAGATGTTTCACCTAGGAGATGGGATAGTTAGGGAAGACTTCACATAAAGGTGGCACTTGAATTGGACCCTGAAAGATGGGAAGGACCTCAACAGATGGAGAAGGGTTTGGAGGGAGGTGGCAAAAACCCATCACCATTTCAGGAATAAGAGACAGTGAAACAGTGGTATGGCGATGGAAGAGAGGACCAGAACTGGAACCAGTAGTACCTCTGGTTGGTGGAATGTAGAGGGAAGTAATGAAAGGTGTCAATGAGGAAACACAGAAGATTTTACATTTTGTTTTGTTTTGTTTTGTTTTTAATAGAGGAATGACATTATTAGAGCAGTGCATTAGAAAGATGAACTGGGAAACAGAATGAAGGCTAGGTTGGAAGAAGGAGCAGATTGATGGTGGGAAGAACAGATAGAAGGCTAATTCTGTGGCCCAGGTAAAAAGGGGTAAGGTCCTGAACAAGGGCAGGTGAAGTGGAATTGGAAGGGAGGGTCCAGATGTGAGAAACATTTCAAAGGTAGAATTGACAAGATTTGGCAAATGCTGGTGTAGGTAGGGTGAGCTAACGTAAGAAGTCAAGATGATTCCCAGCTTATACACACCCAAGCAATTCAGAGACAATGGTGGTGCTCTCAATTGGAACAGATAAGTTAAAGGAAGATTTTGGGGGGAAGATGGTGAATTGATTTTGGGATATGTTGAGTTCAAGGTGCTAACAGACTGTCCAGGTAGGAGTATTCCATTTCTTCTCCCTCTATTTGCCAGGAAGTGATGAGACCAGTGAACTGGGTAGGTTGCCTCTCATTGGAGGTCTTCAAGCAAATGTTAGGAGTATATAGAGATAAAGTAATGGAGCTCAGTGGAGAGTTTAGGGTTGGATTATAGACTTGGGAACCATATGTATGGAAGTGATCGTTGAACCCATGGGAGATGAGATTACCAAGGGAGAGAATACCAAAAAGGCAGAGAAGAGGGCTAAGAGAACATCTGTGTTTAAGGGATAGGAAAAGGATTGGGATATAGCCAAAGAGACATAGAAGGATCCATCAGAGAGCTAGGGGGACCACAGATTTAGACCTGAGAGTATGATACCATAAAAACCAAGAAAGGAGGGGGTATCCAGAAGAAGGGATTGCCAAGAGCTGCAGACACGTCCTGGAACATAGAGACAAGAAACTGGCCATTGTATCTAGCAATAAAACAATTAGCTCCTGGAGAGAGCATTTTAGTAGAGTGCTGTGGTAACAGAAGCCAGATTGAAAGGGTTTGAGGAATGAGGGGGTGATGAGAAAGAGGAAGCAGCAGGTGTAGACGCCTCTCATTCCAACTTTAGCAGTGAAGAGGAGGAGAGATCTAGGGCGAGAGTCTTTCCTAATCTCCCTCTCCACTCAATCCCATTCCCATGTATCTTCTTCCTAATTTAACTATATTATTTTGTGCAGATATTTACACATACTTATTCACACACATCTCTCAGATTCAACCAGTTAGTCAAAAAAGTGTTTGTAGAGTGCTTACTATGTGAAAAAGTAAAAACACTTTCCACCCTACCTTCTAATAATAGAAGGGAAGCTTCTCGAAGACAAGGACCACTTCATTTTTGTCTCTGCATCTATTACCTGGTATAATAGTAAAAGCTTAATGATTGCTTAACTGAGGACATTGGCTAAGGGAGGATCAAAGGAAGGATTTTTTTTAGGACAGGTCTGGGACCTGTTTGTAGGTTGAGTGAAAAGAGCCAGTAGAGGGGGAGAGATTGAAGATGCATGAGAGGGGAGTTGGGCCTTGGAGGAGAGGAAGAAATGGGACTGAGGCCATAGGGGAAAGGGTTCTATTTGGCAAAAAGGAGGGGCTCCTCATCCTCTGAGATGGAAGGGAATAAGAGGAAGAGCATTGGAATTAGGACCAGAAGAGAGCTTAGGGATCAGCTAGTCCAACCTTCTTGTTTTACAGATGGGGAAACTGAGGCCCTGAGGAGAGGGAGAACCTTGCCCAAGGTCATGGAGATAGTAAGGAGCAGAGCCAGAAGTCAAGCCCAGATCAGCTGACTTTGTATTCAGCCTGTCTTTCTGGTAGACCACACTTCCTCTCCCATCAGTGGACTGAGAAGACACGTAAAGACCCCGAGGGTCCAGAGGAGGAGTGTTGAGGGAATCATGGGAGATAGCATCCATCTTCTCAGTAGAGGAGGAGCTATGGCCATCTGAAGATGACTGGGGAAGGAGTAGAGTTGGGGACTTGAGGAGAGAACTTCCATGGAGGGGAGTGGGGCAGAATCAAAAAGGAAAGAACGGAAGGATGACTGTTCCAGTGGCAAGGGCCTAGCAGAGGTGAGAGAGCAAACAATGATAGTACCCAGGTAGTTCCCTTCCATAATGATGGTGGTAGAAGCTACACAGTACTATATTCCACAGATCAATGGGGCAGGAAAGATGGCTATGTCATAATGGTATCTAGTATTTATGTAGCACTTTCAGGTTTGCAAGCACTTTACATATATTGCCTCATCTGATCCTCATAAAAACTCTGGGAGGGAGGTCCTATTATTATCTCCATTTTACAGATGAGGAAACTGAGGCTGATAGAGGTTTAATGACTTGGGTAAGTTCTTATAGCTAGTAAGTAGACTAATGAGGTATGATTTCAGGGCCATCAAGAAGAGTTCTTTGGGATGTCTTTGTAAGTGGCTCCATTCTCACAGTTGATACAGTGGAAAGAGTGATAGGTTCTCTTGGGTTCACAACCTAGCCCTGCCATTCATCCTGCTGTCTGTGTGACCTTGGGCCAGTCGTGACCCTTTCATGTGCCACGGTTTCCTCATCTGTGAAATGAAAGCATTGCACTCAGTCCCTTTGCACTCCAAGGCTGGGATCTTCTGTTCTTACTTTTCTAAAGATCACTGACTCATTCTGTGGCCCTGTACCTCACGACCTGTGTGACCTCTTCCAGTCCCAGTTTTCCTGTTCTATGAAATAGGGGGTTTAGATGAGTCAACCTCTAAGGTCTCTGCCAGTCGAGCCTAAATCATATGATTTCTCTGGATCATATCGCTGGCTACGTGATAGGAGCTATGTCTCAGCTAGTGTGCTCAATCTCAGATTCGATTTCCTCCTCCCTGCATACCCTAGCGAATGCCAGAGCGAAAGAGCAATTCCTGAAACTTTAATACCTGGCCTTTTGGGCTTAGACCAAAAATACCCTTGGTTTTTTTCTTATACTTACCCGTGTTGTAAGCCCTGGTGTGGCCCTGCAGGAGGATGTAAGCTTCCTGAGGACAGGGACCATGTCATTTTTTTTATTATGTTCCTAGCTTTGAGCACAGGGTCTTAGACATAGTAGGTGCTTTTGTGAGTTTATTCAGTACATGCTGTGCTGGGCTCTGGAGATGCAGAGACAGACAGGAAATGGTCCCTGCCCTGAACTGGAATGAACTTCACCTTTCCCAAGAGACACCGAAATAAGACTAGGAGCTGTTGAAAGCAAAAACAAGGCCTCTCTTCCCCATAGGGAGACGGGCTGCTTTAGGACACGGAGAAGCAAGTGTAGACCTGATGGAGACCTTGAAAGGCAAGAAGTCCAGGCCTCTCCTTAAGATAAACTGAAGCCCAGAGGGGAGCTAGGGGACTTGCTCAAGCAAATCAGATCTCAGGATCATTGATCCAGGGGCTAAAGGGACCTCAGGAGCCTCTAGTCCAGGCTTCTCATTTCACAGAGGTGTAAAACTGAGTTTCAGAGATGTTAAGTGACTTGTCACACAGGAAGTGTCAGAGGTGGGATTTGAACCTAGGGTTTCTGATGCCGGAGTTAGTGTTTTGTCTGATGTGTCACCCACCAGGGCTCCATCTGAGAATGTAAACACAGGCACGCAGGAAGGAAGGAAGGAGGGGGGGAGGGGAAGGAAGGAGGGAGGGAGTAAGAAGGGAGAAAGGAAGGAGGGAGGGAAAGAAGGAATAAAGAAGGAAGAACGGATGGAAGGAAGGAAGGGGGGAGGGAGGAAGGAGGCAGGGAAAGAAGGAAAGAAAGAAGGAAGGAAAGAAGGATGGAAGGAAGGAAGGAAGGAAGGAAGAAGGAAGAAGGAAGGAAGGAAGGAAGAAGGAAGGAAGGAGGAAGGAAGAAAGGAAGGAGGGAGGGAAGGAAGGAGGGAGGGAAGGAAGGAAAAAAAGAAGGAAGGAAAGGGACAAGGGCAGACTGGATTTCCAAACAGGCAGGCAGTGACTTCACCAGTCACGCGTCATCTCACCTTTGGTGGACAGCTTGGTAGAAGAGATGTAGATTGTTGTCCCTGAACTCTCAGTCCGTCCCCTACTCCTGGGACAACTATCCCCATGTCTTTTCTCTCCACCTCCCCTTGTCATGATCTAAACCTAAGCAGACATGATGTGAGAGTAAGCAGATGAAGAAAGAAGTGGAAGCCTGGAAAGCTCTTTGCATGTCCCAGGGCTCGTTCTGCTCAGGCCCAAGCCCCTGCCAATGACTGGATCCCCTGCTGGCAGGCAGAGTCTGTTTCTATATATACTGTGCACATCAAGTTCATTTCCAGTCCACCATCCTCCAAGACGGCTGACCTTCCATGGCCCTCTTCAGAGAGCCCACACCACTGGGGCTTTCCAGATGCCTTTGTGCCCACTGTGTGACTTGTGAGCTTGTACACATCTGCTTCCAGCCTCAGCGAAGCATAGAGCACCAGAGCTGAGAGGGCCTTAGAACACTGTGAGTCAGAACTGAAAAAGGTCTTAGGACACAGAGTGTCAGAGCTGGGAGGGCCCTTAGAACATGAGATGTGAGAGCTGGAAGGGCCCTTAGAACACAGGATGTGAGAGCTGGGAGGGCCCTTAGAACCCAGAATGTCAAAGCTGGAAGAGAAGTTAAAGTAGAAAAAGTCAGAGCTGGGCTGGACTTGGAACACAGAAAGTTAAACTAGGAAAGCCCTTCAAGTCCATAATGGCAGAATTGTAATGTCACGGGCCTTCCAACCTCTTCTTTCTTCTTTAGAAAGTGCAGCTGGTGACAGCCTTCAAGGGCCCAGTCCAGGAGGTCAGAGGTGGGGGCAGTCTGGTAGGAAGCTTCCCGGACTTGGAATCAGTAGATCTGCCTCGTGGGAGCTTGGTGACCCTAGACAAGTCATCTTGCTTTTCTAAAATTCAGTTTTCCCGTCCATAAAATGGGATGATAATACTTTTATTGCCTAACTCACAGAGCCGTCATGGGGAGTACACTTGGTAAACCTCTGCATGCAGGTCACATCACTTGTCTGGTCCTTATTTTCTGCACCTGTAAAATGAGGGGACTAAAGGACCCCTAATATCCTTCCCAACGCTGACCTTCTGTGTCCTAAGGGGCCAATTCTGACCTACGTTCTAAGGACCTTCCAAGCTCTGATATTCTCTGGCCTAAGGGATCTTCCAACTCTGACCTATCTTGGTGGCAGCAAAGTGGCACAGTGGATAGAGTGCCAGGGCCTAGAGTTGGGAGGACCTGAGTTCAAATCTAACCACAGACACTTACTAGCTGTGTGACCTTGGGCAAGTCACTCGATTTCAGTCTGCTCAACATAAAAATAGGGAAAATAACAGCACCTCCTCCCAGGTTGTTGTGAGGATCAAATGAGATAATAGCTGTAAAGTGCTTAGCAAATAGTAAGTGCTACATAAATGTTAATCTCTGCCTTAGCTTCTCGATTATCCTCTTCTAAGGTCCCTCCCAGCTTCAACTTTCTATCTTCAAAAGTTTGCTGTTTTTGTCTACAGTTTCCTATTTTTTTTCCAGACCTAGATAGGAGTTTCTAGGCTCTATGCCAGGGATGAGGAAGAGGTGGCCTCAAGGCTACATGTGGCCCTCTAGGTCCTCAAATGTGGCCCATATGAATTCAGTCAAAGGGTCCTTTTTGAGGACCTACAGGGCCACATCATGTGGCCACGAGGCCATAGGTTCTCCACCTCTGCCTAAGCAATGGTCCCTGAAGGGGGAATGAAGTAGGGCTCCCTAAAAAGGGAAGGCCTTCCCTCTGGCCCATGTCCACAGCAAGGGTGTGTCTGCAGTGCTGGGCTAGAAGAAACCTCTGCCCAGGGCTGCTCAGGTCTCAGCAGCCCCCATAACATCACTCTGGCTCTGACAAGATCATAGACTCATTTAAAACTAGCTCCTCACATCCCGGGGAAATTAGGATCATTTTTTTTTTAATCTAAGAAACATTTATTTTTTGGTGAGTAAATTGCTCTGAGAGTTTCAATGCAAGGCAAAAGCATTCACCCCTAGTAATGAGCTGGTAAGGAGAGTCCAGTGAGCCCTTAGCTATTCTATTCTGGGATGATTTTCATAACCAACGCCTGCTGAACAATCCCAGACTAAGGAAACAGAGATGGAATCAGTGAATTCTGGAGGGAGGAAGAGTTACTGGGAATGGGCTAGCAGGATGGATTTAATAATAGGAGAAAATTTAGGAGGAAGTCAATAACCATAAACAGTAACATTCGTATAAAAAGGGAAAAATAAGAGATAAAACTATGATCACCAAACTGTGGCTTGAAAGACCAAAAAAAAAAAAAAAGGAATCATTAACTTTAACAAATATAATGTTTCCTGGAGTCAGGAAGACCTGAGTTCAAATCCAACCTCAGATACTTACTAGTAGGATCATGGGCAAGTCACTTAGCTGCTTTCTGCCTCAGTTTCCTCATTTGTTGAAAAAATGGTGTTAATAATAGCACCTACCACCCAGGGTTGTTGTGAGGATCAAATGAAATAATTATTGTAAAGCACTTAGCATGGTGCCTGACACATAGTAAGTGCTATGTAAACATCATTATTATTATTATAAATCAAGATGGACTTCAACTCCAACTGCTCTATAATTTATAGCCCTAGAGAGTTGCCCCGGGACAATGATTAGCCAAGTAACTTATCTGTGATCACATAGCCTGTACCCATCAGAGACAGGACTTGAACCCAGATCTTCTTGACGTCAAGGCCAACTCTTGACTACATCATACTGCCTCTCCTGTATAAGTTATAGAATTTTGTTTCTGTCATTTTTTAAGATGTATTGATATTTCTGGTTTTTATATTACTTTTCTCCCTCCTTCTCCCAGAGAGCCATCCCTTATAACAAAGAAAAAAAAGGCTCTGAAAAACCCATCAACCCAGCAACCAAATCTGACTTTATATGCAGTGTTCCACACTCACAATCCCTGAGTTTACAAAGAAAAGAGGGAAGTGTCTTCTCATATAAGCTTGTTCAGTATAATTTCACAGCCTTTAGTTTGGATTGTTATGTTGCTGTTCTTTCCATTGACAGTGTTATAGTCACTGGGTATATGATTTCCCTGGTTCTTCCTCCTTCACTCTGCATCAGTTCATACAAGTCTTCTCATGCTTCTCTATATTTATCATCTCTTACAGAACAATAGCTATATACTATCACTTACTATATACTTATCACTTTACTCTGCATCAGTTCATACAAGTCTTCTCATGCTTCTCTGTATTTATCATTTCTTACAGAACAGTAACCACATATACATTCATATACCACAAGAGATCTCTAAGGCACTTCCCTTAATGAGCAGTTATCATTCTCTGAAATATAGACAGAATCTATGTTAAGACCTTAGAGGCTAGACAAGCTCTGCCTCTAACAGTCCCAGTCTTGAGTGCAGACCCTATAGTCAGCTGGATGTTTATCTGTTCCACAAGAAGCAGCCTAGCTAAGTTGGGAAAGGCTCCTTATCAGACTGGCCTCAGGGTGATGAGCATTTTAGCCAAAGCACCTCCTAAAGACTGTCCACTGAGTTATAGAGCTGTCTGTGATCCACAATGGTAGAGAAAGTACCTCCATTGGAAAATCACAAGTCCCTGAAGGTATTGAGTCAGAGACAATGTAGAGATGTAACTAGGGTGGGATGAATGGGACTTTGTCCCAAGCCAATATTTTGGAGAGGAAAACAATTGTTTCCCTTGGTAGCCCTTCAGTCTACCATCCCTGTGCCTCATGGCCCTCTTCTAGCCTCAGACTACATGACATGAGTGCCCCTCCTCCTTCCCCTAGACCTAGAACCCTACTCTCCCCACCTCTAGACTCCTGTGCCTGTTCGGTTGAGGCAGATAATCCAAGACAGCCTCCCCTGGTAAGTCCAAGTGCATTTATTTTACTTGGTTTTGGGTTGGTACTTGGGTTTCCCATTCTCTAGAGGTTGTATAGGTAGCTCGGTTATCAACAATAATGTTTTCCCCTATGTTGGTTATGCTATGCTATGCTATGTCATACCACACTATACCTTACTATGCCTTGCTATGCTATGATGTATTTACTATACTAAATACTATCCATTATCCTACCCTGTCCCATCCCACCCTAACCTACCCTATCCCACCCTATCCCACCCTATCCTACCCTATCCTGTACTATTCTAACCTGTCCTGTCCTATCTTATCCTACCCTGACCTGACCTGTGCTGTCCTAACCTATTCCATTTTATTCTATCCTAACCTGTCTTATCCTATTTCCTATCCTGTCCTGTCCTGTCCTGTTCTATTCTACTACCATACTTTGCTACTTGGATCCATTATAAAGTCACTGCCAGCTGGTGTTTGGTTTGTAAATTCAAGTCAGCAAACATTTATTAAGTGCCCAGAATGTTCAAGGCACTGGGCTGGTGACTAGGACTGTAAAGACAGAAATGAAACAGCCTCTTTCCTCCAGGAAGGGAATACATTGAATATAACAGTAAGTAATAAAAGTAATTTCAAAAGGAAAAGAGTGCTAAAAATGAGGAGGATCAGAAAAGGCCTGATGTATCTGAGCTGTGCTTTGAAAGAAGACCAGGAGTCTGCAAGGCAGAGGGAAGAAGAGAGAACATTTGAGACATGGGGACCACTTGTGCAAAGTCATGGAGGTGGGAGATGAGATGAGGTGTACAGAAAACACCCAGCAGAACAGTCTGACTGGTATAGAGGGTATGTGAAATGATATGAAATGAGACTGGAAAGGTAGGTGGGAGTCAAACTGTGGAGGGCTTTAAGTGCTATGCTAGAGATTTTGTATTTTTATCATAAAGGCAATAGGGAGCCATTGATGATGGTGATGATGATGATGATGATGAGAGAGAAATGATTGGATTTATTTTTAGGAAAAATCTCTTTGGAAGCTGTGCAGAGGATGAATTGGAGAGGGAGAGACTGGAGGCAAAGATACCAATTAAGAGACTATTTGTCATAATCCGGGTAAGAGGTGGTGATGGGCTGAACTCTGGTAAAAGCTATGAGAGTGGAGAGAAGAAAAAACATGTCACAGATGTTGTGGAAGTGAGATTGACAAGACTTGGGCAATTGATTAGAGGAGGTAGAGAGAAAAGAGTCAAGGATTGTTCCAAGTTTGTGAGGCTGGGAGATTGGAAGGATGTTCAGCCACAAGCAGGGATGGGGAGGCTTGGGACAAAATAGAATCCCACCCCACTGCCAAATGAATTTGCCCCATGCTCTCAAGAACTCTTTGTTAAGCCGCAATGTATATCACTGTTCTGATTGTATTTTTATCACTCTATGGTTCCTCCCATGTCTCTTTGCTGTTCTCAGTTTTTGCTAATTCTTACACAAATACAAGAAGGATCTGTGACTTCATGACCATAAAAACCACTGAGTGTGGAATCTCTCTCCACAAATGCAGATTGCAACCCTTCCATGACTTAGTAGCTAAATTCTAGTGGGTTGCTAGAGGCACGAGGAAGGAAAATGACTTACCCTGGGGTCCTAAACCAGTAAGTGTCAAGGGTAGGATTTGAACCCAGGACTGGCTGACTCCAAGCCCAGAGCTTTCTACTACTCTGATGCCTCACAGCAGATGCTGAAGGGATGTTTTTGATGATATAGAAGGTAAATTAAGCAATTCAAATCAAGCCTTTATAAAAAGCCTACTATGGCCCAGTCACTATGCTAGGGAGGTCCTCCTAAAATAAATAGTCCTTGCCTTGGAAAAGCTTCCATTGTAGTGAAGGGGATGTAACTTATACACATATCCCAATGCTAGATGGTGCAGTGAGTGCCAGTGTTAAACATGAAGCCTGGAAGACCTGAGTTCAAATCCTATCTCAGACATTTAGTAGCTCTGTAAGCCTTAGGCAAATCATTTCACCTCCCTTAACCTCAGTTTTGTCATCTGTAAAATGGGGATGGTAACAGCAACTACCTCACAGGGTTCTTGTGAGAATTGAGTGAGTGAGTCTATGTATTTTCCAAATCTTGAAGTGCTAAAAAAATTCTAGCTATTATTATTACATCAGTAAGTCAGAACCAAGGGAATTGTAGATTGGGAGAGTCACTAACAATAGAGGGACTCAGGAATGTGAGGGGTAGGGATGGCATCTGAGCTGAGCCTTGAAGGATGCTGCTAAAAGATTCTAAAAGGGAGGACTGAAGAGGGAGAGTACTCCATGCCAAGGCACCCAAGCAGAGATAGAATATTGGGGGCGGAGTGGATAGAGTGCCGGACCTGGAGTCAGGAAGACCTGAGTTTGAACTAACCTCTCAACCTCAGTTTTCTCATTGGTAAAATGGGCACAATAATAGCACTACTTCCCAAGGTTGTTGTGAGTATCAGATGAAATAATATGTATTTGTAATATGTAAATATTACATAAATGATTAAATATTATTATTGTGTTAAAATAGTACATAAATGCTAGCAATGATAAGGATGAAGATGATGAAGGGTGACCCAAATGGGGTCACAAGGAGTCAGACATGACTGAAAAAAAAAGTGATGAGAATGTCAGAGTTGGAAGAGGTCATGAAGACCATCCAGTTCAATCTCCTCATTTTGCAAATGAGGAAACTGAGGCTCAGAAAGGGTAAGGCTTTGTCCTTCCTTCCTTCGGTTCTCTTGATCTCATTCTTCCTTATTTCCCCTACTTTGGAGTTCCCCTCCTCAGAGCTTCCACTTCTCCTTCCACCCAGGCTCAGCTCCTTTCTCAGTGTCTCCGGCTTCTTGGCCTGAGTATCCTTTTTCCCCCTCTTGCTCTCATCCCCTTACCAATTCCCACTATAGCCTCTTCAGGGCTCCCCCTGTAAAGGCCCTCATTTCTTCTATGCCTCCTATTAATTTTGTGTTGTTCAGTTGTTTCAGTCATGTCCCCATTTGGGGTTTTCTTGGCCAAGATACTGGAGCGGCTTGCCATTTCCTTCTCCAGCTCATTTTACAGATGAGGAAACTGAGGCAAACAGGGTGAAGTGACTTGCCCAGGGTCACACAGCTAGTAAGTGTTTGAGGTGGGATTTGAACTCATAAAGGTGAGTCTTCTTGATCCTTAGCCTGGAGCTGTATCCACTGTCCCACCCAGCTGCTCTCAGACATTCTATGTTCTGTATATGAAAAGGTAGGGTCTAAGGAAAGTCTGCTAAATTTCATGCCAAAGAACCTAGACTCAAATCCTTCCTCAGCTACATTCTCTCTCTCTCTCTGACCTTGAGGAAGTGAGTTAATCTCACTGGGCATCAATTTTCTCCTTTAAAAAACAAAGTAAATCACCTCTAAGTTCCTTCCCCGAAGCATCTGTGATCCTTTCAATGAATGAAATCAGGATAGGGTACATGACAGTTAGATTGCAGACTGAAAAGACATCACATTGACAGTTCGGGTTTTTTGTTTTGTTTTGTTTTTCCTTTTTCCTTTTGGGTGAGATGTTCGCCAGGAAGAATGATGCAGGGTGTTTGCTGCATCACCTGAGTTCAAAAGCAAAGGAGAGATTGTAAGCAGAGTTAGGCTCCTTTGGGGCAGTGAGGCCCATACCAGGGGCCATGGAGGGCAGTCTGCCCTATTAGGCCTTCTGGGCTAGAAGGAAGGCAGACGAGTGTGAGCCCTGGACGCTCTGCCCCACCTCCCTGCCTCCAGTCTCTATGCCCTCTGCCTGGAATGCACTCCTTCCTTACCTCCCCTCTTAGAATTCCTAGCTTCCTTCAAGGTTGAGCTCATATATCAACTTTTACAGGAAACCTTTCCTAATTATCAGGGCTCCATCTCACCTCCTCAAATTAGCATGCATGTGGGTTGTATACCCCTAATAAAATGTAAACTCCTTGAGGGAAGGGACTATTTTTCCTTTGTCTTTGTATTTGCAGTACTAATCTCATGACTTATACATAGTATAAGTCTTATTGGATATATATATAATGCTTATTGGATGCTCAGGGGGAACATGATAGCTGCCATCAGGCATTTGACAGGCTATCATGGAAGAGACAAGACTTTCCCTTGGCCCCAGAGTACAAAATTATAGCAATGGGTAGCAAGTATAAAGAGGTAGATTTAGGTTTAATGTCTGGAAAAAAATTTCCTAACAAAGGAATTTTTTTTTCTAATTTTTCCTAACAAAACCTTAGGCAACTCATTTAAACTCTCTGAGACTCAGTTTCCTCACATGTAGAATGAGGGTTGGATTATGTGGCCACCTTAGATGCCTTCCAGCTCAAATTCCTAGTCTCTGAAATACCAATGGGAATCTTAGCCAGTGTTTACCAAGCCACTTGAGCTTTGGTGAAAGGGCAGTCTGTTCTAGGGACCCCCAAACCAGTAGAGACAGCCCAGAGAGAGCCTCTTTTACTACAAGGTGAAGGGACATTTGTCCCCACAGGACTCCTTACTGGCAAGGAGCAGACGAAATGGAAATTCATCTTAATCTACCATCCTCTGTGTCACCATCTATTTCAGGAGAATGGCAAATATTCAGTCCTCTCAGGCTTGGGTGTCCGCTGCTTCAGTGAAATCGTTAGTCAAGGGGAGATGGGACTCGGAGAGAACAGGCAGAGTTTTGAGAAAGCCTTAGATGGGAAGCCGAGCCTTATCATGCCACGGTGGCTAGCAGGTCCTTTCCGGATAGTTGTGCCGTCCCTCCCTCCACCACATTAAATGTGGAGCTAGGCTAAGAAGGAAGATAGCTGTTCTCTGGCTCTTCTGATCCTAGAACAAGATGAACAGTTATAATGGAAGAAAGAGGAGGGGAGGGGTATGTTTGGAAGGACCACCCTTGAGCTCTGTAGACTGAGATGCAATGCAGTTGGGTGATGCAACATGGGTAAGCACTGCCAGAAACACTTTGGATTCATTAGATGTTCGAGTTTTAATTAATTTTTGGTCATTGGGCATTCAGAAACCTTTTACTATAGCCAAATTTTTTGCGACCCTGTATAGGGTCACAACCCACAGTTTAAAAAATGCTATCTAGAGCAAGAGTCCTTAACCTTAATTTCATCATTTCTGTGAACTTGGATGGGGAAAGAAATTGTATCTTCAGTGGCTCAACAGATAGATCTCCAGGCCTAGAGTTGGGAAGACCTGAGTTTAAATCCGGCCTTAGATACTTAGTAGTTATGTGACCTAGGGCAAGTTACTTAACCCTGTTTGCCTCAGTTTCCTCATCTGTAAAGTGAGCTGAAGAAGGAAGTAGCAAACCACTCTAGTATTTCTGCCAAGAAAACTCCAAATAGGGTCATGAAGAGTCAGACATGACTGAAAAAATGAATGAACTGAAAACTAAAATTTCACAGCTCCTTCAGTTATGAACGTGGGTAACAAACGAAAAAGAGGTCTATTGTGTTCACCAGACTGCCAAAGGGGTCCAAGCCTCAAGAAAGGTTAAGATGCTGTATTCTACAACAAAGAACATTGAACTTGTCTACAGTCAGAAGGCTCCTGCTATCAAGCCTAGATTCTAAAGCTTTCTACCTCTGTGATCTTATTTCTAATCTGCTCAATTTTCATATCTGTGACTGACTGAAAGAATGAATGAATGAATGAATGAAAAGGAATTTACTATTTACTATGGCCAAAAGTATGCTAAGCACTAAGGATTCAAAAACTAGCAAGCAAGACTATCCCTGCCAAGCACTAAGGATTTGAAAACTAGAAAGCAAGGCAGTCCCTGCCCTCAAAAAGCTTACATGCTAATGGGGAAGATAACACATAAAGAAGAGCTAGAGATGGAAAGTCAGAGGAGGACAGTACACATGTGGTAGAATAGCCATGAAAAACATGGCAGCCTGATTCCTAGCAAGATGATAACAATAATACTAATTTGTTGTTCAGTCATTTTTCAGTCATGTCCGACTACTCATGACCCTATTTGGGGTTTTCTTGGCAAAGATACTGGAGTGGTTTGCCATTTCCTTCTCCAGCTCATTTGACAGATGAGGAAACTGAGGCAAACAAGGTGAAGTGACTTGTCCACGGTCACACAGCTGGTAAGTGTCTGAGGCTGAATTTAAACTCAGGACTTCCTGACTCCAGGCCCCACCTCTGCTCCACAACTTATCTGTCAGAGCCCAAGGTCATAGAATTGGGAACCCAAGTCCCAGTGGTCAGAGGAGTATAGGGGGTATGGTTTGAAGCTAGCCAGAAAGTGGTGTTATTGCCAAATTCTGGGCAAAATCAGCAGAAAACTCAACTGTCAGAGCCCAACGTACTAGAAACAGAGTCCACATTCTGGTGGGGGGAAAGAAAGGCCAGAGTGTAAGCATCAGAGCTTAGAAATGACTGGGAAGTGTCAAATGGGAAATATTAGAACTTCCCCTCCCTACTTCATAGGGTGGTTGTGAGGGTCAAATGACATAATGTATTAAAACACCGCATAGTAAATGAATCACTGTGTTTAGTAGCCAGAGACTCAATAAAGGCTTTGAACCAAAGTGAAATGTTAATAATAACTCATGTCTATATAATGTCCTGAGGTTTACAAAGAGCTTTGAAGTCCACCTTCTTTCTTCTTTGCTAACATTGTTCCCCCGGAAGATCACTCCATCCCCTTTTTCTGATTGGTCAATTCTCAAAACCTCCATGTTAAGGAAAGTGCTCAAGCCAGCCATGTTCTCTCCTTCATTGCTCTCTGGGCTCCGCCCCCCGACACTCTGCACTTCTTTCTCCTCCACAATCCAATAGCTTCCTCACTCTGGAAGTTCCATCTTCCCCAGCAGCCATCTCTCCCAATACCTTTCCACCCCTGCAGTTTTCTGATGCTCGGTTCCTCCCATAATGTCCATTTTGAGATGGCTGCCCAGGTCAGCCATATTTACTCCTTCATTCCTCTCTGGGCTTCACTTCTGACGCTCTGGACTTTTTTCTCCACCACGATCTCCTCCCACCCACCCCCTTTTAGCTTCATTTTGTATATTGTCCTCTCTCGTTAGAATGTAAGCTCCTTGAGGGCAGAATCTGTCTTTTGCTTCTGTTTATATTTCCAGTGCTTAGCACAGTGTCTGGCACAGACCAAGTACTTAATAAAGGCTTTTTTGACTCGATCTACCGATATAAACCTTTGAAGGGTTTCCCTGCTTGGGTTTGCCACAGGTACAACACAGCAGAAATGGAGCTGGACAAGGGAGTCAGAGGACCTGCGTTCCAATCCTGACTTTGCCGCTTGGGACCTTCTGACCTTGAGCGAGTTACTTCTAGGCTCCAGTTTCTTCCAGCTCTAAATGTATCAGCCTGTGATCCTACCCATGATTTGGGTCTCATTGTCACTCACTATATTTGAGTTAGTGTGACCTGGACTACTAGTTCTGGGCCCAGTTTCATGTCCTTGAATTTATTTTGAAAAATTTTATATATACATACATACATATACACACAAGTATATACTATATAGATACATATATATAGTATACACACATATACATATATATTCATATATCTGGACATACACACATACACATACACGCATATGTATATACTGTATATATGTGCATAGTACATACATAGGTACATGCATGCACATATGCATAAACATGTGCGTATGCATATATATGCTATATATCTGCATATAGTATACACACATGCATATATAGTATATACATACATATATACACATATGCATTATAGTATACTCAAAGACATGTATACATATACATACACAATACATACATATATACACATACACGCATAAATTATATATGTGTATAGTAACACACATATACATATATACATACATATACATGCATACACATATGCACACGCACACATGCAGTATATACTGTATATCTGCATATAGTATATAGACACATATACAATGTGTCTATATAGTACATACATACATACATGCATGCACATACTGTATACATGTATATAGCATATATACATGTATACATAGACACATAGGCATACATACACGCATGCATACACATACACATATGCATATACTATATATCTGTATATAGTACATATACATGTGTGTATATAGCACACATACATATATGCATGTGTGTGCACACACTACACACACGTGCATGTACATGCATGCATACATACATGGTCTCCTTGAGGGCAGGCATTGTTTCCCTTTTGTCTTCAGATCCCCATCCCCTAGCACACTACCTGGCATCAGAGGAGGTGTTCAATAGCTGTTTGTGGATTGATTGATTCATCGATCGACTGATGTGTAAGCAGAAGGGGAAACAGAAAGCAAGCGACTGCCTTTCCTTACAGTCAGCCCAGGGCAATCTGAATTTAGATTCTCTCCTGTATATAGGCTGGCTTCTGCTGCAGCTCAGCCCACTTCTGGGCCTCCTTGCTCAATACTTAATGTGTGTTCAGGGAAGGCAAATGCCTCTAAACATTTGGCTCAGCCAGATATAATCTGTTGCTGCAAGAGAGAGAGGGCAAACAAACCGGCTGGGATTGGGCGGGTAGCCATATCGGTGAAAAAGCCAGTGATTCTAGAAATAACCTTTTTGGGGAGGAGCATCTTTCTCAGGAAACCTAGGCTGGATCAGTGTGACCGCTTCAGCAACAGGTGAGAGGCTGGAATGTCCCCAGGGCTTGGACTGTGCAACAGGCCAGAGCCAGGGCAGGGCATTCTGATGGGGCAAGTGTAACTAGAGCTGTGACTGGCACGGGGCAGGCAGGGTTTCACTCTAGGACACCAGTGTGGTGGGAGTCTCTTTCTCCCCTCACTTGGGTTCCTAGCCCTCTAGCTCAGCAGCCCTGGTGTCCTCTCACAGCTTTATCCTTCAAGGCCCCGCCTCCTTGTACTCCCAGATTCCCTCCCTGAACTGAACTTGACCCAGGAACAGAAAGAGCTGGTTATGTCTCTGAGCTTGACTTTCCTGGCCCTGCTTGGCCCTGGGGGGCTGAGTAGATGAGGACTAAATAACTGAGGTCAAAGTCAAATGGAAAGCCATTTGTAGTTTACTCCATAACCAAGAGTAGCAGCACCTCCACCTTCTTCAACCTGGGTTTGAAGTGTGCTTCCAATACTGTGTGACCATGGGGGAGTCACTTAACCTCTCTGGGCTCATTTTGTTTATATGAGAAATGGGGACGATCTTACCTTCAGGACTAAACTTGCAAGGTTATTGTGAGAGTCAAATAAGATGTGTGTAAAATCCTTTTCTAACTACAGCTACTACTAATGATAAGAAACAGCTCTACTTTTCATTTGAAGATTTGCAGAATATATTATCTCATTTGATCCTTATAACATCCCTGTGAGGTTGGTTCTCTTATTAGC
Source organism: Phascolarctos cinereus (assembly GCF_003287225.1). NCBI lineage: Eukaryota > Metazoa > Chordata > Mammalia > Diprotodontia > Phascolarctidae > Phascolarctos > Phascolarctos cinereus. The sequence continues at coordinate 388,056,120 of NW_027556098.1, forward strand.
CCCATTTTATAAATAAGGCGACAAAAGAGGGGAGAGAGAGAGAGAAAGAGGAGAGAGAGGAGATGATGATAGACAGATAGATGGATAGGTAGAGGTAGATAGGTAAATAGATAGAGATAGATGGATAAATAGGTAGGTAGTTAGGTAGAAATAGATATATAAATTGTTAGGTAGGTAGATAGGTAGATATATGAATGGATGATAAATAGGTATATAGAAATAGAAAGATGTGTAAATTGGTAGGTAAATAATAGATATAGGTAAATAGACAGATAGATAATAGATAGAGGTGGAGAAATAGGTAAATAGACAGATAGAGGTAGATAAATAGGTGGATATAGATAAATAGGTAGGTAGGTAGACAAATAGAAAGATATAAATTGGTAGATAGATAGGATGATAGGTAGGTAGATGGAAATAGAAAGATATATAAATTGATAGGCAGGTAAACAATAGATATAGATAGGTAAGTAGATACTTGGATATAGATAAATTGGTAGATAGAAAGAGATAAATAGGTAGGCAGCTAGGTAGATAGAAATAGAAAGATACATCAATTGATAGATAGCTGGACAGACAGACAAAATTTATTAAGCACCTACTAAGTGCCAGGCACCATGCTAATTGGTGGGAATGTAAATACAAGCAAAAAGAGAACTGTCTGTCCCCTCAAGGAGCTTACACTCTAATGAGGGAAGACAGAACATAACGGGGAATGGGAATGGTGGGAAAGGGGCCTAGGGGGAAAGGAAAGGTATCCTGTCAAGGGACAAAGTGGAAAAGTCCAGGAAGTCAGGATGGCCCTGGGCAGAGGCTCCGCTATCAGAGGAGGAGGCAAGAGGGATGGAGGCAAGATTAAGAGACTGCTTTTTTCCTGAGTCACCCCAGGAGTAAGTGTCAGAGGCCAGATTTGCATGGAGGTCTTCAGCTGCCAAATCCAGCACTCTGTCCAGTGCTCCACACTGCCTTCTAAAGATACAGATAATGCTTGGGACAGCATGATGCAGACCTCAAAGCAGTATGTCAGTGATTATTATTACTGTATCATCAGGACAGGTATTTGAGGGCCAATTGAATGTGCCACATCTGGACCTTCTGAGGAGGCAGGGTTGCTGCTGTGGAGACCTCAGCTAACCTCTCAGCGGACCAGCCTCTCATCCCCACCACCCCAGCCAGCTCTCCCACTTCTCTGCCTGTTTTTCAAGTCACCTTTGAAGCAACGGGCTGAGTGACAGAAGCTTAATTCAGGAGGCTCCTCTCATGTCTCTGCCAGGGCTAGGTGCCAGGCACTGTGCCCAGTATATGTCCCATAGAGCAGGAGAAGAGATGCGTGCTTGTCCCTGGGAGCAAAGCATCCAGGAGATTTACGCAGTATGCCGGAGTCTGACTAGAAGCCGCTAGACAGTGACCTCCAAAGCCCTGAGGTCTGATCTTATTTCAGCCATTCCTAAAACTTTTGTCCTGAGCTTAATCCCTGCGTCTTTCAGAGATTAAACCTTTGTGCTCTGCTTGGGATGACACACAGCTATGGAATGAGGGCTGGATCTGGAGGTAGAGGGCCTAGATTCAGATTCTGGTGATCTGGGGCAAACCATTTTACCTTTATTTTCAGTTTCTTTCTTTGTAAAATCTGAGCATTGGATCTTGGAGGATCACCTGCGTCCTTCCCAACTCTAAATCCTATAATCCTATGGAACAGTCAAATCATAGCCTCATCAAACTAGAGAAGAGAGGGACCCTAGAGGTCATGCAGTCCCATTTTACAGATGAAGAAACTGAGGCCCAGTGAGGCAAAGTCACTTATCCTGTGATCACCCATGTTGGTAGTGGTATCCAAGCCGAGGTCTTGTTCATTCCGTTAGTAACCAGCTCATTTTACAGATGAAGAAACTGAGGCCATGAGAGTTGAGGGGACAGAGGAACAGCATGATATAAGAGAAGGAACCTTGGGTTTAGATTTGGAGGACCTGGGCTCACTTAACCTGGATTCTCTGCTTCCTTATCTAGAAACTGCCATATCTGGAATCTGGATTCCTCTCCTGCCTCTTCCATTTCTAAATCTACAATCCTACGATGTGACTGGCAGTCAATGGGCAAAGTCAGGATTTGAACCCAGCTCCTCTGCTGCTGCATCCAGGGCTCTGTCCTCTATCCCAGGCCGAATGGTCTCTCTGCCTCTCTGCGCCTTTGTCCTAGAGGCCCTCACCTCCCCAGCTTTCTCATGAGCCTGCTTGTAGCAATAGATGAAATGTGAGACCTGTTTTTTGGAAAGAGCCAATCTGTCCTGAGGCACACCTCAGTATCTGGTACTAAGACCGATGCCGTAAACAAAAGTCAACTTGTGAAGGCGGCAGGCCAGAGTAGGCTCACAGGCCTTTAATTAGCTGGCTGTATTTTTTAAGCTAATGTGAATAGACAGCTAAGTGGTGCAGTGGGAAAGCGTGATGGAGGCAGTTGGAGCCGTGTTCAACTGTGACCCCAGAGGCTAGCTGTGTGACCCTGGGCAAGTCAATTAATAGTCAAGAAACATTTATTTAAACACTTACTGTGTGCCAGGCACTGGGCCCAAAGGCAGGCCCTGCTCTTGAGCTCACAGCCTGATGGGAGACAACGTGCAAACAACTACATACATGCAAACTAGGTACAGGTTAAATGGAGATAATCAACAGGGAGAAAACACTGGAATCTCTCAGCCTCAGTTTCTCAATGATACCACCTACCTCACAGGGCTGTCGTAAGGATCAAATGGAATATTATTTGTAATTATTTAAAGCCCTGTAGAGATGCTAGCTATTATTGTTATGGTTTAGAGATAAGGTTTGGGATGACTTTTCCTGCCTAACTCTTAATAGAAAAAAACGATCCGAGGCTAGGATCATTTTATAAGAGATGAAACACGCATTGGAAATAGTCACCTTACAGTGGGCTCCTCCTCTACACAAAATGAAACAATAAGAGCTAGAAGGTGCCTGAGGCAAGATTTGAATACTGATTTCAAATCCAAAGCTCTTTACCCCACACTGCCAAGAAGAAACCACTCTGACCAATCAAATTGGCAAAAATAATTAAAAGTGACAAAATTCAATGTTGGTGGAACTGCTAGAAAACAGGTACAACTCACTGTGTAGTACGTCGGAACTCCTAGCCTAACAGCTTTGGACTCCAAAGACCCAGGTTTGAATCTGAGCTCTGCTACTCACTATTCTGACCTTAGACAAGACCCTTCTCTTTAGGTCATAATTTCCTCAATGGTAACACAAAGGGGTTGAACTAAATGTCCTCTAAGGCCCCTGCTGGCTCTAGCATTCAAAGTCCTAAGATTTCACCTCTAACATACTACAGCATTCAATCTCCCATCTCCATACCTTTTCACTGGCTATCTCCCATGCCTAGAATCCCTTCCTTCTTCACTTGGGTATCCTGGCTGCCTTCAAGACTCAACTAGGGGCAGCTAGGTGGCACAGTCGATAGGGCACCAGCCCTGGAGTCAGGAGGACCTGAGTTCAAATTTGGCCTCAGACACATGATACGTACTAGCTGTGTGACCCTGGGCAAGTCACTTAACTTCTATTGCCTTGTGCAAAAAAAAAAAAGACTCATCTGAAATCCTACCTTCTGTAGGAGGCCTTTCCTGGCCTCTCCCAGCTGCCAGGGCTTTCCTCTGTGATTGCCTCTCATCTGATTCATATATATGTTATGTGTACATAGTTGTCTTTCCTTTAGAATGTCAGTTCCTTGGGGGCAGGGACTGTTTTTGCCTTTTTTAATATCTCCAGGGCATATACTATAGTGTATATACGTTTTTGTTGTTCAGTCTTTTACATTGTGTCTAACTCTTTGTGACCCCATTTGGGGGTTTCTTGGACAAGACACTGGAGTGGTTTGCCATTTCCTTCTCCAGTTCATTTTACAGTTGAAGAAACTGAGGCAAATAGGGTTAAGTGACTTGCCCAGGATCACGTAGCTAGGAAGTATCTGAGGTCAGATTTGAATTCAGAAAGACCAGTCTTCCTGACTCCAGTCTCAGTACTATGTCCACTGCACCACTTAGCTGCCCTGAAAATTGTTGTAGATTCATGTCCAACTCTTTGTGACTCCATTTTGGGTTTTCTTAGCAAAGATACTAGAGTGGTTCACCATTTCCTTCTCCACGTCATTTTACAGATGAGGAAACTGAGGCAAACAGGGTGAAGTGACTTGCCCAGGGTCACATAGCTAGTAAGTGCCTGAGGTCAGATTTGAACTCTGGAAGATGGGTCTTCCTGAATGTAGGCCCACCACTCTCTGGAATAGTATGTAGTATATAGGCACATAGAAAGTGCTTTTAAAAAGAATGGTTCTTGACTGATAAATAATTGTACCAAACTTGTAGATCAGAAAAAAAGATATAGCTTTAGAAAGGGTTTTAGTTTTAAGCAGCTCAAAACAGGTAGTGTATTCCTCTTATTTATTCTGAAGACAGATTAAAACTGGCAAGGGCATAGTAAAGAAGAGGTAAGAACTTTTGTCCCCACTTTTCAGATTAAGAAATTGATATTCCAGGGGCAGCTAGGTGGCGCAGTGGATAGAGCACCGGCCCTGGATTCAGGAGGATCTGAATTCAAATCCGGCTCAGACACATAACACTTACTAGCTGTGTGACCCTGGGCAAGTCACTTAACCCCACTGCCTAGCCAAAAAAAAAAAAGAAAGAAAGAAATTGATATTCCTTAAGACATTATTGGACAGCTCTTTGTATACTTTGTAGCCTCCTTCCACAAACACACACACACACACACACACACACACACACACATGCATGTACAGCATTTGTTCAAAACATTTCAAGTGATCTGAGAAAAGCTTTGGTCCCTTTAAGGAAAGAAAAAAAGTCTGTCTCCCAAATTGTGTATTATAAGAAGCAGTTACAGTAAAGCTCCTCGATTTGAAGCCGGAGCTTTGATTAAGGAGGTGACTCGGGAGGATGTGATTGCTGTCTCGGAGCACTGGAAGGGCCGCTATGTGAAAGAGGGATTAGCTTGTTCCAGTTGGCCCCAAAAGACAGGATGGGAAGCAGCAGTGGGTGGAAGCTGCAGAGAGATGGATTTAGGCTGGATACCAGAAAACACTTCCTGATCATTTGAGCTCTTCCTCAGTGGACTGGGCTGCCTGGCCGAACGGTCCCCTTGTTCATGGAATTGGGGAGAGGGCATTCATATTAAACCATGGGTTTGATGAATTGGCTTCTGGGGTTCCTTCCAGCTCTGAGAGTCTGTGAACTGTGTGGAGAATTGCGTGCCTACTATCTAGGAAGGAAAAAAGAAGCCATTTTCTGTGTTTCTCCATCTTTCATTTAGTCATTAATCTTAGCCAATGCTTAGCACCGTGCCTGGCATATGGCAGGTGCTTAATAAGCGCTTAGTGACTTGTAACCTTGACTTTCCGTAGAGCTAGGCTTTTCTGTCTCTTTTGACTCTTCCCCTTCTCATCCTTCCTATCATACTGGGACTGAAATGTGGCAATTCAGAGTGTCTGGGTCTGGCTGCATGGACCCCTAACAACCTTTGTGTTATTGCATAGGAGAATATCTTCATCAGCCGTCTTATGGGTCCTTTACCCTCTATGGCTTATGTTGGAGTTGAAAAAGCATTCTATTTGGATTCAAATCTCACCTCAGATACTTACCAGCTGTGTGTCTTGAAACAAGTTGCTTGATCTGAGTCTTAGTATGCCCTGGTAAAATAGCGGTGATGGGGGGCAGCTAGGTGTCACAGTGCATAGAGCACTGGCCCTGGAGTCAGGAGGACCTGAGTTCAAACCCAGCCTGAGACACTTGACACTTACTAGCTGTGTGACCCTGGGCAAGTCACTTAACCCCATTGCCTAGCCAAATAAAATAAAATAAAATAATAGAGGGGTGATGGTAGCTCCCGCTGCCTCATAAGATTGTTGTGAGGTTCAAATGAGATGGTGTATGTGATGCTTTGCAAACCTCAAAGTACTCTACAAATATCTGTTGCTGTCACTATTACAACTACTTTTTTCAGCCTCAGTTTCTTCATCTGTAAAATGGGGATAGTTATGGCTCCCACCTCATTGGCTTGTTGTGAGGATCAAATGAGATGATATATGTGAAATTCCTTGCAGCCTTTAAGGCACTGTATAAATAAATGTCAGTTATTATCTGAGTTAGCTTGTGTAAGTCACTTATTTTCTCTAGGCTTGATTTTACTCTGGAATTATAGACCTAGAACTGAAAGGAATCTCAGAGTTATCTGGTCCAACTCCCTTATTTTACAAACTGAGGCCCAGAGAAGTTAAATGACTTACCCAGAGTAACTCAGGTCATCTGTTCAGTCATTTTTCAGGCTGTCTGACTCTTCATGACCCCGTTTGGGGTATTTTTGGCAAAGATACTGGAATGGTTTGCCATTTCCTTCTCCAGCTCATTTTATAGATGAGGAAACTGAGGCAAACAGGGTAAAGTGACCTGCCCAGGGTCACACAGCTAGTAAGCATCTGTAGCCAGATTTGAACTCAGGAAAATGAGTCTTCCTAACTCCTGGCCTGGCACTGTGCCACCTAGCCATCCCAACTCAGGTAAGTAAAACTGGCATTTGTATATAGTAGTTTAAAGTTTGCAAGAGTAGAATATAGTGAATTGAGAGCTGACCTCCAAGGCAGAAGGCTGGATTTCTGTCCTGCCTCTGATCTGTATTGGCTCAGAGTCCCAGGCAACTCTCAAAGACGGTATTACAGAGTCTTTGCCAATTTGCACTGATAGTGAGGGTTTGCAGTACCAATGTCCTTGCAATACCAAGTCTTGTCTAAATTTTTTTAAAGGTTTGCAAAGTGCTTTACACATATTTACCTGATTTGGTCCTCACAAAAACTCTATGAGCTTGGTATTACAGGTCTAATTATTCCCATTTTATAAATGAGAAAACTGAGGCGAGAGGATGAGCTATTTGCCCGAGGTCTTATGGGTTGTAAATAGAATAGCTGGGATTGGAACCCGGCACACTTTCTACCAAATAATCTTTCGAGTTCTAAAGCCTGTGGTTGAATAACCAGTGGGTTCTAAGCTCTCTTCTCTGCCTGTATTTTTTTTTCCCCTTAGGCCTCAGTGAAATCCAGTGCTCCCTGCCCATGGAAAACAGAAGGATCTTTCTGCACGAGCTGTCCGAAGCCAGTTTTAGCGAGTGCAGATTCAGCCTCTCCCTGACAGACCTCTTCATCATCATCTTCTCGGGCGTGGCCGTGTCCATAGCTGCCATCATCTCCAGCTTCTTCCTGGCCACTGTGGTCCAGTGCTTCCAGCGATGTGCTCCCAACAAAGATACAGAGGATGAAGATGAAGAGGAGGATGACTGACCTGGGAATTCCTCGTACTCTGTGTCCCATCTCAGAAGCCCATCTCAGAGAAAAGAAGGGAAAATGGCGGCTACTGGAAAGTGTTGTTTGCCATCAGAGCAAGGTCAAGAAGACCTTTCTCCCTCTTCTAGAGCTGGAGGTCTCAGACCCTGTTGGCGTGGCTTGGGGCCTTTGTTCTCAGGGCTTAGAAGTCAGCAGAAAGAGAGGGGTCCAGGGGAACCATCCTTTTGTTGTCCAGCCTCTGAGAAAAGCCATGCCCTGGGTTGGGTTGGCAAGGAGAGCAAAGGTCAAAGCAAGCTTCCTGTCTGAGGGTGAGGAGGCCCAGCCAGGAAATTAGAGGACTCATCGCCTTTGACTAGAATGATGATTTGAGTCCATTTGTTTCTCACTGACCTTACTGGGGTGTTGGCCACAGGGTGGGGCCAGACCCAAATATCCTCCATCTCCCAAGTAACAGCTTGGGGTTCAAGCCCAGAGCCAGACTGACTAGAGAACTGTGACTTGGAGTCGTGAAGACCTGGGTTTGAATCCTGCCTCAGACACTTACTAACCACATGACCTGAGGCAAGTCAGTGGACCATCCTGAACCTCGATTTCCTCATCTGTAAAATGGGGATGATCACAGCACCTACCTCACAGGGTTATTGTGAGGGTCAGATGAGATATTGCGTGTCAAGTGCTTTGTAAACTCCACGGCACTTTTGTAAATGTTTGATGTTATCATTACTGTCCAATGCTGACTAGCAGAGAGCTTGCTTCAGAATTTAGAAGATCTAGGTGCTAGCCTTGCCTCTGCCTCTGCCTCATACTGCCAAGGGACTTTAGCTTGGCAGTGCCCCAGGCAGGTCTGTAAGTCTTGGGCCAGGTGGTGATCTGCACTGAAAGAGAAAGTTATTTCCCAGGAGCTCCAATAGTGATGAAATCACAAGCCTGATCCATGCCCCCCCCCACACACAAAGAAATTATTATTGTTGTATTTCTCATTAGAGGCAAGAAGTAAACACATTTTTTATATAAAAATAAGTCACAAGAGCCAGTTAATGACTTGAGATAATGGGTTAGATTCTGAAACCTAGCATTTTAAGGGGGGAACAAATGAGCTGCTGATCCCACCCAGGGAAAGTAGCTAAGTACCAGAAGTACCAGCTAATAGCTTGGGGCTGGGGAAAAAAGATATGAGAGGGGATTGGATGAAGTCAGTGAAATTCTCTCCTAATCTACAAAATCAATTTGTAGAACCAAGGAAATGCAGGGCAATTTAAATTGTGTCATTCCCCCCAGAAGAATGCCCCCCAAATGCAATCAGTCAGGAAATAAGTATTTATTAAGTGGCTGTTGTGTGCCAGGCATGGTGCTGGGTATTAGGGGCACAAATCAAAAGCAAAAGACAGTTCCTGGTCTCAAGGAACTCACTGTCTAGTGGGAGAAACAACTGCAAATGAGAATGTACAGAAATGGTGATGATCACAAAGGGGATGGCGTGAGCATTAAGGGGGATTGGGAAAGGCTTCTTCTAGGAGGTAAGATTTCAGCTGGGACTTCCAAGAAGCCAGGAGGCAGGAGGAGGAGGGAGCGTTCCAGCCGTGGGGGACAGCCAGTGCAGATGCAAAGAGTCCAGAGGTGGAGGGTCTTATGGGAGGAACAGCAAAGAAGCCAGTGCCACTGGATCAAAGAGGAATAAGATATCACAAGACTGGAAAAGTAGGAGGGAGCCAGGTTATGCAGGGCTTTAAATGCCAAACAGCCGTTTTCCTGTATTGTGTCAATTTTCTTTTTTTTTTTCAAATATAAATTTATTTATTTTTAGTTTTCAACATTCACTTCCACAAGTTTTTGAGTTCCAAATTTTAGCCCCATCTCACCCCTCCCTCCACCCCAAGATGGCATGCATTCTGAATATCCCTTCCCTAGTCTGTCCTCTCTTCTATCTCTCCCCCTTTCTCTTATCCCCTTCCCCTTCTATTTTCCTGTAGGGCAGGATAGACTTTTATACCCCATCTTCTGTATTTCTTATTTCCCAGTAGCATGTGAAAACATTTTTTTTAAACAAATGTTTTTAAAACTTTAGGTTTCAAATTTTCTCTTCCTCCCTCCCCACCCTCATTGAAAAGGCAAAACTCAATAGGTTACATGTGCAGTTATGCAAAACATTCCATAGTAGACATGTTGTGAAAAACTAACTCTATTTCCCTTAATCCTATCCTGCCCTCCATTTATTCTATTCTTTCTTTTGACCCTGTCCCTCCTCAGAAGTATTTCTTCTGATTACCCCTTTCCCAATCTGCCCTCCTCTCTATCATCCCCCGCTCTCTTGTCCCCTTCTCCCCCTATTTTCCTGTAGGGTAAGACAGATTTCCATACCCAATTGAATGTGTATGTTATTCCCTCCTTAAGCCAAATCCTATGAGAATAAGATTCCTCATTCCCTCTCACCTTCCCTGTTTCCCCTCTGTAAGAGACTTTTCTTTTCTGTTTTTTTGTGAGATAATTTACCCCATTCTACCTCTCCCTTTCTTCTTCTCCGAGTATATCCTCTCTCATCCCTTAATTTTATTCTCCAGATATGACCCCTTAATCTTCAACTCACCCTGTGCCCTCTATCTATCTATCTATATATATATATACATACATTAATTTTTTTCCTCAACTACCCTAATACTGACAAAGGTCTCATGAGTTATAAATATCATCTTTCCATGCAGGAATGTAAACAGTTCAATCTTAATAAGTCTCTTATGATTTCTCTTTCCTGTTTACCTCTTCATGTTCCACTTGAGTCCTGTATTTGAAAGTCAAATTTTCTATTCAGCTCTGGTCTTTTCATCAGGAATGCTTGAAAGTCCTCTATTTCACTGAATGACCATTTTTCCCCTGAAGGATTATACTCAGTTTTGCTGGGTAGGTGATTCTTGGTTGTAATCCTATCTCCTTTGCCCTCTGGAATATTATATTCCATGCCCTGCGGTCCTTTAATGTAGAAGCTGCTAAATCTTGTGTTATCCTGATTGTGTTTCCTCAGTACTTGAATGTTTCCTTCTGGCAGCTTGTAATATTTTCTCCTTGACCTGGGAACTCTGGAATTTGGCTATATATTCCTAGGAGTTTTCCTTTGGGGATCTCTTTCAGGAGGAGATCTGTGGATTCTTTCAATTTCTATTTTGCCCTCTGGTTCTAATATATCAGGGCAGTTTTCCTTGATAATTTCTTGAAAGATGATGTCTAGGCTCTTTTTTTGATCATGGCTTTCAGATAGTCCAATAATTTTTAAATTCTCTCTCCTGGATCTATTTTCCAGGTCAGTTGTTTTTCCAATGAGATATTTCACATTGTTTTCTAATTTTTCATTCTTTTGGATTTGTTTTACAGTGTCTTGATTTCTCATAAAGTCACTAGCTTCCAATTGCTCTATTCTAATTTTTAAGGAAGTATTTTCTTCAGTAATCTTTTGGACTTCCTTTTCCATTTGGCCAATTTTTCTTTTTAGGGCATTTTCTCCTCATTGGCTTTTTGGACCTCTTTTGCCATTTGGGTTAGGCTATTTTTTAAGGTGTTATTTTCTTCAGTATTTTTTTGGGTCTCCTTTAGCAAGCTGTTGACTTGTTTTTCATGATTTTCTTGCATCACTCTCATTTCTCTCCCAGTTTTTCCTCTACTTCCCTTACTTGCTTCTCAAAATCCCTTTTGAGCTCTTCCAAGGCCTGGGACTGATTCATATTTTTCTTGGAGGCTTTGGATGTAGGAGCTTTGACTTTGTTGTCTTCTTCTGGTTGTATATTTTGATCTTTCTCACCAAAGTAAGATAATATAGTCTGACTCTTTTTGTGCTGCTTGCTCATGATCCCGGCCAATTACTTGAGTTTTAAACTCTTTGTTAAGGTGAGAGTCTGCTTCCAGTGTGGAGAATGTACTGTCCCAATTTTCAGGGGTTTGTGTAGCTGTTTTCAGAGATACTCATAGGGACCTGTAAATTTTCAGTTCTCACAAGGTGGTATGATAAGGGGCGAGGTGTTTACTCCTTTCCTGGCCTGTAACCACAAGTACTCCTTTCTGTCCTGTAACTGTGAGGAGGGGCTCCTCTCTACAGCCACTACAAGCTCCTACACGCCAGCACTCCTCCTCCCCCCAGCACCGCTGCCCAGAACTGTGACCCAGATCCAAAAACGGCAAAGCAAGAGATTCCTGCCTCAGCACTGTCAAAGAGATCCCTGCAATCCCTCTCTGATCAGCCACTGGATTCCCCCTCAGTCTGTGGGCCGGAAGCTCGGGAAGTAGCTGCCCCCCACCCCCCGGGGCCACGTTCTTGGGGAATGGAGCTGAAACCCCGCCTTCCTCTCTGAGTACCGCAGAAACAGACTTTTCCCACTGACCTTCTAAGTCGTCTTTGTCATTTGTGGATTGAGGAGTCTGGAAACCTCCACAGCTGCCCGAGATTCAGTCCTCTGAGGCCTGCTCCAGGTTTGCTGCGGCCTGCGCGCCCATGCTGCACTCCCAGCCTGGCACAATACACCTTTCTGATCAACCATCCAGGCTGTCTTGGGCTGGAAATTTGTTTCACTCTGTCTTTTTGTGGGTTCTGCTGCTTCAGAATTTGTTTAGAGCCATTTTTTATGAGTATTTGGAGGGGTTTGGGGGAGAGCTCAAGCAAGTCACTGCTTTCACTCTGCCATCTTGGCTCCGCCTATTGTGTGAATTTTCAAGGTTTGCCATCATTCTTGACCATTTACCTCTTCACAACATTTTCCAGAGATCAATATCCTAACACCTTTATGTTCCACAAAATCATGTCCTCTTGTGGTGCAGGACTGGAACTTTCTTCAAAAACCATGTCACCTATGAGTGTCAGGAAGAATGGAAGGTTCTTTGGAGAAGTAGAAACCATGGTGGCACTTTGTCATTCATGGCATGCAATTTCTACCTTTCAAAGAGGATGTGAAAACCAAAGTAGTTTTTCCTAGGTTTATTGGGGATGAAAATTATTTCAGTGAAGTTGTTCTGTTACAAGGGACGGGTGTTAGATCAGCCACCAAGGAATGTAGGGATTATTGACCAATTTTCTATCATGCTCCATCTTATATTTTTCTTTCTTCATTGGTTCTCTGTCCTTTTTTCTGTCTTCCATCTACATCCTTCTCTGTTTGATTCTCTAATCACAATTATGGAATTTTTAGTTTATTTTAGATATTTTATTAATGCCTTTTATCTTGACATCACAGTCATTTCCAACCCCTTCCCTCTTCTAGGTGGAACTATTTCCTGTGACAAAGAAAATCAATTAAGCAGAAATTATCTGATACAATCATATAATTTTAAAGATAGAAAGGCCCTTGATCACCTCTGGGCCAACATCCTCACTTTGGAGTTAAGGCTCATTGAGTCAGAATGAGTTGTCCCAGTTCATATCGTATGAATAATGACAGAATTGGGACTCGGTGTGAGAGGTGAGGCCAGGCAGCAGTTCACTGGAAGAAGATCTGGGGGTTTGAGTGGGCCTCAAGCTCAGTATGTGCCAAAAGTGTGATATGGCAGCTGAGAAACCTAATGTAATCTCAAAGAGTTGATTAATTGTGAGAATCAATTGAGGGGGGAAATGTGCATAAACACTTTGAGATCCTTTAAAGGTCTTTAAAGGACTTTAGACGTCACTTAATATCAATGTCACTCCATCCCACACTAGTCTCTACGTGACTTACTAGGTCATCTTCATGATTGGCTATAGCTGAAAAATGCATCACCCTCCTACCAGCTTGTATGTAGGCCTTTCGAACTTTGCAAGGTTGGTGCTGAGATGGCGGCTGCGGAATCTCATTGTGGGCCTGCCTGGCATCACTGGCACCACTGGCTAGTGACATATTTGCAAACTAAAACTGATGATCAGCTATTTCTAAAATGCTCACTGGGCAGTTTTGGAAGAAACGTTTATTTTTGCTTTCAGTTGTAATTATTTTAAATGTTCATACATAATTAAAGATCATATTTTTATTCCCATTAATGAAGTCCTAGCAACAAAGCATGGCAAAAGTCCATTAAGGAGAGAGGGAGTGTGCTATAGTGGCCAGAGGGCTGGCCTTGGAGTGAGGGAGGGCTGGGCCCATCTTCCCCCTTTTATTCAGGCTGGTTCTGTGACCCTGGGCAAGTCACTTAACTTTTCAATTCCTCCAGGAAATGCCATGAGATTATTAGATGTAAAGAGACACACTGCTAGAGAAAGTTTCTTTCCAGGGAATAAATGTGATGAAACCACACATCTGGTCCCAAAAGAAAATCGGGGGGAAGGCTCAAAATGTTCTGGGTCCCAGATCTAGGTACCATGAAGGCTGTGTATGCTTCATTGATTACCATGGAGTCACCACCAGGGTTCACCCATTAATGACGTCCTGGCATTTTTTTTGTGTGGATATTTATGGGAGAAAGTTACCAGGAGGTGTCTGATCGAGCTGGGAGTGAGAGCTCTGAGTTTGCCCTCCATTTTAGGACTAGGGCCCATGTGGGCAGGTGCCAACTGGGTCTGGCATTTTGCTTCCCACCTTTTCCCTGCTGAGAGATTGTTATGAGGCATTGCTGTTGATGATGAGGCTGTATAGAGTAAATACAAGCAGGACTTAGGAAGAAAAATCTGCTGGGATGATGCGGGCGATGCCTGGGGAAGCCTTTCTCATTGCCCCAGCCCTGCAGTGGGGATAGGAATAACTTCCATGAGCTGCCCTGTCCCCTCCAGAGTCTGACTTGTAAACCTCCTCCCCACCTAGGCAGCTGGGTAGTACGATGGATAGAGCACTGGTCCTGGAATCAGAAAGACCTGAGTTCAAATTCTGCCTCAGAGACTGGTTGTGTTACCCTGGGCAAGTCGCTTTGCCTCTGTTGGACTCAGTTTCCTCAACTGTAAATGGGGATAATAGTATCACCATCATCAGCCTACATGGTTGGTATGAGGATTAATTCAGAAAATATTTATGAAGCGTTTAGTACAGCGCCTGGCACACAGTAGGTGTTTAATAAATGTTTGCTTCCTTCCTTCTTCCTCCTCCCACCCCCACCGATATCACTGTGACAGAGACAATAGTCTAAAACAGGAAAAGCTGATTTCTGTTGCTACTAGTGGTGCCTAACTCTGGCTGGGGGTTTCCATGAACTGTATACCCCTTGCATTGCAGCCTTTCCTTTCTACCATGCAGTTATCTTTTACATGAAGAAAACTAGCAGTGGCTGATGTCGGCTGCCTGGTTCATGCTGGCGGCACAGGTTAAGGGCTGGGTGACAGTGAGTCAGGAGTGGGAAGCGAGAGACCCTTCCTGCTCCAGCTGAGGCTGAGGGAGGTGGGCAGAGGCAGCGCCTCCTACTGGAGATCATAGACACTTTGGGGCCACTTTGCCATATTATTGTCAACCCAGCTAGAGCTGATATAGAGAGAGAAGCCAATAACTTAAGTTGAATCAAAAGCTCACATAGATCACCAACAAGTTCCCTCAGGCAAATGCAAACTAAGGACCCAGAAATTTCAGTTCAATTCAGTTCCATAAATACCAGTCTGGGGGTAAGATTTATCCCGCATAAAGGCATAGTTGAAGAAACTCTAGAGCCAAACAGGAGAAAAGAAGCCTGTTTTTATTCTGAAAAATTCACATGGAATCAATATTCAGGGAAAATGCATGAGTTCATTTGAATATTTTATAGAGAAAAATAGCCTAGCATCTCAGCTCTCTCACTGGGGCCCCACTGGAGTGGCCTTGATCCCCTGGGCTCAGGGGACACCTTCAGGACCAGGCCCTTCCTCCATTTCCAGTCTTCTTTCACTTGCTCCTTCACACAAGCATTCCAGCTATGCTGGCCTGATTGCTACTCCTTGCAGATGAGGCCATCTCACATTCCCGGTGCTTAGAGCAGTGCCTGGCACGTCGTAATGGCGGAATTAATGCTTGTTGAGCGGCTGGTTGATTTGGGGAAATGATGTCCCTAGCAATCAGCTCAGAAGCCAGCCCCTCCCAGCTCTCACATCCTGTGTCCTAAGGCCCCTCCCAGCTCCGACATCCTGTGTCCTAAGGGCCCTTCCCAGCTCCAACATCCTGTATTCTAAGGCCCCTCCCAGCTCTGACATTCTGTGTTCTAAGGGCCCTCCCAGTTCTAACGTCCTGTGTTCTAAGGGCCCTGCCAGCTCCGACATCCTGTGTTCTAAGGGCCCTCCCAGCTCTGCCATTCTGTGTTCTAAGGGCCCTCCCAGTTCTGACATCCTGTGTTATAAGGGCCCTCCCAGCTCTGACATTCTGTGCTCTAAGGCCCCTCCCAGCTCTGACATTCTAGATCCTAGAGGCCTTCCCAGCTCTGACATTCTATGTTCTAAGGGCCCTCCCAGCTCTGACATTCTGTGCTCTAAGGCCCCTCCCAGCTCTGACATCCTGTGTCCTAAGGGCCCTCCCAGCTCTGACATTCTGTGCTCTAAGGCCCCTCCCAGCTCTGACATCCTGTGTCCTAAGGGCCCTCCCAGCTCTGACGTCCTGTGTTCTAAGGGCCCTCCCAGTTCTGACATCCTGTGTCCTAAGGGCCCTCCCAGCTCTGACGTCCTGTGTCCTAAGGGCCCTCCCAGCTCTTATGTCCTGTGTCCTAAGGGCCCTCCAAGCTCTCACATCCTGTGTTCTCAGGCCCCTCCCAGCCCTGACATTGTGTTCTAAGGGCCCTCCCAGCTCTGACATTGTGTTCTAAGGGCCCTCCCAGCTCTGCCATCCTGTGTTCTAAGGGCCCTCCCAGCTCTGACCTTCTGGATTCTAGGGGCCCTTCATTTCTGACATCCCATGATTCCTGGGACTCTAGGTAATAATTGCTGCTCTACACTGTCTCATTGTGCACTTATTTCATGGCCCAGGACTATCCCAAACAGGTCCCAATTTGGGATGTCAAAATCTCTCGAAACATTTCAATCTACAGGAGGAGAAATTCCTCACTCTCATGGGAAGTGAGTGACTTGGAGAATCTTAGCAGCATCAGCGTGTATTTCTTTCACTTGACTGAGCAGATCCCACAGAGTCGTGGCAGGGGCCAATGAAAGGAAGCACGGGGCACGCCATATGAGGCCTCGATCCTGGGCTTCGGAAAAGCACAAAGCTGTAAGAACACTTAACAAACGTTGTATCAGTGTGTACAGCATGCAGGACCCAGGACAAGGCCCTGGGAATGATGCAGTGTATAGTCTCTTTCCTCACAGAGCCTGTAGTCTATATTGTATGTGTGCCCAGCCTTCCCAGCACCCCTCTTTCTCCCTTGCACATGTCCTCCTACAATCGGCCTGGGTAGTCCTTCACCTCCCTATTCGTAGGCTGTTGTGGCATCCTGGACTCAACCTGAACTTCGTGGAGTGATGAGACCAGCCGTTCAGTGCTGAAAGTAACGGACTTGTACTTGGCATATTTAAGGGAAGATTTTGTGGTTTAGCTGGCCGTACCAAGGCTGGGGGTGGGGAAGAGGAGGCCGAGAAGAACGGCCAGACAGCACTGTCCCCCACCTGCAGACTGAGGCAGCAGCGGACACCTCATCAGTCAGCCCTTAAACATTTATTAAGTGCCTGGCACAGTGCTGAGTGCTGAGAGTACAAAGAAAGGCCAAAACACAGCCCCTTCTCGCAAGAAGAGCACATGCCAATGGGGGTGTTGCCATTAAATTGTTTTCAGTCCTGTCTGACTCTCTGTGACACCATTTGGGTTTTCTTCACCGAGATACTGGAGTGGTTTGCCATTTCCTTCTCCAGCTCATTTTACAGATGAGGAAACTGAGGCAAACAGGGTTAAGTGACTTGCCCACACAATTACTATCTGAGGCTAGATTTGAACTCAGGTCTTCCTGGCTCCAGGCCTGGCACTCTATGCATTGTACCACCTAGCTCTCCTCTGACATGGGAGATAATGCATAAATAATAAGGGACACCAAGATACGTACAGAGAAGACAGAACATAATCTGAGAAGGGAAGCGCTAGCTGTGACAGAGAAGGGAAACAGGAAAGGCTTCCTGTAGAAGGTGGATTGATCTGAGCCTAGAAGAAGCCAGGGGAACTAAAAGGTCAGGGATAGAGTAGTCTAGCCCCTCACCCTTCAGTTCCTAGAATGCTCTACCCCTCACCTTTTGGTTGAGGATTAGAACATTCTAGAGGAGGGAACTGGTTTCGCAGTGGATAGAGTGCTGGGCTTAGAGTCAAGAGGACCTGAGTTCAAATTTGACCTCAGCCACTTACTAGCTGTGTGACCCTGGGCAAGTCACTGAACCCTGTTTGCCTCAGTTTCCTCATCTGTAAAATGAGCTGGAGAAGGAAATGGCAAACCACTCCGGTATCTTTGCCAAGAAATGTCTCTGTCACCCAAATGAGGTGACAGAGAGTTGGACATGACTGAACATCAAAGAACATATTGTATTACTCTGGTAGAATGTAATCATGGACTATCTCATTTTTTGTACCTGTATCTCTAGGGCCTCACACAGGGCTTGGTAGATATAGGCCCTAAATAAATTCTTGTTGGTAGATTCATTCATTGATATAGAAATATTGGACTCCGACAGTCAGCTCAACCTGGGATGTGTAATGCTGGATCAGGTTAAAACAAGAGTTCAGGAAGGTCTGTGATTCCCCTGGTCTCCACTGTCCAGTTACTGGCTAAGACCTCTTACAGCTTTTGGCCTTGGCTGGGCCATCGCGGAATGAGTGGACTCGTGATCCGGGCTGGGCCTGACTCAAGCCAGTCTCCTGGTAGTTTAGGCTTGATATGGGAACAAAATGAGACACTAGTGAGTCGTTCAATGTTTAACAACAGAAGGGATTGAGTTGACCATAGCAGGAGAATATTCAGCAGGAACAGGCACTGAAGAGAAAGGCCTCAAGTGGATCCAGCTGAGCAAAGATTCCTTTCCTCAGTTATCCATTGCGGTCTATCAATCAACCACCGGAGCACATCTGGGGCTCCTTGTGTCTGTGCTCAAGTGACGAGGAAGTGACATCAATGGCCTGAGGTTCCCCAATCCCAGCTCTCCTGAGTCAGCCAAGTCATAAAGTCTCAAGGCCTTTTAAGGTTAAAAACAAACCTCACCTAACTTGCCTAGGGGGGAAGGTTAAGAACTTGCTCTTACCGCAACTCAGTAGCCAGCCTTGGCCCACCAACCTGCTACGCTGTCATCCATCCATTTTGCTGACCTAGAGCTTTGTCCCTTGCTATGTCCCTTGTCACTTCTTGCTGTCCCCAACCAAGTACACAATAGAGTAGAGAGGAGGGTAGAGAAAGTGAAAGGGGGTGCTTCTCTGGCAGAAATTATCCTAGCTGGAACACCCTTATATTCAGGGCCCCCTAGAGGCAGCCGGGTAGCGCAGTGGCTGGAGCACTGGACCTGGAGTCAGGAAAACCTGAGTTCAAATCCAGTCTCAACTTAACCTCTCTGTGCCTCAGTTTCCTCAACTGCAAAATGGGAATAATAATAGCACCTACCTATCAGGGTTGTTGTGAAGATCAAATGAGATATTTGTAAAGCACTTGGGAAATAGTGCCTGGCCCAGAGTAAGTGCTTGCTAAGTGCTTCTGCCTTTTCCCCCCTCCCCCCTACTTCACTAAGAAAAGAAGCTTCCCATTGAATGGGGGGGAGAGATATGGTCCCTAATTGGGGGCAGCTAGATGGTACAGTGGATAGAGCACCGGCCCTGGATGCAGGAAGACTTGAGTTCAAATCTGGCCTCAGACACTTGACGCTTACTAGCTGTGTGACCCTGAACAAGTCACTTTACCCCATTGCCTTGCCAAAAAAAACCCAAAAAAACCATGCTTTGACATGTGGTCCCTAACCTGAAAGAGCTTCCAACCTGAGGAATAATGTTAGCTCCTATCTTATTCAGGCTTTAAGGTTTATAAGGCATTTTTTTAAAAATTTCATTTCCTTCTCAGAACAACCCCTGTGAAGAAGGTGCTATTATTATCCTCAATTTACAAATGAAGAAACTGAGATTCAGAGAGATTAATTGATTCATCCATAGTAAGTAGCTGAGGTGGGACTGAAATCCAGATCTTCCTGACGCCAAGTCCAGGCTCGTTATGAGCCGCCTCTGGCAAAGTGGCAACAGGTTAAGACACAGTCCAGGCCATGCCTGGGCCAGAACTCACTGCTATGGATTTTTTCCACCACTTTCTATTCACTGAAGCAGTTCTGCAAACCTTCATTTTGTCCTATGATATGGGAGGGAGATGCTGGGATGGCTCGTCACCAGGCAGCCTGTTGGGAAGAACAGAGTATTTTTCAACCTCTGCCCAACTGGTGAACTTTCTAGCTTTGGAATCCAATAGAGGCCATTGATTTAGAACTGGGAGGGATCTTAGCAATCCAAATTCCAAAAGAATATTGGCCTGGCACTCAGCAGACCTGGCGTCAAGGCCCAGCTCTCCTACCTACTAAAGGTACGGTCTCAACCAAGTCATGTAATTTCCCTCAGTCTCAGTTTCCTTATCTGTAAAATGAGTTCCTTTTGATTCTGATGATCTATGAGTCTATAATTGCTTTAAGGAATGATTTCAGCACAAGGAAAATTCCTTCAATGTCCACAGGGCACAAAGTTCAAGGTACTTGAATCTGCCGAGATAGCCACTGTGCCTTAGGCAGGTCACACCTGAGGAAGGAAGGAAGGAAGGAAGGAAGGAAGGAAGGAAGGAAGGAAGGAAGGAAGGAAGGAAGGAAGGAGGGAAGGAAGGAGGGAAGGAAGGAGGGAAGGAAGGAGGGAAGGAAGGAGGGAAGGAAGGAGGGAAGGAAGGAAGGAAGGGGGAAGGAAGGGGGGAAGGAAGGGGGGAAGGAAGGGGGGAAGGAAGGGGGGAAGGAAGGAAGGAAGGAAGGGGGGAAGGAAGGAAGGAAGGAAGGAAGGAAGGAAGGAAGGAAGGAAGGAAGGAAGGAAGGAAGGAAGGAAGGAAGGAAGGAAGGAGGGAGAGGGAGGAAGGAAGGAAGGAAACATGTATTCATCACCAACTCTGTGCCAGATTCTGGGCTAAGTGCTTTACAAATAATACCTCATTGGATCCTCACAACAACTCTGGGAGGTAGGGACTATTATTATCAGATAAGGAAACTGAGTCAGACAGAGGTTAAGTGACCTACTCAAAGTCACATAGCTGGTTAGTGTATGAGGTCACATTTGAACTCATGTCTTCTTACACCAGGCCCACTACTCTATTTACTCCACCACATAGCTGGTCATTTAAGCAGCTACGACTGGCTCAGATTTTCAAGGAAATAGGAGAATGAAAGATGGTTGTATCCTGGGAGCAGTTCAATTGCTTCCCCATTAGTCAATCAACTATTATTTATTAAGTGCCTGCTATGTGCCAAGCACTGTGCTAGGGACTAGTAATACAAAGACTGAATTGAAACAGTCTCTGTTCTCCAAGGGCTTACATCCTATTGGAGGAGATTATCTGTCTGTCTGTGTCTGTATGTATGTACACCCAAGACACATATGAAGGGGACACAAGGTAACCTTAGAAGAGTTTACTTTTGAATGAACTCTGGTGGTAGGTGATACTTGCTTCTCCCTTTGAGGAAGCCCAAGAGACTTTTTTTCTTGGCCTAATAGGACAGAGATGTTGGGAGAAGACTGATGCAAAGCCAAGGATTTGAAACTCTCTGTGGCCAGTGCCTAGTGAAACTCCCAGAGGGGCTTCAAGTGCCCTGTATCAGCCATGTTCCTCATTTGGTTCATCGTTTTAGTGGAAGAGACCAGTAATATCACAGGTCTAGAGTTGGAAATAGGCTCTCAGAACCCATCTAGCCCAAACCTCTTGTTTGACAGATGAGGAAACCAAAGCCAACAGAGGGGAAGTGACTTGTGCAAGGTCACACAGGTATAAGTAGCAGCCCCAGGTCCTCTGATTCCAAATCCATCCCTCTCTTTATGGCACCAGATGCCTCTCATTGCGTCTCTAGAAGAGGCTCTCTTGGAGCACTGAATTTCCACCGTTTCATTATTCAAAAATCTAATTTCACATGCTACAAATGTACAAGTAGAAAACCCCTTTTTCCTCAGCTCCCAATGAGGAGCAGCAGTGAACTGAACTTTCTGGTTTGCTCCTATACTGGAGAGCAAGAGAGGAAAAGACCAATAAGGCCCAAGGGGATTCCCACCTTGATATGGCCTGATTCCAGAGATGTAATGGGAGGTGCGGCTTATGTCCATGCTAAGATTGGAGCTCTGCAGCTGGGCAGGACCTGAGAGGCCACACTGAGGAATGTGTTCTCTTTATCAACCCTTTGATGTCAATTAGATGCTTATTGCAGTGTGGCTTAGAGCTGGAGGAAGAAGACAAAGGATCATTGAAGATACAGCAAAGGAAATAGGATCTCAGAGCCCATCTGGTCCAACCCCTTTATTTTACAGATGAGGAAACCGAGGCCCAGAGAGGTTTGGCACCTTAGGATCCTAGAGCTAGAGACGGCTGGGCCCTCAGAGCCCATCTGGTTCAACTCCTCCGTGGTACAGGTGAGGAAACTGAACATCACACAGACGGTGTCAGAGGCAGGATTGGAAGGCTGCCATACTCTTTCCAATGTGTGAATAAAAGAAACAAACAGAGGGAATAGGAAAGGAAGGAATGTTCCCTGGTGGGATGGGGGCCAAAGCCCTAAGAAATCTGATTGGACAATCCCACACACAATTTCTTTAGATTACAAAGCGGAAAGAACTCAGAGTTCAGAGGCAGGCAGAGAATGGTCTCGGTTTCCTAATAAGGGGGTTGAATTAAATGAACTCTAAGGTCCCTTCAGTCTCCAAATCTGGAATCGTGGGATGCTATGAAAGTCAGAGATATCTTTGCTAAACGGTGGGACTAGGGGTGTAGAACCTTGCCTACAGAGTCAGACATTGGCTAGTTTCGCTGAACTCTTTTTAAAAATATCCTTTGTTATGAGTAACGGCTGTCTGAGAGGTGCTTATTGGGAAATGAAGGTAGTACAAAAACAAATGTTTTAAAATTTAGAAGAGAAAAAACAAAACTCTGAGAGCTTGGCAGTTGCCCTGAGTTCCCTCTGCTGTTGACTGGTACACATTACAGCTAGTGGTGAACCTTGATTGACAGGCAGCCTGCTGGCGGAATAGATTTAGGGGATGACCTACAGTGTACGCCAGCTGTCTCATACGTAAATGGGATTACAGTTACAGTACAGCCTGTGAGTGTTTCCACCCGCGACAGCTGTCAAAAACATAAGATAGAAAATGTTCTCCCACTTTATCATGGTTACCGGTCCCATGTAAGCCCCCCTGAGGACCAGAACTAATTTTGGTTTCTGCATGTCCTCTCTGAGATTACCTTCCATTTACAACGCCTATAACTTGTTTGTATATGGATGTTTGCATAATAATAAAATGATATTTGTTACTATTATAGCAACAACTAGCATTTACATCGTATTTTAAGGTTTGCAAATACAGCTATCTTATTTGTTCCCCCACAGCAAGCCTGAGAGATAGGTGCTATTATTATTTCCATTTTACAGTGGGGGAAACAGAGGCAGATAGCATTTACGTGATTTGCCTAAATATCAGAAGCCAGATTTAAACTCAGGTCTTCCTGACTCCCCTGCAACTACCTGGTTGCCTAATAATAATGTTTGTTGAACTGAATTGAATTGAATAACTCACTGAAGTAGCCTGGATCCATTTCATGCTATTCTTCTGAAGAGCTCTAAGATTCAGACAGTGCTCAGTTTGGAGGCAGGTTTAGGTAGCCAGCTAGTGGTGGCTTTCTTCCACATACCCCCCTCACCATCTCCTTTGTGCAGACAACCTTGGTTTGCGCAGTGCTAGAGTCTGGAATCATTGCCATTTGGGACCATCTGATCCCCAGGTGTTTCAGTTAATTGCTTGGGCAGGATGCCCTGGAAGAAGTTTGCTTTTGTTTGCTTTTACACGAAGAAGCAGCAGGAACTGGCTGTTCCTAGTCTGTCCTTGCCTCCAACAAGAGGGGTGTAGTGCCCTGGTGGGGTGGGGGGGGGAGAAGAGGAGTTGAATTTTCAAGTGATGCAATTTATCAAAGAACTGCTATCTCAAGGATTATGAGCACAGGACAGTCTTCTCTGAGCTTTCATCCTCCCATCATTTCTAAATCTTCTAAAGTGATAAGCTCCTTCATTTAGCATTTAAAACCCTTCATGGTCTGTTTCTCCTCTACCTTCCAGGCTTAGTTAACATTACTCCCCTTCTAGAGCTCTTGGCCCACTTACCTCCCATGAACTCAGACTGCCATCCCTCACCTCACAGCCTTTGCATGGTCCCCCAGGCAAGGGATGTGCTCCTTTTGTACATTTGCCTTTTGAAATTCTTAGCTTTCTTCAAAGAATAAGATCTGAGATAATGAGCGGACCTGTTATTTCAGCAATAGAAGAAAATCCTAGGTGAGAAAATTCCATCTACCAATGCACATTTTTCTATAATTTATAGCCTTAGAAATTTGCCAAGACATGGAGAGATTAAATGATTTAACTAGGGCCACCCAACCAGTATAGGGAAGAGACAAGACCAAGACCTGAACCCAGGTCTTGCTGGATCCAAGGATGGCTCTCTGTCCACTCTGCCGTGCTGGCCCTCCTTCCTTCAAAGCTCAACTCAAATGCAGCTTCCTATGAGAAGCCTTGCCCAGGCCCCTAGTGAGTTGTTCTAGCTAGATGGTACAATGGACAGAGCTCAGGACATGGAGACAGGGAAGACCTGAATTCAGATCCTCAATCAAACACCAAATCAAACACCAGCTGTGTGACCTTGGGCAAGTCACTTAACCTCTATTTCAGTTTCTTCATCTGTAGAATGGGGATAATAATAGTGAATAGGCAAGATCAAATATTTGTAAAGCCCTTCACAAACCTAAAAGCACTATATAAAGAGTAGCTATCATTGTTGGCATTTTCTCCTACCTCAAATTATCTGGGGTTTCTTTTTTTAAAATTTATTTATTTTTAGTTTTCAACATTCACTTCCATAAGATTTTGAGTTGTAAATTTTCTCCCCCTTCCTCTCCTCCCCCCTCCCCAAGACAGTGTGCAATCTCATGTAAGTTCTACTTACACATTCATATTAAGCATTTTTTTTCACATTAGCCATGATGTAAAGAAGAATTAGAACTATTGGGAGGAACCACAAAAAAGAAGAAACAAAACAAAACAAAACCAAAGAGAGCAAATACTATGCTTCCATCTGTGTTCAGACTTCATAATTCTTTCTCTGAATGTGAATAACATTTTCCATCATGAATCTTTTGGGTGGATTTCTTTATCTATGTAAATGTTGTGCCCCCACCCTGGCCAAGAGACTACAAAGTCAGGGACTGCTTTTCTTTTGACCTTTTGGTCCTGTCAATGAGTATAGTGACTTTTACAAGGTAAATAAAGAACTTGTTGAATTGAATTGAATGGAAATGAACATAATTTTATCAAATAGAACCCACTGCATGTTGGATGAAACTCCCAGTTTATAGTATTTTCCCTTCCTTTTTTTCCTCCCGTCACTCTCCTTCCTATCCCACGCTGCATCTCGCTTACCCCAACACCTACTGGCATTCAGAGACTGCCCTCCAGACCTGCCTTAACTGGGAAATGCCCTGTCCCTTGAACTAGCTATGAGCAACTTTTGACTGGGCAAAGAAGAGAGGTAGTATAGTGTAGTATAGTTTTGAGTTTTAAATTTTCTCCCCCTTCCTATCTCATGGAGTAGCTGTGAGGAAAGCATTTGAGAGGCCATCAAGCACATCTAGATCTAAGGAAGGAAGTTTAGAAGTCATCTGATTCAACCGCTTTGTTTTCCCTTCATTAGTTCAGAGAAAGAGGAAAGGACTTAACCCAAGGCCACATAGGTAGTATAGTGTCAGAGTCAGGACTTGAACTCAGCTCCTGTGACTCTAAGTTCAGCACTCTTTCCACTGCACTGACCTGCCTCACTTGTAAATTCGAGTTCTGGTACTTTGGAAGAACTCAGAGCAGGCACGAGCTTAAAGATCAAGGCAAGTCTCATAAACAGCCAACCAACTGTTGGAAATGAAAGAGTTAAGTTTCCTCGTAAGTAGATAAGAAATCAGCACAGACAGGTTGACTCCTTCGTGGGGGGAGGGGAGAGTGGTAACACAATTCTAGGCACATAATGTATGTTAGGGGTGGGGCATATAAGGAAGATTGTGACCCAGAAGGATTAGGACCAGTCCTGATCCAGAAGGGAAGAGTTAGGCAATTACTAACTATGAAGCTTGCCCTGGCTTCTTTTACCACTCACATTTCTTTCTGTCCAAGGAGGTACTCCCACTTCTTGCGAGAACCAAAATGACGCACTTCAACCTCTTTAATAAGAAGTCTTTGAGACACCAGTCTTTGGAACTGAATCTGGGGTCATCTTTATAACACAACGTACTCAACTCCCGAAATTACTTCCCGGGCAAGAGTCAAACAGAAACGGGGCGCAGGTAGAGGGACTGTCAAAGAAATGAACCTCAGGTTGTATTTAGGATCTGTATCAGCTAGGTCACGTTTTGTTATGCTTCATGTCAGTCCAAGGAGAGTTCTCAAACAAGTGTAGTATTCCCATGAATTTCTAAAAACTCTGAGGACCCAAACAGGACCCAATCGTTTCTATGCCAGCTTTCATAATCTAAGGATTAATCGAGGTGGTTATTTCTGGTTTAACACTTACATATAAAATGCTATAGACCAGAATAAAATTGTTTTCTCAAGGACGTTCAAAACCCTTTGTTTGTTAACGGGATAGGACACAGGACATAATCTCAAGGACCTTCTATGTGGGATCTTATCAAGTGCAAAGATCTAACCAAGTGACTTTAGTTCTTGTCATTCCATTTTCAGAACAAAGAATTTGGGGTTACTATTTACCAATTACCTTCTTCCCTCCCTTCTAGCATATACAAATGAATGCTGAAAACTCTATTTACATGTAATTGGGAAAAAACCCTAAAGTGAAACTTGCTTGCTGTTTGAGGCCTTAATTTCATATGATTCGGTAGCAGGTATAGATGGCTTTGATCTGCATTGTTGGAGGGAGGACCAATAGTGATCACAGATCTATTGTCCTTTTTGCTATGTGCCGTGCACTGTGCTAGATTCCGGGGTGCAAAGAAAAAAATGACGACCCCTGCCCTCAAGGAGCTAGCATTAAAATGTGAGGGGGTGAAGATTGAATGGAGAGAAATACAACGTGTATAATAGAGTCATAAACTCATAGAAGCGCAGAGTTGGAAGGAACATCAAAGGACTTCTAATAAAAACTCATATTGTTAAGTCATTTTTCAGTTGTATGCCTGATTCTTCGCGACCCTATCCGTGGTTTTCTTGGCAAAGATATTGGAGTGCTTTGTTTCCTTCTCTAGCTCATTTTACAGATGAGGAAACTGAGGCAAACAAGGTTATGTGACTTGCCCAGGGTCACATAGCTAGTGTCTAAGTCCAGATTTGAACTCGGAAAGATGAGTCTTCCTGACTCCATACCTGGCACTTTATGTGCTATGGCACCACCTAGCTGCCCCATAATTGTACTGTAAAAACCCGTATCTGACCGCAAATTCCCTCAAAAATATCTCCAACAAATTGTCATCCAGGAGTAGCTTAAAGAGCTCCAGTAAGGTCTTTCTCATGTTCCAAGGCAGCACATTTGAAAGAATGTTATTTGTTGAGAAGTTTTTCTTTACATCCACATGAAATGTGCTGCTTGCTGCCAGTTTCCAGTTCTAACGTATACGGCTAAGCAATTCAATTCAACAAACATTAAATACCTGCTATGTACAAGGAGCTGGTTTCCCTCCACTTGTGTGCCCCGTCCATACACGTTCCCTATGTGTGGGTAGTCTTCTCACTGATAGCAAGTATATAGACAATGTGCCCTTGATTTATGAATGAAATCTTTCATTGCCACTTTTTCTACTACGTCTTTGCTTTTAACTAGTTTTCTTTGACTGGGTAATAAAGGTAAAGACACTAGTGGGAGCTCATGAACTATGGTTTTTAAATGGATGCCAACCCATTAAGTGTCGTGGGCCTGGAACAGCCTTGTCTGGATGACCCACTGTACAAATGGGTAGGTACCCTATTTAAATTTGTATGTATTTAGCATTTAAGTATATTTGTTCATGTTGTGTTCCCCTCCCCTCCCCCCACCCCCATGCAAGCTTTCTGAGGACAGGAGCTGCTTTTTCTTTTGTATGTGTATCCCCAGCACCTGAGCACAATGCCTTTTGAGACATGAGTGCGTAATAAAGGCTTGTACTATTGAATTGAATGCATTTCCTCATTTTCTCATCTTCCAGCAATGTTTCTTTCAATAGTTCAGGCAATCAACAATATTCACTCCTAGCAGTGAAAAATCCAAAACTTATCCAGGGACATTCATTGTTCTCAAATCATGATGGTAGCTGACATTTACATAAAGCTTGCAGATTTGCAAAGAGAGGGTTGTGGATCAATGCGGATCAAACCCCAGTTTGATTTCCTGAGTTATTTCTCAGTCATATCTGACTCCTCATGACCCCATTTGGGGTTTCCTTGGCAAAAATATGAGAGTGGTTGGCATTTCCTTCTCCAGATCATTTTACAGATGAGGGAACTGAAGCAGACAGGGTTAAGTGACTTGCCCAGGGTCACACAACTAGTAAATGTCTGAGGCCGGATTTGAACTCAGGAAGATGAGTCTTCTGAAATCTAAGCCTAGTGCTCTATCCACTGTACCACCGAGCTGCCCTGAGATAGTATATAATTAACTGGAGGCTAGGTAGATTTGGGGAGTCTCTGATGAATTTGAGGAGGTGCCCAACCAACTGGATGAGATTACCATGTGTGGGCTATTGATTGGAGACAATAATAGGACACAGGGAATAAATACCTAATAGGGAAAGAGCCTTGGCTCTGGGGTTAGAGCAGCTGGATTTGAATGATGCCCACTATCTGCCTGATAAATGAATTTTTTTGTCTGTTAATTGAAGGGGTTGGACTAGAGCCCTCCAAGACCCTGTTCAGCTCATGCTCTTTGACTCCATGGTCCCACAAGAGATCAGGGACTCTCATGATCCTCTCCCCCCTTATATCAAATATCTCATTTGAGAAGTATTCACTTGAGGCACATCTGAAGTAGCTTCCAGTGCTCTGTTTTACTCTCTCTTCAAGAGTGGCACGCTAAGTATTCCCACCATGCAAGGGAACTACATCCCTTTGGGAGAAAGTGGGGGGAGGGGAACCAATGGATCTTATGATTACTATGTTGATCTCTATGAAATGGCTGATTTTTAAAACATGGTTTGAAATCCCTGAGTAAAGGACTCAGGCCAGGGGTCATGACAGGATAGGAAGTCTTCATGGAAAGGACTATCCCTGAATCCCAAATGAATATTCTTTCTCCTCCACAGCCCCTCTGCTCTCAACAGATGGCTTCCCCTCCTATTAGAACTGAATTTCATGCAGGTTGACTGTGGTATTGGAATAGCCAGCTGCTCGGATGCAGATTCCCCTCCAGAATGGAGCATTCTCCAAATAGCATAGTATGTAGCTTGGCAAAAGGAGTGTCTCCTTAATTGAAACTGTTGTGGGGCAGGGCAGAGAGGAGAGGCATGCAGGGTTGCAGAGGTTCAGGGCCATTTAGCATTTAGCCAACAGCCTCTATCCAGTCCTATAAAATATGAAAATAGAGCTTCCTGGATACTAAGCTTTAGAGCTAGAATGAATCTATCAATCAATCAGTCAATCAACAATTGTTTCAATTTAGTGCCTATGATGTGCCAGGTTCTGTCCTAGGCACTGGAGACACAGAAAAAAATATGAAACAGTCCTTTCGCTCACAGAGCTCATATTCTACCAAGAGATACAACATGAACACCGAGAATTATACACAAAGTATAAATTATACAGCAATCAATCATTCAACAAACCTTTGTTAAATACTTAGCTATGTACCAGATGGGTCACTAGGTGGAGCAGTGGATAGAATGCTGGGCCTGGAGTCAGGGAGACTCATCTTCATGAGCTCAAATACAGCCTCAGACACTTACTGTGTGACCCTGGGCGAGTCCCTTACCCCTGTTTGCCTCAGTTTCCTCATCTATCAAATGAGCTAGAGAAGGAAATGGCGAACCACTCCAGTATCTCTGCCAAGAAAACCCCAAATGAGGTCACCAAGAGTCGGACACGACTGAAAATGACTGAACAAGAACAAATGTACCAGACGTTAAGACAAGCATTGGGGATACAGAAAAAGAGTGCCATGTTCCCTTTACTCAAGGAATCCTATCGGGGAACAGGATGAGCACACAGCTCACAACTCAGGCTCAGGATAGAGAGGCTTTGCTCAGGAGCCCATAGCTACAGGGTATTCGGGAGGAAGAACCAAATTTCTTGCCCCACCCTTCCCCAAACAACGACTGCAGACTTGTTCACTTTAAGAAAAACAACTTGTTTTTGTCTCGAGGTGGCCTTGAAAAAGGAGCAGGACTGCTTGTGTTCATCCGAGGCTGGCCTTGCAAACAGAGCAGGGAAAACGTTTGGGGTAGGTGGGTGGTTTGGGGTGTTTTAGGCGTGGAGTGAGATGAGGCCAAATTCTGCAAAATATGCTGCAATAATCACCCCTCAGGTCCATTGTGGTTTCCTCCTGGCAAGCTCCCATGCTCGGGATGCTCGCCTTCAAATTTCAAGAAGCCTGTCCTGATTCCCCTTAATCCTGGTGTCTTTCCTATGTGGATTATCTTCAATTTATCCTGTATATAATTTGTTTGGATGGAGTTGTTTGCGTGTTGCCTCCCTAATTAGGCTGTAAGCTTCTTGAGGGCAGACACTGTCTTTTACCTTTCTTTGTATCCCCATTGCTTAGCAGGATGCCTGGCACTTACTACTTATGTATTGACCTAACTCTGCTGCTTTAGGGAGCTTATATTAAATGAAAAGTTAGGAGTACAACTGCAATCATTCCAAGCTTCCAATTAGGAAAATGTGTAACAATTAGGGAAAGGTTTGGCTCTCTGCCTTCATTTCCATCGATATTTCTCTCTAGTTCATTCCTGGCCTCTTTGTGATTGTTATATAATAGACAGACATTGGAAAAGGAGGTTGGGCAGAGTAGACCTTTTCTTAGAACTTCCCTCAGTTCTTGAGGAGGGGGATGCAACAGGTGGCATTAGCCCAACTCTGTGGCTTGGAGATGCCCCAGCCCCACACTGCCTTCTCTTCATTCTCTTGCTGGTTACCCCTGATTCATGACATAAACTCTAAGTCTTCCCTTCTTTCTCTCCTCTGCCAGAGCCTTAAAATCCCCAACTTCAATTCTGCTTTTGTCCCCACTCCAAAAGGCATGAAGAAGCCCTTCATCTAACTGAAGCAAACTTCCTGTTGAATTTAATTACAATGCCTTTGATTGATTCCAGTAGGTGTTTATCTGTTCCTCATTCATGTTCCTCATTCATACCTAGTTAAGAATGATTGATGAATTGCTTCAAGAAGTATTCTTCTAGAACAAAGATAATGACTTTTAGGTGGGAGTAGAGTAATTAATGGAACCTGCTCCCTGCTTTACAATCATATTGTAGATTACAACTGCAATGCCCTTTAGAAGCCGTACAATCCAATCTCTTCATTTGGCAGATGAAGAAATTGAGGCTCAGAGATCCCAAGATAGTCAGTGGGAGAGACAGGGTTGGAACCCTGGTTCAGTGCTCTTCCAAATGTACTTATGGAATCCCACCTCAGAGGCTAGCTGTGTGATCATTGGCAAGCCATTTTAATCACTGTTTACCTCAGTTTCCTCAAATATAAAATGAGGATAATAATAGTAACTACTTCTCCTCCCCCCCTTGTTCTGAGGATCAAATGAGATGATATTTGTAAAGTACTTAGCACAGTGCTTTAGCACTTAGTAGGAGCTTAATATATGCATTTCTTTCTTTCTTTCCCTCCCTCCTTCCCTTCTTTCATTTCCCTCCTTTCTACCTTCCTTTCTGTGCCCATCCTTTCTTCCTTTCCTCCTTCTTTCCCTCACATCTTCCTTCCTTCCATGCTGCTGCATAAAGGAGACGCAAGTCCTTTCTCTTTGGTTTTCCACAATTCAAAATAAATACAGAGTAATTTAGGGAGGGAGAGCACCAGCAGGTAGGAATCAGGAAAATCTTCCTGGGTTGATCTACGTCTTGAAGAAAACAAGGTCGAGTAAGAGGCAGAGATGAGGGGCTGCTAGATGGCACAGTGGATAGAGGACCAGCCCTGGATTCAGGAAGACCTGAGTTCAAACCTGACACTTGACACTTGTCACTTACTAGCTGTGTGAGCTTGGGCAAGTCACTTCACCCCATTGCCTTGTGCAAAAAAAAAAAAAGGCAGAGATGAGAAGGGAGTACTGAAAGAGGTCAGAGAGGGTCAGGATAGTACTTTCATTCATCCAGAAAACATTTAGTAAGAACTCTGGAAATATAAAAATAAAATGGAACAATTCCTGCCTTCTAGGAGCTTACAGGCTCCTGGGAGAAGACACATACACAGCTAAATAAGTGTGAGCTGATTTGAGTTAAAACAAAGAGCCCTAAGGCCAAGGGGAGGAGCAGAAAAGATTTCCCATAGAAGGTGCTGTTGTTCAGTCCTTTTAGTCATGTCCAACTATCCTTGACCCCATTTGGGGTTTTCCTGGCAAAGATACTGGAGTGGCTTGCCATTTCTTTCTCCAGCTCATTTTACAGATGAGGAAACTGAGGCAAACAGGATTTGCCCAGGGTCACACAGCTAGAATCTAAGCCTTGAAGAAAGCAAGAGATGCTAAGAAGCAAAAAGTAGAAAGACTACTTGCTCTTGAGTCAGAGGTCCTGGGTTCAAATCTCAACTCTAACACTAACTTTGTGACCTTGGCCAAGTCACTTAACCACACTGGACCTCAGTTTTCTTTTCTGTAAAATGAGAGGGGTTGAATTAAATTACCTCTGAGGTCCTTTCCAGCTCTAGATGTATGGTCCCATGATCAGACCTAGATGAAGTGAGGAAGGAGTGAATTCCAGGGATGGGGGTATGGAGGTATGGGGGTAGGGAGGTAACCTGGGCAAAGATACAGAACCAGGCAACCTAGAGTTGAATAGACATTTATTCCCTGAGTGGCCTTGGACATGTCCTTTCATCTCTCTCTGTCTCTATCTCTGTATCACCTCTCTCTCTCTCTCTCTCTCTCTCTCTCTCTCTCTCTCTCTCTCTCTCTCTCTCTCTCTCTCTCTCTCCCTCCCTCTTTCTCCCTCCCACCTTCTCTCTTGGCTTCAGTTTCCTCATCTGTAAAATGACTAGATTGGCCAGCAAGGTATCTTTCAGCTCTATGTCTGTATCTATGATCTCATAGAGCCAATGACCTGAGCTCAAATATTGGTTTTGCCATTTATTAGCTGTGACACTTAAGCAAGTGACCTCCTCACTTTGGCCTCAGTTCTTCCATCAGTACAATGGGGAGATTGGACTAGATAACCTCAAAGATCCTACTAAGTTTTAATACATGTTGCCAGATAAGTGCATATGTGGAGGAAAAAAGAAAGAGGGGCCAGTCATGTATTGAGATGAGGAATGATGTGTGAATAGCCTTAGTACTCCATTGGTATCTACGTGATGTCAAGAGAACTCAGGGAAGGCTTCTAGCATGATGGGCCAATGTCCTGTGGTGAATTTATTAAAAACATGGATGAGATTTATGTAGGATAGGTGAGGATGATGAACCGTGATCTACATTGTTGGAAAGGACTTCAAAAATCAACAAAATTACAGATACTTTGGAGTATCCAAGTAAAAGATTCCATATACATTTTTCCCACTGTATGCATAAAGACATCCATTTATTGCTCCTAAAATTTACCTTTTTTAAAACTTCTAGGGGTGGCCTCCTCATTCTGCTCTCCAGAATCTGATGAACAAGGCCAGGTGCTCCTCATCTCCCTACCCTCCCTGTCCTGCCCCTGTCCCTCTGAGCCCCTCATGGTTATTAAACCTCAATCCCATCAACAGAACATAAGCTCCCTGAGGGCATTTCATTTTTGTCTTTGTACTCCCAGCACCCAGCACTGTGCCTTATTCAAGTTTAAATGTTAGTTGGGTTGAATTTATTGGATCTGTTACTGAGTCTCCTCCCAGGCTTAATCTTTCCACACTCAATGGGTCTCACTTGTGTGACCTTGGGCAAGTTACTTAACCTCCCCGGGCTTCAGTTTCCTCATCTGCAAAATGAAGTGATGACTTCCAACATACCTTTCCAGCTCTAAATCAATGACTGATGATGTAATCTCTTCATCTGGTTCTCATTCTGTCACCTCTGGCTTCTGGTGCTGCCCATCTCTAGGCAATCTCCAGCCTTGGTCCTGCATCTTCAGAACTAGAACGGTTCTGGCAGTGAGCTAAGGCTTTAGTTAGTGGCTCACCAGGCTGGCAAGTTTCTACTAACAAGGGGCACCTTCACACAAATGTATGGGAAAGTCAAAAGATATTTACAAATAGTCGATTTCTTACATACCCTTGATGATTTAAAAGTCTCAGTCCAGCCATTGTCCTGAGTCCCCCCATCCCCTATGGCAGAGGAATAAATGAAGACATTTCCACAGTGGACAGAAACTGGCATTAGAGATGTAAAGCTGAATGGGCAGGAAATGTGCAATATAATTTGATGATTTCTGGCTTATCTGATGGGATACCCATTCCCTTGCTTTTCTTCATTAAGGGAGGTATCCTACAGCTGACCATAACAGAAATAAACAAACTTTTGGGCAGTGCCTTTGTGTGTGCGTGTGTGCGTGTGTGTGTATGTGTGTACCCACATGAATGGCAGGGGGTGTGTGTGTATGTGTGTTTGCTCATGCCCGTGAAAGGCTTCTAGGAATTTGACTTTCTCTGAAAGATGCTAAGTTTCTTCATTTGTAAAATGAAGGGGGAAGAGGGCTGGGGGCAGGGTGGGGTGGGGAGGAGGCTGGATCAGATGACTAGTAAGAGGTCAGCTCTTAAAGGGACGATCCTGTGCTTCTAGTTTCAAGGCCCTGGGTTTGTTGTATCTCTTAGCCCTTTTCACAGGCAGAAGCAGACACAGTTAAATTGCAGGACGAATCCACAGTGCCATCCCCTAGGGAGGAGAGAGTTAGGCTGGTGACTTTGCATAGCCCACCGTCACTTAAATCCAATTCACTGGCAAGTCATGACGTTACCTTCCTGATGTCACGGACCTCTTCAAGAATGAAGGACGAACAGTAGCAGCAGCAGCAGCCATCCCCAATTGTAGGATGGAAAACTCCAACATCTGGTTTCCAATTAACTTTCTCATCTTATTTTGTATTACTCACCTTCAAGTACTCTCTGTGCCAGTCAAACTGGCCAGTCTGGCACGTCCAGAACAGCAACTTCCATTTCCCAGCTCTGCACCTTTGCCACCCTGGACACTTCAACCACCTAAAACTCCCTGCTCCCTTTAAAGGACAGCTCACAAGCCATTTCCTTCACAGGACCTTTCCTGATTTCTACCTACCCCACATTACCTCAATGATTTGTTCTCTCTGTCTCATCTCTGTTTAGGGTTGTCGGTCTCTTTCCCTCCCTCTGGGGCTCTCTCAGCCTTTCCTTCTCCTTCTCCCTCCTCCTCCCCTCTCCCCCTTTCCCTTCTTCCTTCCCCTTTTCCCCTTCCCTCTCCTTCTCTCTTGTGAGACAGCTAGGTGGTGTGATGTATAGAGTACCAGACCTAGTCAGGAAAACTCATCTTTCTGAGTTCAAATCTGGCCTCAAATATTTAGCAGCTGTATGACCTTAGGCAAGTCATTTAACTCTGCTTCAGTTTCTTCATCTGTAGAATGAGCTGGAGAAGGAAATGGCAAAGCGCTCCAGTATTTCTGCCAGGAAAACTGCAAATGGGGTCGCAAAGAGCTGTGTGTCTCTCTCTGTATGTCTCCCCACGCCCCACCCTCACCCCCGGCCTTACCCAGGTTATAAGATGTGGATGTGGGATTTGAGCTCCAGATCCAAATAGTTTTAATCCTGGAATCTCAATACTTTGAAACACATTCCTCACATCCAATCAGCCTTATTTCTTGCCAGTTCTTGCCCTATTTGAAATCCTAGATTTTCAAATGAGTTTCATTATTCCTTGTCTAAGCCAGCTATCTGCTCTGCCAAGCTGGCTGAAATGTCAGAGGAACAGGTGGCACCTTCAGATCAGCAGGTGAATCATTAAATGGCCCAGTTATCTTCCTTTTCTTTTTTCTCTTTTAAAGTATATCTTATGTTTCCAGTTCACTGGGTTCTAGGAGGCAGTCTTGCCTGGAGTGATAGCTTTGTAACAGGAAATCAGGTGAAAGAAGTAGACTGGGATCAGATGATGTAGGCAGTTGACAGCCAAAAAGATGAGTTTATGTGTGATGTGATTGACAATCGGGAGCCATTGAAGATTCTGGAGTGTAACAGTGACATGATAAAAATGATTCTTGGGAAAGATTGGTCTGATGTGTGTGATAGATTAATGGAGATTGGACTAGATGGACTCCAAGGTGTCTTCTAAGTTGGAGCTTCTATGAACCTAGATCTTCTAGGTCAGTTCACACGTCAGTTGAACAGGATCATAATTTTAACTGAATTATAGAAGCTATTGTGAAATTCAATTCATATTGCAAGAGTATCATGCAATCCATAGCAAACAAAGGCTGAGGAAGCACAGGATTGCTCTGTTAGTAACATGGCTAAATGAGCATTTTAATACTGAGGTTGGGGGAGGGAGAAGGTTTGCTCCTGAGCACATGTCCCAAAGTTCAGGACGATTGGTTCTGTCCTGTCAATAATTTCCCAACTTCATAATCTTTCCCACAGTGAGTGACGAGTGACGTCTTCCAAATTCTCTGACATTCAGAGCTTGGGTAATTTTCTCTTGTGTAATAGGTGGATTTTCTAAGATTAAAGAGAGCAGAGGCAGGCATTCATGGTGTTCCCAGATAACTCTGGAAAGCATCTCCACATCATTCATCCCTAGGGAAGTCTTAATGTCTTTAGTGAGCTGAGGAATGGGGGAAATATTTTTTCTTTTTCATTAATGAGAGATTTTTAACATGGATATACAGAGCAACAAGAGTATTTTCTTGGATCACACGTGCCATTGGTCACCTTCCTTGCTGATGTGTTCCTTTCTTCTGACCATCATCTTAAAAGTCTGAGATTGAATAATGTACTAGCCTTCAAGTCAGGGAGACCTGGGTTCAAGTCCTGTCTCAAACACTCTCTAGCTATGTGACTATGGTCAAATCACTTAAGATAAAATGGTAATAGATTCAAAGCTGGAAGCAAACCCAGAGGCCATCTAGTTTACCCCTCTAAGCCTCAGTTTCCTTCTCTGTAAAATGAAGATAATAATAATAAGCACATACCTCTCACAGAGCTCTTGTGAAGATCAAATTAGATGGGTACAAAGTTCTTTACAAAACACAGTGCTATAAAGATGTCAGATGCTATTCTTATTATGGGGCAGTTGGGTGGCACAGTGGACAGAGAGCCAGGCATGGAGTCAGGAAGACTTGAGTTCAAATATGGCCTCAGACACTTAGTAGCTGTGAGACCCTGGGCAAGTCACTTCACCCTGTTTGCTTTAGTTTCCTCATCTGGAAAATGAGCTGGAGAAGGAAATGGCAAACCACTCCAGTATCTCTGCCACGAAAAGCTCAAATGGGGTCATGAAGAATTGGACACCACTGAATAACAAAAAGTAGAAGAAAAAATTATTGTTATGAATGAATGCTCAGGTTTCATTTGGCTCCCTAAAGAGAGGGTGATATATATGAGTTGAGATTTCATGGACCATGAGCTTTGATAGTAACTAAAACTCAAATACTCTAGGATCTGTGTTCTCATTGATGTGGGCATTCCCGCCAACAATGCATATTGCAATCCAGCTCGACCTACCTGCCTGTCCTATGTGATATTTGTTCATGTCTTCCCACAAGTTCGTCATAGGCAGTCAACCCAACATTCTGGAGGCCTCAGAGGTCCCTTTTAGTCCAGGATTTAAATCCAGCTCTAAATCCAGGCTCATAAGATATAAGATGATTTTTTTTCATCTTTAAATGGGGCGGGTTCAGATTTGCTGAATGATTGAGTGAATGAGTGAGTGAATGAATGAAAAAGCATTTATTAAGCACTTACTGTGTGCCAAGAACTGTGTTACTTCCTAGGGATACAAGAATAAAAGCAACAACAGAAGCTCACATTCTAATAGAGGTAGAACAGGTATGTAGCAGCGTGGCAGCTGAGGAGGAACATTTTGGTTCAGAAAATCATGGGGTTGGTGAATGGAGCTATAAGGAAGTAGATTGGCTTCCCAAGAAGCAGGAAGAGTGAGCCCTGGCGAGGGCAGGTGGCCTGGTGAGCCAGATAAGGCATTCACCAATTGAGATAATAAGGATCCCAGGACAGGAGTCAGGAAACTTGGTTTCTTTAATTGCATTCGTTTGACCTTGGGGAAGTCATCTATCCTCTCTCGAGTCTCAGGTGTTTTTCTTTTTTTAAATCTGTAAAATGGAACCAATAATAACAGTGCTACCATCCTCCCAGGGCTGTCCTAAGGATCAAATGAGATGATGGATGTGGACGCCTTTAATAAATGGAAAGTCAGTTTTCGAAGGTAAGAAATTATTATTATGATCATCACTTCTCCTGTGGTTCCTGAGGCTGCAAGAAGGTCGACCAATAAAGCCTTTCATTTCTTAGGACGTAGAATAACTCAT
This sequence comes from Phascolarctos cinereus, assembly GCF_003287225.1. Classification (NCBI taxonomy): domain Eukaryota; kingdom Metazoa; phylum Chordata; class Mammalia; order Diprotodontia; family Phascolarctidae; genus Phascolarctos; species Phascolarctos cinereus. The sequence goes on from NW_027556098.1 coordinate 388,094,187, forward strand.
TTCTGAAGAAGTATGTGTAAAGGACAACACATTAATGACCCCCCATGACATATCGGCATTCTGTCAATGCAATGGGCCAAATCTAATAAAGTGAAATTAAATAGGGATAAAAATAGAGAATGCTGCTGGCCTCAGTCTTAGATCCAGGGCCTCCCAGGGCTGTATGCCAGCCCACTGATCTCCTAAACTCTACCTTTGACCCAGGGCCCAATCCAGAGCTCCAGAGGCCATCATCCAGCCCGACTGACCTTCCCCTACCCCTGTTTATGTCCAGGCCCCTCCACCTTTGGGCCTTTTCACTAGAGAGCCTTCCTAGGGAGCTTGGCTTCAGTGCAGAACCCATGGTGCCCTTACTCTGGCACACAGAGAGGCTGTATACCCCAACAGAGGAGATTCCAGACCCACACTAGAGCACCTCTCAGGAGTAACTGTCAACTAGTCCCTTGGTTGCCCACTACCCAGGTTCAAGATCACAGACCCAAGACAGAATAAGAAAGGAACCTATGCCTGGGAGTGGCATTCTGGAATGGCAAGTGGCCATAGTCCGTAAGCTGAGAAGAATAAGTTTAGAAGCAAACAGCAGCTATGTGACCCCAACCCCGTGAGCAGAGCAGGGCCTCAGTTCCAGCTTCCAGACCAGTATGAAGCCTGCAGAGGGACCACTCTTACAACAACCCTGGGAAGTAAGCACTATTATTATCCCCATTTTACAGTTGAGGAAACTGAGGCAGTCAGAGGTTAAATGACTTGCCCAGGGTCACACAGCAAGTAAGGGTCAAGTCTTCTCAACACCATATCTAACCAGCTATGCCGTATGAGGATCAAAAGAACTGGGGATATTTAGCATAGACAAGAGAAGATATAGGCAGCCAGGTAGTGCAGTGGATAAAGCGCTAACATCTCAGAAGTCCCTTCTGTTTTTAAATCTATAATCTAGTGAGTCTCCCCCGAGTCTTCTTTTCTCCATGCTAAAACCCCCAGTTCCTAACTCCAGTCCTCATGTGGCATGGATTTAGGGCTCTTCACCTTCCTGCATACCATCCTCCAGATGACCTCTTCTGCCAGCTCGTCAGTGTTATTCCAAAGCTCCTTCCCTTACTCCAAGTCATCTGCTTTCCTTCTTACTTTGAATGTATTTAGTTTGAGTGTGCCTTCTAGCCTTTCCCTACTCAGGAATTCATAGCAGCTCACTATTGCCAATTCTGTCAAATTCCCTCCCAGCTGATGGAGAATTTAAAGTTCCCTCTTAGCTGCTCCCCTTTCATCTCAAAAGCTTAATCTTTTACTGCTCCCACCAGAGACTCACCCAATCTCCTCCATCACTTCTCTAGCTTTCCAACTTGATGTCCTTCCATATGCCCACAACTGACCTTATGCATTGTAGGGTTGATGGCCCCCTAAGAGTGCAGAGGCTAGAAGACATCCATTATCCTAAAGATACCTTTTCTAATTGATTCCTTTCTTTGCCTTAAAGCTATACTCTTTAAGCTTTAAAGAGTTCATAATCAAACCCTCCCTGACATTGTCCCCACAATTAGAGTGGACAAATTGATCAACTCCTTTCTTGAGAGTGGAGCTTGTTAATAATAATAATAATAATAATAAATAATAATAATAATAATAACAACAACAACTGACATTTCAAGAGTGCTTTGAAGTTTGCAAAGTACTTTATCATTTGAGCCTGACAGGGATCCTATGGTATAGTCATTGGAGGCATTATTCCCATTTTACAGATGGGGAAACAGAGGCAGAGGGAAGTGATACAAACTCAATACTTACATAGGTAAGTAAAGAGCAGCACCAACCTGCCACATTTATTTTTTTTAAAGCAGGTAACAATAGTTTATTTTTTTTATTTAGTATTTTATTTTCCCCAAGTTACATGTAAAAACAATTTTTTAACATTTGTTTTTGAAACTTTGAATTCCAAATTCTCTCTCTTCTTCCCCCTTCCCCCACCTATTGAGAAGACAAGCAATTAGATATAAGTTTTACATGTGTAGTCATGTAAAACATTTCCATATTAATCATGTTGTGAAAGAAAGCATAGAGCAAAAACCAAAATAGAAGAAAACCCCAAGTCCTCAAGAAAAATAAAGTAAAAAAATATGCTTCAATCTGTGTTCAGATACTGTCAGTTCTTTCTCTGGGGATGGGTATCCTTTTTCATCATAAGACCTTCAAAATTGTCTTGGATCACTGTATTGTTGAGAATAGCTAAGTCAGTCACAGCTGATGATCTTAAAATATGTGGTTACTTTGTACATTTCACTTTGTGTCAGTGCAGGTAAGTCTTTTCCAGGTTTTTCTGAGAGCATCCCCCTCGATTATTTCCTATAGTACAATAATATTCCATCATAATCACATACCACAATTTGTTCAGTCATTCCCAATTGATGGACATCCCCTCAAATTTCAATTCTTTGCCACCAGAAAAGAGCTGCTGTAAATATTTTTACGCAGATATGACCTTTTCCTTTTTGTTTTTCATTTCTTTTGGTATACAGATGTAGTAGTGACATTGTTAGCTCAAAGGGTCTGCATGGTTTTATAGCCCTTTGGGCATAGTTCCAAATTGCTTTACAAAATGGTAGAATCAGTTCACAATTCCACCAACAATATATTAGTGCCCCAATTTTCCCATATCCCCTCCAACATTTGTCATTTTCCTTTTCTGTCCTATTTGCCAATCTAACAGGTATGAGGTAGTACCTCAGAATTGTTTTAATTTGCATTTGTCTAATCAATAGTGAGTTAGAGTATTTTTTCATGTGGCTGTGGATAGCTTTGATTACTTCATCTGAAAACTGTTCATATCTTTTTGATCATTTATCAATGAATGGCTCTTATTTTTACAAACTTGACTCAGTTCTCTATATGTTTAAGAAAGGAGGCCTTTATCAGAGCAATTGCTAACAGCATTTCCTTCCATCCTATTCCCCACCTCCCTGTTTATTCCATTCTTTCTCTACTTTCATCCTATCCCTCCTCAAAAGGGTTTTGCTTCTGACTAGCCCCTGTCCCAATCTTCCCTCCCTTCTATCACCCCTTCCCTTTTCTTATCCCCTTCCCCTCCTACTACTTTCCTGTAGGGCAAGATAGATTTCCATACACAATTTAGTGTGTATGTTATTCTCTCTTTGAGCCAATTTTGATGAAAGGTTCACTCACACCTCCTCACCTCCCCCCCTTCCCCTCTACTGTAAAAGCTTTTTACTGCCTTTTATATGAGATAATTTATCCCATTATGCCTTTCCTGTTCCCTTTCTCCCAATACATTCCTCCTGACTGCAAGGCCAGAGCTCTATCTGCTGTGCCATCTAGCTGGCCCTACCACTATTTTCAAAGCTATTTCTGGGGGTCTGTAAGTTTTCAGTTCTTCCAAGGTGGCATGATCTTAGGAGAGGTGTGTTTACTATTCTTCTGGCCTGTGCTCTGGTCTGAGTGACCACAAGCACTCTTTTCTGTCTTGGAACTGTGATGAGGGTCCCTGTTCCACTGCAGCTACAGGGTCTGGTGTGCTACTGCTCCTTCTCTCCCTGGGACTGCCACCCAAGAGTACAACCTGGACCCAAGTATGGACAAAGTACCAGAGTTCTGCCTCAATGTTAGCAAAGAGACCCCTGTAATCTCCTTCTGACTAGTTGTTTGACCCCCTTACTATCTGTGGGCTGAGAGCTCCAGAAGTAGCCACTGCCACTGCTGATTCAGTAGCTCCCAAGGCCTGCTCATGGTTTGCTGGGGCCGGCCCGAGCTGGTGCAGCCTGGACCATACTCCACTCTCACCTAGGTTCTACAGACCTTTCCTGCTGAACTTCTAAGTTGTCTTTGGCTGGAAAAATTATTTTACCCCATTCTTTTGTGGGTTCTGCTGCTCCATGAATTGTTTTATGGCATTATTTAAAGGTGTTCAGAGAGGTGGGGAGAGCTAAGGTGAATTGCTGCCTTTTCTCCACCATCTTGGCTCTGCCCCCCTCCCTCAACCTGCCACATTTCTAAAGCACTTTAAGCTTAATAAAGCACTTCATCCATAATAGATTACCATCTCCACTAAATGGATAGGAAAATTGAGGATCAGGAATAATCAATAGTGTGCTGGACTTGGAATTAGGAAGACCTGATTTCCCACAGCTGATTCCTACTAGCTGTGTGACCATGGGTGAATTACTTATCTGGGTCTTAGCTTTCTCATGTATAAGATGAGGATAACAATACCTATAGTCAGCTTCAATAAGATAATTTATAAATACTAGGTGTCCCAAAAGTCTTAAGTGCAATTTTAGGCTGTGTGGTTTTAAGTTCACAATAGAGCTGATGTTGCATTGGGACACCCAGATTATAAAAGCTCTTTACAAACCTCAAAGCCCTTTCAAAATAGCACTCATTTAGTCATGTCAGGATGGTGATGGTTTGGCCATTCAATCTGTCAATAAACATTTATTAAGTGCCTACTATATGTTAGCCACTGTGCTGGATACTAGAGATATAAAGATAAAAGGGTACTCAAGGAATTTACTCTCCAGTGAGGTGAGACAACATTGGTCAACATGGTGTGTACAGAGAAGATGCAGAGCAGATACAAGGCCATCTTAGGGGGAAGCTCCAGCAACCCTGGGGTTTAGGAAAGACTTCACATAGAAGAGAGCACTTGAGGGAGTCATAGAGGAAATTAGGACTTTTAAGAGGTGGAGTTGAGAAAAGGGGGAAGCCTCCCCACCCCCTCTATCTATCTCTCTGTCCGTCTCTTGTCTCTGTCTCTCTTTATCTGCTCCTCATCCCTACCCCCTCTAATCTCCAAAGTCCAAAATATCCTGCTCTAGGCACCAATAACTTCTATCTTAGTGGAAAAAAACACCATTGAAAGTGTCATCTAGAGGCCACTTAATGTCCTTTCAAATGTAGGACTGGAGCAGGTGACAGCTCTTTGATTTATCTCTTGCTGACATCCTTCCACATCACAAACAGAGAAGTCACCTTAAATAGACCAGGAATGCATTTGGACAAGCCAACCTGAATGCATATTTTCTGACTGAACAGAAACAGCCTCAAGCTATTCCTATTTTGGGAGCAAATTCACTTGCTATTGTTTGAGAAACTGAATGGATTGAACCAAATGTAAGTTTTAACCAACCCTCTAAAATTAACATATTTATCACACTGACCAGAACAGTTTTATACTAGTGAATCTAAGTGGCAGCATTTTATGGGCATTGGACCTGGCCCCAGTCAGTTGGACATCTCGTTTATTCAGAGAAGAAGAGGAACACAGAGCAGATGAGACTCTACCCCAAGGTGACAGCAAAGTGGGGCTGGGTGGGGAGTTACTACTTCTTCTGTATAACTGTCTTCTCTGGTCTACACTTGGCTTTAACACAATGGCACTGGAGCTGCCACTGTTGGGATTTGGGAATTCTGAAATGTAAGGGTACATTGTGGGTCTGCCTCAAAAGAATTAGACTACTTAAGCCTTCTTTCAGTCAGAGTAGTGAAGTTTCATTATACACTGATTGGGCAGGCAAGATTCTAAGAATCTTCAGGATTTAATAGGGCTAAGATTTGTACTTTTATACAGAAAAAGACTGAGAAGATTTGGGTGGAATCTAGGAATGGCAAGTAGCCTGGGGTGGTTCAGGGGCAATGGAGGAAGGAGTTAAGTGGTAGGGCCATAATGAAAGGACATACTGGGATGGAACAGACACCTCAGGGAAATGTCAGGGACTGGGTTGATGAAATGTGTGAGAAAGTTCAATGACTGAGGGTCTTTTCTTTTTTGGGGTTCAGGTCCCATAACCCCAGCACCACCAGCAGGATCCTAAATCTTTACCCTCCTCATAAAGCTACTTTCCCTTCCAATCTCTAAAAGGAGGGAGGTCCTTTCTCTCTGGAGGAGGAAGGGCTCCCTTTCCCCTGCAAACTGCATTTGCAATACACAGACCTGCTCTCACCACTGTAGGTCCTTCCATCATTCCCATACCCTTTTTGAAGAATTTCTTCCAAGTTCAAATATTCCTAGTTACTTCTAGCTCTTCAGGAACTTCAGAATATTCCTAAATATTCCTTGAGTACTCCAGGGTGTAAATTTATTTTTCTCAGGTGGGATTCAAATTAGGCAGAATGGCCTCAGAACAGCCTGATTTCAAAAACAGGGCATAAAATTAAACATCTGAAATACCTTCTACCTGAGCTGCCATCTACTGCCTTTGTGATCTTGGCTAAGTCACTCCCTCTCAGAACCTCAGTTTCCTCATCTGTAAAATGAGAGGGTTGGATTAGACGGCCTTTAAATGCTATGTTCCCTCTTGCTATGTGACCTCTGGTAAGCTATTAGACCTCTCTGAACCCACTCCCCCTTCAGCAAACTTGTCTGACAAAAACCTCCTATACTTTCCTTTAATACTTTCTTAGCATTGGAGACATCCTGGTCTTTTCCATCCTTATCTCTGGTCTGAAGGTGAAGACACCTCCACACTTAATTAGAATTGAGCCAAATCAGGTGAATTTGTAGGCTATGCTAGTGCTGCTTGGAGGATTATAGAATAACTGGGGGGTTTCTTGAAGAAAGAACAATGGCAAAATAAACAGTGAATCATTCAAACTTCTCTTTTTCTTCCCTTTTTCTTTCTTTTTTTTTTCCTGGAGGTGTGGGTTTGTGTAAGGTTGAAAACTTCAGAGAAGTAGAGTAGATTGAAGCCACTCATTAAAATCACCAGAGAGGGCTTGGCTAACTTGCTCCCTCTGGGGACTGGAGGATTTCAGTTTTCAAGGAGGCTGAGCCCTCTGTCTCTCAGTAAGGACTTCAAAGTAGGTCACTGATCAGCCCTAACAGATTTCACTGTCAAATTTAAAGCTGGCGCCTGGCCCAGCACCACACTGAAGTTAATAAAAAATTTCTTATTCCTGAGCTTCTGGGTTGTACCACAATGGTGAGGAGGTGGAATCAGACCATTTTAAGTGGAAGAAAAATACCACTGTTTTGACAGCCAAATTCACTTTCAGAAAACCTCTTCCATGCCATGAATATTTACACCTCTAAAGAGTTCCTGAGCAAAGAAACAATTAGCTCTGACATTGCTCACTACTCTGTAAATGCCTTTATGAAATCCCCTTTAGTGAATTTCATAGAATCACAACTTCTCAGAGCTGGGAAAGGCCTTCAGAGTTCATCTAGTCCAATTTGAAAATGAACAAATATCCCCTCTAAAATACATAAAGGATAGAACAAAAAAAGACAGATAAGGAGTTAATCTCAAAGATAAATAAGGTGATGATGTGGAAGCATTTAGCTGCCTTTAATGAATTCAAGTCACCTGGCCCTGGTGAACTATATCCTCTGGTCCTGAAAGAACTTGCCTCTGTGCTGGCCAAACTACTGGCAATGATATGTGAAAGATAATGGAGATGGGAAGAAGTCCCACAGGACCAATGGTAAATATTCTGATTTGCGGTGTGCGTAGAGTGCCACACTTGGAATCTGGGAGACTTGGGTTCAAATCCTGCCTCAGATGCTAACTTAGTTGGGTGATCCTGGGCAACTTTTTTTCAGCCTTAGTGTCCTCATTTAAAGAATAGAGATAATAATAGTATGTATCTCCAAGGGTTATTGAGAGAATCAAATGTAATATTATAGGGAAAGCACTTTGCAAACATTAAAAATTCTATACAAATGCTGGCTGTGATGATGATCAAAAAAGGGAAGAGAATGGAGTCCACAAGTTATAAGGGCAGAGGGGATGGGCCTTGACTCAGTTTCCTGGAAAGATTCTAGAGAGACCTTTCAGAATTTTTTAGATTACAAGTAACTTTTCTAGAAATTTCTATACTAGATTTTTAGAGAGATTTGTGAACATCTAGAAATTGACATGGTGAGCCCAATAAGCCAGCATGGCCTCATCAAGAATAGTCAATGACATCCTTATTTCCTTTATTACCAAGGTTACTGCACTCATAGATTGGGAGAATGTTGTAAATTTGGGTTACCTAGATTTGGAGAAAGCAATGATTAAGTATCTCCTGCTGTTCTTATGGAAATTATAGAGAAATATGGGCTACAGGGTAGTACAATTAAATAGATTCAGGATTAGTTCAATGAGCATACCAAGAGAGAAACCATTAATGATTCAATATCAACTTGGCAAGCAGTCTGCAGTGGAGAGCCCCAGGGGTCTGTACTTGGCTTGGTACTATTTGAATTTTTCATCTATGACTTGGATAAAGGTATAGATGGAATGCTTGTCAAATTTTCAGATTGTACACAGGAGAAGAAGGTTTGTACTAACACACTGGATGACAGTTATGATTCCAAAGGGCTAAAAAACTCGGTTGAATTTAATACAATGAAATTCAATACTGTTAGATGTGAAGTCTCACATTTGGGCTCAAGAAATCGACTTCACAAATATAAGATGGTTAGGCACAAGCTAATCAAAGAAGGAGTGGTTAGGCAGCAGTTTGTCTTAAAACTATTTGGGGCTTTTAATGGACCATAAGTTTAACATGAGTCAGCAGTGCAATAGAGTATCTGAAAAAGCTCATGTCCTCTTAAGCTCCAGGTAAGAGAGCCCTAGCTGCCAGGAATAAGAAGGTGCTTGATGCTCTGCTCTCGGCAGACCGCTTCTGAAGCAGTGTGTTCTGTTTGGGGGTGCTACACTTTATGAGGAGCTGGAGGACATCCATAGGAGATGAAGGGTCTTAAGTCTGAAGATCTATACAAGGAAATTGGGATGTTTTCTATACAGAAGATAAAACACAAGGGGAACAAAATAACTTTTCAAATATTAAAAAGGCCGCTATGTGAAAGAAGGGTTAGGCTTGATCTAGTTTGCCCTGGAAGGCAGAAATAGGAGCAAACAGGTGGGGAAGGAATTGCTAAATAAATGAATAAATGAATAGTTCAATGTCAGGGGAAATTTCCTAATATCCACAGCCTTGAAAATGTGGAATAGGTTTTTCTAAATAGCAATGAGATCCCCTCTCTAGTTGTCTCCAGGCAAAGGCCAATGGCCCCTTAGTGGGTATGTTGTAGTAGGAATTTATATTGAGGATAAAGGTTGAACTGCATGTTCATTACCACGAAGCCATTACAACCTAACTCTGAAATATCATGGTTGTGATCCTTGATAAATGGATAAATGCTTGAAGAGGGAGCCCACAAGTTCTTAACACAGCCCATTTCCCCTTTGGGGCAGTTTAAAAATCAATAGGATGTTTTTCCTCACATAAGCCAAAATCACCTTTTCTACGACTTCTGCTCAGTTCTCAGTTCTGCCCTGTAGGGCCAAGTTGCTGTCATTGTGGAGTTGTCTGAGTCATTTCTTACTCTTTGCGACCCTAACTGGGGTTTCCTTGGCAAAGATGCTAGAGTGGTTTGCCATTTCCTTCTACAGCTCATTTTACAGATGAAGAACTGAGGCAAACTGGGTGAAGTGACTTGCCCAGGGTCACCCAGCTAGTACAAGTCTGAGGCTGGATTTGAACTCAGGTCTTCCTGACTCCAGGCCCAGCTCTTTTCCCACTACACCACCTAACTGCCTGTAGGACCGAGTAGCACAAGTCTAATCTCTTGGAGGTTAAGAAGGCAGTGTGGTATAGTGGATAGAATGTTGAACTCCCAATTAGGAAGACCTGATTCCAAATCCCACCTCAGACAATTACAAGCTGTATGATCCTGGGTACATCATGTAACTTCTCTGGACCTCTGGAGCCTCATGGTAAAATGAGGAGGTTGGACCGTATGACCTTCAGTCAGACAATCAGTGAATCATATGATGATCCTTTATATGTTTATATGTTTGAAGAGAAGACGAGAATTAAGTTTCCTCTCAGTCTTCTCTTCTTCATGATAAACATCCCTGATTCATAGGATAACATGAACATAGGATCATAGATCCAGTTCTGAAAGGGAACTCAGAGGCCATCTAGCCCAGTTCCCTCATTTTACAGATGAAGAAAATGATAGTTAAATGACTTGCCCAAGGTAACCCAGAAGAAAACTTGTCAGAACTTCAGATTTGAAGCTAAGGCTCTTAATCAAATACATGACTTCTTGTAGATGAAGTCATAGGATCACAGATTTAGATTTGAAAAGGATTTTGGAGGGCATCAAATAAAACTCCCTCATTTTTCAAACGAGTAAACTCAGGCATACAGAGTGACTGTGTATAGAGTCATAAAGTGACTTCCCTAAGGTCACACAAATAGAAAGAGCCTGAGTCTGGGATGTGAACCCAAGTCCTCTGATTCTGGATCCATCTCTAAATCTATCACTCTTTGCATTGCATTTCATTATTCTGTGTCTCTGCCATTGTTAATGTAGTATCATAGTAAGACAGAAGAATCAAGGGAGCTAGAGTCTAGAAGGGAATGTAATGGGCCATTGACCATATTGAAAGAAAGGTGTTTGGAAGCAATGACTTATGTTTGAAATACTGCAGCTAGGTGGCACAGTGGACAGAGTGCTGAAGTCTGGAAGACTAACCTTCCTGAGTTCTAAAATTGCCTCAGATACTTACTACCTGTGTGACCCTGGGCAAGTCGATTAACTCTGTTTTCCTTAGTTTCCTCCTCGGTTAAATGAGTTGGAGAAGGAAATGGCAAACCACTTTGGTATCTTTGCCAAGAAAACCCCACATAGGGTCATGAGGAGTCAGACATGACTGTAGGAGTATGAGGAGGCTTTTTTAATTAATCAGAAAAGCTGACTCTCAGTTTAGTCTGGTTTGCAACCAGACTGCCAAACAAGGAAGTTAACTTATTATTAAATTATTAGCCTAAGATAATAATAATTGATACTTGCATTTTTACTTTAAAGTTTTCAAAGCTCTTTATACACATATGAAATGTCTCATTTGGATCTTAAGGTTGGAAGGGGTAAAAGACGCACATTGAAATGTAAAGGGAAACTCTAGTGAATTTTCTTGTATTTTTTTTTCTTATGGTGTTTAGGTGTTTTGACTTGCTGTGTTCTTCTAGAAGGCCCATGATCCTTAAATTCTCTCTACACATCTTGTTTTCAAGATCAATGTGTTTTGCTTATATAGCTTTAATGTGTTCTTTTAATCTCATTGCTTTTTGCTTCTCTTCTTCTAGATTTTCCTTTTCTTCAATATATTTTTGTTCCCAATCATTTGATGTCTCTTTTGCTTTTTTAGGAAGAATAACCACCATAGTTTTTCTATTTCACTACTTATGTCTACTGTGCAGGGCATAAATTCTGTCATTTGCTCCTTTTTAACTTCTCTCCTGATTCAGGAAAATCTTCTATTCCATGCTTTCTTGGGAATCCATAGGGTTTTCTGTCTTATTAGGTATTGTTTCAATTTTTTCTTACCATATTTACTTAGAGATGTTTGTACTCCTTTAGATGTTTTAGTGACCACCTTCCTTTTATTTTAGTATCTTTCCTGGTGATTTATCTGCTTGTGCTCTGGGTTATAAACTATTCTCCCTCCTGAGATCTTTTGTAGTGTTACGTACGGTTCTTACCTTATATTCCCCTGTGCTCATTTTCTGACTTCTTTATACCTTCATTCCAGGTCTCTGGGGGTTGGACTTCAAAGCTGTCTTAGCCTCCTCTCACGTAAGGGAATTAATTACACTGTCCTCAGTCTTTTGTGAGGGACAAGACTAATCTTAGCTAAATACCAGTCTCCATTCTTTCAAGCTTGGTGCAGACACCCATAGATACTGGTGTACTGCCATTTTCCTCTGGTCTTTAGTTTTTTGAGTGTTATGCTGCTTCAGAGTGTGCTTCTGCTTTCCTATCCTCCCCTTCTTCTGCATGGGGGTGGACAGAGAATGGGCTAAGGAGGAGGGTTAGGTATTCCAACAGAGACTGTAGCAGTAGCTGGGAAATTGCTGAAGGGATTCTAGAGCACAAGCCATGGCATCTGGTTGTGGATACTACCTTAGTGTAGGGGCTGGGGATGCTGTGTGAGCAAGTTAGGGATTAGCCTGTGTACCCTGACCACCTTGTACCTCTGGGCTTAGGGAATGCTTGACATACTGCCCCCTGTCCAGAGAGAAGCCCCCTATGTAACCCCATCCCTAACATGCCGATGAATCAGGGACTCATAAAAACTACTAATGGTACAATGGAGGTAAAGGCCAATAGATAATGGCCAAGGTAGAATGCCAAGATCATGTTTGTTTGTTTTTTCATCTGCCAAGGGCACACTATTGGATGCCATGCCAGAGAGGTGGATCATAAATGTCCATGTTAGAACATTAAAGTTGGCGAATTATTCTAACAAGGAAAATTCAAAGGAAATTTTGGTGGAGGGCCATAAAAGTCCTGACATGCAAATCATGATCTGACCTGGACATAGGGACCAAATAAGAAGGAAGGAATAAGCCTTTACATAGCATCTGCTAAGTGCCAGGCACTGGGCTAAGTGATTTTTGCAAATATTATCTCGTTTAATCCTCATAACAACCTTAAGAGGTTGGTGTAATTGTTATCCCTATTTTGTATCTGAGGATGTTGAGGCAAACAGAGGTTAAGTGATTTGCCCAGGGTCACACATCTAGTAAGAGTCTAAGGCTATATTTGAACTCAGGTCATCCTGACTCCAGGCTCAGTGCTCTATCCATAGCACCATCAGTTGCACTAATTGAATCATTTAATAGCAGGTTTCTCTTGAAAGTTTCCCTTAGGATAGCTGGTTTCTCATTCGGACCTTTGGATGATGTGAGACTAATTGATTTTCCTCTGGCTCTTAATTTCTCTTTTTTGGGGGGTGGGTGTAAGGGAGTTTTTGAGAGATAAGATCTGGAGAAAATGTTTAATTCTCCATCTTGTTGGTCATATGACCCAGAAATCTTGTTCTATCTGTATTATATAAATTATATTATACTATATGAATGGATGAATGAGTGGGGGGGGGGAAATATTTTTTTTTAAAATGCTATGTAGTCAGAGTGTTCGGTCATTTTTCAGTCATGTCTCACTCTTTGTGACCCCATTTGAGGTTTTCTTGGCAAGGATACTGGAGGAGTTTGCCATTTCCAGATGAAATTGAGGCAAACAGGGTTAAGTGACTTGCCCAGTGTCACACAGCTAGTATGTGTTGAGGCTATATTTGAATTCAGGAGAGTCTTCCTGACTCCATGGCTAGCACTCTATGCATTATGGTGCCACTTGCTGTCCACTAATGAGGTTAATCACACTCATAGAGGAGTGGTGGTCAGGAGGGAACTTTGGACCAGAAAGCTACAGGGATGGTGAATGGAGCCCTGTGGGTGATTGACAATGCTCAGCCAGGAACAATGGTAGAGTTGGCTTGATCCTGGCTCCAGTAAAGGATGAGGGGGGAAAAGGGAAGAGAAGAAACAACCAAGTGGAGTGAGAAGATGTCTTTGAGGAGTTGAATTAAGACTAGATTTTCCTTAAATTGTCTTCTGGGAGGGGCAGCCACCAATTGGTAGAGTGGGGCCCCAGGGAAGAATTTTCTCCAGGTCGTGGGTAGAGCTGGAGGGCGACAAAATAGGAGTTGTTAAATTTCATTGTTGGCAGTTTGTATCTTGGAAATCAGCAAATCCTAACTGCAGGGTTTGATTATTTTGTTGATTGTTTAACGTTAAGAAAGTGATAGGAAAAATTTAAATAATTAAATGGAAAAGTGTATTCAGAGATTCTTCACTTTCCCTGGAGAGTCTGTTGTTAAGAAATTACTAGCGTATCTCCACTCTAGGTAGGCAATGAAGTCAAGTCAGGATGTGTCAGAAAACATTTATTAAGTAACTACTGTGTGCCAGGCACTGGGCTAAGCACTGAGAATAAACAGATGAACAGAAAACAGTCCCTACTCTCAAGGAGCTTATGGCTATACAGTTTAATGACATAGACAACATGGAAATAACTATATGCAATCAATATATATACAGGATAAATTGGAGATAATCAACAGGGGAAAAGCACTAGCATGGAGGAGTATCAAAAATGGCTTCTTGCAGAAGATAGGATTTTAGTTGGGACCTGAAAGAAGCCAGGGAAGCCAGGAGGTAGAGATAAGGAGGGACAGAATTCCAGGCATGGCAGACAGGCAGAGAAAATGACCAGCCGGGAGATAAATTGTCTTGCTCATAGAACAGTAAGGAGGCCAGTGTCACTAGATCATAGAGTTGAGGGAGGAGTACTCTACCACCCTTTGGAGGTAGAAGACTGGTAAGATTGGAAAGGACCAGGTTATGAAGGGCTTTGAAGGCCAGATAACTGTATATTTGATGGAGCCCTTAGAATTTATTGAATAAAGAGGTGACATAGCCAGGTCTGTACTTTAGGAAGACCAATCTGACAGTTGAGTGGAGGATGGACAGGAGTGGGCATAGACTTGTGGAATGGAAATCAACCGGCAAGATATTGTAAAAGCTAGATATGAGGTCATGAGGGCCCACACTAATGTAGTGGCAATGTCAGAGGAGAGGAGGCATATGTAAGAGATGTTGCAAAGGTAGACGCCGAAGGAGTGGGCAAATAATTGGATATGGGGGTGAGAAGGAGTGAGTACTTAAGGATGACACCTAGGTTTACCAGGATGGTGGTGCCCTCGACAGTAATAGGGAAGCTAGGAAGAGGGTAAGAAAGATAATGAGTTTAGCTTTAGACATATTGAGCTAAAGATGTCTACAAGACATCTAGTCCAAGATGTCCAACAGGTAGTTGGAGGTGCAAAACCAGAGGTCAGGACTGGCTAAACAAATCCGAGAATCATCTGCATAGGGATGATAACTGAACCCATAGAAGCTGGTAAGATCATTAAATGAATCAGTATTGTAGGAGAAGAGAAAAGGGCCCAGGAGGGAGAGGTAGAGGGGACATTTACAGTTGGGGGGGCCATAGGGGACCTGAATGAAGATCCAACAAAGGAGAGAGGGGAGGAGTAGTCAGACAGATAGGAAGAGAACCTGGAGAGAGCAGTGTCACAAAACCTACAGAAGAGAATATCAAAAAGAAGAGGGTAGGGGCAACCTGGTGGTGCAGTGGATAGAGCTCCGGCCTTGGAGTCAGGAGGACATGAGTTCAAATCCAGTCTCAGACACATGACACTAGCAGTGTGACCCTGGGCAAGTCACTTAACCCCGATTGCCTCACCAAAAAAGAAAAAATAAAAAGAGGGTGATTGTGCCAAAGTCTGCTCAGAGGTCAAGAATAATGAGGATTGAGAAATGACCATTAGACCTGGCAATTAAAAGATCATTGGCAACTTTGGAAAGAGCAGTTTCAGTTGAATGATGAGGTTGGAAGCCAGACAGCAAAGAGGTTAAGAAGAAAGTGAAAAGGGTCAGCTAGGTGGATAGAGCAGTGAATAGAGCTCCAGCTTTGTAGGCAGGAGGACCTGAGTTAAATCTGGACTCAGACACTTGACACTAGCTGCGTGACCCTGAGCAAGTCACTTAACTCCAGTTGCCTCATCAAAAAGAAGAGAGAGAGAGAGAGAGAGAGAGAGAGAGAGAGAGAGAGAGAGAGAGAGAGAGAGAGAGAGATATGAAAGGAAGTGGTAGTGTCAATTGTAGATGTCCTTCCCAAAGAGTTTAGCTGTGAAAGTTAGAAAAGATATTGGACAATAGCAGGGGTTTAAATTTTTTGAGGTTTTTTTGAGAATGGAGAAGATAGGATGAATAACAGCGTTAGGGGTCATAAGGCAGAGGGAAAGATGGAATGATAAAAGGTTATGATCATGATGAGTATGGGATCTAGACCCCAAAAAGCCCACATGGCCAAATCTCTGGCGTTTGCCTGAGGCTATAATCCCAACAACTGGCCTTTCATTGTGGCTACACTCAATCTCCCAATTCTGTTACCCTTAACCTAGCCTAGCTCTGCATTGTTTTGCATCCCTATGGCCCCTGGCTACTTCCCACCCTTGGTCCAGGTCCCTGGAGTTCTATTACCTCATAGACTACTTGGCCACTCCTAGATCCCTCCCATAGTCTTTCTGTATATAAAGTCCATCTTATCTCCATTAAGATGCTCTGATTCTTATAATCTAGCCACTGCTTAGGTTCGCATAATCTAGCCATAGGCTCAGATTCTTACAATCTAGCCAATAGCTCACTAACGTTCAGACTCCTTAAGAGTCTGCCCAATATGACAGATGTTCTAATAAACCTTGTCTTAGGCTGAAAGAAGGCTTGGATCAAAATCTTTCGAGCAGGTTCTGCATGTTGTGATATTGGGGTCCCAGCACCCCTAAACCTCATCATTTAGATAAAGGTATACTGAAATTTATAAATATAGATAGCGAACAAGATCAAAGTTAGAACCATGTCCATGTATAGCTGACATGGGATGGAAGAGTAAGTCATGGGAAACGAGTAAGCTGAGGAACTGTGAGGTTCGGATGTTTGAGGGAGTGTCAGTATGTATGCTAATTCCCCTACTGTGAGGGAAGGTGTTGGAAGGAGCAGAGAAGACTGTGAACCAAGCACTTAACTCATTGAGGAAGGAAGAAGTGTGTCCTGAAGATTTAGTAGATAATAGGCACCAGAAACTTAATTGAGTGATAAATATGGATTGAATAAACCTCAAGGGAGGAGATGTTGGTGAATAAAGATGGTGGAAGGAGAGCCCAGATGTAACAATGGGGAGTAAGGAAACTCTCCCACCAAAACTAGTAGGTGGGTTGAGGAATATGAATGAAAGTATAGTCAGTGCTAGAATGGGTAGCCAAGGAAACTATTTCTTTACTAGGCAGTCAGATCTTAGTGGCTAAAAGATAATAAGAATGAAAAAAAAAAGATACAAGTTGAAAGGTTTAGAGTGGGACACTGGATGGGAAAGGGGTTCATTTGAGGAGAGGGATATAAGGGAATGGGGTGATGAAGAATGGGATTTAGTCCCTGGGGTGTCCAGGGTATGATAGAGCAGGAGTAAGTGAATCATTGAGTAATGAGTTGAAGTTTATCAACATCCCTAAGGGTCTGGTTTCAGAGTGGAGTCCTCCAAGGGCATCAGGCAACAGTGTATAGGTGAGGGTATCTGTGAGGGTGTTGGTGGAGGGGAGGGAGATGAAGTAACTAATGTAAAGCTGTAGGAGGCCAGAGAGGTTGCCTAGAGTGTTATGGGATGACTGGTCCAGGGAAGAATAAAGTGAAACATGTCTGGAGCTTTCCTTTAAAAAACAAACAAACAAACAAACAAACAAATTGTCATTCTCTTGGGAGAGAAAAGTAAGAGTTGAAGATTGTGAGATTTAATTGAAATTGAAATTCCCACATAAGCTCTAAAATGCATTACATAACAAAATAAATATTTTTTTTCAAGATAGGATCTAGAGTTGGAAGGGTACTTAGAAATCATGTTGTCTGATACCTGGCACATAGTATGCACTTTATAAATAAGATGTTTCTTGACTGACATAAGTAGTAAGTAGCAGACCTATGGTTCTAACTGCTGACTCCAAATACAGGATTCATTCCACAGCATTACATTTCTTCTGTTTGGATCATCTGTACCTCAGCTTCCTCATCCCCAGAATGAAGGCTAGACTAGGTCTCTAAGGTCCCTTCCAGGTGGAATCCCTGTGATCCTTTGACTGTACGTTGAAACCTGATGGGGCAGTCTGCTAATTTCAAGTGTACCACTAGATGTCAGACTTGTTTAATCCACGGTACAGTATTCTTTTCCAATATGGGTTGAGAAATCATTTTGCAATATCACAGAATATTGAATTGGAAGGGACCTTAGAGAACATTTAATCCAACCTGTATGTGAAGAAGAAACCACTCTTGCAATGTAACTGAAAAGGAGTCAACCAAACTTTACCTAAAGACTTCTTGTCACTGCCTACCCACGTATTACACTTTTATATAGGTCTTATTTTTAGGAAGTTGAGTTTTTTGTTTTGTTTTGTTTTTTGCAAGGGACTGCAATTTATCTCTTCAATGCATTAATCCTAGTACTTCCCCTCTAGGCCGAAGCAGATTGAGCCAAATCCATTCTTCATATGACTGACTTAAAATACTTAAAACAACTATAATGTTCTGCCTTATCTGGAAAGACTGAATGTGGCCAGTTCTTTCCATAGATCCTCATTCAATTCAGTAAAAAGTTACTAAGCATAAAATGAGGCACTAGGGATACATTCCTACAAATTCATTTGCCTCCAGGTTTTTGTTTCATTCTAGACTGCTTTTATATCTCTGCTCTAAGTTGGTATCAACCCTGCATTACAAAAAAACCACTATCCCTGGGCAAGAGTGTGTCAGATTCCTTGCTTTTCTAGATATAGTGAAAAGAGACAAGGAGTTAGGGTCTCAGAGAGTTCCAATTCTTCTATTTACTACCATTATGACCTTGGATAAAAGCCAATAAAGTCAAATCCAACAAGCATTTATAAGTACTTACTATGTGCTAGGCACTGGAGAAAGAGATGAAAATTGAGCAGTTTATGCCCTTGAGGTGCTTACATTCTCCGGGGGTGGGGAAAGGTTGGTGGTAATGTAATTGGATGGAATTGTAGGTATGGGGATACAACATATGAACAGTTTGTCCCAAAAGTCTTAGTGCAGTTTTAAACTATTAAAACTTCATTGATAGTTATATTAAAGCTTAAAACTGCACTAAGATTTTGGGAATGCCCTGTATATGATATGAGGACTTAGGCTACTAGGGAAATCCAAAAAAAGCTTTCTATAGAAAATGGCACAGAAGTTGAGCTTTGAAGGAAATAAAAGTTTCTCTGAGTCTTATTTTTCATCTGTAGAATGAGATGGTGAGCAAAATGATCTCTAAGTTTCCTTCTAGCCTCAAAATTTGGTCCTATGATCCTTATACTCTAGCCCATTGTAACAATGCTCTGGACTTATTTTTCCTGAGCAAATGTGGTTACATTTAGGATTCTAGAGTTACCCCTTAGGGGTCATGAGTTTTTCCTAATCATATCAGCTCAAGCTCCTGTTCTGGTGTACTTCCCCCTTTCTGCCCCAAGTACCAGTGATTAACATTCCAGTTTCATTCAATCAGTTAACATTGACTAGCTTTTACAAAGGTTTGTTTATTTCAAAGATATAGCAAGAACAAAGTCTTAAACATTCCCTGACACTTGGGTTCCACACATATTTCCCTCTAATCCACCTCACTCCATGGAGAGAGTGGGCTCAATTTAATGTGGTTTCTACATAGCATTAGGTCCACCAAGTTCACTTCCAAAAGTGACATGACCACTGGATAGCTCAGCCTGCATGTTTGCTACTGGTTAATTAAGTCAAGCAAGTCACTCAGGACTTCCTTCTTCATTATCTGGATTCTGAGAAATCCCAGGATGGGTGGACCATTCTAATGACCTTTCAAGGCTCATTTGGCCATTTTCAATCTTCTTCAGCTAAAACAGGGAAAAAACCCCAAACACATGAGGCAAAGGAGACCACAGGTTGACCTCAGAGAGGAAAGACCTGCAGCCTTGCCCCTTATATCGTGGTCTTTCTAACCCAACCAGTACCTAGGCAATAAAGAGAGTGAACCAATGCAAACGAGGGTCAAGCTGTGGCTAACTAGTGCCTTTGGAATGCACCCAAGCTCTGGCCACAAAACCAATCAGTTGTCCCACTCCTCAGCGCATGACTAGCAGCCTGGAAACAAAGAGCCACAGAATGTCTGTGTATGCTCCCAAATTAGGGTGCCTGGAGCCAGTTCAAACCAGTTCAAGAGTGAGCCAGATGTTAAATTTTCAGTGTGAGCATTGCACCTCCGAAAAAAGTACAAATCAGAGTTTGATTTACTATTTTTGTTGATTGCCTAAACTTAAGAAAATAATGGAGAAGATATTCATAATGCGAATTAAACTTCAAGTGTGCTGTGCGTATATCCCCTATCATCCCACCCCATGCCCCACATACAAAAAACTGGTTGTTAAACATTTACCAGCATACCACTGGGAACAGGAAATTTCTGTTACATGTCATCATGTCTTTCTAGAAGCTGGCTCCCCAGCCTCGTCCATGTGGGGGATTGCATCCACCCTTTTGCCGTTCACCTGTTCTACAGCTCCTCAGAATGACTCCCACACACAAGGCACTGGCCAGGCTGGAACCAGGAGGTGTTAGTATTCCCCGTTGAGGCTGTATTTGAGTCGGCCCTAACCCAGGTCCCACGTGCTTTATCAACAGACCTGAAACACCTCTGACGATTTACTTTTCCTCTTCAGGGTTCAGTTTGCAATAATGAGTTCACACCCCTATAATGCTCTTAAGATGTCACCAAACAGCTTTATGAGGTAGATGTCATTGCCCCAATTTAAAGTAGAAGAAAACTGAGGCTCAGGAGGCAAAGGAACAAGAAGAACCCTGGATCTGGAGTAAGGACACACTAGTGGGAGTCCTGGCTTTGCTGTTTACTACTCAGGTAACATTGTACAGTAGACAGTATGCTCCCCCTTTTCTTTGTTGTTCTGTTTTATTGCTTCATTCTGGTGGTTCCTCCCATTAGTTCTAATTGTTCTTTACATCATGACTGATGGGAAAATGTGCTTAATATGAATGTATATGTAGAGCTTATATCAGATTGTGTGCCATCTTAGGGAGGGGGAAGAGAGGCAGGGGGAGAAGATTTAAAACTCAAAATCTTTTGGAAGTGAATGTTGAAAACTAAAAATAAATTAATTTTAAAAATTAAAAAAAATAAATGATAGTTGACTGACTAAATCAGTCACACAGCTAGAAAGCACTTGAACCGAAACTTTTTCTTTTGAAGGCAATTAGGGTTAAGTCGCTTGCTCAGGGTCACACAGCAAGTAAGAGAACAGAAATTTGAATCCATATCCTCTTATACTAGGGGTCACTATTGTTTTTATTGTGTCACACAATACAGGTGCTAGAGGGTGCCACAGTGCACAGAGCTCTGGACATGGAGTCAGGAAGGTCTCAGACACCTCCTAGTTGGGTGACCTTTGCCTGTCTCAGTGTGCTCATATGTAAAGCAGGGGTAATAAATAGCATCTTCTTCCTTGGGCTTAAATGGGATAATATTTGTAAAAAGCCTGCCCCATAGTAGGTGCTTCATGAAATGCTTGTTTCCTTCATTCCCATATCTCCTCCAAGATGGGAAATTGAGACCACTCGATCTCTGAACTCTCTTCTAGTTCTAATAACTTATGACTCTAAAACCTATCTGTTCTAGAAAGAATCCTAGATCTAGAGATTGTAGGAAGCTTAGAGATCACCTAGTCCAGGGTGGGGAACCTGCAGCCTCAAGGCCACATGTGGCCTTCTAGGTCCTTGGGTGTGGCCTTTTGACTAAGTCCAAGTTTTACAGAAGAAATCCTTTTATTAAGGGGATTTGTTCTGTGAAGTTTGGACTGGGGAAGTCTACAATGCATTGCACATCTCAGCCTTTTCTGACATTAATCAATTATGCTGATTTTCCCCCCTCTTTTCCCTTTCTTTTTTGTGTTGGCTAGGCAATGGGGTTAAATGACTTGTCCAGGGTCACATAGCTAGTAAGTGTCAAGTGTCTGAGGCTGGATTTGAACTCCTGACTCCAGGGCCAGCACTCTATCCATTGCACCACCTAGCTGCCCCTTTTTCCCCTTTCTTTAAAAATGTTGTCATATGGGATGGCTCTATGGAACGAAAGCTAAGTGACTTTACCAATACCACACAAGTAGTGAGAGCTGAAATTTGAATCTAGTTCCTCTGACTCCAAGCCCAAAATTCTTTCTATTGCACCATGCTGCTGGACTACCATATCCTCTCCTCTCTTCTGCCCTAGAGAAACTCTGATTTCCATCCTAAGCTTCTGATACCAGCCCAGAGGCTACTTCTGATATCAACCTTGCCTTGTTCACTCAAGTTATTTATACTTTCTTCTTTGTAAAATGACTTTTCATTATTTTGCATAAAAATGCCTATTGATGCAGTGATACAGCCTTTAATTTGCTTCAGGCACACATACTGTGTCTCACCAGTTGACTCAAGTTCCTTTCATTTTTAAATCTTTATATTCCCTTGCATGAAATCATGGAAAGTGACATGAGCAGAACCAAGAGAACGTGGTACGTAGCAACAGCAATATTGCTCAAAGAATAATTGTGAATGACTTAGTAATTATGAGTACTATAAATATTCAAATCAACCATGAAGGACTTATGAGGGAAGATGCTATCCACTTCCAGAGAAAGAACTGATGTATAGAAGTATTCATAGAATGGATTTATATATATTTATAAATCTGGATCAAATTCTGGGTGGCCTTCTGTAGTGTGAAGTGGAGAAAGAGTTGAGGGAGACAGTTTAGAACTTAAAATGTAACCAAAAAAATTTAATTTAATTAAAACAACCTTTATATCCCTAGTGGTCAACTCAGGCCCTGGCATATAGTAGGTGCTAAGTAAATATTTGTAAAATTGGATTGAACTCTGACCCAGTTACCTGATATTCCACTTCTTCAATGAAACCGAGGGTGTGATTCAGAAAACAGTTTGAACTAGTCTGCCTACAACATTCAGTGCAGACAATTACAGCCACACAATGATTAAAAGGCAACATTAGAAAATTACAAACCACAAAGAGATAAGAGAAACTGCCCTCCTTTCCTCTTCTGAGCAGGGGTGGGAGGCCAATGTGTGTAGAACAGTGTGGCTATTTTCAGATTTTCCCCTCCGGTTAGACTGTTTTTGTTGATTGTTTTTTTCTCTTCTTTTTCTTTTTTTCCTTAAAAAAAATTCTTTGTTGCAGAGTGAAGTCTGCAGAGCCAAGAAAGCAGTATGTACAATGATTAGTGCAATGTAAAAGAAAATAGCATCACAAAATAATGAGAAGAGAATGTTCCAAAATTTCAGCGCCAAAGAGAAGAGATGAGAAAATCCCACCCTCCCGGCAAGCCTAGTCCTTTGCTGAAGTGGGAGGTCCACAAGTTCATTATTTTCAGACTTTTTTGATGTATTGATCAGCTATCCTGATTTTTTCCCCCTCTTCTTTTTCTTTTCTTCAAAAATGTTATATGGGACTCTTTGGGAGGGAGAAGGGAAACAGGGAGAAATCTGAGTGATATAAAAAACAGAAGATGTCCACAAAATTTATTTGTAAAATATTATTTGTTATGGAGGTGGCTTTCTGGAGGGGGCAGAGGAGAAAATTTAAGTGTTATAGAAACAGAGGACATCAATAAAAATTATTTTTAAAAAAGAGGATTGGATTTTGAACCCCAAGTGTGACACTATGATGACTTTGGGCAAATGACTTAATCCTTCCAAGCCTTAATCTCCAAATCTGTACCATGAGGTTGGGCTAGATAACCTCAGTGGGCCCTTCCATGTACAAATCTATGATCTCTCCAAGCTCTAGCTGCATTATAGTCAGTAAACATTCTGCTAACCCGCATTCCCTAAGGAAGATAAATCGATTGAGGAATAAGATGTTAGTGAAAGAAGAAGCCAAAATAATCTTTTAGATCTAGCCTGGCAGCCTGGGTTACGAGGGTAGGTTGCTCCAAAGTCAATCCAAATTGCCCCCAGTGGAGCAAGACCTATTTTACTTTAAGCAATGGACTCGTTCCTGAAGAAGAAAGAAACATCTAGTAAATTACATTTTAGTGAATCAAACCTCACCTGAAGGACAACAGAGAAGCTTGTTACATAATGAAAGTATCCAAGTGATTAGTCCTTTCTTCAAGGAAAAAATGATTGCCTTTAGTGAAATGGGATACTCTGAGAGAATTAGAATAGTTTTGGCTTAGCCATGGACTAGCTAAGTTCTAGCTAGGTTCTGATACTTATTAGTGATGAAATGAGATGACATTAGCCAAGTGTTTAGCAAAACATCCACACATTTGTTTAGCACCAGCTAAATGAGTGGGCTGGACTTCATTCCCTCTGAGGTTTCTCTCCTCATTAGAATGTAAGCTCATTATGAATAGGGATTGTTTGATTCTTTGTATCCCCAAAGCCCAACAGTGCTTGATACATACAGTAGGTACTTAATATTTGCTTATTGATTAATTGATACCAGCTCTGAGCCTATGATGAATGTATGAAAAAAAAAACACTTATCATGTGCCAGAAACTGTGCTAAGTGCCAGGGTTACAAACAGGAAAAGCAAGACAAACCCCAACCTCAAAGAGTCTGCAAACGTGTAAAGCCCTTTGCTGGCTATAAAACTAACTACCTTTATTCTAGAAGAGCAGACAAAACCTGTAGGGGAGAGAGTGGTCTAGTCTAGAAAGGCAAGGGTATGGTGAGCAGAGCCATTAGACAATAAGCATCCCTGGAAAGGACGTGTCAATTAATTGTTCCGTGGCTGTGCTCACCGTCCCTAGAAGAAGGGGTGGAAGTAGGGGAAGGGCCTGGGTCAGGCTAAATATGGACAGTCAGGAGCCTATGGCCATAGCCAGGATCTTATAAGCTGTTTCTTACAGTCGGTATGAGCTTGAAGAAGTCACTCTGCCTTCGCTTTCATCATCTGTAAGATGAGAAAGGTCAGAACTTCCAGCTATATTTTTGTATTTTTTATATTTATATTTATTTTAAATTACATGTATTTTTAATACATTTTTCAGTATATGAAACAAAAAGAAAACAAAAATTTTCAAGCCCCTGTTGTGTGCCAGGCACTAGTGCTTTACAAAATATTATCTCATTTGCTCCTCACAAGAACCCTGGGAGGTAAGTGCTGCTATTATCTCCATTTTACAGAGCAGAAAACTGAGGCAGACAGAGGTTAAGGTACTTGCCTATGACCACAGGCTCTAAGGCTAGATTGGAACTGTCTTTCTGACTTCAGACCCAGCACCCTTACGAATAAGTCACCTAGCTGATGCTTTCGCTGAGTGTCAGAGGAAAGGTGTGATTCCAGGTCTTCCCTACTCCACATTCAAGGGTGGAGTCAAAATGATCTCCTAAAATGCCCATCAGAGACTATGACCAGGGAATCCGAGGAGCAAGCTGCCCCTACAGGGAGGTGGGAGAGTAAGAATGGCGAAACGAGGCTACGAAGTGCGCAGGCGCAATCCGCGCCGCAGTCCCTCAGGAGAAGATGACAACGTGGCGTTACCAGCTTCACCTCCACTCACCGCAGCGGGTTTGCGGCCGTCAGAGATGGCACTTGGCAGCTCTCCCGCCCCGGCACTGGGGCGAGGGGTCGACGCTACAGAGCCTAAGCTCCTAGCAGAGGGACCAGTGAGGCTGGGGAACCCTGGGTGTCAGACCCTGGGCCTTCAATGAGGTGTGGGGGAGGGGAAGCAGCCAAGCGACTCCCAGGAACTCAGTCCCTCAGCGTCTGAAGGGGCCTCGGTGGCAGCGCACCCCCGGAGAGGATTCTGCTGCCTATCGGGCCCCACAGTCAGGCATCCAGCCTTCCCTGGAAGACCTCTAGGGATGAAGAGCTCACACTCAGTCATCCAGCCCTCCCTGGAAGACCTCTAGGGATGAAGAGCTCACACTCAGTCATCCAGCCTATCTTGGAAGACCTCTAGGGATGAAGAGCTATTTCCCACAGTGACCCATTCCACATTATAGGATCAGTAGACTAAGCTGGAAGGAGCCATAGAAGTTTTTGAAGAAAACTGAGTGTCTGGTGGGATTTGAACCCAGGCCTTGCCAAATCCAAGTGAGGTACACTATCCACGACATCACAGAGTGCTACTTTTTTTTTTTTTCAGATTTTAGGCCTAAAGTTGCCTCTTTTCAACTTCTACCCATTGCTTCTGATTCTGCCCTTTGGAAGGCCAAGCAGGATGTGGCCTGGCTAGTACTTAGAAACAGCTTTCATGTCCCTTGCCACTTTGTTTAGGACAACTCTTACACTGAAAAGTTTGGAAGAAGGAATACTGACTGAACTGATTTCACTGGTATAATATATAAAGAGACTTCCTTTATCAGTACAGGTTGGCACCTTCTCTGCAATTTATAGTCTTGTAGTTGCTCAAAGCACTAAGAGGTTAAGTGATTTATCTAGGGTCACACAATCAGTATGTGAAGAAGAGCAGAAGATCTGAAAAAGCTGTCTTACTTTGCTCTACAGGTCTGGGAAGCAGAGGGGAAAAGAGAGTCAGTAGCTAGGTTTCCACTGGAGTGCTTGAGGAAAACATCAGGCCTTGACCTCAGTCAGGAGAATAGTAGCTGACATTATTTCATTTGATTCTCAACTCGGCAAGGTACATACTCATTCCCAGTTTATGTATGAAATGATATAACCTATGAGCTTCAGCGACTTTTTCAGGGTCACTCAGCAAAAAATTGTTGGAGGCACATTTTGAACCCAGATCTTCCATGCTCTATGCCCGACTTTATGCTTCCTTCCAGCATCTTAGGATGATCTCAGTCTTTACCTTCTAGGATGACACAATGAAACTTTAACCAGATTAGTTCAACTATGAGGCTCTCGGGGCCTCAGGACACGGTAATGAAATCAGTAACCAGCCCACGCTACACATTAGGGACTAGGTTGCTTCAATAAGTCAGATGTCAAGGGAAAATTCAAGAACATCAGTAACTCCAGGCATTTCCCCAGGACCAGGACAAGATGTGTAGTTATGCTCTCAATGAACCCTCCCCTCTGCCGTGAATCATAACTACCGATGCACCTCTTTCGGTTGTCCTCCCTTTTCTGTGAAAAGGAAAAACTTGTTTTATTGTTTTTAGATTCTATGAGACTGGACATTTCCTTGGGATATGGAATAAAGACCTTCATGCCTGGTTTGAACTGTAAGAGGATATCCTTTTAAGCCAGCTGCATTTAAAAAAAAAAACTTTCACATCTATAGGATTGAGCAAATGTAATACTAGGTTGCTTTACTATATATTCCCAAAGCCATAGAAGTAAAGACTCTTCAATGTGGAGGACATTTTTTTAGTGGTGGCATTCACTATCAATGTGTGATATGGGAGCCCAGATGAAAGGAAAAGGAGGAAAAGTAAGGTAAGTTTTCACAATTGTCAGTGTGGTATCGTGGATTTCCCTAGCCATGGAGGAAATGAGACCCAGCATATCTTCTTCTTTTTCTAATTACCTGCAGATATCAATTAATTTGAATTTCTGTATGTATTCTAATATATTCACACACTTTTACAATCAAGTTTTGATTATTCATATTTATGGAAAGGAACAGGGGCTTGGATAATTCAAAACAGGAGGTAATATATATTTAATATATTTGGAATGGATAGATATATTTATCCCTATGCATTTTTGTTTCATGAGTTGTTATGCTGAGGGGGACCTCAGCACACTTGGGTGGACCACTGAATTTATATGAGATCATAGAAAAAGCTACCCAGGATGGGTAGGCATGAATGAATATTATTTCTGAATCATTGAGATCACAGATCCCTTTATATATTATTCATTTGTTGCAGCAGCAGATTCATCTTCATAATTAGGCTTAACTTAGATTATTATTGATGTGTTTGCATTCTGAATGTCCACAGGCATTACTATATTGCTATTGATAATTAACAAAATGGATACTATGCACGCAGATGAATGAAAGTTGGCTATTTATAGCCAGACAGGTGAAATCTTATCACAAAAATATTGTTCTGTGTAACATAACTATTTCCCTGTCCCACAATCTGGGTCATAGTAACATCTCATTTTTCAACTAATCTGGTCATAATGATTTCTTGTTAGTCTATAATCCAACACAACAAAATCTTTTCCTGATCCCTTTCCTGCAGCCTCCATGCCTTTATAACTTAAGTATATGATTGTATGTATTTTGGGTGACAGGAGAGGAAAGCTGGACTGAGCTTTAATAGGAGAAAAGGGCTGCTTCTCCCTTTCACTTTTAACCATCACATCAGGAGTGGGAGAATTGAGGTCTCCAGTGAACATGGGATTTTTGATTATGTTATCATTCAGAAGAGAGTTAAGTTTGATTTTGGTGATGGTGAAAGGAAGAAGTAAGTTTAGAATAAAGAAGTTTTCTAGCAATACAGAAAGGGCCTGGAAGAATACATATACAAGGGGGTGGTTAAAGAGGGAATTCAGAGTAGGATAAAGGAGTATAGATGAGAATAGGCTTGTGCCTACGTGGTAGGGTGTGATTAATGAGAATAGTAGACATTGGGGTATGGGTGAGGCTGAATGGAGGTATAGGTTATGCATAGAAGAGAGTGCTAGGGAACCTGGATGCTGGGATCTTATTATCTAATGGAGGGAGGAGCAGGTAAGCTTTCACACACAAGCAAATGCCCATGCACCAATACATCAAGGCATACATGCATGCAGAACATCCAGGCCTGAGTCAGGTGCTTCACCTGAGAATCTGTCACTCAGCAAACCTCAGTCCTTGCTGGTTGTGTGAATTGGTTGGCTTTTTTGAGCAGGCCATTCTGCTAGAGGAAAAAAGCCCTAAATTTCCAGACTATCACCCTGCATAACAGAGCCCCACCACATAGCAAAGTAGAGCTTGGAGGATGAAAAATGAATGGGGTGTGTGTGTGTGTGTGTATGTGTGTCTTCCCATTTACCCCATAGGGTTCAGAGGACTTAGCATCATAGATTAAGATCAGGAGAGACCACAGAGACTATAAGTCCAACTCCCTTATTTTTTCTGATGAGGAAACTGAGACCCAGGGAACCAAAGGGACTTGTCCAAGGTCACATAGGCAATAAGTCTGGACGTGCGATTTGAACTCAGTCCTCCAGCCCTACAGCTAGTGCTATTTCTGTTTCAGGAATGTGATCTCTAACAATATGGCCATTCTGGGAAGTTTAAAAAAAGAGGATCTGATCTGCATTTTTCTGTAGAATGTGCTTGACTAATTAATTGTTCCTGTAATATTAGAAGGTCATTGAGAGCAAGCACTGTTATCTTCTGTTAACATCATCAACTCTAATAGTTCCATACATATTTAATTGCGAAAAATAAGGAAAGAGTAGCTTGTACTTTGGAGAAGGAGAGAGGGGCTTCTATCTTCCAAAGAAACAGGCCAGATGTTGTGGGTGTCCCATAGAGCTTTCTGCAGCGCATCCTCCTGGTATGTTATAGCTACTCAAGTGTGCCAGTAAGGGAAGGAAGCCACCATCATTTTTTCTTGCTTTCCTCATTTGCTGTCTTTCGAACTCAAAGATGTTACGATTCCTTGGTCTAGGTTCCTCTTCTCCAGGGAAGATAGCAGTTGTCAAAAGGATGGGCAAGATGGCTCACTGGAGGCAGGGAGGAGGAACTGGGATTGCATGTTCGTGCCTGGACAGAGCAGACACTGGGTGTCTTACATAAGACAAGGTGTAAACACTGTTCATAGAGTGAGTCTTGGTAGGCTCTTGCCATTTCTTTGTGAGATCCTCAAAGAGACCATAGTTGGTGGGGGGAGCTGCAACAGAAATCAGGGTCAGGATGTGAAATCATGAATGGAGAATTGGGCCCAACCCCTGGAGGAAGGGAAGAGATAGGAAGGTGTATGCTTGCTTGCTTGTAGTTTTCTCAGATTGGACTGAGACAAACTTGCTGCTATTTAAAAGGAAGGAATTAGGTCTGGGAGGTACTGGAAGGGAAGGAGGGGAAGATAGGGCCAGGCTGGACTCCCCTAGAGTCCCCTCAGAGACTTGAGGACACATGAGCCCAAGGACCTAGGGCCTAGGAGTAGGCAGCCTGACTTCCTGGTGGGAGGAAACATCAATAGCCTGATCTCTTGAATTCAATTCAGCAAACGTTTCAGTGCCTACTGTGTGCAAGGCATTGGGTACTCCTAGCCACTTTCCAGAGATGCATCCATCCTGTTCTTGGCTAAGTTGTAACTATTAGGGAGGAGGAGCTAGTGTGATAAAGGAAGGTCCTTGCATTTCTGTGTAAATTGTCCTAAATCCTAACACACATTAACTGAATGGGAAATGATACTCAGATTGTTCACTGAATTGATTTTCACTGTGGAGAAGCTGGAGAAAGCTGCCCTTGGTTGATCGCTTCATATAGGGGTCAAGTCATTTCCTTAGGCCCAGATACACTTCTAGGAGAAGGCGCTGTGTGATGGATTCACGGGGTGGAGGTGGGTGGAATGTGGCAAATAGAGCCCAGCGTTGGTATAGGAGCATAGATGAGTCCCTGTGGCACCACAAATACTGTGCTTCTAGAGATAGCCAGTCAGCACTGTTCATTGTATAATGCTTGTGAAATGGGGCAAAGGGGCAAAGGGCATCCTGAGAGGAGAGCACAATATACCAGTGCCTCATAATACTGTCCCAGAATCCTTGAATGTTATTTTATTATAAGTGAAGCTATATTATGACTTAGTCAATTTCAGTAACTCCACTGGAGTCCAAGGCTGACCTACCTACACCAAACTGCATGTCACGGTAGGGAGCATTATATCAAGGTTTTAGGGTATTTTGGAACCTGTGGTGATCTGTATAGGGGGAAAAATGGATTGAGAAAGTACCAAGAAGGGGAAAGTCCGACTTCTCTGGCAGCCACACCAATTTCTGCCCATTCCAACTACGGGTTGGTGGCAAGGCAGGGTTGTAGCCATGCCGGTTAAAATGGTCATCATATGTGCTGATCAAATTCCGATGTTTTGGTTCCTCGTGGTGGGTCATCACGTTCTTATATGGCAGGCCCTGGAACGACAGGCATATAAGGCATATCCAGGGATAAGGAATATCGAGACTTTTGGGGGGGGCTAACTGGGGGGCAAGTGATTCTGGAAGGGGAAGGGGAGAAAGTGTGGAGTTAGCAGCAAAATATAGGGATGTTGCCTTTAAGGATCAAACAACTGATGCAGCTTCTCCAACTAATTAGACCCCAAAGCAAGGAAAACTACACATTAATCTAATTGGTTAATTGGTTTCATTATCCAAAGTTTAACCTAGTCACTTGCTAATACCATCAAATAATCATTTTGTTCTTTGGGAAAAAGTTCAATTTTCTTCTTATCTGTAGATTAGACAGTATACTTCTAACACTACTGTCATTTTAGAGGATCAGATTTCATCATTTTGTTTATTTAGTAGCATAAATATACTCTCTCTTGATACATATGCTTTTATAGTTACTCCGACTTAAACATTAAATCTGATCCTAGAAATGTTTATTAAGCTTTATTTACTGTTACAAGTGTTTGCCAATTTTTAAACTCCAAGGACTAGAAGCATTTTTGGAAGTTGAGTCACAGTAAAAAAAAAATCTATGTATATGTGTATATATATGTACGTGTGTATGTGTGTACGTATATATATTTATATACATACATATATATATATTTATATACATACATATATGTATATCTATATCTATATATACATATATGTATTTATACACACACAAATTATGGAGAATTTGAAAATAGTTATAGTTATAAAGTATTTTTTATATGAATAGTTGTAAATTATGGAGAATTTGAAAATAGTTCACCTTCTTACAACAAGGAGGAGGTGAAGCCAAGAACAGATGATGCCTAAGTAACCTTCAGACTGTGCTCAGTAACCTCTTTGCTCCGTTTTACCTCCAAGAATCTGCGAGTCTGTCAAAAAGCTATATCTCTTCTATGGACTCACCTTCAAATATATGGTCTAGAGGAAAATAGGTGGCACAGTGGAAAGAGCACCAGCATTGGAGTCAGGAGGACCTGAGTTCAAATCCAGCCTCACACAGTTGACACTCACTAGCTGTGTGACCCTGGGCAAGTCACTTAACCCCATTGCCTAACTATATACACATATACATACACGCATATACATATGCACACACACATATATGTGTGTGTATGTATGTGTATATATGTGTGTGTATGTGTGTGTATACACACATACACACGCATATACATATGGTCTCAAATTACACTCCAGAACTTGTTTTTCATATGAATGGACTCCATCTCATGAATACCAAGTTAATTTTCAGTTTGGATGTAATTTATGCATGATTAAAATAACAAGCAGGACTGCCAGGTTAAATGGACAGAGGATTAACTTCATTCATGTCTTTGTAAGCTGAAATTCCATCCCTTTTGCTCTATTATGATTTATACAAGTCTATCACAGACTCATACTTCCTTCAGAAGGGTGAAATAGTGAATACCAAGGCTGATGTTTATACCATGTTTTTCAACTCATTAATATGGTAGGAGGTGGACAGATCTCCATAAATTATCTTCTGCCACAAAGGTTTTACAGGCTTCCTCAGCTGGAAACAGGGAGAATGTTTTCTTTGGTAGCAGTTATTTACTGGGAAAAGAAAGCCATATTCTCTTCCTTCCCTGCTTAAGTTAGTGTGTTTCCTAAGAAATCTCTCTTCTCTCTGGGAAAGTGTCACAGAGAAATGGACTGATTTATCATGAGGATAATCTTGATTTTCATGCCCATCCTGATGTCTGGAGAAGACAATAAAGTTTGTGTTTGCTATGGTCTGGAAATGCCAGCTAAGCCCAATATTTCAAACAGAGATTCCATAAATAAGTCACACTACAGTGCTAAAGAGAGAGGATGGTGATGGTGATGAACAGTTAGCCAAGGTCTACATCACTGAGTGCCACCTGACTCTGTATTTAAGGCCAGGGAAAATGAGCTAATTGGGTTTCCCATGGATTAGAGGACAAATGCTAATTAGGCACAATGGTACCTTGTAAGAGTAGGTTAAGAAAGCCTATGGGAAGGGAAGGAAATGTGGACTCCTGACTGGTAAGGGCAAAAGATTCCCACCATCCCCTTGGTTTGGGGGTGGTGGTGATGGTGGCGGAGTTCTGTCAAGAAAAAGGGAAGAATCATTCCTGTCTAATGATGTTGTGTTCTTTTCCATCAGTAATGTTTAAGGTGGAGCTCGGGGCAATATGGGAGATTAATGGCAACAAAAGATCATAAAAGGCCATAGATTTTGCCTGGTTCACTTAAATTCAACAAACATTTATTAAGTTCCTACTATGGTTTAGACAGTCAACTGGGTGCTAGAGATACAAAGATAAAAACAAAATAATCCCTGCCTTCCAGAAGCTTACCTGCTCAAAGGAGTAGGAGGAAGAGGAAATATAACAAATGTAAAAATTATATACAAAAAAAATTTCGGGAGGGAGAAAGTCCTAATAATTGGAAGGATCAGGAAATGTCTCATGTAAGAGGTTGCACGTGAGTTCTGCTGGGAAGGAAACTAAGGATCTTATGAGGTAGAGGCAAAGAGGAAGTGTATTCTAGAAAAGAGTGACCATTGGAACAAAGACATGGAAGCTGGAGAATGGAATGTCGTGTACAGTAAATCTTATAGTCTTTTTATGAAGGGGAGCAATGTAAAATAATACTGGGAAAAGTGTGCATTAGGCATATCAGTTTGGCAGTCTTATGGAGAATGGATTGGAGAGAGAAAAGACCAGAAGCAGGGAGAACTAATTAGGGGGCTGGTTCAGACAAGAATCACAGAATCATGTTAATTCAGACCTTAACAGCTATTGAATCTAACCCATGCCTGGCCAAGTATCCTGAGTATGACATTCATGGCAAATGCTCATCCAGACTCCTGAAGGCCTGCAGCAAGGGGCAGCCTACCACCTCCTAAGGTATCCCGTTCCACTTTTGGATGGCTGTAATTGTACATTTTTTTTTTAATGTCTAGCCTAAATTCACCTCCTTGCAACTTCCTGTTTTTCTTCTTACTTGTGTGCTGTGGGACCAAACAGAACAAGCTTAATGTCTTTCTGTATGAAAACCCATTGGGCAATTGAAGACAACTCAAAGGTCTCTGAATTTTTTCTTCTCTAGCCTTTCCCTCGACTGATCTTGATATGAGGGGAAAGTAAGGCCCTTTGCTCTTTTGGTTAGCCTAACATGACTTGTTCTTACTGGAACCAGGTTGACTTTTTGTCAACACTGCTTCTTTTCCTAAATGTTTACTAAGCATCCCTTTAATAATATGTTGTAGAATTTTTCAGGAACCGCATTCACACTCCCTGGTCTTCAGGCCAAAGGCCTCTTCTCCTTTTTTGAAGATCAGAACATTTGCCCTTCTCTAATCTAACCTCTCATTTGTTCTCAACAGTCCTTCCCGTTAGTGACCCAGCAGGCACGTCCAATGGTGTGTTCAGCATCTGAACTGGAATTATCCAGGCCAGAGGACTTGAATTCATGGAGGGCACGTCAGTGTTCTCTACTAGTACCTTATCTAGACTGGGTATCAACTTTTTGTTCTGTTCTTTCTAGTTTAAAAGTCATCCTTCTTGGATCAAACTTGAAGCAAAAGGAATATTGGGCAGCCTTCCCTTTTCTAAGATGCTGGTTATCATGGTCTCATTCATTTCTTATAACAGTCCTCCCTCTTATTTTAAGCCAGTGCCTAGCACAGAGTGAGTCAGGCAGTAAGCATTTTTTTTTGTCACTAAGTTCTCTTTATTTCAGTGCCTTATATTCAATAGAACCAATGACCTGGGGCTAGAACTTCTGAAATTCTTGAGAGTTGAAAATGAAAAGTTTATTGATTTCAGCTGTAGATTCAATGTTAGTGAAAATCTTTTTTTTAAAATATGAATTTATTTATTTGTAGTTTTCAACATTCATTTCCACAAGTTTTTGAGTTCCAAATTTTCACCCCGTCTCACCCTCCCTCCACCCCAAGATGGCATGCATTCTGAATATCCCTTCCCCTAGTCTGTCCTCTTTTCTTTCTCTCCCCCCTTCTCTTATCCCCTTCCCCTTCTATTTTCCGGTAGGGCAGGATAGACTTCTGTACCGCATTTCCTCTATTTCTTATTTCCCGATAGCATGTGAAAACTCTTTTTTTTAAACATATGTTTTTAAAACTTTAGGTTTCATATTTTCTCTCTTCCTCCCTCCCCACCCACCCTCATTGAAAAGGCAAGCAACTCAATATAGGTTGTACATGTGCAGTTATGCAAAACACTTCCATAGCAGATATGTTGTGAAAAACTAACTCTATTTCCCTTAATCCTATTCTGCCCTCCCATTTATTCTATTCTTTCTTTTGACCCTGTTCCTCCTCACCAGTATTTACTTCTGATTACACCCTTTTCCAATCTGCCCTCCTCTCTATCATCCCCCTGCTCTCTTGTCCCCCTTCTCCTCCTATTTTCTTGTAGGGTAAGACAAACTTCCATACCCAATTGAATGTGTATGTTATTCCTTCCTTAAGCCAAATCCTATGAGAATAAGATTTACTCATTCCCTCTCACCTTCCCCTGCTTCCCTTCCACTGTAAGAGACTTTTCTTTTCTGTTTTTTCTTTGTGAGATAATTTACCCCATTCTACCTCTCCCTTTCTTCTTCTCCGAGTATAATCCTCCCTCATCCCTTAATTTTATTCTCCAGATATGACCCCTTAATCTTCAACTCACCCTGTGCCATTTATCTATCTATCTATCTATCTATCTATCTATCTATCTATCTATCTGTCTGTCTGTCTATCTACATACATATAATTTTTTTCCTCCAACTACCCTAATACTGACAAAGGTCTCATGAGTCATAAATATCATCTTTCCATGCAGGAATGTAAACAGTTCAATCTTAATAAGTCTCTTATGATTTCTCTTTCCTGTTTACCTCTTCATGTTCTACTTGAGTCCTGTATTTGAAAGTCACATTTTCTATTCAGCTCTGGTCTTTTCATCAGGAATGCTTGAAAGTCCTCTATTTCACTGAATGACCATTTTGTCCCCTGAAGGATTATACTCAGTTTTGCTGGGTAGGTGATTCTTGGTTGTAATCCTATCTCCTTTGCCCTCTGGAATATTATATTCCATGCCCCTGCGGTCCTTTAATGTAGAAGCTGCTAAATCTTGTGTTATCCTGATTGTGTTTCCACAGTACTTGAACTGTTTCCTTCTGGCAACTTGTAAGATTTTCTCCTTGACCTGGGAACTCTGGAATTTGGCTATAATATTCCTAGGAGTTTTCCTTTGGGGACCTCTTTCAGGGGCAGATCTGTGGATTCTTTCAATTTCTATTTTGCCCTCTGGTTCTACTATATCAGGGCAGTTTTCATTGATAATTTCTTGAAAAATGAAGTCTAGGCTCTTTTTTGATCATGGCTTTCAGATAGTCCAATAATTTTTAAATTCTCTCTCCTGGATCTATTTTCCAGGTCAGTTGTTTTTCCAATGAGATATTTCACACTGTTTTCTAATTTTTCATTCTTTTGGATTTGTTTTACAGTGTCTTGATTTCTCATAAAGTCACTAGCTTCCAATTGCTCTATTCTAATTTTTAAGGAAGTATTTTCTTCAGTAGTCTTTTGGACTTCTTTTTCCATTTAGCCAGTTTTTCTTTTTAGGGCGTTTTTCTCCTCATTGGCTTTTTGGACCTCTTTTACCATTTGGGTTAGGCTATTTTTTAAGGTGTTATTTTCTTCAGTATTTTTTTGGATCTCCTTTAGCAAGCTGTTGACTTGTTTTTCATGATTTTCTTGCATCACTCTCATTTCTCCTCCCAGTTTTTCCACTGCTTCCCTTACTTGCTTCTCAAAATCCCTTTTGAGCTCTTCCAAGGCCTGGGACTGATTCATATTTTTCTTGGAGGCTTTGGACGTAGGAGCTTTGACTTTGTTGTCTTCTTCTGGTTGTATATTTTTGATCTTTGTCACCAAAGTAAGATAATATAGTCTGACTCTTTTTGTGCTGCTTGCTCATGATCCTGGCCAATTACTGGAGTTTTAAACTCTTTGTTAAGGTAAGAGTCTGCTTCCAGTGTGGACAATGTGCTGTCCCAATTTTCAGGGGTTTGTGTATCTGTTTTCAGAGATACTTGTAGGTACCTGTAAATTTTCAGTTCTCACAAGGTGGTATAATAAGGGGCGAGGGGTTTACTCCTTTCCTGGCCTGTGACTACAAGTATTCCTTTCTGTCCTGTAACTGTGAGGAAGGGTTCCTCTCCACAGCCACTACAAGCTCCATCACGCCAGCATTCCTCCTAACCCCAGCACCGCTGCCCAGAACTGTGACCCAGATCCACACACAGGCAAAGCAAGAGATTCCTGCCTCAGCACTCTCAAAGAGATCCCTGCAATCCCTCTCTGATCAGCCACTGGATTCCCCCTCAGTCTGTGGGCCGGAAGCTCAGGAAGCAGCTGTCCCCCCCCCCCCCACAGGACCACGCTCTTGGGGAATGGAGCTGAAACCCCGCCTTCCTCTCTGAGCACCGCAGAAACAGACTTTTCCCACTGACCTTCTAAGTCGTCTTTGGCATTTGTCGGTTAAGGAGTCTGGAAACCACCATAGGTGCCCGCGATTCAGTCCTCTGAGGCTTGCTCCAGGTTTGCTGCGGCCTGCGTGCCCACACTGCGCTGCACTGTGCTGCCAGCCCGGCGTGATACACCTTTCTGATCAATCATTCAGGTTGTCTTGGGCTGGAAATTTGTGTCACTCTGTCTTTTTGTGGGTTCTGCTGCTTCAGAATTTGTTTAGAGACACTTTTTATGAGTATTTGGAGGGGTTTCGGGGAGAGCTCAAGCAAGTCACTGCTTTCACTCCGCCATCTTGGCTCTGCCCCCCCAATATGCATTTATTAAATGGCTACTACAAGCCAGGCACTGTGCTAAACCATGGGGATACAAAAAGAGGCAAAAGACAGCCCTGCTGTCAAGGAGCTCACAGTCTAACGAGGGAGACAGCAAGCAAACAGGTAAGTCCAAACAAGCCATATATAGGATGAATAGAGAAAGATTAACAAAGGGAAGGCACTAGAATTAAGTGGAGGTGGGAGAGGCTGGAACAAAACACAAACATGAGATGTATATAGAAAAAAATCCAAAGTAACTCCATGATGCCAAGGACAATGATTTATCTCAAGTTTATATGTCTTTTAGCTCAGGGTGATGCACAGGAGAGACCCTTAACAGAGTATGAATATGTGAATTAATTACAAGAGAACATTTTGAATTAATTACGTTCAAGTGGGTTTCAAGAGAATAGTTGCTTTACTGTTTTTAACTGATAACATTTTGTTTCTTTCACCTCATTTTGAAGATATAATTGGAACCATAGTTAGTCGATTAGTTTTGGACTGTGTGTCGCAGTGTTTCTCAAACTGCAGTTCGGTGAACTCTGATGTTCTGTATTATGCTAATAGGTATCCTTTGAGAGCTTTTCAATTTCAGAAATATATTCCCCTCTAAAATATTGAGTATGAAATGATGTATGTTTCCAAAGGAGTAGAGTAAGTAAAAATGGCAACTTGCCTTTGTGCTTTTTGAGGCATTTATATGGAGGACTCTAGAGGTTGTTTTTTTTTCTTTTTTTGGCTAGGCAATGGGGTTAAGTGACTTTCCCAGGGTCACATAGCTAGTAAGTGTCAAGTGTCTAAGGTCAGATTTGAACTCAGTTCCTCCTGAGTCCAGGGCCTGTGCTGTATCTACTGTGTCACCTACGTGCCCCCTTTTATAGTTTGTTTTGACAGATTAAAAGGATGAAAGAAGACACATTTGAAAAGGAATATGCAAGTGCCCCTTTGCAGTGTTGTTTGGAAATGGGTGGTCCAGATATAGAGTGAAATATATAAGGGTGTGTGTAGGATCTTGAGGATAGAGTCAAGTTGAGAGAGGATGTAGGGAGTGAAATGTGAAAAGTATGAGATGTGAGAAAAGTGCATATTACTTCCTGTACACCATTCTGCTGATGGGCTAGGAGTCAAGGAAGACCTGAGTCCAAATCCAGCCTTAGATACTACCTGTGTGACTTTGATTTGAGCAAGTCACTTCACTTCTATTTGTTTCCGTTTCCTCAACTGTAAAACAAGCATAAGAACTGCACCTACCTCCCAGGTTACTGTAAGGATCAAATGAGACATTTATAAAACAGCCCTTAGCCCAGTGCCTGACACATAGTCGGTGCCTTATAAATGCTAGCTATAGATGATGATGATGATGATGATGATGATGATTGATGACCCTCTTCTACTATTGCTCACCGATAGCATGTGTCATGGGGCACAGGAGTAGGGGCAAGTTTCAGCAACTGCTAAAAGGTGAAAAGGTGTGACCAGTTGGGAGTCTGCTCATCGTTGAATAGAAGGCACTCCTCCTCTTCCCAGAGGCAGGGGAGATCAGGAGACAAGCACAGCATGGAAGAGATGGGAGGCATGAGGTAAGCTGGGAAGCCCTGCTTCCCTCCTCTTCCGAATGAAGCTTGGAGATTAGGCAGGAGGGGGTGCAGCAGGAGACGGAAGTGGACCCTGCCCAGCAGATGAGCAGGTGTGAGGGTGCTCATCACAGAATGGAAGGTGCCACTGCTTTTCTCAGAGGAGCCTGGACTCTGGGCTGGAGACAGGTGGTGGAGGAGAGGGAATGCCCATGGTCATATGGTCAGATGGGCAGCGCTCTTTCTGATGACAGCTCAGCTGACACGGAGGGAAATTCTGGTTTGAGAGGCAGAGGACCCGCCTTTAAGTCCTCCGCCGACTTTTACCACTGGTCTGACCATGAGTAGATCGCTTCACTTCTCTCGGGGTCATAGTTTCCTCATCTCTAAACTGAGGGAGTTGGACACAATCCCCACAAAGAGTCCTGCTAGCTCTAAATAATTTGATTTCAGACTAATTTCATAATATCAAAGGCATCATCTGTTTCTTCTTCCTATCCCTATTTCTCTGTCATCCTCTTGAAGTTTGTTTTTCTTTGACAGTTACTTCCTCTTCATTGACCTACCCACCAAAACTCTGAGATCATATGTCTTTGTAGGATCCTAGGGCAAGGAAAATTCTGGAGGGCTTACCTCATTTGTCTCTGTATTTTCAGGCAGAAACATTTTGAAGTCAGCCAGCACATGGGTGAGAATTTAGTTTTTGCAAGAGGCACTGAGACAAAGATCCCTTCATCCTAACCCAGTTGGGTTTTTAGGAAAGAGGAGAAATGTATTGGAGTACTGTAGGAAGAGTCAACAGATGTGACCCCTGTGCTGCCACTGAACCTCGCTGTGACGTTGGGGAATCATTGCCCTTCCCTGAGCTTCGGTCGACATAAAAAGAGAGAATCAGAACGCTTACTCGTGACTTGTGGTCAGACAGTGTTGCTGGTCTGACCCACCAGCCTTCTCAGTCTTACTTTTCTTTGCTGGGCAGTGGTCCCTGTGTACAACCCCTCATCTCTGAGCTTTGCTTTTGCACAGGCATGGAATTTGCCCCATGCATGGAAGGCACTCTG
Source organism: Phascolarctos cinereus (assembly GCF_003287225.1). NCBI lineage: Eukaryota > Metazoa > Chordata > Mammalia > Diprotodontia > Phascolarctidae > Phascolarctos > Phascolarctos cinereus. The sequence continues at coordinate 388,134,188 of NW_027556098.1, forward strand.
TCCCTCCTCACCCCTGGGAATTCCTCACCTCCTCCAGAGCTCAGTTCCAGCAACATCTTTTATATGAGGCCTCTCATTTGCCCCCCCGCTGTTAGTCCCTCTCTTGTCCATTACTTTGATTTGTTTTACACTTCCTCATACATGTACATGTTTTCCCTATAGAATGTAAGCTTCTTACAGTCTGTAGAATAGGGCAGAGATGGTTTCATTTTTCTGTTTGTATCCTCAATACCTAGCATAGGATCTACCCAGAGAGGTGCTTAATAAATGTTTATTGCACTTACTGGCTGCTGAACACTGAACTGGGCCCTGGATGAAATACACAGTTAGATAAGGCACAGCCAGGCTGTGCTTTCATGGAGCACACAGTCTCATGAACTGAAATGCTAACTTTTGCTTTTCCAATGATGAACTGCATTTGTATAGCACTTGACATAATTCATAAGTTCCTTTTAGACATATTTTCATTATACTCTTAAATGGTAATTTTTAGTGTTTTGAAATTTTTCTGGTGAGGACTCTGTCTGCCTAGGTCTAACCAGAGGTGGGGAACCTGCAGCCTCAAGGCCAGATGTGGCCCTCTAGGTCCTGAAGTGCAGCCCTTTGACTGAATCTAAACTTCACAGAACCAATCCTTTTAGTAAGTTTGGATTCGGTCAAAGGGCTAACTTGAGGACCTGAAGGGCCACGTGTGGCCTTGAGATTGCAGTTTCCCAACCCCTGGAAGAAAGCCGTTACCAAGGTCTTAGACATGTGATAGAGAGGAAAGAGCACCAGCTTTGGAGTCAGAGACCTCAGGTTCAAACCCTACCTATAATGCTTACTATTGGTGTGACACTGGGCTAAGGCACCGAAGTTCCCTGAACCTCAGTGAGGGTGTTGGACGAAATGCCTGCTGAGGTGCCTTCCAGCTGTGATCCTGTGATTGAAGCAGCAGAGCTGGGCAATCTCAGCTCCTGGGGTTACACATCCAGTGTCCTTTTCACTGCACTGCATTGATGACCTTGGGTTTATCCACTTTAAATCTTACAGAGCACTTTCTCAAAACCCTGTGAAGTAATACTATTATACCCATTTCCCAGAGGAAGAAATTGAAACTGAGAGATCAGATGTCTTGCCTAAAGCTAGGGAAGGGAAGGGAAGGGAAGCCCTAAGCTAGTAATGATGTTTATGTCTTCAGTAAACAGTGTTTTGATGGTAGACAGACTTTGAAGCTCAAAGTTATTATTGCCACTTGTTTACAATCATGAGTTTCTATAATCATGGACCAACCATCTGAATTCTTTGTCAGGCTGAGTGATGTTGGAGCAGTTTCCTGCTGTTAGTGTGGACTTTATTGAGGGGGGCATCTGGTGTAACTGAAAGAGGGCTGTACTTGGAATGAGCAAGTGTGGGTCCTTACTCATCTATTGCTAGAACTATGTGGAATAATCTAATCCTTCTTCTCCATAAGAGCCCTTCCAACATCTGAATACATCTTTTCTTTTAAGAACCCACATAGGTCCCAGATCCTGAAGTTTTGGAAACAATCTCCCCACTGCTGAATTTTTCTTTTTTCTTTTTTTCTTTTTCAGCAATTGGGATTAAGTGACTTGCCCAGGGTCACACAGCTAATAAGTGTCAAGTGTTTGGTCTGAGGGCAAATTTGAACTCAGGTCCTCCCTACTTCAGGGCTGGTGTGCTTTCCACTGCGCCACCTAGCTGCCCCTCTGAATTTTTCATAGTACTTCATATACGCATCTTCTTTCCACTCATTCTTATTTGTATTATAGTTATCTGTATATATGTCATATCTCCTCTGATTATAAACTCCTAGAATTCGGCATTTTATCTTTGTATCTCCTGCTTCTTGGAGAGAACCTTGAACATACTTGGTGCCCAACAAATGTTGAAATGGATTCATTCATTCCCCATTTTACACTCTAGGAAATAGATTTTTAGGTGACTTGACCAAGGTCACTCATAAGTTAGTGTTAAAACCAGGATTCAAAATCTGGTTTTCTGTCTTAAAATGCAATGCTCTTTTCATGAGAACACCTGTCACATTAAAGTAGAAGGGACCTTCTGTGGAGTAGAGAGTTAGACTAGATGAACATTTAAATTCCATCCAACTCTAAATTGTGTTATTGTATTGTTTTATGAATATATTTTTTGATCACTTATCAGTCTGAAATTCTTTGATTCTAATAACTAGCTCCTAATGCCTAACTATAGTGTTAATATTTTAGTCTTTTTCCAATATGTTAAATATGAAACTTTATAGGATATTAGCTTATCAATGTCCCTTTTGAAATGATACTAAGGCAGCAAAGTGGCAAAGTGGATACAGCTCTGGACCTGGAGTCAGGAAGACTTACCTTCCTGAGTTCAAATCCAGCCTCAGCCACTTACTGGCTCTGTGACCCTGGGCAAGTCACTTAACCCTGTTTGCCTCAGTTTCCTCATCTGGAAAATTAACTGGAGAAGGAAATGACAAACCACTTTAGTATCTCTGTCAAGAAAACCCCAAATGGGGTCACAATGAATCAGATATGACTGAACAACAACAAAAATGAACTTATATTGCCCTTGAAGGTTTATAAAGAGGCTTTCATGTATCATATTATATAAATAATTTATGTTTTGTTCCTTTGCATGAAATATACCTGAAAGAAGGGACCTGAATAAGATGGAGAGCATGCAGAGAGCGGTAGCCAAGATGGCTTTTAGCTCATGTTCTATGAGGTTTGCTTAAGGGAAATGGATAATATTTAGACCACAGAACACAAGACTTAGGGGAACAGGCTAACTTGTCTTCAGATATTTAAAGAGTTAGAAGAAGGAATTTTTGTCCAAATAATTTTGCCCCCCCAAAAAAATCCAGTGTTTTTCTGTGTGTATTAGGGATCTAGGCCTGTAGCTTATGTCCCTTGACTGCCCAGAACCCTGGGACATGGTTAAATTGCCACTCCTCTTACCTCAATTCTTCTCATATTATACCATCTTGTTATATGATCTGCTTTGTGATCTGGGAATTGGACAAAATCCTTTTGGCAGGTGCTCTGGAAACTTAGTTTTGAAGTTTGGGTGAACTGAAAGAGACCAGAACATTTGTTCAGAATCTGTGATCTCCTTCCTCTGACACTTCCTTGTGACAAACACCAAAAGCTGCCATGATAGCGGGCATCCTGTGGCATGCCCAGAATCCAGGTTGCATCCTGCTCTTCTATTAGTGTTATAAATTGATGTAAATCAGGAGGTCCAAGGACACATAAAACACAAAGCAGAAGATGCTAACATTTGACCAGGTTTCACCGTCTGTTCTTTTTCTTTCTTCTCCTCTCTTCTTTTTTAAAAAACATAAAACAAACAAAAAAAACCCCCTCCTTTCTTTTTAAAAAATTTAAATAGTATTTTATTCCCCCCCAATTACATATCAATAAAATTTTTAGCATTCATTTTTACACAATTTTGAGTTCTGAATTTTTCTCCCTCCCTCCCCTCCCCTTTTCTGAAAATAGTAGGCAGGTTAATGTAGTTTATATATGTGCTATCATGTAAAACATATTTCAATGTTTGTCACAGTTGTGGAAGAAGAAACAGATCACAAGCAAATAAAACCATGAGAAAGAATAAAGTAAGTGAAAAAAATATGCTTCTGTCTGCATTCTGAGTCCATCAGCTCTTCATCTGGATGTGGATGGCCTTTTCCTTGATGAGTCCTTTGTGCTTGTCTTGGATTGTTGTGTTGCTGGGAAGAGCTGAGTCTTTCATAGCTGATCATCACAAGATGTTGCAGAGACTGTGTACAATGTTTTCTGGATTCTTCTTATTTCACTTTGCCTCAGTTTGTACAAGTCTCTCAAGATTTTTCTGAAATCTGTCTGTTCATTATTTCTTCTTGCACAGTTGTAATCATTCATATACCACAGCTTGTTCAGCCATTCCCCAACTGATGGACATTCCCTCATTTTCCACTATTTTGCCACTATGAAAAGGGCTGCTATAAATATTTTTGCACAGGTATCTCCTTTTCCCTTTTTTATGATCTCTTTGGGATATAGACCTAGTAGTGGTATTACTGGATCAAAGGGTATGTGCAGTTTGGTTGCCCAAATTGCTCTCCAGAGTGGTTGGATCAGTTCACACCTCCTCCTACAGTGCATTAGTGTCCCAATTTTCTCACATCTTCTCCAACATTTATCTTGTTCATTTTTTGTCGTATTAGCCAATCTTATTGATGTGAGGTGGTACCTCAGAGATTTAATTTGCATTTCTCTAATCAAAAGTGATTTAGAGCCCTTCTTCATATGCCTAAGATAGCTTTGATTTCTTTATCTGAAAATTTCCTGTTCATATCCTTTGACCATTTATCAATTGGGGAATGACTTGTATTCTCATAAGTTTGACTTAATCCTCTATATATTTGAGAAAGGAGGCCTTTATCAGAGACACTTGCTGTAAAGATTGTTTCCCCAGTTTTCTACTTTCCTTAGTTGCATTGGTTTTGTTTGTACAAAAACTTTTCAATTTAATATGATCAAAGTTATTTATTCTGCATTTCATAATACTCTCGGTCTCTTTTTTAGTTATGAATTCTTTCCCTCCCCATAGATCTGACAGGTAGACTGTTCCTTGCTCCTCTAATTTGATTGCTTCATTGTCTGTGGTACCTTTAGCAAGATGTAGTTGCCTTCTTTATCTCCTTTAATTAGGTCTGTTTTTGCTTTTATTTTATCTAAGATCGGGATTGCTACCCCTGATCTTTTTTTTAACTTCAACTGAAGCACAATAGATTCTGCTCCAGCCCCTTACCTTCACTCTGTGTGTGTGTCTCTCTGCTTCAAGTGTGTTGCTTGTAAACAACATGTTGTAGGATTCTGGTTTTTTAGCTACTCTGGTATCCACTTCTATTTAATGGAAGAGTTCATCCCATCCACATTCATGTTTATGCTTGTTACCTGTGTGTTTCTCTCTATTCTATTCTTCCTGCTGTTTATCTTCTCTCTCCTTTCACCCTTTCCAATCTCACCAGTGTTTTGCTTCTGTCTACCACTTCCCCTCATCTGCCCTTCCATATGTCAGTCTCCCCTCCTCTCCCCGACACTTTACTTATTCCCCTCCAATTTTTTGTGGGGTAAGATAGATTTCTATATTCAACAGATTGTGTTGATGAGAGTAAAGTTCAAGCAGTGCCCATTGTCCACCCTCAAATCTTCCCCTCCACTATAAAAAGTTTTTCTTGCCTCTTCATGTGAGGTAATTTGCCCAATTCTACCTCTCCCTTCTGCATCTTTTGTATTCCTCTTTTTCATCTCTCAATTTTTTTGTCATTCCTTCAAATTCACCTGATACCTGTATCGTCTGTCTATGTATACTCATCATAGCTGTACTGTTAGATATAAAATTTTCAAGAATTACAAGTATTATTTTATTGTGTAGGAATGTAAACAGTTTAGTTCTATTGAATCCCCTATGTTTTCTTTTCCCTTTTTACCTGTTTTTATGCTTCTTTTGGGTCTTGATATTGGAGGTCAAATTTTTGTTTAGTTCTGGTTTTCTCTTTGTTTAGTTCTGTTTTTCTCCTTATGAAAGCTTGAAATCCTTCTTTTTCATTGAATGACCATTTTTTCCCTTGACGCATTATGCTTAATTTTCTGGGTAAGTGATTCTTTATTGTAGTCTTAGCTTCTTTGCCTTCTGGAATATCATGTTCCATGACTTCTGATCCTTTAATGTCATAGCTGCCAGGTCCTGTGTGATCCTGATTGTGACTTCCCAATATTTGAGTTGTTGTTTTTATTTTTCTGGACACATGTAATATTTTTTCCTTGCCCTGATAGTTCTGAAATTTGGCTATAATTTTCTTTTGGGTTGTCTTTCCTGAGGTGATTGGTGGATTCTTTCAATGCCTATTTTGCCCTCTGGTTCCAGGACATCAAGGCAGTTTTCCTTGGTAATTTCTTGAAAGATGCTGTCCAAGACTTTTTTTGTTTGTTTGTTTTTTACTATGGCTTTCAGTTAGTCCAATGATTCTGATGTTATCCCTCCTGGATCTATTTTCCAGATCACTTTTTCCCCATGACATATTTTGCATTTTCTTCAATTTTTTCATTCTTTTGAATTTGACTGATTCTTAGGGTTTTGTAGAGTCATTAGCTTCCGCTTACTGAATTCTGACTTTGAAAGTGTTGTTTTCCTCAATTAGCTTTTGTGTCTTTCTTTCCCATTTGTGCAGTTCTATTTTTTAAGGAGCTGTTTTCTTCAGTGGATTTTTGTATCCCCTTTTACATTTGGCCAGTTCTGCTTTTTAAACAGTTTTCCAAGCTGTTGACTCTTTTTTCCCTAATTCTCTTGCATCATTCTCATTTCTTTTCCCAATTTTTCTTCTATATCTCTTATAAGATTTTAAGCTACTTTCTGAGCTCTTCCATGAGGTCTTTTTAGGCTTGAGACCACTTCCCATTTTTCTTTGAGGTTTTGTCCACAGAGATGTTTTGACATTGTTGTCTTTTTCTGAGTTTGTGTCTTGGTCTTCCCTGTTACCATAATAACTTTCTATGATGAGATTCTTTTTTTTTTTTTGTTTTCTGGTCATCTTTTTTTTTTTAACCTTTTTCCTTTCTTTTAAATTTGAGCTCTGCCCCTAGTGCAGGGGCATTGTCTCAGGCTTCTTGCTCTAGTGGCTGCAGGCCCTGGTTGTTTGCCTGGTGCTGCACTGATGTTGGGCCAAGGCTCCCAGGCAACCCTCATGTCTGGTGTTGTGCTGAGGGCATGGGGTAGGGGTGGTTAGTGCCGCTAGAGGCCATTGGGGTCTGGCAACTTAGCTGGTGCTGAGCTGGGGTTCTAGTGGTGGTGTCTGGTGTGTACTGATGCCAGGTGTTGTGTTTCCGTGTTTCCCCTGTGGCTACACTGAACCACGTGGTGGTCAGGCCTCTGGAGGCTGCCTGTTGGCCTGTGGCTTTGCTGCAGTGCGGCAGGGTGGTGCTGACTGTCTGCTGCTTGTTTGCTTAGGCACAGGTAGGGTAGGCCTCCACCTGTTTGCTTGGGGCTGTGCTGAAGCAGGTGGCGGTTCTTGGAGCTAGAGTCTGCTGCTTCCCCTGGCTATGCTAAGGCAAGTGGAGGGTCCTGGTATTGGAGTTTGCCTGCTCCTCCATGCTGGGGCTCAGGATCTCCTGCTGGTTTGCTGAGTTGGGGCTTGCTACTGGCTTGCTGGGACACTTCCCGTCCTGGCCTGTACTCCCCTTTTACCGAAGTGAGATGGACTTTTCTTGCTGATCCTTCAGGTTTCTTGGACTAAAAGATTGCTTCACCTCATCTTTTTGCTTGTTCTGCTGTTCCAGGATTTCTTTTGGGGCTCTATTTTATGGTTGTTTGGAGGTAAATATGGAAGAATTGCAGCTGTTTACTGCTCACTCAGACATCTTGGCTCCTGGAACCAGAGTACAGGGATTCCATTTCCAAAAACTTCCTTTCTTTTTACTCATTTACTCCTCTCCTGCACAGACCTTAGGCCTCCTAGGGGCATCCTTGGCCATTGTTTAGGCTTGCTGGTCATCTGTAGACTCCTCTTGAAGGGTTATATTCATTTTCCAGTCAAATGTTTCCCTTTGTTCCTGGTTCTTGTGAACCCATGCACACTGAGCTCCTCCAAATAATCTGCAGATGCCTCTGTAGCAAAAGGTAATCTAGGTTTTCAGAACTTTGGCATCAGCTCAGATTAGCTCTTTGACTGTTCATACTTTTATTTCTCATCTTTTTTTTTCACAGAACATTTGCCTCCCCACAACTTATCTGTATCTGTTACAAGGGACACCACCTTCTTCTCAGTCATCCAGAGGGTCAGCTTCATGGCATTGAAGTCATTTTTGGCTCCTTTCCTTTCCCTCACTTCACTCATTAGTTGACAAGTCTTGTCATTTTCCCTGTATACATCTCACATTTGTCCTCTCCTTTCAACCTCCATTACAATTATTCTTGTTCAGCTCCTTTTTTTCTACTTATCCAACTGTTGTAATAACCTTCTAACCAGTCTTCCTTGGTTCAGTCTACCTCTACTGCCATATATCCCTCACACCACTGTTTGTGTAATTTTTCTTACTCACTACAGTGAGTGGTGCAGTGGAAAATGTACTGGCTTTAGAGCCAGAGGCCATGAACTCTGATGATTATTGCCTTTGTGGCGTTGGGCAAATCCACTAACCTCTCTGGCCTCAGTTTCTTCATCTGTCAAACAAGGTGGCTGGGCCAGGTGGTCTCTGGGAGCCTTTCCACATCTAGAGTTCTGATCCTATAAACATGTTGTTCCTCTGCTCCAGAACGTTTTGTGGTTCTCCATTCTTTATCAAGTGAAGTTGAAACAGCTTGTTCCTGGCATTGAGTGCCTTGCACATAAGAACAGGGACTGGATCTGTGATTTCACCGCTGTGAGGAACTGCCTGGGGAGGAAACCCTCTCTATAAAGCACGTTAGCACCTTCTGTGCAATTTTGAAACTTAGCCCTGAGAGTGATCTGTCTAGGGTCACACAATCAGAATAGATAAGAAGAAGGACCTGGGGCCAAGTCTTCCTGGTTTTGAGGCTGACTGTCCATCCTGTATGTCAGTGCTGCCTCTCACTGACTAACACACAGCAAGCACTTAAAAGTTCAGTTTCAGCCTTCCCCCACTCCCATCACCACACTGACCTCCTGTCTTTTCAACTTCAGTAACTTTTGTCTTTAGCCTACTTTAGACCCTCTTGCCCTCCGGATTTCCACTGAGTTCAGTGGAAACTACTCCAGGTGCCAGAGTTCCTAATTAAAACTCAACCTCAAGAATAACATAAGGTCTCTGATTTCTTCTTTTTGTCTGTAGGGACAGACATCATACCTTGAATTCTCACCCTTAATCCCACCCTGCCCACCTTTGTCTCCACCTTCACTTAGCTCCTTACCTTTCTTCTCTCTTCTGCCCAGTTTCCAATGAGCACTCTAGTTGAAAACGTTGGCTCAATTCTCCAACTGGGAGTAGACCATGATTGTGGGGATGCTGGAAGCATAGTAACAATTTGTAGCAAGTTTCCCAGACCCTGAGATCTGGGACAAAGTTAGCAACAGCATTAAACTGTACCACTTTCTTTTAATATCTGTGATGGCACCTAAGAGATTTCCTGTGGTTTTATTTTTTTCCACTTTCTTTCCTAAGAAGGGACCATGGATTAAAAATTCCCTGTGGTACCACTTCCTCTTTTAGAGGGAGAATCAAAAGTGGTATTACTTCTCTATTGTTTACTGTCTCCATGGCGACAGACTCTGACTATAGCTGAGTTGAACAAGAGAACTGCTGATTCCACTGGAGCAAACTAGGAGCTTGTTTCAATCTCCCTCCAGAATACAAGGCTCAGAAGGCCTGATTTCTGTATTGTAATGCTCATAACCATAAAAACCTCCTTGTTGAAGTGTATGGCTAGTGAAGATCTAAGATTATTGTAATGGATTCTATTAAAACTCTTCTTTGCCAGTTTGTCCTAGTTCTGAAATCCTAGGCTCTGCCCTTACCCTAAAGGTGTGCAAATAAAAGTCTTATCATGTGGTTTATTGGATAGAGTGCTGGAGCTGGAGTCAGAGGGACCTGAGTTAAAAGTCTACCTCCAGCATTTAGTAGCTTCCTGGCCATGAGCAAGTCACAGGTTTTTTTGGGTCTCACTTTTCCTCCTCTGAAAAATGGAGGCAATAATACTAGTAGCATCTGTTTTACAGGATTGTTATAAAGTTCAAATTATACGATGTATGCAAAGAGTTTTCAGGGCTATATAAATGTTGTCGGGTTAATCAGGGGAACTCTTGATTTGCTGAACCAGGGCACCCTCCATAGAGCTGGACTTTTCACTCTCTGGCTTTTTGTGGAGGGACCTGCACCTTGCTGAGTTGACACAGCAACTTATGATTAGGTCTTGGTGATTGGGGGATGTCTTAGAGGTGATTGGTGACTGAGCATCAGAGAGGATGGACTTTTATTTAGGAAGTCTAGAGAAGAGCTGAGGAAATTATTCTGCCCTTCCCTTTTGGGCTATTCTCCCTTAGCAATTCTTCTTCTCTTCCTTACACTTCCAGTAAAGGGAAGAGATGAATTTGCTATTCTCAGTGGCAATAGCAGATTAGATCCAGTACAAGCATTATGTTTCAGGTGTGCAGTATATTGCTGGGTTCTGCTTTCAGGTCTGTTCTATTACATTCCTATATTTTATGAGTGTCATTGTACCATTTACATTCTTAGTTACAATTGTTAATTATGGATTTCCCTCTATCATATCCTCTTATACTTTTTTTTCTTTTCTTCCATCAAACTCTTTTCAAAAACAAATAAAGTGGGGAGAGAACATTAGTGTGACCACTCCTAGTAATCTGTAATTAAGTGGTGTGATCCTGTTCCTCTTTCCACTTTCTCTTCATTTGGCCTGTATATCAGTCACTAGTTCTTACACTTTCTTCCTCTCCTTTTAATACTATATTTTTGATCCATCCTTCAAAGTTGAAGTTTGTTTTGGTTGTGACTATTCTATCCACTACACTACCATTCCCCCTTAAACCTTCTCTTCTCTTCCCTGTTGAATTTATTGCATTTCTAACCCAAACTCATGTGTGCGTATTTAACCCTCCTTTGTCTAGTTCAGGTAAGAATGACAATCATAATATGCTTGTTCTCCCTATCATTTCTTCCATATTTGTATGCTTTTATCACACACCTCAATTATGAGAAATAGTAAGTTCTGTTTCCTTCCTTTTCATTTGTTTTGCTAGTATATTTATCCTTCCCTTTTCTTTCCTCTCTTAAGACCAGAGAAACAGAACAATCACACCTAGGCTATGCATTTGTTTTTTGAATATCTTTTCTTTGTTTCTTTGTCTGTCTGTCTTTCTTTCTTTTTCTTTCTCTCTCTCTCCCTCTTTCTTTCTTTCTTTCTTTCTTTCTTTCTTTCTTTCTTTCTTTCTTTCTTTCTTTCTTTCTTTCTTGCCATAATTCACTTTTTAAAAAATTTAATTTATTTTTATTTTTCAACATTCACTTTCATAAGATTTTGAGTTCCAAATTTTCTCCCCATTTCTGTCCTCCCCCCCCCAAGACAGTGTGCAATCTGATATAGGCTCTGTATATACATACATATTGAACCTATTTTCACATTAGTCATTTTGTAAAGAAGAATTAGAACCAATGGGAGAAACCACATGAAAGAAGAAACAAACAAAAAATAAAAGAAAAAAAAGAGATCAAATAATGTGCTTTGATCTGCATTCAGACTCCATAGTTCTTTTTCCAGATGTGGACAGCATTTTTCAACATGAGTCCTTTGGAGCTGTCTTGGATCCTTGCATTGCTGAGAGGAGATGAGTCTGTCAAAGTTAGTCATTGCACATTGTGGCTGTTACTGTGTACAATATTCTCCTGGTTCTGTTCATTTCATTCAGCATCAGTTCACTGAAGTCTTTCCAGGTTTTTCTGAAGTCTGCCTGGTCATTATTTCTTATAGCACAATGGTATCTCATTACATTCATATATCACAACTTGTTCAGCCGTTCCCCAACCGATGGGTATCCCCTCAATTTCCAATTCTTGGCCACCACGGAAAGAGCTGCTATAGATATTTTTGTACATGTGAGTCCTTTTCCCATTTGTTTGATCTCTTTGGTATACAGACCTAGAAGTGATATTGCTGGGTCAAAGGATATGCACATTTTTGTAGCCCTTTGGGCGTAGTTACAAATTACTCTTCAGAATGGTTGGATGAGTTCACAACTCCACCAATTAGTGTTCCAATTTTCCCACATCTTCTCCAGCGTTTATCATTTTCCTGTTTTGTCATGTTACACTATCTGATAGGTGTGATGTGGTACCTCAGAGTTGTTTTGATTTGCATTTCTCTAATCAGTAGTGATTTAGAGCATTTTTTCATATGACTATAGATAGCTTTAATTTCTTCATCTGAAAACTGCCTGTTCATATCCTTTGATTATTCATCAGTTGAGGAATGACTTGTATTCTTATAAATTTGACTTAATTCTCTATGTATTTTAGAAATGAGGCCTTTATCAGAGATACTGGTTGTAAAAATTCTTTCCCACTTTTCTGCTTCCCTCCTAATCTTAGTTGCATTGGTTTTGTTTGTGCAAAAACTTTTCAATTTAATGTAATCAAAATTATCCATTTAGTCTTTCATAGTGTTCTCTATCTCTTGTTTGGTCATAAATTCTTCTGTTCTCCATAAATGTGACAGGTAAACTATTCCTTACTCTCCCAGTTTGCTTATAGTATCAGCCTTTATATCTAAATGATGTACCCATTTTGATTTTATTTTGGTATATGTGTAAGATGTTGGTCTATGCCTAGTTTCTGCCATACTCTTTTCTAGTTTTCCCAGCAGTTTTTGTCAAATGGTAAGTTCTTATCCCAGAAGCTAGAGTTTTTCAGTTTATCAAACAGTAGATTATAATAGTCATTGATTACTATGTCTTGTGTGCCTAACCTATTCCACTGATCTGCCACTCTATTTCTTAGCCAGTACCAAAGAGTTTTGATGATTGTTGCTTTATGACACAATTTAAGATCTGATATGGCTAGGCCAACTTCCCTTGCATTTCTTTTCATTAATTCTTTGATATTCTGGACCTTTTGTTCTTCCATATGAATTTTGAATTGCATATGAATATGAATTTTGTTGTTATCTTTTCTAGCTCTATATAATAATTTTTTGGTAGTTTGATTTGTATGGCACTGAATAAGTAAATTAATTTAGGTAGAATTGTCATTTTTATTGCATTAGCTCAGCTTACCCTTGAGCATCTGATGTTTTTCCAGTTATTTAGATATGACTTTATTTGTGTGAAAAGTGTTTTGTGATCGTGTTCATGTAGTTCCTGGGTTTGTCTTGGCAAGTAAACTCCCAAATATTTTATAATGTCTTCAGTAACTTTAAATGAAATTTCTCTTTCTATCTCTTGCTGCTGGATTTTGTTAGTAATATATAGAAATGCTGATGATATATGTGGGTTTATGTTATATCCTGCAACTTTCCTAAAGTTGTTTATTATTTCAAGTAGTTTTTTACTTGATTCTCTAGGATTCTGTAAGTATATCGTCATATCATCTGCAAAGAGTGATAGCTTTGTTTCTTCTTTGTCTATTCTAATTCATTCAATGTCTTTTTCTTCTCTTATTGCTAAAGCTAACATTTCTAGTACCATATGAAATAACAGTGGTGATAATGAACATCCTTGTTTCACCCCTGATCTTAATTGGAAATGCTTTTGGCTTGTCTTCATTACATACAATGCTTGCTAATGGTTTTAGGTTAATGCTACTTATCATTTTAAGGAAAACTCCATTTATTCCTATGCTCTCCAGTGTTTTTAATAAGAATGGGTGTTGTATTTTGTCAAATGCTTTTTCTGCATCTGTTGAGATAATCATATGGTTTCTGTATGTTTTGTTGTTGATGTGGTCAATTATGCTGATAGTTTTCCTAATATTGAATCAGTCCTGCATTCCTGGTATAAATCCTGCCTGCTCATAGTGTATTATTCTTGTGGTAAGTTGCTGTGATCTTTTTGCTAATATTTTATTTCAAAATTTTTGCATCTATATCCATTAGGGAAATTGGTCTATAATTTTATTTCTCTGTTCTGATTCTTCCTGGTTTAGGTATTAGTACCATATTTGTATCATAAAAAGAATTTGGTAGGACTCCTCTGCTTATTTTCCCAAATAGTCTATGTAGTATTGGAATTAATTGTTTTTTAAATGTTTGATAGAATTTGCTTGTAAATCCATCTGACCCTGGAATCTTTTTTCCTAGGGCATTCATTGATGGCTTGTTCAATTTCTTTTTCTTAAATGGGGTTATTTAAGTTCTGTTAATCTGGGCAATTTATATTTTTGTAAATATTCATCCATTTCACTAAGATTGTCACATTTATTGGCATACAGTTGGGCACAATAGTTCCTAATTGTTGTTTTAATTTCCTCTTTATTGATGGTAAATTCACCCTTTTCATTTTTGATACTGGTAATTTGATTTTCTTCTTTCTTTTTTAAAAAAATCAAATTAACCAAACGTTTATCTATTTTATTGGTTTTTTCATAAAACTACATCTTTGTTTTATTTATTAGATCAATGGTTTTCTTAATTTCAGATTTATTAAGCTCTCCTTTGGTTTTCAGACTTTCTAATTTGGTATTTAATTGGGGGATTTTAAATTTGTTATTTTTCTAGCTTTTTTAGTTGCATGCCCAATTCATTAATCTCCTCTTTCTCTATTTTAGTCATGTAAGCATTTAGAGATATAAAACTTTGCCTATGAATCATTTTCTCTGCATCCCATAAGTTTTGGTAAGTTGTCTCATTAATGTCATTCTCTTGGATGAAGTTATTGATTGTTGCTATAATTTGTTGTTTGACTCACTCATTCTTCAGGATTAGATTATTTAGTTTCCAATTAATTTTTAGTCCATCTTTCCATGGCTCTTTATTACATATTATTTTTATTGCATTATGATCTGAAAAGGATGCATTTAATATTTCTGCCTTTCTGCACTGGATTGTGAGGTTTTTATGCCCTAGTACCTGGTCAGTTTTTGTGTAGGTGCCATGTACTGCTGAGAAAAAGGTATATTCCTTTCTATCCCCATTCAATTTTCTCCAGAGATCTAACATATCTAACTTTTCTAAAATTCTGTTCACATCCTTAACTTCTTTCTTGTTTATTTTGTGGTTAGATTTATCCAGTTCAGAGAGGGGGAGGTTGAGGTCCCCCACTAGTATAGTTTTGCTGTCTATTTCTTCCTGTAATCCCATGAACTTCTGTAAGAATTTGGATGCTATATCACTTGGTGCATATATGTTTAGTAGTGATGTTACTTAATTGTCCATGGTGCCTTTTAGTGGGATGTAGTTTCCTTCCTTATCTCTTTTAATTAGATCTATGTTTGCTTTTGCTTTGTCTGGGATCAGGATTGATACCCCTGCTATTTTCACTTCAGCTGAAGCATAATATATTCTGCTCCAGCCTTTTACCTTTACCCTGTGTGTATCCCTCTGTTTTAAGTGTTTTTCCTGTAAACAACATACTGTAGGATTATGGTTTTTAATCCATTCTGCTATCCTTCCATTTATGGAGAGTTCATCCCATTCACATTCACAGTTATGATTACTATCTCTGTCTTTCTCTCCATCCTATCCCCACCCCATTTATGCTTTTCTTTCTCCTTTCTTCCTTTCCATCCTTACTAGAATTTTGCTTTTGAACACTGCCTTCCTCAATTTGCCCTCCCTTCAATCAGCCCCCTCCCTTTTCTTTCCCTTTCCTCTTACTACTTCTTCCCTCCATTCTATCCCCCCTTCCTTTTCTTTCTCCTTTCCCCTCCTACTGCCTATAGGCAAGTTAGATTTCTATACCTGAGTATGTTATTCCCTACTTGAACCAAATCTGATGATAGTAAAGTTCAAGCAATGCTCATCTCCCTCCCTTCTTTCCCTCTACTGTAATATGTCTTTGTGCCTCTTTGTGTGATGTAATTTACCCTTTTCTGCCCCATCCTTTCCTCTTCTCCCATCACAATCTCTTTTCATCACTTAATTAGGTTTTTATCATCATATCAAAGTCAATTTAAACCCACCCCCTCTGTCTATGTATATCCCTTCTAAATGCCATAATAAAGATACAGTTCTCAAGAGTTGTAAGTATCATCTTCCCATGTAGGAATGTAAACAGTTTGCTCTTATTGAATGACATGGTTTTTTTTTCCTTTCCTGTTTGCCTTTTTATGCTCTCTCTTGTATTTGAAGATCAAATTTTCCATTGAGCTTTGGTCTTTTCATCAGGAAGGTCTGGAAGTCCCCAATTTCTTTGAATGTCTAAGTCCTCCCCTGAAAGATTATGCTCAGTTTTTCTGGGTAGTTGATCCTTAGTTGTAATCCAAGCTCCTTTGCCTTATGGAATATCATATTCCAAGTCCTCTGATCTTTTAATATAGAAGCTTCAAGGTCCTGTGTAATCTTGACTGTGGTTCCATGATATTTTAATTGTTTCTTGCTAGCTGTTTGCAGTATTTTCTCCTTGACCTGATAATTCTGGAATTTGGCTACAAAATTCCTTGGTGTTTTCAATTTGGGATTTCTCTCTCTCTCTCTCTCTCTCTCTCTCTCTCTCTCTCTCTCTCTCTCTCTCTCTCTCTCTCTCTCTTTTCTTTTCTTTGGTTAGGCAATCAGGGTTAAGTGACTTGCCCAGGGTCACACAGCTAGTAAGTGTCAAGTGTCTGGGGCCAGATTTGAACTCAGGTCCTCCTAATTCCAAGGCCAGAGCTCTAACCGTTGTACCACCTAGCTGCCCACAATTTGATATCTCTCTCAGGAGGTGACTGGTATATTCTTATTTTACCTTCTGGTTCTAGGACCTCAAGGCGGTTTTCCTTGATGATTTCTTGAAAGATGCTGTCCAGCCTCTATTGTTGATCATGGCTTTCAGACCAGTAATTCTCAAATTATCTCTCCTAGATCTGTTTTCCAGATCAGTTGTTTTTCCAATGAGGTATTTTACATTTTTGTCTATTTTTTCATTCTTTTGATTTTGTTTTGACTGATTCTCGATGTCTCATAGAGTCATTAGCTTCCACTTGCCAAATTCTAATTTTTAAAGAATTGTTTTATTCAATTAGCTTTTGTACTTCCTTTTCCATTTGGCCAATGATACTTTTTTTTGTTTGTTTTTTGTTTTTTTGGCTAGGCAGTGGGGGTTCAGTGACTTGCCAAGATCACACAGCTAGTAAGTGTTATGTTTCTGAGGATGGATTTGAATTCAAGGCCTCCTGAATCCAGGGCCGGTGCTCTATCCACCACATCACCTAGCTGCCCCTGCCAATGCTACTTTTTTTTAAGGCACTGTTTTCTTCAGTGTACTTTTCCCCCTTTTGTCAATTATATTTTTAAAGGAACTATTCAATTTTTCTTCTACCTCTCTTATTTGACTTTTAAAATCTTTCTTGAGCTCTTCCGAGAAGGCTTTTTGGGCTTGAGACTAGTTTATATTCCCCTTTGAGGTTTCAGATGTGGGTATATTGACAACGTTGTCCTCTCCTGATTTTGTATTTTGATCTTCCCTGTCACTAAGATACTTCTCTGTGGTCACTGTTTTTCTTTGTTGCTTCTTACTCATGTTGTTTGCCTTTTTCCTGGCTTTTAAAGTTGATCTCTGCTTCTGGGGCACAGTGGGCACTGACCCGGGCTTCTTGGGCTGGGTCTAGGGGCCTGGTTACTGGCCTTGTGTGCTGGGGCCTCAGATGGCGTCAGCTGGAGGCTTTAGACATCTGGTGGTTGACTTGGTGCTGAGCTGGAGCTGGTGGTGTGACTGCTGTGTAGCTGGTGTTGGGGCTTGCCTGCTTCACCACCCTAGGGCTCAGGATCTCCCACTAGTTTGCTGAAGTGGGGCTTGCTGGAACACCTCCCCTCCTATACTGGTCCCCTTCAGCCACAGAAAGAGGGTCCTTTCCTGTTACCTCCCCTAAACTCCTGAGCTAAAAGACTCCTGTATCACATCTTTCTGCTGGCTCCACTATTCCAGAATTTTTCCTGGGGCAATATTCTCTGGGTTTTTCAAGGTCAATAAGGGAGAGTGAAAACAACTTACTGCTTACTTTGCCATCTTGGCTGCCAGAAGTCTTTGAATATCCTTTCTAAGAGGAAGCCTGTTACCTACATTTTGGAAAGACCTTAGACATGAGCCATATCTAAACATTGTCTTAGAGATTTCCCTGGAGTTACTCTGGGATGAGGGCAGAACCAGAAATGTCATCCTGACTCTCTCTTCAGGATCAGGCTGCCTGGGATGGAACTCTTCTTCTTTGTAAGCCCATAATACCCCTTGTTGGGATGCCTTGATGCATAGTATACATAAATGTCAATTGTTATTGAAATGCGAAATGGTATTGTTTGACTTGTATATGGCCCCAGCTCCCCAGGATGCAAGTATGACAAGGCTAATAAACCTAGGGATTTCCACCCCCTCCCCTTTCTCCTCCTTTTCAGCCTCTTGCTGGATTGGCACAATGACGCCTATATCCCTAATTCTCTACCCCTTATTTCTCCTTATTAGGCAAATTAAAAATAGCTTTTTTTTTTTAAAGTAGGTCCTACATACAACAGGACCTACTTTTCAGCCTCTTGCTGGATTGGCATAAATAGGGTTAGATTCCCTAATTGCTTACCCCATATTCCTCACTGCTTTATTAGGCAATTTAGAAAATGGCTTCCTTCTACTGTTCCTAGAGATAACAAGGCAATTTCCCATTGGCATCATACTGGCTCTTTGTCAAAAATGCTATATAAATTTGAGCTCGAGGAGCCCCAGGGCTTTGATGACTGCGGAGACATCTCCCTCCTCCACTGTGTGCCAGCATGGAGGTTATACGTGGAGACTGTCCCTACTAGCAGCTGTTCTGCTCCTTCCCTTGTGAGTGACAAGGTTTGTTAGAAGCTATCTTTGGGTGGGGTCTTCTGCTGAACACTGCTGTACTACAGATATAATGGAAAGAGTGTTAGCTTTAGAGTCAGGAGATCTGGGTTAGGCCTTTAAGAATATCACTTTGGCAGCCATGTGGAGGAGGGATTGAAGAGGGGAGGGCTTTGAGTCAGGCAGAGCAATTAGGAGACTATTGCAATACTACAGGTACAAGGTGATGAGGCTGTGAACTAGAGTGTTGTCCGTATCAATGGAAAGGAGATGGATGTGCAGATTACTTCAGGAGCCAAAATTAAATTGCTTTCCTCCAGACAGTTGTATTTATTTAATTGGGGGTTGGGTTCAAAATGTAGATAATTTTGGAGTAGAGAGGGCAAGCCTGAGTGTGCTAATGTAGGGAGATCTCTGAATCACCAGAAGGGAGAAGTGAGGTCCCTGGGCACTTGGGGGTAGGGAAGTGAAGGTACAGAAAAGGAGCTAGGATAGTACCAGAAAGAAACTTTGCCTGTGTTTAAAAGGGAAAGAATCCCTGCCCTCAAGATTTTACAGTCTCTCTAGGGCAGACAGGTACATATAAAAATGTATGTAAAATAGGTACAAAATGATGTTGAGGAGAAGGCAAGTGGTAGCTGGGGGAGGAGAGTGTCATCAAAAGCCTGATGTGGGATGTGGTGCTTCAGCAGAGCCTAGAAAGATAGACTAGGAATTCTGAGAGGCACAGCGGGTAAGAATGGAGTGAGTGCATTACAGGCATGGAGGACCCTGAGGTGGGAGATAGTGCTGTAGGAAAGACAGCAAGGAGATCAGTTTGACTGGGCAGACTGCAGTGTGTGTGAAGGTAGATTAGGGCCAGGTTGTCAAGAGCTTTAAATGCCAAAGAAAGTTTGCATTTCAGGCTAGAGGTAATTGGGAGCCATTGGGTCTTACTGAGTAGGGAATCACATGGTCATATCTATACTTGAGGAAAATCAGCTTGGCACTTGTGCGAATGCTGAATTGGACAAATGGGAGTTGAGGTAGGAAGACCAGTTGGGTGCCATTGCAATAGTCCAGTAGTGAGAGGTGAGATGAGCCTGAACTAGGGTAGTGGCGGTGAGTGGAGAGAAGGGGATTGTTGGAGAGACAGAGAGATAAAAATGGTGTGATCTGACAGCTGATTGGGTGAGAGTGAGTGAGGAGTAAAGGATGATGCTGAGGTTGTGATGCCTTTGGCAGAAATAGGGTAGTTGAGAAGAAAGGTAGGTTTGGGGAGAAATCTTGAGTTTTGTTTTGGACGCGATGAGTTTGACGTGCCTTTAAGACATCCAGTTCAAAATGCTCAGTGAGCAGTTAGGTGATGCGAAGCTCAAGAGAGATAGATACCCAGTCATCATCCGTACCACAGCACAGAACTCCTGATCTGAAGAAATCTGTCAACCTCAGCCTCCCAAAGAGCTGGGATATGCCAATACACTTGACTCCTTTGGCAGCAGCATGGAGTATAAATAGACTGGCGGGGGGGGAGGCAAATTAGGATGCCCTTGTGCTAATCCAGCTGAGAAATGATAGGGGCTTGCTTAGTGGATAGAGAATGTTAAAACAGTGAGATATGTTGGGTAAAGGAGAGGGAGGGATTGGAGACAACTCCAAGGCTGTGAGCCTGGGAGAGTAAACGAATGGCGGTGTCTTGGACAAAATACGGGAGTTTGGAAGGGGTGAGGGTTTGGGGACAAAAGCAAGGGGCTCTGTTTTCGACAGGTTGTGGGCATCTTGTTTGCTATGTCTGATAGTTTGTGATGTCGCACGAGAACGCAAGAGAGAAGTCGCAGTTGTCATTGTCCAGGTCTTTCAATCACGTCCAACTCATGACCCTGCTTGGGGTTTTCTTGGCACAGATACTGGAATGGTTTGCCGTTTCCTTCTCCAGCTGATTTGATAGATGAGGAAACTGAAGCTCACAGGGTTAACTCAGGGTCACTCAGCTAGCAAATTTCAGAGATCAGATCTGAACTCAGGAAGGTGGATTTTCCTGACTCCAGGCTCAGTGTTCTATCTACTGCACCGTGTGGCTGCCTCGGAGAAACCATGCCTGGATAGATGGATAAGTAAGTAATCTGCATAGATCCCTAGTAATCCTAAGAAACTGATCCCTAGTAATCTTAAATTTAAGGGGCAGGAAGTTGCTTTAGGGGGACAATGGAGGTCAGACCACCTTGAAGAGAATCCTTTGGCCCAGTTTACTGTTGAACTCCTTGGCTCTAACCTTAACTTATGGTTATTCCATTGTGCTTATCACTGCATGAATATCTTGGGCATACTCAATTAAAAGAGTCTTTGTAACCTTCTCCCCTAATGTAGTTATATATGCCAAGTAGAAATAGGGTGATGTGCTTGAAGAGTTGTGGTGAGGACAGATAATAGGTTTAGGAGGAGTGAAGCACAGAGAAACACTGAAGAATGGGAGGTTTTGTCCAGATAAAGGAACTTCTAGGTTTTGAATTACGGAGGAATGGGAAATGGTCAAGAGTGAAATTCTGAAGGTGCAAAAGACAGTTGGTGTGAAACAATTTCAACAAAGAGAAACATTAGGATTTATTGGAAGAAACTGATATGGATGCATAGAGAACTATCTAGAACTTAGGCTTTAAAAATAAATATTGAGGGGGCAGCTAGGTGGCACAATAGGTAGAACACCAGCCCTGGAGTCAGGAGGAACTGAGTTCAAATCCGGCCTCAGACACATAACACTCACTAGCTGTGTGACCCTGGGCAAGTCACTTAACCCCAATTGCCTCACACAAAAAATAATAAATAAATAAATAAATAAATAAATATTCAGAAGATAAAAGTAAATTCAGGTAACAGAAAGATTGGCAAGACCTTATCTCTTCCTTTACCCCTGTTTCAGAGGAGGTATTTCTTCTCCCTGCCAAGGCAAAGCCCTCTATATACACAAGTGATCCCATGTAGAAAAGAAGGAAGGAAGGAAGGAAGGAAGGAAGGAAGGAAGGAAGGAAGGAAGGAAGGAAGGAAGGAGAAAACAGTATGCTTTGCTTTGTATTCAGATTCCATCAGTTCTTTTCCTGAAGGCAGATAGCATTTTCATCATGTGTCTTTTGGGACTGTCTTGGATCATTATATTGCTGAGAATAGCTAAGTCATTCACAGTTGTTCATTGTACAATATTGCCATTACTGTGTACAATGTTCTCCTGGTTTTGCTCACTTCATTTTGTATCAGTTCATGTAAAGTCTTTCTAGATTTTTCTGAAATAATCCTGTTTGTCATTTCTTATAGCACAATAATATTCCATTATAATCATATACCACAACTTGTTCATCTATTCCTCAATTAATGGACTTCCCCTCCATTTCTTAGCCACCACAAAAAGAGCTGTTTTAAATGTTTTTTGTACAAATAGGCTCTGCTCCCTCTGCTTTTTTATCTCTTTGGGATACAGATTTAGTTGTGGTATTGATGGGCATGCACTGTTCATAATTCCAAATTGCTCTACAGAATTGTTGAATCAGTTCACAACTGCACTAACAGTGTCCCAGTTTTCCATATAACCACCATTTGTCATTTTCCTTTTCTGTCATATTAGCCAATCTGATAGGTGTGAAGTGGTACCTCAGTTGTTTTAATTTGCGTTTCTCTAATCAATAGTGATTTAGAACACTTTATTTCATATGACTACAGATAGCTTTGATTTCATTGTCTAAAAACTGCCTGTTCATATCCTTTGACCATTTATCAATTGGGGAATGGCTTATATTTTATAAATTTGACTCAATTCTCTATATATTTGAGAAATGAGGTTTTTATCAGGGAATGTTGCTGTAAATCCCCCCCTTAAGTTTTCTACTTTCCTTCTAATTTTAGTTGCGTTGGTTTTGTTTGTACAAAACCCTTTAAATTTAATGTAATCAAAATTATCCATTTTATATTTTATAATACCCTCTATGTCTTGTTTGGTCATAAATTCTTCCCTTATCCATAGATCTGACAGGTAAACTATTCCATGCTCTCCTAATTTACTTATGGTATCACCTTTTATGGCTAAATCATGTACCCATTTTGGCCTTATCTTGGTGTATATGTATACATATACATACATATATACGTGTGTGTATATATATATATATATATATATACATATATACGTGTATATATATATATATATATATATATATATATATATATATATATTTATAGTGTGAGATGTGGGTCTATACCTAGTTTCTGCCATACTGTTTTCCAGTTTTCCCAGCAGTTTTTGTCATATAATGAGTTTTTGTTCCAAAATCTTGGATCTTTGGGTTTATTAAACACTAAATTACTAGGTCCCTGCCCAGGCACCACTTAATGGTTACTTTATGGGCCCTTCTGGCTCAGAGTGAATGTAAATGGTAATTGTTTCTCTTTTGGCCAGCAACCCTAAGGGTCTTGTCTCAGGTTGATTTTTTTTTTTTATTGAAGGGGCCATCCCTTGGCTTACTTCTTAAACAGGCTTATTCACTGACTGGACGTTGCCTCACTCAAAGGAGACCTCAGAAAGAAGATCTTAGCTTGAAAAGGCCAAGGTCTCCCCCTGCATCCTGGCCTATCTCCAGTTGTTCTGATCTATATCTGGCTAGTGGACTCAGATGGCTCTGGAGGAGAAAATGAGGCTAGTGACTTTGCGTGGTCCTCCCTCAATCAAAACCAATTCATTTGCAACTCATATCATCATCTTCCTGATGTCATGGTGCTCTTAGACAATAAAGGACAAACCACACAACCACAAATTACTGTGGTCATTTACTGCAATGTATTATGTACCTTTAATCTATTCCAGTACCAGATTGCTTTGATGATTACCACTTTATGATACAGTTTGAGATCTGGTATAGCAAGACCACCTTCTTTTATTTTTTTTCCCCTGATTCTCTTGATGAATTTTGTTATTATTATTATTATTATTATTGTTATCATTATCATTATTATTATTATTTTGGTGAGGCAGTTAAAGTTAAGTGACTTGCCCACAGTCACACAGCTAGTGAGTGTTATGTGTCTGAGGCCGGATTTGAACTCAGGTCCTCCTGACTCCAGGGCTGGTGCTCTATCCACTGTATCACCTAGCTGCCCCTGTTATTATTTTTCCTAGCTCTATAAAATAATTTTTTCCTTAGTAGTATTTTATTTATTCACTCTGTCTTTTTGTGGGTTCTGCTGCTTCAGAATTTGTTTAGAGCCATTTTTTATGAGTATTTGGAGGGGTTTGGAGGAGAGCTCAAGCAAGTCACTGCTTTTACTCCGCCATCTTGGTTCCGCCTTTAGTATTTTATTTTTTCCCAATTACATGTAAAGATAGTTTTCAACATTTATTTTTACAAAATAAATTTTTTTTGGTAGTTTGATTGGTATGCGGCACTAAATAAATAGATTAATTTAGGTAGAATTGTCATTTTTATTATATTGACCTGACTTACCCATAAGCAATTAATATTTTTCCAGTTGTTTAGATCTGACCTTATTTGTGTGAGAAGTGTTTTGTAATTGTGTTCATATAGTTCTAGGTTTGTCTTGGAAGGTATGCTCTCAAGTATTTTATATTGTGTACAGTTATTTTAAAAGGAATTTTTCTATCTCTTCCTGCTGGACTTTGTTGGTAATATATAGAAATGCTGATGATTTATGAGGATTTAATCTTATATCCTGCAACTTTGCTAAAGTTATAATTATTTCAACTAGATTTTTAGTTGATTCTCTAAGTATACCATTATATCATCTGCAAAGAGTAATAGATTTCCTCATTGCCTATTCTAATTCCTTCAATTCCTTTTTCTTATTGCTAAAGCTAATATTTCTAGCACAATATTGAGTAACAGTGGTGATAAAGGGACTCCTTATTTCACGGCTGGTCTTGTTGGGAAGGCTTCTAACTTTTTCCAGTTACTGATAATGCTTGCTGATGGTTTTTAGAAAGATACTACATGTCATTTTAAGGAAAGCTCCACTTATTCCTATGCTCTCTATTTTGTCAAAACATTTTTCTGCATCTTTTGAGATAATCATATGATTTCTGTTAGTTTTGTTATTGATATGGTCAGTTGTGATGATACTTTGCCTAATATGGAACCAGTCCTGTGCTCCTAACATAAACTACACTTGGTCATTGAAACATACTTTAAAAAAAATTTTGGAGTGTTTTTGCTCTGTATATTCTTTCACAATATGACCAATATTGAAATATGTTTTGCATGACTATACATGTGTAGCCTATGTCAAATTGTTTGCCTTCTTATTGAGAGAGGAGGGGAGAAAGGAAGGGATAGAATTTGGAACTCAAAATTCTGGAAAATGAATGTTAAAATTGTTTTTACATGTAATTGAAGAAAAAATGAAATATTTCCTCCGCCCCAAAAAGAGGAAAATAGGAATTGAGGAAAATGAATTGGATAATTATCAGACTCCATCAAAACCATGACTAAACAAAAATGCTGGATATCCTATTTCAAGGATCCATAAGAAAAAACTACCCAGATCTCTTATAACCAGAGGACAATGTGAAAATCCCTGGACATTTCTGAAACCCCAAATTAAAGACACCCAGGGATGTTGAATGTCACAGCAAAAATCCAGAGCTTACAGAGCAAAGAAAAAATACTGCAAGCAGCTCAGAAAGAATTTGGGTACCTAGGAACCACAGTTATGTTCAAACAAGACTTTGCTGCCACTGTGTAAAAGGGGAGAAAAAACTTAGAACATGATATCCCTAAAGTCAAAAGATAAAGGCATACAAAAAGAAACAACAACAAAACATCTTACCTGTGCAAGACTGAGTATAATCCTACAAGTCAAAATGGAACTTTAATGGGATAGAGATCTCTTAAGCGTTCTTGATAAAAAGACCAGAGTTGATTAAAAAAACAACAACAACTTGGAATGGAAGGAAAGGAAAAGAAAGAGGAAAGGAATAAGCATCTATTAAGTGCTTGCTATATGCCAGGCATTGTGCTAAGGGCTTTATAAATATTATCTCATTTGAGGCTCACAACAATCCTGCAAGGTAGGAGCTATTATTTTCTTTATTTATGGTTGAAGAAACTGAGGGGCTGGAAGCAATTAAGTGACTTGCCCAGGGTCACACAGCGTTTAAGCAATTGTAGTCTGATTTGAATTCAGGTGCAATACTCAATGCCACCGAGCTGCCTCTGAAATGCAAGCACAAACTTCAACAGAAAACAAGAAAGGGAAATACATTTGAACGTTTGTAAGAAATTGAAGGATGATAAATTGCTTATATTTTAATGAAAGGGGTTTTTTTTTGGTTTGTTTTTTATATTTTTTAAAATTTTTAATTTTTTTTGGTTCTATTTTTATGAAAGAAAAAGATAGTCTGGGAGAAGATTGGTTGCTTTGAGTATTTTAAAAGAGGAAAGCAAAAGGAAGGGGAAAAGGAATATGCTTATAAAGAAATAAAAGGCATGTATCATTTATTGCCATTGGAGTACATAAGAAGAAGACTCTCCAAACCAAGGAGACATTTCACTAGCATAGGCCCTCTTGTGTCCTTGCCTCCAGCTGCCACCTTAATCCATACCCTTAGCACCTTTCACCTGGACTGTTCCCAGTGTCCTAATTGACTTCCTTGCTTCAAGTCTCTCTCCTCTCCAATCCAGCCTCTACACAGCTGCCAAAGTGATTTTCCTTAAGTGCAAATCTGACCATGTCACTTGGTAAAATACATGAGTTCCCTGTTGTGCCGGAAATAATCTATAAACCCCTCTTTGTGGTTTTTGAAACCCTTCACAATTTGGCCCCAACTAACTTTCCCAGCTCTGTTACATACCACTTCCATTCACACATTCTGTGGTGCTACCTTCCTGGCTTTCCTAATTCTCATACATAAAGGATATCTCCTGCACCTTTCAGAGTCCCTTGTTTTCTTTTCTGTGGCCCTCAGCTCCTATCAATCCATTGATCAATGAACATTTATTAAAGAGCCTACTATGTGCCAGGTACTGTGCTAAGCACTGGGAATACAATACAAGGAAGCAAAAGATAGTCCCTATTCTCAAGGAGTTTATAATCAAATGGAGGAGACAATATGCAAATAAATATGTACAAAACAAATCATATTTAGGATAAACAGGAGATAATTAGCAGAGGAAAGACACTGAAATTAAGAGCAAGTGAGAAAGGCTTCCTGTAGAAGGTGGAATTTTGGTTAGCTCTTAAAGGAAGCCAGGAAGGTTAGCAGTCAGAGCAGAGGAGGGAGAGCATTCTAGCCATGGGGACAACCAGAGAGAATACCCAGAGCCCAGAAATGGAGTGTTTTGTTTTGTGGAATGTCTATAAGTTGTGTCACTGAATTAGAGTGCATGTCAGGAAGTAAGGTGTAAGAAGACTGGAAAGGTAGGAGGGAACTAGGTTATGAAGGATTTTAAATGCCAAATAGAGCATTTGGTATTTGCTTCTGGAGGCAATAGGAAGCTGCTGGATTTAATAGAAAGAGAAGGAGGGAGGGAGGGAGAGAGAGAGAGAGAGAGAGAGAGAGAGAGAGAGAGAGAGAGAGAGAGAGAGAGGAGAGAGAGAGAGAGAGAGAGGAGGGAGAGAGAGAGAGAAGGAGGCAGAGAGAGAGAGAAGGAGACAGAGAGAATATGTATACGTGTGTATATGTGTGACATGATTGAACCTTCACTTTAGGAAAATCACTTTAGTGGCTGAATGGAGAATGGATTGGAGTAGGAAGAGACTTGAGTCAGGCAGACCCCTCTCTTCCCACTTTCCCCCAGCAGTCTATTGCAGTAATGAAGTGAGGTGATGAGGGGCTGCACCAGAGTGGGGGCAGTGTCAGAGGAGAGAACAGAGTGTATTCAAGAAATGTTGCAAAGGTGAAATCAATAGGCTTTGGCAATAACTTGGATATGGGGAGTGAAAGAGTGCGGAATCCAGGATGACTCCTAGGTTGCAAGCCTAAGGAGACTAGCAGGATGGTGTTGTCTTCTACAGTAACAGGGAAGGTGGGAGGTGGGGAAGGTTTAGGGGGAAAGATAATGAGTTCTGTTTTAGATGTATTGAATTTAAGATGTCTACTGGACCTCCAGTTTGAGATAACTAAGAAGCAGTTGGAGATGTGACATGGTGGGTCAGCAGAGATTTTGGAGCGGGAAAGGTTGATTTGAGAATTATCAGCACAGAGAGGGCAATCAAATCCATGGGAGTTGGTGAGGCCACCAGGGGAAGTAGTATAGAGGAAGAAAAAGAGAGGCCAGTACTAAATCCTAAGGGACATCTACAGTTAGAGGGCATGACCTAGAAAACGATCCAGCAAAGGAAACAGAGAGGGGGCTGTCAGATAGGAAGGAGGAAAACCAGGAGAGAATGGTGTCCCAGAAACCTAGAGAGAAGAGAGTATCAAGGAGAAAAGAGTGATTGATGGTGTCAAAGGCTGCAGAGAGGTCAAGGAGAATGAGGATTGAGAAAAGGTCATTAGATTAGTAACTTTGGAAGAGCAGTTTCAGTGTGATCATCAGGTCAGAAGCTGGATTGTAAGAGGTTAAGAAGGGAGTGGGACGAATGAAAGTGTAGGCATCTAGTGCAGATAGCCTTTTTGAGGAGTTCAGCTACAAAAGGTAGAAGAGATCTAGGATGTTAGCCTGGAATGGAGGGATCAAGTAAGAGATTTTTGGGATTTTTTTCCAGGATGGGGGAGACATGGGCATGTTTTCAGGCAGTAGGGAAGAGCCACGGAAAGATTGAAGATAAATGAGAAAGTGGACATGACAGAGGGAACAGTCTGTTGGAGGAGGCCAGATTGGATGGGATTGCTTGAACAAGCAGAAAGGTTAACCTTTTTACAGAAACCTTGTGTTTATATAACTTTCATTTCCCAATATGTGCCTTAGATTCCTCTACCCAAAAGTCATCTTTTAATAACAACACCAAAAAAAAAAAAAGACAGTTGCCATTCAGCAGCACTTACCAGTATATCCCTCAAGTCTGTAGTGACCCACCTCTGCAGAGAAGGGGCATGCATGTGCCTCCTTTGAGCTTTCTTGTTTATTAGAACCACACAGCTTTCTCCTTTCTTTTTATATCATTTTTTCCTGGTTCTGCTTGTTTCGCTTTGTAATAGTTCATATGAGTCCTCCTGTGCCTACCTATATGCTTCATATTGGTTTCTTAAAGCATGGTAATTCATGTACCATGGTCTGTTTTGCAATTGATGGGCATCTGCTTTGTTTCCAGGTCTCAGCTGCCACCTAAAATACTGCTATAAATATTTTCATGTATAGAGGGCCTCTCTTTCTGCCTTTTACCTCCATGGAGTATATGCTTAGCAGTAGTATTTAGTATAGTGCTCAGAGAATTGATTATTAATAACCAATGATTTGGGGAGATTCAGATTTCCCCCTTTTTCTTTTATCCTCATTTCAAGACCTCAGTCTCTGAAGGTTGAGCTAACCTTCTTCTCTAGTGAAACCCCACACAGGACCCACCCAGCCATTGTGTTCCACTTAGGTTTAGGTGGGGATAACTTCTTTGACTAGATAGCTTGATAGGCTGACTAGATAGCCCAAGTTTGGGGGTAACTTAAGTAAATGACATAATCAATGTTCAGATCCACCCCCTCATTATGATATTCATTCTCTCATTAATTATTAACCAGAGTTGATTGCCACCCTTAGGAACACCTACTCTTCAAAGGGCATATAAACTGTCAGCCCACTACCATGGGCGTTGGTTTAAGAGAGAGATGACCTGTGATGATTAAAAGTGTTGAAGAGGGGGCAGAGCCAGGATGATGGAGAAAAAGCAGCAACTTGCCTGAGCTCTCCCCAAAGCCTCTCTGAGCAGCTTTAAATAATGCTATAAAACAATTCCAGGAGTGGCAGAACCTACCAAAGGATGAGGTGAGATACTTTTCCAGCCAGAGACAACTTAGAAGGTTGACACTTGGATGAGAGTGGAATACAGTCCCGTCCAGGCTGCACCAGCAGCCCCAGCAAACCAGCAGCAGGCCTTGGGAGCAGTCTCAGTGGCTGCTTCTGGAGCACACAGCCCACATATGGTAAAGGGGTCAAACAGCTGGTCAGAAGAAGATCACAGGGGTCTCTTTGCTAGCACCGAGGCAGGACTCTGTTGCTTTGCTCATACTTGGATCCAGGTCACAGTCCTTAGTGGCAGTCCTAGGGCAAGGAGGAGTATTAGCCTACCAGAGCTTGCAGCCACAGTGGAGTGAGGACCCTCGTCACAGTTCCAGGACAGAAAAGAGTGGTTGTGTTTGCTTACAGACCAGAAATAGCCAAGGAGAGCAGTAAACATACCTCTCCTTAGATTATACCACCTTGGAAGAACCGGAAGCTTGTAGTTCCCTAGAAGTATCTCTGAAAACAGTTGTACAAAACCCCTGAAACTTGGGACAATGCGCTCTCCACCCTGGAAGCAAAGCACCACTTTAGCAAAGAGCTAAAAGTCAAGAAATAGGCTGGGAAAATGAGCAAACAACAGAAAAAAATTCTGACCATAGGAAGTTACTATTGTGACAAGGAAGATCAAAACACACACTCAGAAGGAAGACAACAAAGTCAAAACTCCTACATCCAAAGTTTCCAAGAAAAATTTGAATTGGTCTCGGGCCATGGAAGGGCTCAAAAAGGATTTTGAAAATCAAGTAAGAGAGGTAGAGAAAAAATTGGGAAGAGAAATGAGAGTGATGCAAGAAAACCATGAAAAAAGAGTCAACGACTTGGTAAAGGAGACATGCACAAAAAAAGTGAAGAAAATAATGCCTTAAAAAACAGACTAGGCCAAATGATAAAAGAGGTATAAAAAGCCAATGAGGAGAAGAATGCCTTGAAAAGCAGAATTGGCCAAATGGAAAAAGAGGCAGAAAAATTCACTGATGAAAATAATTCCTTAAAAATTAGAATTGGGCAAGTGGAAGCTAATGACTTTATGAGACATCAAGAAAGAATAAAACAAAACCAAAAGAATGAACAAATAGGAGACAACGTCAAATATCTCATTAGAAAAACATCTGGCTTAGAAAATAATTTAAGAGAAAAATAATTTAGAGATAATTTAAGAATTATTAGACTAACTAAACACCACGATCAAAACGAAAGCCTAGACATCCTCTTTCACGAAATTATCAAAGAAAACTGCCCTGATATTCTAGAACCAGAGGGTAAAATAAAAATTGAAGAATCCACTGATCACCTCCTGAAAGAGATCCCCAAATCAAAACTCCCAGGAATATTGTAGCCAAATTCCAGATCTCCCAGGTCAAGGAGAAAATATTGCAAGCAGCCAAAAAGAAACAATTCAAGTATCATGGAGTCACAGTCAGTATAACACAAGATTGAGCAGTTTCTACAGTAACGGATCAGAGGACTTAGAATGTGATATTCTGAAGAGCGAAGGAGCTAGTATTACAATCAAGAATCAGCTGCCCAGAAAAACTGAGTAGAAATTACTTCAGGGGAAATAGTTGATATTCAGTGAAATAGAGGACTTTCCAGCATTCTTGATAAAAAGACCAGAGCTGAATGGAAAATTTGACTTTCAAATGCAAGACTCAAGAAGAGCATAAACAGAATCCTCCCAATGAAAGGGACCTCAGAGATTATCTAGGAATCTCTGTCTACAGCATCCCCAGCAAGTACTCATTAATCCTGTTTGGAAACCTTCAGGGGACCACCATCCAACTGAGCAGTCCATTCTGCTCTTCTACAGCTCTGTGAAGATTTTCCTTACAATGGATCAGAATCTGCCTCTCAGCAACTTCAACCCACAGCCCCAGCGTTCTGCCCTCTAGGGACAAGTCCCAGAAAAATATAATCCAAACACTAAAAGAGGACAATTATATTTCCACTCCTCCCACCCCTCAGACTTACTCATTACTCTAAAATCAACAGAGAATTTTGAACTAGTTTGATTGTAGATCTCATGTTTTGAAACATTTTGTATTTGTGTATCTGTATTATTCTTCCTACTAGATTGTAACCTCAATGACAATAGGGATCAAGTCTTAAGAATACTTAGTAACTCTCCTGTTCTTAAGACAGTGCTCTCTACACAAAATTTTTGTTCAACATATGCCTGTTGAATTTATCATTGAATATAAATTTGGCATTTGAATATGAATTAATAACTCACATTTATATAACACTTTAAAGTTTAAAACAGGCTTTCCACAAAACCACCCTGTAGAACAATATCTTGATCAAAGAGACGTCAATTTCCATATCACCTGTCTGACAGAAGGGAGGATCCACATTTTCCCAGACCTGTCTGGGCAAACACAATGAGCAGGAATACACCCATTAGCCCAAACTTAGAATTTTTTTTTGCTGTTTGATTAGATCTTAACCTGGGTAAATCTTTAAGAGTGATTTCTGTCCCCACCTTTCCCCTCCTCTCTACTCCTCTTCTCTTTCCCTCTTCCCCACTACTTTCCCATCCCCATCCTTCCCTTCATCCTTTCTCCATTCCCCAGCCTAGATGATACTGTGGCATAGACTGCCAAGGCGGACATCACAGGGCTGTGCCAGGACATGTTTTCCAAAATAGCCATGTACCTGACAGGAGAGCTAACAGCCACCAGTGAAGACTACAAACTTCTGGAAAATATAAACAAAATGACTAGCTTGAAGTATCTAGAAATGAAAGATATTGCAGTAAACATAAGCAGAAACCTAAAGGATTTAAACCAGAAATCTGCAGCACTTCAGCCTTATCTGGATCAGATCACTTTAACTGAAAAACAAGTAGCAGCTCTTAAGCAGGCAGCTTACAAGTTCGATGCATATTCAAAGAAACTAGAAACAAAGTACAAGAAGTTAGAAAGGTTATGAAAGAATTCTTTAACACAAAGACTTTAACTACAAGAATGTTTCGTAAGTGGGATGGAACTTACCACTATGCTTCAGTTCCTAAAAGGAAGCGGTGCTGCTGATCCAAAGAGAATCCCAGCATCTTTGATGTTTTCCTAAACCTGTAGCCCCTGGAACTTCATCTTATCATGTGCTTCATTGTGTGCCCTGGACCAATGCTCAGAAATCAGTATCAACCCCATCTAGAGCAGGCACAGATGAGAGGCTCTGCTCTCCCTGTCTCCTCCCTTCTTTCCTTTACCCTAGGGCTCCATCATGAACTCTCTGTTGTGAACGTGTCCCCCAACCCGTTCATAACTTGTTCTTGAACTTAAATAATAAATGCCACTGTGCAACTCTCAAAAAAAGAGTGATTTCCAACACTGGTTGGTTTCTGGATGAAGAAGAAAAGGGGAAAAACCTTGGTCCTAATACAGTAATTGGTTATTAAATACAAGTGAGAAATAATTAGTTTCTCACAAGCGAAATGACCATCCTTTTTATTAAAATGCTGGCAGTATTCATAAAATTATTAAATTACCCAGAAATTATGTCTCTCAAACCTTTTTAATTGTCACAGTGCCTGGCGTATAATAGAGTAAGCACCTAATAAATGTTTATTGAGTGACTGACAAAAAAATCTCTGAATCAGAGAATATAGACATTTGAGTTACTTTCCACATAATTCCTGATTGTTTTCAGCATAATTAGGCCAATCCACAGCTCAATAGTGTATATATGTGCTTGTCTTTCCACAACCCCTCCAATACTGTTATCATCTTCTGTTATTCTTTCCCATTTGCTGGTTGTGATGTAATGCAGCAAAGTTGTTTTGATTTATGCTTCTCTTACTATTAGCGATTTGGAGCGATCTTTCATATGGTAATTAATAGTCTGCAATTCTTCCTTTGGGAATTGTTGTTCTCCCTTAACTACTTAGCCCATTGGGAAATGGCTTTTGGTATTGTATATTTCTTATAGCTTCCTATGTGTCTTGGATATCTGACAAAAGTCACATTTGAACAATGAATGAGAAAGTAATTGATTTTTTAGTAAATGCATGGATTTTTAATGCTTTTTAAATTTTTCTTAATAATATTTTATTTTTTCCCAATTGCTTATAAAAACAATTTTTAACATTCATTTAAAAAAAATTTTGAGTTCCAAATTCTCTTCCTCCTCTCACTTTTCCTGTCCCTGAGACAGTAAGCGATTTGATATAGGTTATACATGTGCAGTTATGCAAACTATATTTCCATATTAGTCAGAACATGGCTTTTTGGAAACATTTTTATCATTCTGTGATTTCTTTGCTGGAAATTGTACATATAAAAATGTGCACACTTTTAAAAACTGGGGAAATTTTTTTTCTAATCCATTTAAAATATTTCAAATAAAGATTTTAATGAGTTTTGAACCCAATTGTTGAAAATATAATCTTCTAGTTAGTTTGCAAGTGTAAACAATCAACATCACGGCAGATGAAAACTTACTAACTGAATTTCAACAAAAGCTTGTACACAATTGATGTATGGGATTGAAACATGAGTATTATGAGTTAGGGCAGCCAGTCGAGCGCTGCTTTCATTTGAAGCTGCATGTCTTAGTGTGATACCTTTTCCAGCTGTGATGGCCATTAAAACATCTAAATAAACTTGCCCTAGAACCATGCACTCGTGTGTATTTGTCTGTCTGTACATATGTTTATGTATGTTCATGTGTATATGTATGTATATGTGTGTGTATCTATGTATATGTGTATATATATATATATGTATATTTTATGTATAGGGATAAGGATTGGACTGAGAATTTTACTGGTATCAGGAGTGCCCTGTGAGAACTTCCTCTACCAATATAAGTCTTAACCTTCTCTACAACTTAGAGACTTAGGAAGTTGCCTAGAGGGGAGAAGCTAGGTAGCACAATGGATACAGCACTGGCCCTGGAGTCAGGAGAACCAGAGTTCAAATCTGGCATCAGGCACTTAATAGCTGTGTGACCTTGGGCAAGTCACTTAACCTTAATTGCTTCAGAGAAAAGAAAGTTTCCTGGTGCACTGAGAGGTTCAGTGATTTGCCCAGGGTCATATAGGGAATATGTGTCAGAATAAGAACTTGAACCCAGGCCTGTCCAGCACGTGGGCCAAGTCTCTATCCATACAACTTCTCTTGTCCTGGGGATACAAAAACAAAGAATAAAAGCAGGAGTGACTTACTGACAAGGAGCTTCATCTTTCCAGCTCCCAGTTTGGGCACAAAGAAGCCATTAAAGGTCACAGCAGATATCGTGTAGGACGTTCCTAGGCCTAGCTACCAGAGATACACAGAGGCTTGTGTTCTAGTCAGATTGGGGCTTTATCACTCTGGGACCATCCATGTCTTTAACTGGGCACTTAAATTTCATTATCTTAGGGCAAATGCCAATATAGACTTAGAAAAGACGATGCTAGGATTACCAACCTAAACTTCCTACCACCATGTCTGTGGACAAGCAGTACTTCAAACTATCTTTCTTTACTATTCATCTATCAGAAATTACTTTGTAACTCTTGAATCTAGGGCAGGGCTATACTCCCAAGCTTTTCCCCTCAGCCCCAGAACTTGCTCTGTCCCCTAAATTGGTAAATTAAAACTCAACAGGGAACCTAACTTTGGATAGAGTCCATAGTTGCTGTTCTTTCCTGAAAGTCCTGGGAATGAGGTTCACAGCTTCTTCATAAAATGAGCAATAGTATTCAAAATTTTTAAGGAGCAGGGGAAACAAAAGGACTTTTTGTCAAAGGTGTAGAGGACTCCATGAAAACCATCTTCACTGTGGTGCAAGCTCACTGGTACCCCCTGGTCCTTCAACCTTTTCTTGTACAATAGTGCATCATCCTGTAGGACATTAAACTCACAGCTTATAAGCAGGGTCTCAAGGAGTTGGGCAATGATGTCATTGTCAGCAATTAGGGGTGAATTCACTGTTTATTTTCATGGTAGGCATCCTTATTAAAAGGGCCAGGTGACATGTATTGGTAGCCTTTCTCTTTGAACCTCTTAGGTATGTTGTCCACATTCAGCCTTTCCTTAGACTTCTCCCGCAGCTCAGGGGCAGATGGGCACCATTCAGGATAGTGGTTTTCCAAGATGGCTGGATATCAAGATATTGAAATATACAGGAAATGGCAAAGTTCTGGGTGAGGAATAGGATGTTTTTGTTCTGTTGATAGGAAAGAAACTGGAAATTAAATCCCTGGAAATAGGGATAGAGCAGAATCTGAGCTCGTATCTTGGGGAGATCTGGTTGGGTCATGAGGGTTTGGCAAACGGAAGCCACAATTGTCCCTCCAGAAATGAAAAAAAAAAACCAAAATGAAAAATAACCTCCTTCTGCCTAGAAAGTATCTCTTTTATGACTGAGGAGGATTTAATTATCATAAGAGTTACCGTGAAGCTGTTTTCCTTTTTTTTTTTCTTTTGAGAAAAGAAGACAAGTTATGAGGGCAAGGATGATGGATTAATGTCATACTGGCAAATAGTAGGCATGTAATGCTTATTGATTGATTCAAATCAGCCCTTTTGACCCAGGGCACATTCAGATGTGTTGTCACCATATGTGCCTGGTAACAACATAAACAAATTGCAGATTCAATTTGAGAAGAGTGAATAAACTCTGAATTTTCCAACCTAAAATTAAGGATGTTTGGTAAATATCATGTCTGTCCTTTCAGTGACAGTCTCCTGTTCACCCCAGACTACCAATAGCTATTTTGACTCTGGAGAAAGGAGGCTAATTACTACAACTCTACCTTCTCCATTCAAAAAAAAAAAGTTAGAGCCTTACCTTCACATAGCTCATTTAATGTAGAGAACTCAAAGCTTATTCATTGTATGATCTCCTCTGTCATTAAACCAAGAGCAGAGTGACCAAGCTTCAGTCTCCAGCCTCCTATTTCCTCTCCTGGCAGGAAATAATGTCTCCTTTGGAGAAGGGTGGGGGAAGAAGAGGCTAGAAATGTCTACTCTGCCTCCCTTTGAGCCATGCAATAACACCCCCATACAACCTGTCTGTGATAGTCCTCACCACACACTCATTCCTTCAGGAAGATTGAGCAGCAATAGCAACCCATTAGGAACAGGTATAGCATTGGGCAAAATATATAGGTAAGCAAGATGAACTTCTCTTTTGAGCACCTACTTAACTAGGTTGTGTGTGAGTATCAGGTGAGATAATGAACTTAGATTACTTTAAGCTAAATACATGTTACCTGTTCCTTTTATAGGATCTTTCTCAGTTCTTCCTCCCTCTGGCACTACAATTAAACAATAAATGAATTTAAAGCAATTAATGAGAGTTTAAGTTAAATAGCATAGCTAAATTTTAGTCTTTTGTCTGCCTAGAAGTGGTTGTTCATAATAATAGCTATCATTTATATACCACTTTAAGGTTCACAAAGTGCTTTACATATGTTACCTCCTTTGATTCTTACTACAACTTTGTGAGACAGGTGCTACTGTAGTCCCCATTTTATATTTGAGGAAATTGAGGCTGGAAATCTGGGGAAGTAGAATGAGTTCATAAGAGAGACCAGTTGAGCTCCTTTATTTTACCCACATCTCTTCCCATTGTGTTGTCATTTTGTTGTGTGGGAATGTTCACGGATATCTGTTGGACCAGGGTTGGGACTTGTGCTCCAGAGCCCACACAGCAGGCACAAGAATTGGGGAAGCAAATGTGAAGCGGCTATGTTCTAGATGTAGTCCACGCTACCAATCTGAATAGGACTGCAGAGAACAAGCTGTGGTTTATGAATGTAATGCAATATTATTGGAATGAGGACCATGAAGTTAAAGAAACATGGTGAAGGTTTCTGTGAACTGATGCAGAGCAAAGAAAGCAAGACTGAAAGATTACTGAGTGGAAAGTTACATGTATACACAATTGCAAGTGCTGTCTTAGACCATTTTGCTTATTGTTTTAAATATTAAGGTAATATGAAGGGGAGTGTTTATTAGGAAGTGACTGATATATCAAATTGAAATGTACCAAATAAATAAAGTCCAAGGCCTCAAAAATGTAGTAAATTGTACCAAATAAAAATATTCCCAGTTTTCCAGTTGCAGAGAAGGTTGCCCTTTAGGTATTATGTTTGGCACCTATAAAGTATCTCTCCATTTTCTGTCTCCTCTTATTTTGTTTATTTACTCATTTTCAGGGGTTCTTAACCATTTTTGTGTCACATATCCCTTTAACAGTCTGATGAAGCCTTTGACCCTCTTCTTAGAATATTTTTAATAGTATTTTATTTTTTTTCCCCAGTTACATGTCAAGAAAATTTTTAGCATTCATTTTTACAAGATTTTGAGTTTGGAATTTTCTTCCCTCTCTCTCTCCCCTCCTGTCTTCTGAAAATGGTAAGCAGTTTGATATAGTTTATGTGTATTGTATCATGTAAAACATTTCCATATTAGTCACAACTGTGAAAGAAAAAAACAGATCAAAATGAAAAAAAAAAACAAGAAAGAATTAAGTAAGTGAAAAAAATTTTCTTCTATCTGCATTCAGAGCCCATCAGTTCTTTATGTGGATGTGGATAGCATTTTCCTTCGTGAGCTGTTTGTACTTGTCTTGGATCAACATGTTGCTGAGAAGAGCTGAATCATTCATAATTGATCACACAGTGTTGCCGATACTGTGTCCAATGTTTTCATGGTTCTGCTTATTTCACTTTGCATCAGTTTATACAAGTCTTTCCAGGGTTTTCTGAAATCTTCTGGTTCATCATTTCTTATTGCACAGTTGTGGCATTCATATATCACAGCTTGTTGAGCCATTCCCCAATTGATGGACATGCCCTCAATTTCCACTATTTTACCACCATGAAAAGGGCTGCAATAAATATTTTTGCACAGGTAGGTCCTTTTCCCTTTTTTATGATGTTGAGATACAGACCTAAAGTATTATTGCTGCATCAAAGAGTATGCAGTTTGGTTGCCCTTTGGGCATAGTTCCAAATTGCTCTCCAAAGTGGTTGGATCAGTTCACAACACCACTAACATAATTAGTGTTCCAATTTTCCCACGTTCTCTCTAATATTTATCATTTTCCTTTTTTGTCATGTTAGCCAATCTGATAGGTGTGAGGTGGTATCTCATAGTTTCAATTTGCATTTCTCTCATCAAAAGTGATTTATAGTAGTTCTTCATATGACTGTAGATAGCTTTGATTTCTTCATCTGAAAACTGCCTGCTCATCATTTGTGTTGACCATTTATCTGTTGACCATTTATCAATTGGGGAATAGCTTGTCTCCTTATAAATTTGACTCAGTTCTCTCTATATTTGAGAAATGAGGCCTTTATCAGAGACACTTGCTGTAAAGATTGCTTCCCAGCTTTCTGCTTTCTTCTAACTTTGGTTGCATTGGTCTTGTTTGTACAAAAGCCTTTTAATTTAATATAATCAAAATTATCTACTTTACATTTTGTAATGCTTTCTGTCTCTTCTTTGGTCATAAATTCTTCCCTTCTCCACAGATCTGAAAATAGACTATTCCTTGTTCTTCTAATTTGCTTATGGGTCATACTTTATGTCTAGATCATGCCAAAGGTCTGTCATATCTAACTTTTCTAATATTCTATTTACCTCCTTAGTTTCTTGTCTATTTTTCAGTTGGATTTATCAGGTTCTGACAGGGGACAGTTGTGGTTCCCCACTAGTATAGTTTTGCTGTCTGTTTCCTCCTGTAACTCAATTACCTTCTCCTTTAAGAATTTGGATGCTATACCACTTCGTACATATATGTTTAGTATTGATTTTGCTTCATTGTCTATTGTACCTTTTAGCAGGATGTAGTTTCCTTCCTTATCTCTTTTAATTAGGTCTGTGGTCTGTTTTTGCTTTTGCTTTGTCTGAGATCAGGATTGCTGCTCCTGCTTTTTTCCCCTTCAACTGAAGCATAATAGATTCTGCTCCAGCCCTTTACTTTTACTCTATGTGTGTGTCTCTCTACTTCAAGTGTGTTTCTTGTAAACAACATATTGTAGGATTCTGGTTTTTGACCCACTCTGCTATCTGCTTCCGTTTTATGGGAGAGTTCATCCCATTCCTATTCACAGTTCTGATTACTACCTGCGTATTTCCCGCCATCCTATTCTTCCTCCTGTTTGTACTCTCTGTCTCCTTTCACCCTTTCCCTATCACCAGTGTTTTGCTTATGTCTACTGCCTCTCCTGATCTGCCCTCCCTTACAGTTCTCCCTCCCTTACTTAATTTCCTCTCCTCCTACTTTCCTGTGGGGTAAGGGATATCTAGATTCAACTGATTGTGTATATGATTTCCTCTTTGAACCAATACTGATGAGAGTAAGGTTTAAGCAGTGCCCATTGTCCACCCTCAAATCTTCCCCTCCATTGTAAAAGATCTTTCTCACCTCATCGTGTGAGATAATTTGCCCCATTCTAATTCTCCCTTTCTTTTGCACCTTTTGTACTCCTCTTTCTCATCCCTTAATTTTTTTTGTCATTCCTTCAAATTCACCTTATGTCTGTATTGCCTATGTATATTCCTTCTAACTCTACTGTTAATTATACAGTTTTTGAGAGTTAAAGGTATCATCTTCCTGTGTAGAGATGTAAACAGTTTAGCTCTGTTGAATCCCTTATGTTTCCTTTTCCCTTTTTACCTGTTCATGCTTCTCTTGGGTCTTGGTATTGGAGATCAAATGTTTGGTTTAGTTCTGGTCTTCTCCTTATGAAAGCTTGAAATCTTCTATTTCATTGAATGACCACTTTTCCCCTTGATGTATTATGCTTAATTCTGCCATGTAAGTGATTCTTGGTTATAGTCCTAGCTCTTTTGCCTTCCGGAATATCATGTTACATGACCTCTGATTCTTTAATGTTGTA
Organism: Phascolarctos cinereus; assembly: GCF_003287225.1. Taxonomy (NCBI): domain Eukaryota; kingdom Metazoa; phylum Chordata; class Mammalia; order Diprotodontia; family Phascolarctidae; genus Phascolarctos; species Phascolarctos cinereus. The sequence continues at coordinate 388,174,392 of NW_027556098.1, forward strand.
GCTGCCAGGTCCTGTGTGATCCTGATTGTGACTCCCCAATATTTGGGTTGTTTCTTTCTAGCCACTTAATAGTATTTTTTTCCTTGCCCTGATAGTTCTGAAATTTGGCTATAATCTTCTTTTGGGCTTTTATTTTGGACTGTCTCTCCTGAGGTGATTGGTGGATTCTTCCAATGCCTATTTTGCCCTCTGGTTCCAGGACATCAGGGCAATTTTCCTTGTTAATTTCTTGAATGGGGAGCAGCTAGGTGGCGCACTAGATAGAGCACCAGTCCTGAAGTCAGGAAGACCTGAGTTCAAATCCAGCCTCGGACCAAACATTTGATGTTTACTAGCTGTGTGACCTTGGGCAAGTCACTTAATCCCAACTGCCTAATTAAAAAAAAAAGTTAAAAAAAAAGATAATTTCCTGAATGATGCTGTTTAGGACCTTTTTTTGGACTATGGCTTTCAGTTAGTCCAGTGATTCTGATATTGTCTCTTTTGGATCTATTTTCCAGATCAGTTGTTTTTCCCATGAGGTATTTCACATTTTCTTCCATTTTTTCATTCTTTTGAATTTATTTGATTGATTCTTGATGTATCATAGAATCATTAGCTTCCACTTGCCTATTTCTAACTTTTCAGGTGTTGTTTTCCTCAATTAGCTTTTGTACTTTCTTTTCCAATTGTACTCTTTAAGGAGTTGTTTTCTTTACTGGATTTTTGTATCTCCTTTTTAATTTGGCCAGTTCTGTTTTTTAAGCAGTTTTCCAAACAACTTTTTTTTCATAATTCTCTTGCATCACTCTCATTTCTTTTCCCATTTTTCTTCTACTTCTCTCATATGATTTTTAAGCTCTTTTTTGAGCTCTTCCATGGTTCTTTCTAGACTTGAGACCACTTCCCATTTTTCTTTGGGTTTTTGCCCATAGGTGTTTTGACATTGTTGTCCTCTTTTGAGTTTGTGTCTTGGTCTTTCCTGTCACCATAATAACTTTCTATAGTCAAATTCTTTTTTTTTTTATTGTTGTTTTGTTTTTTGCTCATTTTGTGGGGTCTTTTTCCTTTCTTTTAAATTTGAGCTCCACCCCTGGAATAAATAAATATGCCAGTGTCTGAAGCCCTGCCTGTTTACCTAGTGCTGTGCTGACGTTGTCCTGAGGCTCCTGGGGTACCCTTTTGTCTGGTGCTCTACTGAGGGGGTGTGGTGGGGGTGGCTGGTGCTGCTGGAGGCCATGGGGTCTGGCAGTTTAACTGTTGCTGACCTAGGGTCCTAGTGGTGTCTGGCATGTCCTGAGGCCTGGTAAGGTGTTTCTATGTTTTCTTGCGGCTATATTGAAGCATGTGGAGGTCTGGCCACTGACAGATGCCTGTTTGCCCTGGGCTGTGCTGAAGCACGTGGAGGGCTGGCTGGAGGCTACTATTATGAAGTATGTGGTGGTCCTTGGAGCTGGAGTCTGTCCCATGGCTATGCTAAGGCACCCTCTTAGGATATTTTTAAATTCACAAAGTAAAATACATTAAATTACAAAGGAAACATTATTTTGAAATATAGATACAAAAAAGTTCATGAATTGTAGGTTAAGAATCCTTAATTTTGAAAAGAGGGGTTCTCCCTCTTTGATTTCTCTCAGGCCCTCTTCTCTTCTCCCTCCATTTCCCAAGCAACCTACCTACCTGACCACTTCTTTGCTTCTTATTCACTTTTTCCTTCACTCACCCAACTGACAGAACCACCAAATCAGTGTCCCTGGACAAGTGGCAGCATAGACTGTTGTAGTCATCTGGAAGATAAAGAGTTTTCATTAATAGTCTGGAGCTAGCTTATCTCTCCTACCCATTGCTGTTTCTCCCACAGTGCTCATCCTGCACCCCCAGGTATTGAACAGGTACTAAGTGATGTGTAGAACATTTGTAATACACATATTTTACTCAGCCTCTTGAGTTTGTTTCACCTTGTGTAATCTCTCTGTTGATAGTTCTGTCCTTATGTATAATTCACTTTTTCTTTCATGTTTCTTTAAAATGATATTTCCTGGCTGGCTATGCCTACATGATCCCAGAATATCCAGATAAAACATAGTCAATCTTAGGCAACTAATTGTTTTTAAGTGTATCTGGTTGTGTGGCCTCTGTGGAAAAAAGAGAGTTCATTCTTTGATTAACTAAGACGTAGAAACTCTAGGTTGTAAGACCTTAAAGGGAAGATTATGGTTTCTGCATCATACTCAGAAGCTGGCCCACCCCAGCACATGACAACAGTGGCTGCCTGATGGACTCTGCATCACAGTAAGAGGAGGAGAAGAGCAATGTGAAAGAACTTATTTCTTGTTGCTATTAGTCTTTTGCTGTCAGATCTCAAAGCCAGGCTGTTTTTGCCCTTTTGGAAATGCTGGCCTCTCAGCCACTCAGCCAAGGCAAGTAATGATTTCAGACTGCTAATGCTATCTAGTTCCTCTCCCTGTGGCTTCCATGGAGGAAGGTGGGCTCAGGGAAATGTGAGGGCATAAATGGGAGAAATTCATGGTTATCAGTTTGTGTGAAGGGACTTACACAAGCCCCCTTCTATAAAATATGGGAATAAATTAAATTATCTCTAAGGTCCCTTCTAGCTCTAAATCTTAGGAGAGTGTTGTAGTTTTTTAAATGAGAAGATTAGTACAGATGATTCTTAAGGTCTTTCCTGACTCCCTGAGTCTTTGACAGGACATAGGTATTGAGTAGGAGAGCGACATGGTCAGACCTATATTTTATTCAGATCACTTTGGCAGCTATATGGAGGATGGGAAGATGGAGCTATATGGAGAGGGGAGGAGCTTGAGGCAGGGAAACCAGCTAGGATGTAGTAGTCCAAGTAAGACATGATGAGAGCCTAAATCAGAATAGTGGCTGTGTGAGTAGAGAGAAGGTCTAAGAGATGTGAAGGTGGAATCCAAGATTTGGCAGTTGATTGGATTGGATAGGGGAAGAGGGGAGGGTAAGGGAAAATGAGAAGCCAAAGATGAAGTTGTGAAAATCTGGTGCCTGGAAAGATGATGGTGCCCAAAAGGCAAATGGGACAGAAAGATACAATATATTGTTAATAAGGGGGGGGGGGTGCTGTTTAAACCCCTACAAGGGAATATGACACTTGCAACCCTTGAGAACTGTATTGTTATTACACCATGTTAAAGGAGTATACATAAAGAGGGTGGATATTAGTTGATTTTGATGTAATGATAAAAAAAATCTAATCAAGTGGGTTAAATGGATCCAAATAAGTGGATCAATCTGATCTTAGAAAATGTACTGAGAAAGGAGGAGGCAGACAAGGGTAAATTACATTGCAGGAAAAGACACAAAATCCTATTACGGCAGAGGGAAAGGGGGAGGGCATTGTTTGAACCTTACTCTCATCAGATTAGGCTCAAGAAGGGCGTAATATAATCAGTTAGGTATAGAAATCTAACTTGCCCTATAGTCAGTAGGAGGGAAAAAGGGAAAGAAAAGGAAGGGGGAAAGAAAAGGGGGGGGAGAAGGCAGGGAAGAAGCAGTAAGAGGAAAAGGGAAAGGGATAATAAAAGGGAAGAGGGACTGAAGGAGGCAGTGGTCAAAAGCAAAACACTAGTGAAGGGAGGAAAAGAAAAAGGAGAAAGAAAAGCATAAATAGTGGGGGGGAAAGGATGGAGAAAAAGACACAGATAGTAATCATAACTGTGAATGTGAACAGGATGAGCTCTCCTATAAAACGGAAACGGATTGCAGAATGGATTAAAAACCATAATCCTACAACATATTGTTTACAGAAAACACATTTGAAAAAAAATGACACAAGTAAAGGTAAAAGGCTGGAGCAGAATATATTATGTCAGCTGAAGTAAAAAAAGCAGGGGTAGCAATCCTGATCTCAGACAAAGCAAAAGCAAAAATAGATCTAGTCAAAAGAGATAAGGAAGGAAACTACGTCCTACTAAAAGGCACCAGAGACAATGAAGTAATATCATTACTAAACATATATATGCCAAATGGTATAGTATCCAAATTCTTAGAGGAGAAGTTCAGGGAGTTACAGGAGGAAATAGACAGCAAAACTGTACTAGTGGGGGACCTGAACCTCCCCTTCTCTGCACTAGATAAATCTAACCACAAAATAAACAAGAAAGAAGTTAAGGAGGTGAATAGAACATTAGAAAAGTTAGGTATGATAGACCTCTGGAGAAAACTGAATGGGGATAGAAAGGAATATACTTTTTTCTCGGCAGTACATGGCACATACACAAAAATTGACCATACTAGGGCATAAAAACCTCACAATCCAATGCAGAAAGGCAGAAATATTAAATGCATCCTTTTCAGATCATGATGCAATAAAAATTATATGTAATAAAGGGCCATGGAAAGATAGACTAAAAAATAATTGGAAACTAAATAATCTAATCCTAAAAAATGATTGGGTCAAACAACAAATCATAGAAACAATCAATAATTTCATTCAAGAGAATGACAATAATGAGACAAAATACCAAAACTTATGGGATGCAGTGAAAGCAGTTCTTAGGGGAAGTTTTATATCTCTAAATGCTTACATAAATAAAATAGAAAAAGAGGAGATTAATGAATTGGGCATACAACTAAAAAAACTAGAAAAAGAACAACTTAAAAATCCTCAACTAAACACTAAATTAGAAATATTGAAAACCAAAGGAAAAATTAAAAAATTGAAATTAAGAAAACTATTGAACTAATAAATGAAACTAAGAGCTGGTTTTGTGAAAAAACCAATAAACTTTGGTTAATTTAATAATAAAAAAAAAAAGAAGAAAACCAAATTACTAGTATCAAGAATGAAAAGGGCGAAGCTACCACCAAGAAAGAGGAAATTAAAACAATAATTAGGAATTGTTTTACCCAACTATATGCCAAAAAATTTGACAATCTTAGTGAAATGGATACGTATTTACAAAAATATAAATTGCCCAGATTAATAGAAGAGGAAGTAAAATACTTAAATAACCCCATCTCAGAAAAAGAAATTGAACAAGCCATTGATGAACTCCCTAGGAAAAAATCTCCAGGGCCAGATGGATTTACATGCAAATTCTATCAAACATTTAAAGAACAATTAATTCCAATACTATATAGACTATTTGGGAAAATAGGTGAAGAAGGAGTCTTACCAAATTCTTTTTATGATACAAATATGGTGTTGATACCTAAACCAGGAAGAGTCAAAATAGAGAAAGAAAATTATAGACCAATTTCTCTAATGAATATAGATGCAAAAATTTTAAACAAAATATTAGCAAGTAGATTACAGCAACTTATCACAAGAATAATACACTATGACCAGGTAGGATTTATACCAGGAATGCAGGGTTGGTTCAATATTAGGAAAACTATCAGCATCATTGAGCATATCAACACCAAAACCAACAGAAACCACATGATCATCTCAATAGATGCAGAAAAAGCTTTTGATAAAATACAACACCCATTCCTATTAAAAACACTAGAAAGCATAGGTATAAATGGAGTCTTCCTTAAAATAATAAATAGCATTATCTAAAACCTTCAGCAAGCATTATATGTAATGGGACAGGCTAGAAGCATTTCCAATAAGATCGGGGTGAAACAAGGATGTCCATTATCACCACTGTTATTCAATATACTGGAAACTTAGCTTTAGCAATAAGAGAAGAAAAAGAAATTGAAGGCATTAGAATAGGCAAAGAAGAAACAAAGCTATCACTCTTTGCAGATGACATGATGATATACTTAGAGAATCCTAGAGAATCAAGTAAAAACTACTTGAAATAATAAACAACTTTAGCAAAGTTGCAGGCTATAAAATAAACCCACATAAATCATCAGCATTTCTATATATTACCAACAAAGCCCAACAGCAAGAGATAGAAAGAGAAATCCCATTTAAACTTACTGTAGACATTATAAAATATTTAGGAGTCTACCTCCCGAAACAAACCCAGGAACTCTATGAACACAATTACAAAACACTTTTCACACAAATAAAATCAGATTAAATAATTGGAAAAACATCAGTTGCTCATGGGTAGGCCGAGCTAATATAATAAAAATGACAATCCTACCTAAGCTAATTTACTTATTCAGTGCCATACCAATCAAACTACCAAAAATTATTTTATAGAGTTAGAAAAAATAATAACAAGATTCATTTGGAAAAACAAAAGGTCCAGAATATCAAAGGAACTAATGAAAAGAAATGCAGGGGAAGGTGGCCTAGCAATTCCAGATCTTAAATAGTATTATAAAGCAGCAATCATCAAAACTGCTTGGTACTGGCTAAGAAATAGGGAGGTGGATCAGTGGAATAGGTTAAATATGCAAGACACAGTAGTCAATGACTATAGTAATCTATTATTTGATAAACCCAAAGACCCCAGCTTCTGGGATAAGAACCCACTCTTTGAAAAAAACTGCTGGGAAAACTGGAAAAGAGTATGGCAGAAACTAGGCATAGACCCAAATCTCACACCATATACCAAAATAAAGTCAAAATGGGTTCATGACTTAGATATAAAGGCTGATACCATAAGTAAACTGGGAGAACAAGGAATAGTTTACCTATCAGATCTATGGAGAACAGAAGAATTCATGACCAAACAGGAGATAGAGAACATTATGAAAAGCAAAATGGATAATTTTGATTACATTAAATTGAAAAGTTTTTGCACAAACAAAGCCAATGCAACTAAGATTAGAAGGAAGGTAGAAAATTGGGAAAGAATTTTTACAACCAGTCTCTCTGATAAAGGCCTCATTTCTAAAATATATAGAGAATTAAGACAAATTTATAAGAACACAAGCCATTCCCCAATTGATAAATGGTCAAAGGATATGAACAGACAGTTCTCAGATGAAGAAATTAAAGCCATCTATAGTCATATGAAAAAATGCTCTAAATCGTTATTGATTAGAGAAATGCAAATCAAAACAACTCTGAGGTACCACATCACACCTATCAGATTGGCCAACATGACAAAACAGGAAAATGATAAATGTTGGAGAAGATGTGGGAAAATTGGAACACTAATACATTGTTGGTGGAGTTGTGAAATGATCCAACCATTTTGGAGAACAATTTGGAACTATGCCCAAAGGGCTACAAAAATGTGCATACCCTTTGATCCAGCAATAGCACTTCTAGGGCTATATCCCAAAGAGATCAAACAAATGGGAAAAGGACCCACATGTACAAAAATATTCATAGCAGCTCTTTTTGTGGTGGCAAAGAATTGGAAATTGAGAGGATGCCCATCAATTGGGGAATGGCTGAGCAAGTTGTGGTATATGAATGTAATGGAATACTATTGTGCTATAAGAAATGATGAACAGGCTGACTTCAGAAAAACCTGGAAAGACTTATATGGTATGATGCTGAGTGAAGTGAGCAGAACCAAGAGGACTTTGTACACAATAACAGCCACGTTATGCATGACTAATATTGTTAAACTGAACCCTTCTCAGCAATGCAAGGATCCAAGACAATTCCAAAGGACTCATGTGGAAACTGCTGTCCACACCCAAAGAAAGAGTTATGGAAGTTGAATGGCTATCACTTCTTTTTACCTTCTTTTGAGTTTTGTTTCATCTTTCTGATGGTTCCTCCTATTGGTTTTAATTTTTACTTACAACTTCACTAATGTGAAAATATGTTTAATAGGAATGTAAATGTAAAGCCTGTATCAGATTGTGCGCAGTCTTGGGGAGGGTGGGGGGGAGGAAGGGGAAGAAAAATTTTCAACTCAAAAGCATATGGAAGTGTTTGTTGATAAATCAAAATAAATTAATGAATTTTTTTTTTAATAAAGTGATGGTGCCCTCTGCAGTGAAAGGGGAAGTTTGGAAGAGGGGGATGTTTGTAGGGGTAAGTAATGTATTATCTATGAACAAGATCACAGACCATTCATACCTGCTCTTCCTGTGGGAGGGGGCGAAAAAGGGGAAAGACCTCTTACTAATTAGGCACCACCCCCAAGTGCAGAATCTGCCCTATGAAGGGGCCTATGGAACTTTGAAGTGATCTTGGGATAAGGAGAAAGCAAGAGAAGGCACCTGCACAAATTCTGTGGGTAGTGGTTAGTTTAGATTTTTACTGCCCCAAAGGATCAATGACAATCTCAGAAGAAGAGTTTGGGAGCTTTATAAGCAACAGAAGATGTATTACCACTACTATGTTTGTAACTCCAAGAGATCAAAGGAAAAGGAAAAGGACCTATATGTACAAAAATATTTATAACAGCTTTTTGTGGCGGCAAAGAATTGGTAATTGAAGGGGAGCCCATCAATTACAGTATGGCTGCACAAGTTGTGATGTATGACTGTGATGGAATGCTATTATGCTATAAGAAATGATGAGCAGATGGATTCCAGAAAAACTTGGGAAGACTTACATAAACTGATGCAAAGTGAAATGAGCAGAAGCGGGAAAACATTATACACAGAAATAGCTATATTGAACAATGATCAATTTAGTGAATGACTTGGATATTCTAAGCAATACAATGATTCAAGACACTTCCAAAATGAAGAATGCTCTCCACCTCCAGAGAAAGAACTGTTGGAATCTGAATACAGATTGAAGGATACTTTTTTTTAACAATTAATTGATTTATTTTTAGTTTTCAATATTCACTTCCATAAGATTTTGAGTTTTAAATCTTCTCCCCCTCTGTCTCCTTCCCCCTACACAAGACGGCATGCAATCTGATCTAGGTTCTACTTATACATTCATATTAAACATATTTTCACGTTTGTCATGATGTAAAGAATAATTAGAACTAATGGGAGGAACCACAAGAAAGAAGAAACAAAAGAAAATAATGAAAGAAAAGAAAAGCAAATAGTATGCTTCCATCTGCGTTCTAAGTCCAAAGTTCATTCTCTGTATGTGGATAGCATTTTCCATTGTGAGTCTTTTGGAGTTCTTAGATCCTTGGATTGCTGAGAAGAGCTAAGTCTATCAAAGTCAGCCATCGCACAATGTGGCTGTTTGCTGTGTACAGTGTTCTCCTGGTTCTGCTCACTTCACTCAGTATCAGTTCATATAAGTCTTTCCAGGTTTTTCTGAAGTCTGCCTGCTCATCATTTCTTATAGCACAATATTATTCCCTTGCATTCATATACTACAGCTTGTTTAGCCATTCCCCAATTGATGGACATCCCATCAGTTTCTAGTTCTTTGCCACCACAAAAAGAGCTGCTATAAATATTTTTGTACATGTGGGTTCTTTTCCAGTTTTTATGATCTCTTTGGGATACAGACCTAGAAGTGATATTGCTGGGTCAAAGGGTATGCACATTTTTATAGCCATTTGGGCGTGGTTCCAAATTGCTCTTCAGAATGGTTGGATCAGTGCACAACTCCATCAACAATGCATTGGTGCTCCAATTTTCCCACATCTTCTCCAACATTTATCTTTTTCCTGTTTTGTTATGTTAGCCAATTTGATAGGTGTGATATAGTACTTCAGAGTCGTTTTGATTTTCATTTCTCTTAATCAATAGTCATTTAGAGCATTTTTTCATATGACTATACATAGTTTTAATTTCTTCCTCTGAAAACTGCCTGTTTATATCCTTTGATCATTTATCTATTGGGGAATGACTTGTATTCTTATAAATTTGACTCAGTTCTCTATATATTTTTAAAATGAGGCCTTTATCAGAGACACTGGCTGTAAAAGTTGTTTTCTGGCTTTCTGCTTCCTTTCTAATCTTGGTTGCATTGGCTTTGTTTGTGCAAAACCTTTCAATTTAATATAATCAAAATTATCCATTTTGCATTTCATAATGTTGTCTATTTCTTGTTTGGTCATAAAGAAGGATACTTTTTCAGGCTTTATTATTCATAGGGGTTTTTTTGGGTCTGTTTTCTTTTGCTACATGGCTAATGTGGAAGTGTTTTGCATGACTACTTATATATTTTATTTGTTGTTCAGTTGTGACCAACTCCTCGTCACCTCATGGACCATAGCACACCAGGCCTTTTTGTCCTCTTGAAGTTTGTCCAAGTTCATCTTCTTTGCTTCTATGACACTATTTATCCATCTTATCGTCTGCCATCCCCTTTTCCTTTTGCCTTCAATTTTTCCCAACCTCAGGGTCTTTCCCAGTGAGTCCTGTCTTCTCATTTTGTGGCATAGTGTTTAAGCTGCAGCTTCAGTATTCAATCTTCCAGTGAATAGTTTGAATTAATTTCTTTAAGTATTGGTTGATTTGTTCTCCTTCTTGTCTAAGGGTCTCTCAAAAGTTTTCTCCAGCACCACAATTCAAAAGTGTTGATTCTATAGTTCTCAGCTTTCAGTATATTCCAGTTCTCACAGCCTGGGAAACCATAGCTTTGACTATATGGATCTTGGTTGACAAACTATGTAGACCTTTGTCAGTTCCTGTATAATCTATATTAAATTGCTTGCTTTCTGAAGTACGAGGCAGGGAAGGGAGGAATGGAATTATTTTCAAACCCAAAATTTAAAAAAAAACAAATAACTAAAATTTTTTGTTTACATGTAATTTTAAAAAATAACAACAACAACAACAAAAAGCAAAGGGAGAAGGCAGAGTGCTAGAGTATAAGGGTACGTTTGCCTGTATTGAAGCCAGGCACATTTGCCCAGTAAAGTTATTGAAGACACATGAGATGCCACTTGTCTTCCAACCCTGTGATTGATTGATCACACACTTCTTGGAGTCAGGCCACAGGAGACAAGGAGTGGAGCCTGGCTTGCACTTTGGAAACCCTTAGCTTTATAGACTATTGTCAGACATTAGGACTAAATCAGCTTCTGCTGTCATGTAGGAGTGTCCTCTAATTATTAGAAATTGTCCTTTTTTAGTGGGATGGAAGAAGTGGTGTCTTATGAATGATCCTAAGCTTTGAAGGGCTCCTGCAAGATCACTGTTTTGTCATGTCAGAGGGTCTTCTATAGCTCAATGAAATTATGAACTATGCCGTGCAGGGTTACCCAAGATGGACAAGTCATAGTAGACAGTTCTGATAAAAGGTATTTTAGATTTCTCTGCTGGAGAAGGAAATGGCAAACCACTCCATTATCTTTTCCAAGGAAACTCAATGGACAGTATTAAATGGTAAAAGATATGACAATAGGAGTTGAACTTTTCAGGTTGGAAGGTGTCCAGTAAGCTACTGGGAGGTGTGGAGGACAACCACAAACAGCGCCAGCACTAATGAAGGTCTGAGCCAAAGCCAGAAGGAAGCTTGACTGTAGATGTGTCTAGTGAGGAAAGGAAAGTCCAGTGATGTAAAGAGCAATATTGCATAGTCACCTGGACTGTAAGATCTATGAACCAAGATAAGCTGGATGTGGTCAAACAGGAGATGGAAAGATTAAACATTGACATCTTGGGTATCAGTGAACTTAAGTGGATGGGAATGAGTGAATTTAATTCAGATGATCATTACATATATTAACTACTGTGGGCAAGAATCCTTTGGAAAAAATAAAGTTGCCCTCATAATCAGTGAAAGGGTGAGAAAAGCAGTACTTGGGTATAATCTCAAAAATCGCAATGATGTCTGTTCAAATCCAAGGCAAACCATTCAATATCACAATAATACAAGTCTATAATCCAACAACTGTTGCTGAGGCCAAAATGAATCAATTCTATGAGGACTTACAACATCTAGACATAACAGCAAAAAAAATGTCACATTTATCAAAGGAAATTGGAATGGTAAAGTAAGAAATCAAAAAATGATCAGAATAACAGGCAAGTTTGGCCTTAGAGTACAAAATGAAGCAGGGCAGAGACTAATAGGGTTTTGTCAAGATAGCTCGCTGGTCATAGGAAACACTCTTTCTCAACAGCCAAAAAGGCAACTCTACACGTGGACATCACCAGATGTTCAGTAATAAAATAAGATTTATTATATAGTGGAGAACCTCTATACACTCAGTTAAAACAGGACCTGGAGCTAGCTATGTCTCAGATCATGAGCTTTTCATTGTAAAATTCAGACTGAAATTGAAGGAAGTAGGGAAAACCATCAGACCATATAGGTATGACCTAAATAACATCCCTTATGAATATGAAATGGAAGTGAGGAATGTATTTAAGGGATTAGATCTGGTAAATAAAGTGCCTGAGGAACTATGGATAGAGGTTCACAATATTGTACAGCAGGCAGCAGCAGCAAAAAAAAAAAAAATCCCAAGGAAAAAAGAAAAGCAAGAAAGCAAAGTGGCTCTCTGCTGAAGCTTTACAAATA